>NW_025421994.1:0-600000 GCF_011764305.1 Mustela putorius furo
CTCATGCTTTATTTTTTTCTGGATATGTGTAACCGATTGCCATGGAATGTCCGGGTGTGTCCTCATGGGCCATCGATGAGGCTCCCCTTTCTGGGGATTTGACACAAATCCAAGAGTTTGGGGTCATTCTGTGGGAAGGGAGGAGGCCTTTTCTGTTTTTTTTTTTTTTTGTTTTTTTTTTTTTTTTTTTTTTTTTACCTCAGGTGGACCACCAAAAGAGGGATTCCACAGCAGAGTCCTGGGGAGGGGCGACTGGACAACCAGAAACTCTGGTTAACATTGGGACCTAAGAACATGGCAAGCCCCATATGTGGGCTCTTGGTCCAGACACTGAGAGGCCTTGCATAGGGCTCACATTGAGTTTCACAATGTGTTTTTTGTGCCCAAGGAGCCCCTCAAGTCAGGGCGTGGCCTAATGTACCATGCTGGTTTCTCCTACACTGAACGTTTGCACAATATGGCAACCACACAAGTTTTCTGGCCATGGGGAAGAAGGAGTTCTAAATTTCTGCAACACTTTCACTCCTGGACTGTGATTGGATTTAAAGGGTCTAGGTTCTGAAGCCTGAAAACTGAGGTTGGGAAGAGAGATGAAGACCTAAGGCCATGGTGTGACTGATGTGCTCAGTGTTCGGCCAGCTGTTGAGTGTGGGTTGGGAGGTGCAGGCTCAGGCTGTGGCAGACAGGGAATTAGTGCCCAGGCTAGACTGTATCATTGGGGTGCAGTCGAGTTTCGTGCAGGTTGGTACTCATTTGTGGTTACTGGGTAGCCCCAGAGGGCAACGTTTTTCTTCTGGAAGGAAGACACAGTGCCACATAGTGGCTCCAGAATTCCCAAACTGGAAGGCTTGTGGGCCAGGAGTGTGAGGAAAAAAATTCTGAGAACACAAGCCAGACTTAGATTTCGGGGTGAGGGGACGGCAGGAACCCTCTGCAGAGATGATTCGAGATCCCGTGTACCTGAAGACAGAGCTAGGATCAGACGTTGGCTCAGGTTGGAGTTTCTGTCCATGACGGCCCCTTCATGAAGGGGGAGGGTGTCACGAGGCCATGGAGGTTTTCCCACGATGGGAATTGTGAGATGCTCCAAACCGCAATGATTCCTTCCGTGGGACAGTCGAGACCCTGCTGGATGGCTCCAGGACATCCCATAAGGAAGTTATCCAGAGCAGGGTTCTAAGGATGGATGCCTGGGCAGCCTGCCTCCCATTCCAGGTGTCTCATAGCGCCAAGGCAAGTTCGATCTGCTGGATCTAGGGGAGTAACCGAGGCGGGTGTGTGTTTGAAATGGGTGAGTTGAGGATGGGTCATAATGTGCATTTGTGTCCATGGAGACCTTGGAATGGGGGTGCTTGATCCGGGGCCTTGAGGGATGTTCATAACCGGAGGTTTTGATGGAGCTCTAAAGAGTACGTTTCCTATGTAGAGAAGAGAATTGTTTTTGATGAGTGCCTAAGGAATCTCCCATATGCTGGTATTGGAAACCAGGGCCTCTGAGGAGAGATGCCTGGAAACAAAAGCAATGGATATGATTAGGGCCTAGGTGCCTGTCCGGTTCAATCTCTTTCCTGGGGATACGTGTCTATGGATCTGAGGGGAGGTAGTTGCTCTGGGCTTGTGTCAGATCGCCCCTGTTTGTCCTGGGCAGCCTATAATATTGGGAATGGCCTCGGGATTTTGGAGTTTCTCCTAATCTATAGGGTTGTTGTGGCCAATGGAATGGGCAGAAATCCCCTGGAGAGGGCAGGCACACAGTTCTGAGTTTTGGCTCTAGGGGCCCAGCCTTGAGGGTGTGTGTGGCCAGGCCTGTGGGGACAGAAGTCTGAAAACACAAATTCCGCTTAGGATTGGGGACATAGGTATGGCACGCCCAATCTACAGACCGTGATAACACTTCGGGATATGAAAAAGGGTGAGTTTGAGGTGCTTGCTCAGGTTTTGTCTCTGGATTTGTGTCAACAATGTGGGTCGAATGCTGGCGTGGCCTCATGGGTTGTGGACGGCTTTCCTTCTCTGAGGATTTGACCCAATCCCAAGAGTTTGGGTACATTCTGTGGGATGGGAGGTGTCCTTTCTGTTTTTTTTTTTATTTTATTTTATGTACCTCATGTGTGCCAATAAAAGAGGGATTCCAGAGCAGAGTCCTTGGTAGGGGACAACTGGATAACCCCACCCTCTGTTTTAAGTTTGGGGGCCTAGGGGCATGGCAAGTCCAATATGTGGGCTCTTGATTCAGACACTGAGAGGTCTTCCTTGAGGACAGGGCTCATGCTGAGGGTCACAATGCCTATTTGTGCCCAACAAGGCCCTCAAGCATGGGAAGGGCCTCATGGGCCACGCTGGATTCTCCTACACTGAACGTTGGAGAATATGCCAACCACAAGGTTTTCCGGCCATGGCGAAGGAAGAGTTGTGATTTCTGCATCACGTTCACCCCTGGACAGTGATTGGAGTTTAGGTCTAGGTTCTGAAACCCGAAAACCGAGGTTGGGAAGAGATGAAGACCTAAGGACCTGATGGGTACAATGAGCTCAGTGTGTGGCTAGCTGTTGAGCGTAGGTCTGGAGGTGTGGGCTCATGCTGTGTCAGACAGGGCATTAGACAGGGTAGACTGTATATTGGGGGGTGCAGTCGAGTGGCGTTCAGTTGATCCTCATTCGGGTTTCTAGGTAGCTCCATAAGGCAACGTTTTTCTTCTGGAGGGCAGGCAGAGTGCTGCATTGTGGCCCCAGTATTGCCAAAATTGTAGGGCTTTTGGGCCAGGGGTGTGAGGACGGTAGTCTGAGAACACAAGCTAGGCTTAGTTTTTTTGGGGTGAGGGCACAGAAGGCACACTCTGCAGAGCTGAATCAAGATCTCATGCACCTGAAGCCAGGGCGAATATCAGACGTTTTGCTCAGGTTGGAGTTTCTGTCCATGATGGCCCCTTTATAAAGTGGAGCGTCTCAAGAGGCCATGAAGATTTTCCCACAATGGGAGTTGTGAGATGCACCAGACTGCAAAGATTCCTTCTGTGGGACACTTGAGACCTGTTGGATGGCTCTAGGGATGTCCCATATGGAACGACTCCAGGGTAGGGTTCTAAGGATGGATGCCTGGGCAGCCCCGCCTCCCATTCTAGTTGTCTCCTAGCAACAAGGCAGGTTTTGATCTGCAGGCCCTGGGGAGAAAACAAGGGGGATGAGTTGACATGGACTCTACCGAGGATAGATCATAATGTGGGTTTAAGTCCATGGAGACCTTGGAATGGGGGCGCTTGATCCGGGGCCCTGAAAGATTCTCCTAAACAGAGGTTTTTATAGAGCTCCAAAGAGTACATTTCCTATGTGGAGACGAGATTTTTCTATGAGTGCCTCAGTAATCCCCCATATGCTGGTATTGGTAACCAGGCCTCTGAGGAGAGATGCCTGGAAAACAAAAGCAATGGATCTGATTAGGGCCTAAGTGCCTGTCCAGTTCAATCTTATTCTATGGGGATATCTGTCTCTGGGTCTGAGTGGAGGTAGTTTCCTAACTTTTGAAAGATCATCCCTGTTTGTCCTGGGCAGCCAACACTATTGGGATGGCCTCGGGGAAGTTTGGAGGTTTCTCCTAATCTATAGGGTTTTGTGGCCAATGGAAATGGCAGAATTCCCCTGGAGAAGGAAGCCACAGTCCTCAGGTGTGGCTCCAGGGGCCCCAGCTTGGATGGGTGTGTGGGCCAGGACTGTGGGGACAGAAGTCTGAAAACACAAACTCAGCTTAGGTTTGGGGATGTATGTATGAAGGCTCGATCTACAGACCGTGAGAATTTTCTGGGCTATGAACAAAGGGCGAGTATGTGGCGTTTTGCTCAGGCTTTTGTCTCTGGATTTTGTGCCTACGGTGGCCGTGGAATGTCGGGGTGTCCTCAAGGGCCATGGACAAGTCTTTCTCTGGTGATTTGGCCTGATCCCAAGTGGTTGGGATCATTCTGTGGATGGGAAGAGTCCCTTTTCTGTATTTTTTTTTTTTTTTTACCTCAGGTGTCCCACCATAGAGGGATTCCAGAGCAGTTCCCTGAGTAGGGGTGACTAGACATCTCTAACTCTGGTTGAGATTGGGGGACTAGGGCCTTTGCAAGCCCCATATGTGGGCTGTTGTTCCAGTAACTAAGAGTCTTTACATGAGGATAGGGCTCACGCTGAGGGGTCACAATGTGTGTTTGTGCAAATTGTAGCCCTCAGGGATAGGTGGGGCCTCATAGTCCATGCTGCTTTCTCCTACAATGAACGTTGGACCACATGCCAACCACAAGGTTTCTTGCCATGGCGAAGGAGAAGTTCTGATTCTTGTATCACGTTCACTCCTGAGCAGTGAGTGGAGATAAGGTCTAGGTTCTGAAGGTGAAAACTGAGGAGGTTGGGTAGAGAAGATGGTCGAAAGCCATTGTGGGTTTGATATGCTCAGTGTACGGCCAGCTGTCTGGGTGTTGGACTGGAGGTCTGCCTTCAGGCTGTGTCAGACAGGGCTTTAGTGCACAGGCTAGATTGTATAATTGGGGTATGGTCGAGTGGCATGCAGGTTGTTACTCATTTGGCATTTCTGGTTAGCCCTATAGGGCAACATTTTTCTTCTGGAGGGCAGGCAGAGTGCTGCATTGTGTCTCCAGAATTGCCAAACTGGAGGGGTGTGGCCAGGATTGTGAAGACGGAAGTCTGAGAACACAAGTTAGGCTTAGGTTTCGGGGCGAGGGCACAGCAGGCACACTCTCAAGTGCTGAATCGAGATCTCGTGCTTCTGAATTCAGGGCGCGGATCAGACTTTGGCTTAGGATGGAGTTTCTGTCCATGATGGCCCATTTATGAAGGTGTGGGCATCATGAGGAAATGGAGGTTTTCTCACAGTGGGATTGTGTGATGCTTCAAACCACAAGGATTCATTCTGCGAGACAGTCAAGACAGGTTGGTTGGATTCAAGACGTCCCATAAAGAAATTCTCCAGAGCAGGGTTCTAAGGATGGATGCCTGGGCAGCCCACCTCGCATTCCAACTGTCTCCTAGTGACAAGGCAGGTTTGATCTGCTGGCTCTGGGTGAGCAGCCGAGGGGGCTGATTTGAAATGGACTCTCCTGAGGATGGATCATAATGTAAGTTTGTGTCCTTGGAGACCTTGGAATTGGGCCATGGTGCCAGCGACCTGAAGGATCCTCCTAACCTGAGGTATTGACACAGCTCCAAAGAGCAAGTTTTCTCATGTGGAGATGAGATCTGTTCTGATTGTTTCCTTAGGAAACCCCCATATTCTGATATTGGAAACCAGGCCTCTGAGGAGAGATACATAGAAACCAAAGCAATGGATCAGAAGTTGGCTCAGGTTGCAGTTTCTGTCCATGATGGCCCCTTTATAAAGGGGAGCATCTCATGAAGCCATGTAGGTTTTCCCACGATAGGAGTTGTTTGATGCTCCAATCTGCAAGGATTCCTTCTGCAGGACAGTCAAGACCTGTTGGAAGGCTCCCAGGACATCCCATATGGAACGGCGCCAGAGCAGGATTCCAACGATGGATGCCTAGAGAGTCTGCTTTGCATTCCAGTTGTCTCCTAGCGACAAGGCAGGTTTTATATTCTGGCTCTGGGGGAGTAAGTAATCAACGGGGCTGAGTTGCAATGTACTCTCCTGCCGAAAGGTCATAATGCGGGTTTGTGTCCATGGAGACCTTGGAATAGGGCGGTGGCTCCGGTTACCTGAAGCTTTCTCCTAACTGTAGGTTTTTTACAGAGCTCCAAAGGATAAGTTTCCCATGTGGAGACAAGATTTGTTCTGATTGGTATCTCTGGAATCCCCCATATGCTGGTATTGGAAAACAGGCCTCTGAGGAGAGATGCTTAGAAACAAAAGCAATGGAACCAATTACGTTCTAGGGGCCTGTCCAGTTTAATACCTTTCTCTTGGGATATCTGTCTACGGGTGAGTTGAGGTCGTTGCTCAGCTTGTGACAGATCACCCCTATTTGTACTGGGCGGGCCTACACTATTGGAATGGCCTCTGGGACTTTGGAGGTTTCTCCTAATCTGTAGGGTTGTGGCCAATGGAATGGGAAGAATTTCCTTGAAGAGGGCAGGCACAGTCCTGAGGTGTGGCTCCAGGGGCCTCAACCTGGACGGTGTGTGGGACAGGGATGTCAGGATAGAAGTCTGAAAAAGACAAACTCGGCTTAGGTTTGGGGACGTAGGTATGGCAGGCCCGATCTACAGACTATGAGGATAATTTTTTGGGCTATGACCTAAGGGTGAGGCTTATGTCTCTGGATTTTGTGACAATAGTGGCCGTGTGATGTCGGGCTGGCCTCATGGGCCATGGACGAGTCTTTCTCTCTGTGGATGGCCTGATCCCAAGTGATTGGGGTCATTCTTTGGGTGGGAGGAATCCTTTCTGTGTTTACTTACCTCAAATGTCCCACCAAAGAGGGATTCCAGAGCAGAGCCCTGAATAGGGGTGACTAGATGTCTCTACCACTGGTTAAGATTGGGTGACTTGAGGCATTGCAGGCCCCATATGAGGGCTCATGGTCCAGCCACTGAGAGGCTTTACTTGAGGACAGGGCTCAAACTGAGGGTCCCAATGTGTGTTTGTGCCCACCGCAGCTCTTAAGCATGGGCAGGGCGTCAGAGACCCTACACTACCCTCAGGGGCCCTACTACTACTCCTGTAGGTCCTACAGGGGTCCTACACTGAACTTTGGATAAGATGCCAACCACAAGATTCTGGCGAGAGTGAAGGAGGAGTTATGATTTCTGCATCACGTTCACCCATGGGAAAATGAGTAGGATAAGGTCTAGGTTTCTGTCGCCTGAAAACCAGGTTGGAAAAGAGATGGCAACCTAAGGCCATGGCGGTTCAGATGTTCTCAGTGTACGGCAAGCTGTCTGGGTGTCGTTTGGGAATTCAGGCCTCAGGTTGTGTCAGACAGGGCATTGGTGCACAGGCTAGATGATATAATTGTTGTACATTTGAGTGGCATGCAGGTTTATCCTCATTTGAGGGTTTCTGGGTAGACCCATAGGGCAAACGTTTTTCTTCTAGAGGGAGGCAGAGTGCAGCACTGTGTCTTCGGAAATCCCAAAATGGAGGGCGTGTGGTCCAGGAGAGTGAGGACGGAAGTGTGAGAAACACTAGATATGCTTAGGGTTTTGGGGTGAGGGCACAGCAGGTGCACGCTGAAGAGCTTAATCAAGACCTCGTGCAACTGAAGTCAAGGCGAAGATCAGCCGTTGGCTCAGGTTGGAGTTTCTTTCCATGATCCGCCTACATGAAGATTGGGGGCATCATGTGACCTTGGAAGCTTTCCATGATATGAGTTGTGAGGTGGTCTATGCACAAGGACTCCTGTGGGAGAGTCGAGACCTGTTGGATGCCTCAAAGATGTCCCTTAAGGAAAGATGCAAAAGGAGGGTTCTAAGTTTTCTAAGGACCTCTAAGGAGAGATGCCTGGAAAGCAAAGCAATAGATCCGATAGGTGCCTATGGGCCTGTTCGTTCCTTTTTTACTCTGGGGACATCAGTCCGCGGGTCTGAGTGCCGGTAGGTGCTCAGATGGGCCCAGATTTCCCCTGTTTGTCCTGGGAAGCCACAAATATTGGGATAGCCTCAGGGACTTTGGTGGTTTATCCTATTAGACGGGTTGTGGCCATTGGAATGGGCACATACAATTCCCTTGGAGAGGGCAAGCCCAGTCTTAATGTTTGGCTCCAGTGGCCTGAGCCTGTAGCATGTGTAGGCCAGGGCTGTTTGGACAGTTGTCTGAAAACACAAACTCGGCTTATGTTTTGGGTCATAGGTATGGCAGGACTATTCTACAGACCATGAGGAGAACTCATCAGGATATGAAAAAAGGGCGAGGGTGAGGCTCTTGCTCAAGTTTTTGTCTCTGAATATCGTGTCACTCATGGTCGTGAAATTTCCGGGTGACTTCATGGGAAATGGACGAGTCTTACTCTCTGTGGGTTTGGCCCCGTCCAAAGAGTTTGGGGTCATTCTGTGGGATGGAAGAAGTCCGTTGTTCTGTTGATGTTGATTTGTTTTGTTTGTTTTTCAACCTCAGGTGCCCCACTTAATGAGGGATTCCTGAGTAGAGCCCTGTGGAGGGGCGTCTGGACAACCAGAAATCTGGTTTAAAATTGGGGCCTAGGGACATGTCAAGCCCATTATGACATCTAATGTTCCAGCCACTGAGAGGACATACTAGAGGACAGGACTCACGGTGAGGGTCACAATGCGTGTTTATGCCCTCGTCGCACTCAAGAATGGGCGGGGCCTCAGGGTGAATGCTGGTTTCTCCTACACTGAACGTTGGACAACATGCCAACCACAAGGTTTCTTGCCATGGGTAAGGAAGAGTTCTGATTTCTTCATCACAGTCACCCCTGCGCAGTAATTGGAGATAAGGTCTAGGTTCTGAAGCCTGAAAACTGAGGTAGGGAAGAGATGATGACCTAAGGCCATGGCCTGTCTGATATGCTCAGTGTGCGGTCAGCTGTCTGGGTGTTGGTCACGAGGTCCGGGCTCAGGTTGTCAGACAGTGCATTAGTGCCGACGTTAGACTATATATTTTGGGTGCATTCGAATGCCGTGTAGGTTCTTATCTGAAGAACTCTTCAGGATATGAAGAATTAGCGAGTCTGAGGCACGTGCTCAGGCATTTGTCTCTGGATTTTGTATCAGCGATGGCCGTGGAATGTTGGGGAGGCCTCATGGGCCATGGACGAATCTTGCTCTCTAAGGATTTGGCCCGATCCCATTGGTTTTTCTTCAATCTGTGGGATGGGAGGACTCCTTTCAGGTTTGTTGCCTCAGGTGTCCCACCAAAAGAGGAATTCCAAAGGAGATCCCTGGGGAAGAGTGAAGGGACAACCTGAACTACGGTTAAAAACTGGGGCCTTGGGGGATGGCAAGCCCAATATGCTGTCTCTCCATCCAGCCACTGAGAGGCCTTACCTGAGGACTAGGCTCTGGCTGTGGGTCACAATGTGTGTTTGTGACCAATGTGGTCCGAAGGCATGGGCGGGGACTCATGGGCCACACTGGTTTCAAGTACAATGAACCTTGGACAACATGCCAACCACAAGGTTTCTTGCCATGGGGAAATAGTTCTACTTTCTGCATCATTTTCAAACCCGGGCCGTGATTGGAGATAAGGTCTAGGTTCTGAACCTGAAAACCGATGTTGAGAAGAGATGACGACCTAAGGCCATGGCGGGTCCGATGTGCTCAGTGTGCGGCTAGCTGTCTGGGTGGGGCCAGGAGGTCCAGGCTCAGGCTGTGTCAGAAAGGGCATTAGTGCCCAGGTCAGCCTATATATTTGGGGTACAGCCTAATGCCGTGCAGGTTGATCCTCATTGGGGGTTTCTGGGTAGCCCCAGAGGGCAATGTTTTTCTTCTGGAGGGCAGGCAGAGTGCTGTATTGTAGTTCTGGACTGCCAAACTGGAGGGCTCTTGGATCAGTAGTCTGAGGACGGAAGTCTGAGAACCCAAGCTAGGCCTAGGTTTCTGGGTGAGGATGGCATGCACAATCTATAGACCTGAATTGAGTTTTCGTGCATCTGAAGTCAGGGCGAGGATCAGACGATCGCTCAGGTTGGACATTCTGTCCCTGATGGCCCCTACTTGAAGGGGGGGTGGATCACGAGGCCATGGGGGTTTTCCCACGATGGGAGTTGTGAGAAGCTCCCAACTGCAAAGATTCTTCTGCAGGACAATTGAGACCTGTTGGTTGGCTCCAGGACAACGATTCCGAGCACGGTTCTAAGGATGGATGGCTGGGGAGCCCACCTGGCATTCCAATTGTCTCCAAGCAACAAGACAGGTTAGATCTGCTGGATATGGGGGAGCTACCGAGGAGGCTGAGTTGAAATGTACTCTCCCGTGGATGTGTTCTAATATGATTTTGTGTCTATGGAGGCCTTGGAATGAAGCGGTGGCCCTGCGGCCCTGAAGGGTTCTCCTAAAGAGAGGCTTTCACACAGCTCCATCGTGCAAGTTTCCCAAGTGTAGATGAGATTTGTTCTGATGGGTGAGTCAAGAAACAGCCATATGCTGTTATTGAAATCCAGGCCTCTGATGAGAGATGCCTGGAAACCAAAGTAAAGGATCTGATAGGTGCCTACGTGCCTGTTCTTTCCTTTTTTTACCTCTGGGGACATCTGTTTACAGGTCAGAGTGCAGGCAGGTGCTCACATGGGCCCAGATTGCCCCTGTTTGTCCTGGGAAGCCACAAATAATGGGATGGCCTCAGGGACTTTGTAGGTTTATCCTCTTAGTAAGGTTGTAGCCATTGGAATGGGCACATACAATTAGGTTTTGGGGTGAGGGCACAGCAGGTGCACTCTGAAGAGCTTAATCAAGATCTCGTGCATCTGAAGTCAAGGAGAAGATCAGCCGTTGGCTCAGGTTGGACTTTCTTTCCATGATCTGCCTTCATGAAGATTGGAGGCATCAAGTGACCTTGGAAGCTTTCCATGATATGAGTTGTGAGGTGGTCCATGCACAAGGACTCCTGTGGGACAGTCGAGACCTGTTGGATGGCTCAAGGATGTCCCATAAGGAATGACGAAAGAGCAGGATTCTAAAGGTTCTAAGGATCTCTAAGGAGAGATGCCTGGAAACCAAAGCAATGGATCCGATAGGTGCCTATGGGCCAGTTCGTTCCTTTTTACATGTGGGGACATCAGTCTACCGGTCTGAGTGCAGGTAGGTGCTCAGATGGGCCCAGATTACCCTTTTTGTCCTGGGATGCCACAAATATTGGGATGGCCTCAGGGACTTTGGAGGTTTATACTATTAGTAGGGTTGTGGCCATTGGAATGGGCACATCCAATTCCCTTGGAGAGGGCAAGCGCAGTCTTCATGTTTGTCTCCAGGGGCCTGAGCCTGTAGGGTGTGTAGGCCAGGGCTGTTTGGACAGTTTTCTGAAAACACAAACTCGGCTTATGTTTCGGGTCATAGGTATGGCAGGACTGATCTACAGACCATGAGGAGAACTCTTCAGGATATGAAAAAAGGGCGAGTGTGAGGCTCTTGCTCAAGTTTTTGTCTCTAATATCGTGTCACTCATGGTCGCGAAATTTCTGGGTTACTTCATGGGAAATGGACCAGTCTTACTCTCTGGGTTTTGGCCCCGTCCAAAGAGTTTGGGGTCATTGTGTGGGATGGAAGAAGTCCGTTGTTCTGTTGTTGTTGATTTGTTTTGTTTTGTTTTTCAACCTCAGGTGCCCCTCCAACTGAGGTATTCCAGAGAAGAGCCGTGGGGATGGGCGACAGGACAACCAGAAATCTGGTTAAAAATTGGGCCCTAGGGACATGTCAAGCCCATTATGACATCTAATGTTCCAGCCACTGAGAGGACGTACTAGAGGACAGGACTCACGCTGAGGGTCACAATGCGTGTTTATGCCCTCGTCGCACTCAAGAATGTGCGGGGGCCTCAGGGTTAATGCTGGTTTCTCCTACACTGAACGTTGGACAACATGCCAAACACAAGGTTTCTTGCCATGGGTAAGGAATAGTTCTGATTTCTGCATCACAGTCACCCATGGGCAGTGATTGGAGATAAGGTCTAGGTTCTGAAGCCTGAAAACTGAGGTACGGAAGACATGATGACCTAAGGCCATGGCGGGTCTGATGTGCTCAGGGTGCGGTCAGCTGTCTGGGTGATGGTCACGAGGTCCGGGCTCAGGTTTTCAGACAGTGCATTAGTGCCCAGGTTAGACTATATATTTTGAGTGCCTTAGAGTGCCGTGTAGGTTCTTATCTGAAGAACTCTTCAGAATATGAAGAATGAGCAAGTCTGAGGCGCGTGCTCAGGCTTTTGTCTCTGGATTTTGTATCAGCGATGGCCATGGAATGTTTGGTAGGACTCAAGGGCCATGGACGAATCTTGCTCTCTGTGGATTTGGCCCGATCCCAATTGTTTTTCGTCAATCTGTGGGATGGGATGACTCCTTTCAGGTTTGCTGCCTCAGTTGTCCCACCAAAGAGGAATTACAAAGCAGATCCCAGGGGAAGAGTGAAGGGACAACCCGAACTACGGTTTAAAACTGGGGCCTAGGGGCATGGCAAGTCCAATATGCTGTCTCTCCATCCATTCCTGACAGGCCTTACCTGAGGACTGGGCTCAGGCTGAGGGTCACACTGTGTGTTTGTGACCAATGTGGACCGCAAGCATGGGCGGGGCCTCATGGGCCACACTGGTTTCATCTACACTGAACCTTGGACAACATGCCAACCACAAGGTTACTTGCCATGGGGAAAGAGTTCAGATTTCTGCATCATTTTCAAACCCGGGCCGTGATTGGAGATAAGGTCTAGGTTCTGAAGCCTGAAAACCGAGGTTGAGGATAGATGACGACCAAAGGCCATGGCGGGTCCGATGTGCTCAGGTGTAGCCAGCTGTCTTGGTGGGGCCAGGAGGTCAAGGCTCAGGCTGTGTCAGAAAGGGCATTAGTGCCCTGGACAGCCCTTATACTTGGGGTACAGCAAAATGGCGTGCAGGTTGATCCTCTTTTGTGGTTTCTGGATAGCACCAGAGGGCAATGTTTTTTTTCTGGAGGGCAGGCAGAGTACTGCATGTAGTTCTGGATTGCCAAACTGAAGGGCTTGTGGGCCAGCAGTCTGAGGACGGAAGTCTGAGAACCCAAGCTAGGCCTAGGTGTCTGGGTGAGGATATGGCAGGCACAATCTACAGACCTGAATTGAGGTTTCGTGCATCTAAAGTCAGGGCGAGGATCAGACGATCGCTCAGGTAGGACATTCTGTCCCTGATGGCCCTTTCTTGAAGGGGTGCTGGATCACGAGGCCATGGGGGTTTTCCCACGATGGGAGTTGTGAGAAGATCCAACTGCAAAGATTCTTCTGCAGGGCAATTGAGACCTGTTGGTAGGCTCCAGGACAACGATTCCGAGCAGGGTTCTAAGGATGGATGGCTCGGTAGCCCACCTCGCATTCCAATTGTCTCCAAGCAACAAGACAGGTTAGATCTGCTGGAAATGGGGGAGCAACCGAGGAGGCTGAATTGAAATGTACTCTCCCGTTGATATGTCCTAATATGATTTTGTGTCTATGGAGACCTTGGAATGAAGCGGTGGCACTGGGGCCCCTGAAGGGTTCTCTTAAAGAGGGGCTTTCACACAGCTCCATCGTGCAAGTTTCCCATGTGTCGATGAGATTTGTTCTGATGGGTGAGTCAAGAAATAGGCATATGCTGTTATTGAAATCCAGGCTCTGAGGAGAGATGCCTGGAAGACAAACCAATGGATCCGATAGGTGCCTAGGGGCCTGTTCGTTCCTTTTTACCTCTGGGGACATCAGTCTACGGGTCTGAGCGCCGATAGGGGCTCAGATGGGCCCAGATTGCCCCTGTTTGTCTTGGGAAGCCACCACAAATATTGGGATGGCCTCAGGAACTTTGGAGGTTTATCCTATTAGTAGGGCTGTGGCCTTTGGAATGGGCACAAACTATTCCCTTGGAGAGGGCAAGCACAGTTGTCAGGTTTGGCTCCAGGGGCATGAGCCTGTAGGGTGTGTAGGGCAGGGCTGTTTGGACAGTTGTCTGAAAACACAATCTCGGCTTATGTTTCGAGTCATAGGTATGGCAGGACTGATCTACAGACCCTGAGGAGAACTCTTCAGGATATGAAAAAAGGGCGAGTGTGAGGCTCTTCCTCAAGAGTTTGTCTCTGGATTTCGTGTCACTCATGGTCGTGAAATTTCCGGGTGACTTCATGGGAAATGGACGAGTCTTACTCTCTGGGGTTTTGGCCCCGTCTAAAGGTTTTGATGTCATTCTGTGGGATGGAAGAAGTCCGTTGTTCTGTTGTGGTTGATTTGTTTTGTTTTGTTTTTCAACCTCAGGTGTCCCACCAAATGAGGGATTCCAGAGTAGAGCCCTGGGGAGGGGCGACTGGACAACCAAAAATCTGGTTAAAAATTGGGGCCTAGGGACATGTCAAGCCCATTATGACATGTAATGGTCCAGCCACTGAGAGGACGTACTAGAGGACAGGACTCAGGCTGAGGGTCACAATGCGTGTTTATGCCCTCATCGCACTCAAGAATGGGCGGGGCCTCAGGCTGAATGCTGATTTCTCGTACACTGAACATTGGACAACATGCCAACCACAAGGTTTCTTGCCATGCGGACAGAGTTTGATTTCTGCATCATTTTCAAACCCGGGCCGTGATTGGAGATAAGGTCTAGGTTCTGAAGCCAGAAAACCCAGGTTGAGAAGAGATGACGTCCTAAGGCCATGGCGGGTCCGATGTGAGCAGTGTGCGGACAGCTGTCTGGGTGGGGCCAGGTGGTCTAGGCTCAGGCTGTGTCAGAAAGGGCATTAGTGCCCAGGTCAGCCTATATATTTGGGGTACAGCTGAATGGTGTGCAGGTTGATCCTCATTTGTGGTTTTAGTTGGCCCCAGAGGGCAATGTTTTTCTTTGGAGGGCAGGCAGAGTGCTGCATTGTAGTCTGAATTGCCAAACTGGAGGGCTTGGGGGCCAGAAGTCTGAGGACGGAATCTGAGAACGCATGCTAGGCCTAGGATTCTGGGTGAGGATATGGCACGCACAATCTACAGACCTGAATCGAGATCTCGTGCGTCTAAAGACAGGGCGAGGATCAGACGATCGCTCAGGTTGGACATTCTGTTCCTGATGGCCCCTTCTTGAGGGGGGGGGGGTGAATCACAAGGCCATGGGGGTTTTCCCACGATGGGAGTTTTGAGAAGCTCCCAACTGCAAAGATTTTTCTGCATGACAATTGTGACCTGTTGGTTGGCTCCAGGACAACGATTCCGAGCAGGGTTCTAAGGATGGATGTCTGGGTAGCCCACCTCGCATTCCAATTGTCTCCAAGCAACAAGAAAGTTTTGATCTGCTGGATCTGGGGGAGCAACCGAGGAGGCTGAGTTGAAATGGACGCGCCGGTGGAGGTGTCCTAATATGATTTTGTGTCTATGGAGACCTTGGAATGAAGCGGTGGCACTGGGGCCCTGAAGGGTTCTCTTAAAGAGGGGCTTTCACACAGCTCCATCGTGCAAGTTTCCCATGTGTAGATGAGATTTGTTCTGATGGGTGAGTCAAGAAACAGTCATATGCTGTTATTGAAATCCAGGCCTCTGAGGAGAGATGCCTGGAAGACAAACCAATGGATCCGATAGGTGCCTAGGGGCCTGTTCGTTCCTTTTTACCTCTGGGGACATCAGTCTACAGGTCTGAGCGCTGATAGGTGCTCAGATGGGCCCAGATTGCCCCTGTTTGTCCTGGGAAGCCACAAATATTGAGATGGCCTCAGGGACTTTGGAGGTTTATCCTATTAGTAGGGCTGTGGCCTTCGGAATGGGCACAAACAATTCCCTTGGAGAGGGCAAACCCAGTCGTCAGGTTTGGCTCCAGGGGCATGAGCCTGTAGGGTGTGTAGGCCAGGGCTGTTTGGACAGTTGTCTGAAAACACAAACTCGGCTTATGTTTCGGGTCATAGGTATGGCAGGACTGATCTACAGACCATGAGGAGAACTCTTCGGGATATGAAAAAAGGGCGAGTGTGAGGCTCTTCCTCAAGAGTTTGTCTCTGGATATAGTGTCACTCATGGTCGCGAAATTTCCGGGTGACTTCATGGGAAATGGACGAGTCTTACTCTCTGGGGTTTTGGCCCCGGCTAAAGATTTTGATGTCATTCTGTGGGATGGAAGAAGTCCGTTGTTCTGTTGTGGTTGATTTGTTTTGTTTTGTTTTTCAACCTCAGGTGTCCCACCAAATGAGGGATTCCAGAGTAGAGACCTGGGGAGGGGCGACTGGACAACCAGAAATCTGGTTAAAAATTGGGGCTAGTGACCTGTCAAGCCCATTATGACATCTAATGGTCCAGCCCCTGAGAGGACGTACTAGAGGACAGGACTCACGCTGAGGGTCACAATGCGTGTTTATGCCCTCGTCGCACTCAAGAATGGGCGGGGCCTCAGGCTGAATGCTGGTTTCTCGTACACTGAACATTGGACAACATGCCAACCACAAGGTTTTTTGCCCTGGGGAAAGAGTTCTGATTTCTGCATCATTTTCAAACCCGGGCCGTGATTGGAGATACGGTCTAGGTTCTGAACCCTGAAAACCCAGGTTGAGAAGAGATGACGTCCTAAGGCCATGGCGGGTCCGATGTTAGCAGTGTGTGGCCAGCTGTCTGAGTGGGGCCAGGAGGTCTAGGCTCAGGCTGTGTCAGAAAGGGCATTAGTGCCCAGGTCAGCCTATATATTTGGGGTACAGCTGAATGGCGTGTAGGTTGATCCTCATTTGGGGTTTCTGGGTAGCCCCAGAGGGCAATGTTTTTCTTCTGGAGGGCAGGCAGATTGCTGCATTGTAGTCTGGATTGCCAAACTGGAGGGTTTTTGGCCCAGAAGTTTGAGGACGGAATCTGAGAACGCATGCTAGGCCTAGGATTCTGGGTGAGGATATGGCACACACAATCTACAGACCTGAATCGAGATCTCGTGCGTCTAAAGACAGGGCGAGGATCAGACGATCGCTCAGGTTGGACATTCTGTTCCTGATGGCCCCTTCTTGAAGTGGGGGTGGATCACAAGGCCATGGGTGTTTTCCCACGATGGGAGTTTTGAGAAGCTCCCAACTGCAAAGATTTTTCTGCATGACAATTGTGACCTGTTGGTTGGCTCCAGGACAACGATTCCGAGCAGGGTTCTAAGGATGGATGTCTGGGTAGCCCACCTCGCATTCCAATTGTCTGCACGCAACAAGACAGGTTTGATCTGCTGGATCTGGGGGAGCAACCGAGGAGGCTGAGTTGAAATGGACGCGCCGGTGGAGGTGTCCTAATATGATTTTGTGTCTATGGTGACCTTGGAATGAAGCGGTGGCACTGGGGCCCTGAAGGGTTCTCTTAAAGAGGGGCTTTCACACAGCTCCATCGTGCAAGTTTCCCATGTGTAGATGAGATTTGTTCTGATGGGTGAGTCAAGAAACAGGCATATGCTGTTATTGAAATCCAGGCTTCTGAGGAGAGATGCCTGGGAGACAAACCAATGGATCCAATAGGTGCCTAGGGGCCTGTTCGTTCCTTTTTACCTCTGGGGACATCAGTCTATGAGTCTGAGTGGCGGTAGGTGCTCAGATGTGCCCAGATTGCCCCTGTTTGTCCTGGGAAGCCACAAATATTGGATGGCCTCAGGGACTTTGGAGTTTTATCCTATTAGTAGGGTTGTGGCCATTGGAATGGGCACATACAATTCCATTTGAGAGGGCAAGCCCAGTCTTCATGTTTGGCTCCAGGGGCCTGAGCCTGTAGGGTGTGTAGGCCTGAAAACCGAGGTTGAGAAGAGATGACGAACTAAGGCCATGAGAGTCCAATGTTCTATGTGTGCGGCCAGGTGTTTGGGTGGGACCTGGAGGTCCAGGCTCAGGGTGTGCCACAAAGGGCTTTAGTGCCCAGGTCAGCCTATATATTGGGGGTACAACCGAATGACGTGCAGGTTGATGCTCATTTGGGTTTTCTGGGTAGCCCAGAGGGCAATGTTTTTCTTCAGGAGGGCAGGCAGAGTGCTGCATTGTAGTTCTGGTTTGCCAAACTGGAGAGCTTGTGGGCCAGTAGTCTGAGGACGGAAGTCGGAGAAGCCAAGCTAGACCTAGGTTTCTGGGTGAGGATATGGCAGGCACAATCTACAGAACTGAATCGAGATCTCATGCATCTGACGTCAGGCCGAGGATCAAACGATCACTCAGGTTGGACATTCTGTCCCTGATGGCCCCTGTTTGAAGGGGGGGGGTGAATCACGAGGCCTTGGGGGTTTTCCCACGATGGGGGTTGTGGGAAGTTCCCAACTGCAAAGATTCATCTGCAGGACAATTGAGATCTGTTGGTTGGCTCCAGGACAATGATTCCGAGCGGTGTACTAAGGACGGATGGCTGGGTAGCACACCTCGCATTCCAAATGTTTCCAAGCAACAAGACAGGTTAGAACTGCTGGATCTGGGGGAGCAACCGAGGTGACTGAGTTGAAATGGACTCTCCCGTGGATGTGTGCTAATATGATTTTGTGTCTATGGAGACCTTGGAATAAAGCGGTGGCACTGGGCCCTGAAGGGTTCTCCTAAAGAGAGGCTTTCCCAGAGCTCCATTGTGCAAGTTTCCCATGTGTAGATGAAATTTGTTCTGATGGGTGAGTCAAGAAACAGCCATATGCTGTTATTGAAATCCATTCCTCAGAGGAGAGATGCCTGGAAAACAAAGCAATGGATCCGATAGGTGCCTAGGGGCCTTTTCATTCCTTTTTACCTCTGGGGACATCAGTCTTCCGGTCTGAGAGAAGGTAGGTGCTCAGATGGTCCCAGATTGCCCCTGTTTGTCCTGGGAAGACACAAATATTGGTATGACTTCAGGTAATTTGGGGGTTTATCGTATTAGTAGGGTTGTGGCTCTTGGAGTGGGCACATCCAATTCCCTTGGAGAGGGAAGCACAGTTGTCAGGTTTGGCTCCAGGGGCCTGAGACTGTAGAGTGTGTAGGCCACGGCTGTTTGGACAGTTGTCTGAAAACACAAACTCGGCTTATGTTTCGGGTCATAGGTATGGCAGGACTGATCTACAGACCATGAGGAGAACTCTTCGGGATATGAAAAAAGGGCGAGTGTCAGGCTCTTGCTCAAGTTTTTGTCTCTGGATATCGTGTCACTCATGGTCGTGAATTTTCCGGGTGAAATCATGGGAAATGGACGAGTCTTACTCTCTGGGTGTTGGCCCCGTCCAAAGAGTTTGGGGTCATTTTGCGGGATGGAAGAAGTCCGTTGTTCTGGTGTTGATTTGTGTTATTTTGTTTTTCAACCTCAGGTGTCCCACCAAATGAGGGATTCCAGAGTAGAGCCCTGGGGAGGGGCGACTGGACAACCAGAAATCTGGTTAAAAATTGGGGCCTAGGGACATGTCAAGCCCATTATGACATCTAATGGTCCAGCCACTGAGAGGACGTACTAGAGGACAGGACTCACGCTGTGGGTCACAATGCGTGTTTATGCCCTCGTCGCACTCAAGAATGGGCGGGGCCTCAGGGTGAATGCTGGTTTCTCCTACACTGAACGTTGGACAACATGCCAACCACAAGGTTTCTTGCCATGGTTAAGGAAGAGTTCTGATTTCTGCATGACAGTCACCCCTGGGCAGTGATTGGAGATAAGGTCTAGGTTCTGAAGCCTGAAAACTGAGGTAGGGAAGAGATGATGAACTAAGGCCATGGCGGGTCTGATGTGCTCAGTGTGCGGTCAGCTGTCTGGGTGTTGGTCACGAGGTCCGGGCTCAGGTTGTCAGACAGTGCATTAGTGCCCAGGTTAGACTATATATTATGGGTGCCATCGAGTGCCGTGTAGGTTCTAATCTGAAGAACTCTTCAGGAATTGAAGAATGAGCCAGTCTGAGGCGCGTGCTCCGGCTTTTGTCTCTGGATTTTGTATCAGCGATGGCCGTGGAATGTTGGGGAGGCATCATGGGACATGGACGAATCTTGCTCTCTGTGGATTTGGCCCGATCCCAATTTTTTTTCGTCAATCTGTGGGAGTGGAGGACTCCTTTCAGGTTTGTTACCACAGGGTTCCCACCAAAAGAGGAATTCCAAAGCAGAGCCATGGGGAAAACTGAAGTGAAAACCCGAACTATGGTTAAAATTTGGGGCCTAGGCGCATGGCAAGGCCAATATGCTGTCTCTCCATCCAGCCACTGAGAGGCATTACCTGAGGACTGGGCTCAAGCTGAGGGTCACAATGTGTGTTTGTGACCAATGTGGCCCGCAAGCATGGGCGGGGCCTCATATCCAGACTGGTTTCAAGTACAGAAACTTGTACAACATGCCAACATCAAGGTTTCTTGCCATGGGGAAAGAGTTCTGATTTGTGCATCATTTTCAAACCCGGGCCGTGATTTGAGATAAGGTCTAGGTTCTGAAGCCTAAAAACCGAGGTTGCGTAGAAATGACGTCCTAAGGCCATGGCGGATCCGATGTGCTCAGTGTGAGGCCAGCTGTCTGGGTGGGGCCAGGAACTCCAGGCTCAGGCTGTGTCAGAAAGGGCATTAGTGCCCAGGTCAGCCTATATATTTGGGGGAGAGCCGAATGGCGTGCAGGTTGATCTTCATTTGGTGTTTCTGGGTAGCCCCAGAGGGCAATGTTTTTCTTCTCGGACGGCAGGCAGAGTGCTGCATTAGAGTTCTGGATTGCCAAACTGGAGGGCTTGTGGGCCAGTAGACTGAGGACGGAAGTCTGAGTACACAAAGTAGGCCTAGTCTAACCTGGGCACTAATGTACTGTCTGACAACCTGAGCCCGGACCTCGTGACCAACACCCAGACAGCTGACCGCACACTGAGCACATCAGACCCGCCATGGCCTTAGGTCATCTTCTCTTCCCTACCTCAGTTTTCAGGCTTCAGAATCTACACCTTATCTCCATTCACTGCCCAGGGGTGACTGTGATGCAGAAATCAGAACTCTTCCTTACCCATGGCAAGAAACCTTGTGGTCGGCATGTTGTCCAACGTTCAGTGTAGGAGAAACCAGCATTCAGCCTGAGGCCCCGCCCATTCTTGAGTGCAACGAGGGCATAACACGCAATGTGAAGATCTCGTGCATCTGAAGTCAGGGCGAGGATCAGACGAACGCTCAGGTTGGATATTCTGTCCCTGATGGCCTCTTCTTGAAGGGGGGGGGGGTGGATCACGAGGCATTGGGTGTTTTCCCACGATGGGAGTTGTGAGAAGCTCCCAACTGTAAAGATTCTTCTGCAGGACAATTGAGACCCGTTGGTTGGCTCCAGGACAACGATTGCGAGCATTGTTCTAAGGATGGGTGGCTGGGTAGCCCACCCCGCATTCCAATTGTCTGCAAGCAACAAGACAGTTTAGATCTGCTGGATCTGGGGGAGCAACCGAGGAGGATGAGTTGAGATGGACTCTCCCGTGGATGTGTCCTAATATGATTTTGTGTCTATGGAGATCTTGGAATGAAGCGGTGGCCCTGGGGCCCTGAAGGGTCCTCCTAAAGAGAGGCTTTCACACAGCTCCATCGTGCAAGTTTCCCATGTGTAGATGAGATTTGTTCTGATGGGTGAGTCAAGAAACAGCAATATGCTGATATTGAAAACCAGGCCTCTGAGGAGAGATGCCTGGAAACCAAAGCAATGGATCCAATAGGTGCCTTTTTACATCTGGGGACATCAGTCTTCCGGTGGGAGAGCTGGTAAGTGCTCAGATGGGCCCAGATTGCCCCTGTTTGTCCTGGGAAGCCACAATATTGGGATAGCCTCAGGGAATTTGGACGTTTATTGTATTAGTAGGGTTGTGGCCATTGGAGTGGGCACATACAATTCCCTTGGCGTGGGAAAGCACAGTCATCAGGTTTGGCTCCATGGGCCTGAGCCTGTAGGGTGTGTAGGCCAGGGCTTTTTGGACAGTTGTCTGAAAACACAAACTCGGCTTATTTTTCGGGTCATATGTATGGCAGGACTGATCTACAGACCATGAGGAGAACTCTTCGGGATATGAAAAAAGGGCGAGTGTGAGGCTCTTGCTCAAGTTTTTTCTCTGGATATCGTGTCACTCATGGTCGTGAAATTTCCCCGGGTGACTTCATGGGAAATGGAAGAGGCTTATTCTCTGGGGGTTTGGCCCCGTCCAAAGAATTTGGGGTCATTCTGTGGGACGGAAGAAGTCCCTTGTTCTGTTGTTGTTGATTTGTTTTGTTTTGTTTTTCAACCTCAGATGTCCCTCCGAATGAGGGATTCCAGAGTAGAGCCCTGGGTACGGGCGACTGGACAACCAGAAATCTGGTTAAAAATTGGTGCCTAGGGACATGTCATGCCCATTATGACATCTAATGGTCCAGCCACTGAGAGGACGTACTAGAGGACAGGACTCACGCTGAGGGTCACAATGCGTGTTTATGCCCTCGTCGCACTCAAGAATGGGCGGGGCCTCAGGGTGAATGTGGTTTCTCCTACACTGAACGTTGGACAACATGCCAACCACAAGGTTTCTTGCCATAGTTAAGGAAGAGTTCTATTTTCTGCATCACAGTCACCCCTGGCAGTGATTGGAGATAAGGTCTAGGCTCAGAAGCCAGAAAATTGAGGTAGGGAAGAAATGATGAACTAAGGCCATGACGGGACTGATGTGCTCAGTGTGCGGTCAGCTGTCTGGGTGTTGGTCACGAGGTCCAGGATCAGGTTGTCAGACAGTGCATTAGTGCACAGGTTAGACTATATATTTTGGGTGCCTTCGAGTGCCGTGTAGGTTCTTATCTGAAGAACTCTTCAGGATATGAAGAATGAGCGAGTCTGAGGCGCGTGCTCAGGCTTTTTCTCTGGATTTTGTATCAGCGATGGCCGTGGAATGTTGGGTATGTCTCATGGGCCATGGACGAATCTTGCTCTCTGTGGATTTGGCCCGATCCCAATTGTTTTTCGTCAATCTGTGGGATGGGAGGACTCCTTACAGGTTTGTTACCTCAGGTGTCCCACCAAAAGAGGAATTCCAAAGCAGAGCCCTGGGGAAGAGTAAGGGACAACCCGAACTATGGTTAAAATTTGGGGCCTAGGGGCATGGCAAGCCCAATATGCTGTCTCTCCATCCAGCCACTGAGAGGCCTTACCTGAGGACTGGGCTCAGGCTAAGGGTCACAATGTGTGTTTGTGACCAATGTGGTCCACAAGCATGGGCCCGGCCTCATGGGCCACACTGGTTTCTAGTAAACTGAATCTTGGACAACATGCCTACCACAAGATTTCTTGCCATAGGGAAGAGTTCTGATTTCCACCCCGGGCCGTGATTGGAGTTAAGGTCTAGGTTCTGAAGCCTGAAAACCGAGGTTGAGAAGAGATGACGAACTCAGGCCATGGCTAGACCGATGTGCTCAGTGTGCGTCCTGCTGTCTGGGTGGGGCCAGGAGGTCCAGGATCATGCTGTGTCAGAAAGGGCATTAGTGCCCAGGTCAGCCTATATATTTGGGGTACAGCCGAATGGCGTGCCCCGTTGATCCTAATTCGGGGTTTCTGGGTAGCCCCAGAGGGCAATGATTTTCTTCTGGAGGGCAGGCAGAGTGCTGCATTTGCTGCTGGATTGCCAAATGGATGGCTTATGGGCCAGTAGTCTGAGGATGGAAGTCTGAGAACCCATGCTAGGTCTAGGATTCTGGGTGAGGATATGGCAGGCACAATCTACAGACCTGAATCGAGACCTCGTGCATCTGTAGTCAGGGCGAGGATCAGACGATAGCTCAGGTTGGACATTCTGACCCTGATGGCCCCTTCTTGAAGGGGTTGTGGATCACGAGGCCATGGGCGTTTTCCCACGATGGGAGTTGTGAGAAGCTCCCAACTGTAAAGATTCTTCTGCAGGACAATTGAGAACTTTTGGGTGGCTCCAGGACAACGATTCCGAGCAGGGTTATAAGGATGGATGGCTGGGTAGCCCACCTCGCATTCCAATTGTCTCCAAGCAACAAGACAGGTTAGATCTGCTGGATCTGGGGGAGCAACCGAGGAGACTGAGTTGAAATGGACTCTCCTGTGGATGTGTCCTAATATGATTTTGTGTCTATGGAGACCTTGGAATGCAGCAGTGGCACTGGGGCCCTGAAGGGTTCTCCTAAAGAGAGGCTTTCACACAGCTCCATCGTGCAAGTTTCCCATGTGTAGATGAGATTTGTTCTGATGGGTGAGTCAAGAAACAGCCATATGCTGATATTGATATCCAGGCCTCTGAGGAGAGATGCCTGGAAACCAAAGCAATGGATCCAATAGATGCTTAGGGGCCTGTTCGTTCCTTTTTACCTCTGGGCACATCAGTCTACGGGTCTGAGTGCCCTGAGTGCCGGTAGGTGCTCAGATGGGCCCAGATAGCCCCGGTTTTCCTGGGAATCCACAAATATTGCGATGGCCTCAGGGACTTTGGAGGTTTATCCTCGTAGTAGGGTTGTGGCCATTGGAGTGGGCACATACAATTCCCTTGGAGAGGGCAAGCACAGTCGTCAGGTTTGGCTCAGAGGCCTGAGCCTGTAGGGGGTGTAGGCCAGGGCTGTTTGGACAGTTGTCTAAAAACACAAACTCGGCTTATGTTTCGGGTCATAGGTATGGCAGTACTGATCTACAGACCATGAGGAGAACTCTTCGGGATATGAAAAAAGGGCGAGTGTCAGGCTCTTGCTCAAGTTTTTTCTCTGGATATCGTGTCACTCATGGTCGTGAAATTTCCCGGGTGACTTCATGGGAAATGGAAGAGTCTTACTCTCTCGGGGTTTGGCCCCGTCCAAAGAGTTTGGGGTCATTCTGTGGGATGGAAGAAGTCCCTTGTTCTGTTGTTGTTTATTTGTTTTGTTTTGTTTTTCAAACTCATATGTCCCACCGATGAGGGATTCCAGAGTAGAGCCCTGGGGAGGGGCGACTGGACAACCAGAAATCTGTTTAAAAATTGGGGCCTAGGGACATGTCAAGCCCATTATGACATCTAATGGTCCAGCCACTGAGAGGACGTACTAGAAGACAGGACTCACGCTGAGGGTCACAATGCGTGTATATGCCCTCGTCGCACTCAAGAATGGGCGGGGCCTCAGGGTGAATGCTGGTTTCTCCTACACTGAACGTTGGACAACATGCCAACCACAAGGTTTCTTGCCATGGGTAAGGAAGAGTTCTGATTTCTCCTCACAGTCACCCCTGGGGAGTGATTGGAGATAAGGTCTAGGTTCTGAAGCCTGAAAACTGAGGTAGGGAAGAGATGATGACCTAAGGCCATGGCGGTTCTGATGTGCTCAGTGAGCGGTCTGCTGTCTGGGTGTTGGACACGAGGTCCGGGCTGAGGTTGTCAGACAGTGCATTAGTGCCCAGGTTAGACTAAATATTTGGGTGCATTCGAGTGCTGTGTAGGTTCATATCTGAAGAACTCTTGAGGATATGAAGAATGAACAAGTCTGAGGCGCGTGCTCAGGCTTTTGAATCTAGATTTTGTATCAGTGATGGCCATGGAATATTGGGGAGGCCTCATGGGCCATGGACGAATCTTGCTCTCTGTGGATTTGGCCCAATCCCAATTGTTTTTCGTCAATTTGTGGGATGGGAGGATTCATTTCAGTTTTGTTACCTCAGGTGTCCCACCAAAAGAGGTATTCCAAAGCAGAGCCCTGCGGAAGAGTGAAGGGATAACCCGAACTATGGTAAAAAATTGGGGCCTAGGGGCATGGCAAGCCCAATATGTTGTCTCTCCATCCAGCCACTGAGAGGCCTTACCTGAGGATTGGGTTCAGGCTGAGGGTCACAATGTGTGTTTGTGACCAATGTGGCCCGCAAGCATGGGCGGGGCCTCATGGGCCACACTGGTTTCAACTACAATGAACCTTGGACAACATGCCAACCACAAGGTTTCTTGCCATGGGGAAAGCGTTCTGATTTCTGCATCATTTTCAAACCTGGCCGTGATTGAGAATAAGGTCTAGGTTCTGAAGCCTGAAAACCGAGATTGAGAAGAGATGACGAACTAAGGCCATGGCGGGTCCGATGTGCTCATTTTGCGGCCAGCTGTCTGGGTGGGGCCAGGAGTTCCAGGCTCAGGCTGCGTCAGAAAGGGCATTAGTGCCCAGGTCAGCCTATATATTTGGGGTAGAGCTGAATGGCGTGCAGGTTGATCCTCATTTGGGGTTCCTGGGTAAACCCAGAGGGCAATGTTTTTCTTCTGGAGGACAGGCAGAGTGCTGCATTGTAATTCTAAATTGCGAAATTGGAGGGCTTGTGGGCCAGTAGTCTGAGGACGGAAGACTGAGAACCCAAGCTAGGCCTACTTTTCTGGGTGAGGATATGGCAGGCACAATCTACAGTCCTGAATCTAGAACTCGTGCATCTGAAATCAGGGCGAGGATGAGACGATCGCTCAGATTGGACATGCTGTCCCTGATGGCCCCTTCTTGAAGGGGGGAGGATCACGAGTCCATGGGGGTTTTCCGACGATGGGAGTTGTGAGAAGGTCCCAATTGCAAAGATTCTTCTGCAGGACAATTGAGACCTGTTGGTTGGCTCCAGGACAACGATTCCGAGCAGGGTTCTAAGGATGGATGGATGGGTAGCCCACCTCGCACCCAATTGTCTCCAAGCAACAAGACAGGTCAGATCTGCTGGATCTGGGGGAGCAACCGAAGAGGCTGAGTTGAAATGGACTCTCCCGTGGATGTGACCTAATATGAATTTGTGTCTCTGGAGACCTTGGAATGAAGCGGTGGCCCTGGGGCCCTGAAGGGTTCTCCGAAAGAGAGGCTTTCACACAGCTCCATCATGCAAGTTTCCCATGTGTAGATGAGATTTGTTCTGATGGGTGAGTCAAGAAACAGGCATATGCTGTTATTGAAATCCAGGCCTCTGAGGAGAGATGCCTGGAAACCAAAGCAATGGATCCGATAGGTGCCTAGGGGCCTGATCGTTCCTTATTACCTCTTGGGATACCAGTCTACGGGTCTGAGTGCAGGTAGGTGCTCAGATGGGCTCAGATTGCCCCTGTTTGTCCTGGGAAGGCACAACTATTGGGATGGCCTCAGGAATTTTGGAGGTTTATCCTCTTAGTAGGGTTGTGGCCATTCGAATGAGCACATACAATTCCCTTGGAGAGGGCAAGCACAGTCTTCAGGTTTGTCCTCAGGGGCCTGAGCCTGTAGGGTGTGTAGGCCATAGCTGTTGGGACAGTTGTCTGAAAACACAATCTCGGCTTATGTTTCAGGTCATAGGTATGGCAGGTCTGATATACAGACCATGAGGAGAACACTTTGGGATATGAAGAATGGGCGATTGTGAGGCTCTTGCTCACGTTTTGTTTCTAGATATTGTGTCACTCATGGTATTGAAATTTCCGGGTGACTTCATGGGAAATGGACGAGTTTACTCTCTGGGGGTTTGGCCCCGTCTAAGGAGTTGGGGTCACTCTGTGGGATGGAAGAAGTCCGTTTTTCTTGTTGTTGTTGATTTGTTTTTTTTTTTTTGTTTTTCAAACCCCACCAAATGAGGGATTCCAGAGTAGAGCCCTGGGGAGGGGTATTGGACAACCAGAAATCTGGTATAATTTTGGGGGCCTAGGGATATGTCAAGCCATTATGCCATCTAATGGTCTAGCCACTGAGAGGACGTACTAGAGGACATGACTCACGCTGAGGGTCACATTGCGTGTTTATGCCCTCTTCGCACTCAAAAATGGGCTGGGCTTCAGGGTGAATGCTGGTTTCTCCTACACTGTTCGTTGGACAACATGCCAACCACAAGTTTTCTTGCCATGGGTAAGGAAGAGTTCTGATTTCTGCATCACAGTCACCGCTGGGCAGTGATTGGAGATAAGGTCTAGGTTCTGAAGCCTGAAAACTGAGGTAGGGAAGAGATGATGACCTAAGGCCACAGTGGGTCTTATGGGCTCAGGGTGCGGTCAGCTGCCTGGGTGTTGCTCAGGAGGTCCTGGCTCAGGGTGTGTAAGACAGTGCATTACTGCCCAGGTTGGACTATATAATTGGGGTACATTCGAGTGCCGTGTAGGTTTATTCTCATTTAATGTGCCCGGGCAGCTCATTGGGCAATATTTTGTTTCTCGAGAGGCAGGCAGAGTGCTGCAATGATGGTCCGGAATTGGCAAACTTGTGGGCTTCGGTGCCAGGAATGTGAGGACGGAAGTCTGAGGACACAAGCTAGACTTGGGATTAAGGGCGAGGGCACGGCATGCACCTCCTGAAGATCTGAAGCAATAGCTCATGCATCTGAAGGCAGAGCGAGGATCAGACGTTGGCTCAGCTTGGATTTTCTGTTCATGACGGCCCCTTCATGAAGGGAGCCGAATCTCGAGGCCGTGGATGTTTTCCCACGTTTGGAGTGGTGGGATGCCCCCTCCTAGGATTCCTTCTGCGGGACAATTGAGACCTGTTGGACAGCTCCAGGACATCCCATATGGATGAGTCCAGACCAACGTTCGAGGATGGATGCCTGGGAAGCCCGCCTCGCATTCCAATTGTCTCCTAGCGACAAGACAGTTTAGATCTGATGGCTCTGCGGGAGCAACCGGGGTGGCTGAGTTGAAATGGACTTTCCTGAGGATGGGTCTAATGTGTGTTTGTGTCCATGAGGGCCTTGGAATGGGGCGGTGGCACCGGGACCCTGTAGTATTCTCCTCAGCTTTTGTAATAGCTCCCATGCACAATTTTCCTTGTGGAGACGAGTTTGGTTCTGATGGGTGCCTCAGGAAAACCCCAATGCTGGTATTGGAAACCAGGGTTTTGAGGAGACATACCTGTATACCAAAGCAATGGATCCGATTTTGGCCTAGGGTCCTGTCTGGTTCAATCTTCTTCTCTGGGGACATCCATCTAGGGTATGAGTCGAGGTAGATGCTCAGCTGATGTCATACTGACCTTTTTGTCCAGGGCGACCTATACTATTGGGATGGCCTCAGGGATTTGGAGGGTTCTCCTAACTTGTACGATTTTGGACAATGGAATGGGCAGAATTCCCATGATTGGGTAGGCAGAGTCCTAATGTGTGGCTCCAGGGTCCCCAGCCTGGATGGTGTGTGGCCCAGGACTTTGAGGACAGAAGTCTGAAAACACAAACTCAGCTTATGTTTGGGGACGTAGGTATGGCAGGCCCGATCTACAAACCATGAGAAGACATCTTCAGGATATGAAGAAAGAACGAGTCTGAGGCGCTTGCTCAGACTTTTGTCTCTGGATTTTGTTATCAGCGATGGCCGTGGAATGTCGAGGAGGCCTCATGGGCCATGGACGAATCTTGCTCTCTGTGGATTTGGCCCGATCCCAATTGTTTTTCGTCAATCTGTTGGATGGAGGACTCCTTTCAGGGTTGTTACATCAGGTGTCAAACCAAAAGAGGTATTCCAAAGCAGAGCCCTGGGGAAGAATGAAGGGACAACCCGAACTATGGTTAAAAATTGGGGCATAGGGGCATGGCAAGCCCAATATGCTGTCTCTTCATCCAGCCACTGAGAGGCCTTACCTGAGGACTAGGCTAAGCCTGTGGGTCACAATGTGACTTTGCCACCTATGTGCCCGGCGAGCAATGGTGGGGCCTCATCGGACAAACAGGTTTCCACTACACTGAACGTTGGACAACAAGCCAACCACAAGATTCTTGACATTGGGAAGGAGTTCTGATTTCTGCATTATTTTCAAACCTGGGCAGTGATTGAAGATATGGTCTAGGATCTGAATCCTGAAAACCGAGGTTGGGAAGAGATAACGACCTAAGGCAATGGCTGGTCCTATGTGCTCAGTGAGCGGCAAGCTGTCTGGGTGGGGCCAGGAGGTCCAGGCTCAGCCTCTGTCAGAAAGGGCATTATTGCCCAGGTCAGCCTATATATTTTGGGTACAGCCAATTGGCGTGCAGGTTGATCTTCATTTCGGGTTTCTGGGTAGCCCCAGAGGGCAATGTTTTTCTTCTGGAGGGAAAGCAGAGCGCTGCATTGTAATTCTGGATTGCCAAACTGGAGGGCTTGTGGGCCATTAGTGTGAGGATGGAAGTCTGAGGACACCACCTAGGCTTAGGTTTCTGGGTGAGGACATGGCAGGCACAATATATATACCTCAATTGAGATCTCGTGCATCTGAAGTCAGGGTGAGGATCAGACTATTTCTCAGGTTGTACCTTATGTCCCTGAAGGCCCCTTCATGAAGGAGGGTGTGTCACGAGGCCATGGTGGTTTCTCACGATGGGAGTTGTGAGAAGCTCCCAACTGCAAAGATTCTTCTGCAGGACAATTGAAACCTGTTGGTTGGCTCCAGGCCAATGATTCTGAGCAGGGTTCTAAGTATGGATGGCGGGGTATCCCACCTCGCATTCCAATTGTCTCCTAGCAACAAGACAAGTTAGATCTGCTGGATTTCGCGGAGCAACTGAATATGCTGAGTTGAATTGGACTCTCCCCTGGATGTGTCCTAATATGATTTTGTGTCTATGGAGACCTTGGAATGAAGCGGTGGCACTGGGGCCCTGAAGTGTTCTCCTAAAAAGAGGCTTTGACACACCTCTTACGTGCAAGTTTCCTATGTGTAGATGAGTTTTGCTCTGATGGGTGAGTCAAGAAACAGCCATATGCTGGTACTGAAATCCAGGCCTCTGAGGAAGATGCCTGGAAACCAAAGCAATGGATCCGATTAGGGCCTAGGGGCCTGTTCATTCCTTTTTACCTCTAGGGATATCAGTCTACAAGTCTGAGTGCAGGTAGCTTCTCAGATGTGCTCAGATTGCTCCTGTTTGTCCTGGCATGCCACCACTATTGGGATGGCCTCAGGGACTTTGGAGGTTTATTCTATTAGTAGAGTTGTGGCCATTGGTATGGGCACAGAGAATTCCCTTGGAGAGGGCAAGTACAGTCCTCAGGTTGGCTCCAGGGGCCTGAGCCTGTAGGGTGTGTAGGCCAGGGCTGTTTGGACAGTTGTCTGAAAACACAAACTCGGATTATGTTTTGGGTCATAGGTATGGCAGGACTGATCTACAAACCATGAGGAGAAATCTTCGGGATATGAAAAATGGGCGAGTGTGAGGCTCTTGCTCATGTTTTTATCTCTGGATATCGTGCCATTCATGTTCATGAAATATCCGGGTGACTTCATGGGAAATGGACGAGTCTTACTTTCTGGGGGTTTGGCCCCGTCCAAAGAGTTTGGGGTCATTCTGTGGGATGGAAGAAGTCCGTTTTTTTTGTTGTTTTTTTTGTTGTTGTTTTTTGTTTTGTTTTGTTTTTCAAACCCCACCAAATGAGTGATTCCAGAGTAGAGCCCTGGGGAGGGGCGATTGGACAACCAGAAATCTGTTTTAAATTTGGGGCCTAGGGACATGTCTAGCCATTATGGCATCTAATGTTCTAGCCACTGAGAGGACGTACTAGAGGACAGGACTCACGCTGAGGGTCACAATGCATGTTTATGCCCTCGTCGCTCTCAAGAATGGGCGGGGCCTCAGGGTGAATGCTGGTTTCCCATACACTGAACGTTGGACAACATGCCAACCACAAGGTTTCTTGCCATGGGTAAGGAAGAGTTCTGATTTCTGCATCACACTCACCCCTGGGCAGTGATTGGAGATAAGGTCTAGGTTCTGAAGCCTGAAAACTGAGGTAGGGAAGAGATGATGACCTAAGGCCACGGCGGGTCTTATGGGCTCAGGGTGCGGTCAGCTGTCTGGGTGTTGCTCAGGAGGTCCCGGCTCAGGGTGTGTCAGACAGTGCATTACTGCACAGGTTAGACTATATAATTTGGGTACATTCGAGTGCCGTGTAGGTTTATTCTCATTTAATGTGCCCGGGCAGCTCATTGGGCAATATTTTGTTTCTCGAGGGCAGGCAGAGTGCTGCAATGATGATCCGGAATTGGCAAACTTGTGGGCTTCGGGGCCAGGAGTGTGAGGACGGAAGTCTGAGAACACAAGCTAGACTTGGGATTCAGGGCGATGGCACGGCATGTACCTCCTGATGATTTGAAGCAATATCATGCATCTGAAGTCAGAGCGAGGATCAGACATTGTCTCAGCTTGGATTTTCTGTTCATGACGGCCCCTTCATAAAGGGAGCCGAATCTCGAGGCCATGGATGTATTCCCACGTTGGGAGTGGTTGGATGCCCCCTCCTAGGATTCCTTCTGCGGGACAATTGAGACCTGTTGGACAGTTCCAGGACATCCCATATGGATGAGTCCAGACCAACGTTCGAGGATGGATGCCTGGGAAGCCCGCCTCGCATTCCAATTGTCTCCTAGCGACAAGACAGTTTAGATCTGATGGCTCTGTGGGAGCAACCGGGGTGGCTGAGTTGAAATGGACTTTCCTGATGATGGGTCTAATGTGTGTTTGTGTCCATGGGGGCCTTGGAATGGGGCGGTGGCACCGGGACCCTGAAGTATTCTCCTAAGCTTTTGACATAGCTCCCATGCACAAGTATCCTTTTGGAGACGAGGTTTGTTCTGATGGGTGCCTCAGGAAAACCCAATGCTGGTATTGGAATCCAGGATTTTCAGGAGACATGCCTGTAAACCAAAGCAATGGATCCGATTTTGGCCTAGGGTCCTGTCTGGTTCAATCTACTTCTCTGGGGACATCCTTCTAGGGTATGAGGGAGTTAGATGCTCAGCTGGTGTCAGACTGCCCTTTTTTGTCCCGGGCGACCTATACTATTGGGATGGCCTCAGAGACTTTGGAGGGTTCTCCTAACTTGTACAATTTTGGACAATGGAATGGGCAGAATTCCCATGGATTGGGTAGGCACAGTCCTAATGTGTGGCTCCAGGGTCCCCACCCTGGAGGGTATGTGGCCCAGGACTTTGAGGACAGAAGTCTGAAAACACATACTCAGCTTATGTTTGGGTCGTAGGTATGGCAGGCCCGATGTACAAACCATGAGAAGACATCTTCAGGATATGAAGATAGTGCGAGTCTGAGGCGCTTGCTTAGGCTTTTGTCTCTGGATTTTGTATCAGCGATGGCCGTGGAATATCGAGGAGGCCTCATGGGCCATGGACGAATCATGCTCTCTGTGGATTTGGCCCGATCCCAATTGTTTTTCGTCAATCTGTTGGATGGAGGACTCCTTTCAGGGTTGTTACATCAGGTGTCCCACCAAAAGAGGAATTCCAAAGCAGAGCCCTGGGGAAGAGTGAAGGGACAACCCGAACTATGGTTAAAAATTGTGGCATATGATCATGGCAAGCCCAATATGCTGTCTCTTCATCCAGACACTGAGAGGTCTTACCTGAGGACTGGGCTAAGGCTGTGGGTCACAATGTGAGTTTGCCACCTATGTGGCCCACGAGCAATGGCGGGGCTTCATCGGACAAACAGGTTTCCACTACACTGAATGTTGGACAACAAGCCAACCACAAGGTTCTTGCCATTGGGAAGGAGTTCTGATTTCTGCATCATTTTCAAACCTGGGCAGTGATTGGAGATAAGGTCTATGATCTGAATCCTGAAAACCGAGTTTGGGAAGAGATAACGACCTAAGGCAATGGCTGGTCCTATGTGCTCAGTGAGAGGCAAGCTGTCTGGGTGGGGCCAGGAGGTCCAGGCTCAGGCTGTGTCAGAAAGGGCATTATTGCCAAGGTCAGCCTATATATTTTGGGTACAGCCAAGTGGCGTGCAGGTTGATCTTCATTTGGGTTTTCTAGGTAGCCCCAGAGGGCAATGTTTTTCTTCTGGAGGGTAAGCAGAGTGCTGCATTGTAATTCTGGATTGCCAAACTGGAGGGCGTGTGGGCCATTAGTCTGAGGACTGAAGTCTGAGGACACAAGCTAGGCTTAGGTTTCTGGGTGAGTACAAGGCAGGCACAATATACAGACCTGAATCGAGATCTCGTGCATCTGTAGTCAGGGTGAGGATCAGACTATTTCTCGGGTTGGACCTTATGTCCCTGATGGCCCCTTCATGAAGGGGGGGGGTGTCACGAGGCCATGGGGGTTTTCTCACAATGGGAGTTGTGAGAAGCTCCCAACTGCAAAGATTCTTCTGCAGGAAAATTTAGACCTGTTGGTTGGCTCCAGGCCAATGATTCTGAGCAGGGTTCTAAGGATGGATGGCGGGGTAGGCCACCTCGCATTCCAATTGTCTCCTAGCAACAAGACAAGTTAGATCTGCTGGATCTCGCGGAACATCCGAATATGCTGAGTTGAATTGGACTCTTCCGTGCATGTGTCCTAATATGATTTTGTGTCTATGGAGGCCTTGTAATGGGGCAGTGGCACACAGGCCCTGAAGGATTCTCCTAACTGGAGGTTTTGAGACATATTCAAAGGATAATTTTCCCATGTGGAGAAGAGATTTGCTCTGCTTGCTGCCTCATGATATCCCCATATGCTAATATTGGAAACCAGGCCTCTGAGGAGAGATACCTGTAACCGAAAGCAATGTATCTGATTCAGGCCTAGGGGCCTGTCTGATTGAATCTTCTTCTCTGGGGACATCCATCTACGCTGAGTAGAGGTAGATGCTCAGCTGGTTTCAGATGACCCTTGTTTGTCCTGAGCGGCCTACATTATTGGGATGTCCTTGGGGACTCTGGAGGTTTTTCCTAATTTGTACGATTGTGGACAATGGAATGGGCAGAATTCCCGTGGTATGGACAGGCACAGTCCTGATGTGTGGCTCCAGGAGCCCCAGCCTGAAGGGTCTGTGGGCCAGGAATGTGGGGACAGAAGTCTGAAAACACAAACTCGGCTTAGGTTTGGGAAGTAGGTATGGCAGGCCTGATCTACAGACCGTGAGGAGAACTCTTCTAGGATACGACAAAAGAGCGAGTGTGAGGCGCTTGCTCAGACTTTTGTCTCTGGATTTGTTGTCAACGATGGCTGTGGAATCTCAGGGAGGCCTCATGGGCCATGGACGAGACTTCCTCTCTGTGAATTTGGTCCAATCCCAATTGTTTGGGGTCAATCTGAAGGATGGGAGGAGTCCTTTTAGTTTTGTTACCTCAGGTGTCCCACCAAAAGAGGGATTCCAAAGCAGAGCTCTGGGGAGGGATGAATGGACAACCCGAACAATCCAAGTGGGGTGATGTCGAGAACCGAGCAGGTTGATCCTCATTTGGGGTTTATGGAGATCCCCATAGAGCAACGTTTTTCTTCTGGAGGGCCAGCATAGGGCTGCATTTTGGTTCCAGAATTCCAAGTCTTGAGGACATGTTTGCCAGGAGTGTGAGGAAGGAAGTCTGAAAACACAAGGTAGCACGAGGTTTGGGTCCACTGTGCAGAGGCTGAATCGAGATCTCCTGCATCTGAGGTCAGGGCGAGTATCAGATGTTGCCTCAAGCTGGAGTTTGTGTCCATGACGGCCCCTTCCTGAAGGGGGTGGGGGCGTCATGAGGCCAAGGTGGTTTCCCTACGCTGGGAGTTGTGAGCTGCTCCAAACTTCAAAGTTTCCTTCTTCAAGACAGTCGAGTACTATTGGATGGTTCCAGGATGCCCCATACAGAAAGACTCGAGAGCAGGGGCCTAAGCATGGATGCCGAGAAACGCCAACTCACCTTCCCATTGCCTGGTCGAGACAAGGCACGCTCAATCTGCGGGCTCCTGGGTGAGCTACCCAGAAGGCTGAGTTTAAATGGACTTTCCTAAGGATGAGTCTTAATGTGGGTTGGTGGCCATGGAGACCTTGGAATGTGGCAGTAGCTAAGGGACTCTGCAGGATTCTTCAACCCGAAGGGTTTGACACAACTCCAACAAGGAAGCTTTCCATGTGGAGATGAGAGGTGTTCTGTCTGGTGCCTCAGGATAGCCCCATATGCTGGTCTTCGAACCCAGGCCTCTGAGGAGTGATACCTGGACACCAAAGCCAGAATTCATAATAGGGCCTAGGGGCCTGTCTGGTTCAATCTTCTGTCTCTGCGGATATCAATCTGTGTGTCTGCATGGGGGTAGTATTTGCTCAGCTGGTGTCATAATGCCCCTGTTTGTCCAGTGCGGCTTGCGGTAGTGGGATGTCCTTGGGGACCTTGAGGTTTCTACTATTTTGTAGAGTTGTGGCCAATGGAACGGGCAGTTTCTTAGGAGAGAGCAGGCACAGTTCTGTGGTGTGGCTCCAGAGACCCCAGCCTGGAGGCGGTGTGGGCCACGGCTGTGCAGACAGACATCCAAAAACCCAAACTCAGCTCAGGTTTGGGGCCGAGGTTATGGCAGGCCTGATCTACAGTCCGTGAGGGGAGCTCCTCTGGATATGAAAGAAGGGTGAGAGGGAGGCAGTCGCTCAGTCTTTTGTCTCTGGATATTTTGTCCACAATGGCCGTTTAATGTAGGAGTTGCCTCATGGGTCGTAGAAGTCTCCCTCTCTGGTAGTTTGTCCAGCCCCCAAGAGTTTGGGGTCATTCTGTGGGAAGGGAAGAGTCCTGTTTTCTGCTTCATGTGTCCCCCCAGTAGAGGGATTCTGGAGCATAGCAGTGGGTACTGACAACTGGAATACTCGCTCTCTGGTTAAGCCTGGGGGCCTATGGATATGACAAGCCCCATATGCAGGATCTTGGTCCAGCCACTGAGAGGCGTTACTTTAATACGGGACTCACGCTACAGGTCACAATGCATGTCTGTGCCCTAGGCGGCCCTCAAGCACTGGCGGGGCCTTTCCGACAATGCAGGTTTTCCCACATTGAACATTGGACAACATGCCAACCACAAGGTTTCTGGCCATGGGGAAGGAGGAATTCTAATTTCTGCATCACGTTCACCCCTGGGCAGTGGTTGGAGATAAGGTCTAGGTTCTGAAGCCTGAAAACCGAGGTTGGGAAAGATGACGAACTACAGCCATAGCGGGTCCCTTGTGTCCAGGTTGGAGCCAGCTGTCTAGGTGTCCTTTGGGATGTCTTGTCTCAGGCTGTGCCAGACAGGGCATTCGTATTCAGGGTAGGCTGTATAATGGCTTTACAGTCGAGTGGCATGCATTAGATAATCATTTGGGGTTTCTTATTAGCAGCATAGGGCAAAGTTTTTCTTCTGGAGGGCAGGCAGAGTGCTGCATTGTGGCTTCGTAATTCACAAACTGGAGGGCTTGTGGGCCAGGAGAGTGAGGACGGAAGTCTGAGAACACAAGCTAGGCTTAGGTTTCAGGGAATGGACATGGCAGGCACACTCTGCAGAGCTGAATTGAGATCTCATGAGTCTGAAGTCAGGTCGAGGATCAGACTTTGGCTCAGGTTGGAGTTTCTGTCCATCTTGGCCCCTTCATGAAGGGGGGGGCATTATGAGGCCATGGGTGTTTTCCCACTATTAGAGTTGTGAGATGCTCCAAACCGCAAGGATTCCTTCTGTGGGACAATTAAGATTTGTTGGATGGCTCCAGGACGTCTCATAAGTTATTTTTCCAGAACAGGGTTCTAAGTATGAATGCCTGGGCAGACAGCCTCAATTCCAATTGTCTCCTAGCAACAAGAACGTTTGATCTGCTGGCTTGGGGTAGCATCAGAGGGGGCTGAGTTGGAATGGACTTTCCTGAGGATGGTCTTAAATGAGTTGAAATGGACTTTCCTGAGGATGGTCTTAATGTTGGTTTGAGTCCAATGAGACCTTGGTATGGGGCAGTGGCACCAGGGCCCTGAAGGATTCTCCTAACCAGAGGTGATAACAAAGCTCCAATGAGCAAGTTTTCCATGGGGAGACGAGATTTGTTCTTATTGGTGCCTCAGGAAACCACCATTTGCTGGTATTGGAAATGAGGCCTCTGAGGAGAGATGCCTGGAAACCAAAGCAATGGATCTGATTAGGGCCTAGGGGCCTGTCCGGTTCAATATTCTTCTCTGGGGACATCTTTTGTCTGAGTGGAGGTAGTTGCTCAGCTGGTTTGAGATCACACCTGTTTGTCCTGGGTGGCCTACACTATTGGGATGGCCTCGGTAACTTTGGAGGTTTTTCCTAATTTGCAAGGTTGTGGCCAATGGAATGGGAAGAATTCTCTTGAAAGGGAAGCACAGTCCTGAGGTGTGGCTCCAGGGACCCAAGTGTGGAGCGTGTGTGGTCCAGGGCTATTTGGACAAAAGTCTGAAAACACAAACTCCACTTAGGTTTGGGTCTGTAGGTATGGCCGGCCCGATATATAGACCGTGAGGAGAACTCTTCGGGATATGAACAAAGGGCGAAAGTGAGGTGCTTGCTCATGCTTATTTTTTTCTGGATATGTGTCACCGATTGCCATGGAATGGCCGGGTGTCCTCATGGGCCATCGATGAGATCGATGAGGCTCCCTTTCTGGGGATTTGACCCAATCCCAAGAGTTTGGGGTCATTCTGTGGGAAGGGAGGAGGCCTTTCTGTTTTTTTTTTTTTTTTTTTTTTTTTTTTTTTTTAACTCAGGTGGACCACCAAAAGAGGGATTCCACAGCAGAGTCCTGGGGAGGGGCGACTGGACAACCAGAACTCTGGTTAACATTGGGACCTAAGAACATGGCAAGCCCCATATGTGGGCTCTTGGTCCAGACACTGAGAGGCCTTCCTTGAGCATAGGGCTCACATTGAGTTTCACAATGTGTTTTTGTGCCCAAGGAGCCCCTCAAGTCAGGGCGTGGCCTAATGTACCATGCTGGTTTCTCCTACACTGAACGTTGCACAATATGGCAACCACAAGTTTTCTGGCCATGGGGAAGAAGGAGTTCTAATTTCTGCAACACTTTCTCTCCTGGACTGTGATTGGATTTAAGGTCTAGGTTCTGAAGCCTGAAAACTGAGGTTGGGAATAGATGAAGACCTAAGGCCATGGTGTGACTGATGTGCTCAGTGTTCGGCCAGCTGTTGAGTGTGGGTTGGGAGGTGCAGGCTCAGTCTGTGGCAGACAGGGAATTAGTGCCCAGGCTAGACTGTATCATGGGGGTGCAGTCGAGTTTCGTGCAGGTTGGTACTCATTTGTGGTTACTGGGTAGCCCCAGAGGGCAATGTTTTTCTTCTGGAAGGAAGACACAGTGCCACATAGTGGCTCCAGAATTCCCAAACTGGAAGGCTTGTGGGCCAGGAGTGTGAGGAAAAAATTCTGAGAACACAAGCCAGACTTAGATTTCGGGGTGAGGGGACGGCAGGAACCCTCTGCAGAGATGATTCGAGATCCCCTGTACCTGAAGACAGAGCTAGGATCAGACGTTGGCTCAGGTTGGAGTTTCTGTCCATGACGGGCCCTTCATGAAGGGGAGGGTGTCACGAGGCCATGGAGGTTTTCCCACGATGGGAATTGTAAGATGCTCCAAACTGCAATGATTCCTTCCGTGGGACAGTCGAGACCTGCTGGATGGCTCCAGGACATCCCATAAGGAAGTTATCCAGAGCACGGTTCTAAGGATGGATGCCTGGGCAGACTGCCTCCCATTCCAGGTGTCTCATAGCGCCAAGGCAAGTTCGATCTGCTGGATCTAGGGGAGTAACCGAGGCGGGTGTGTTGAAATGGGTGAGTTGAGGATGGGTCATAATGTGCATTTGTGTCCATGGAGACCTTGGAATGGGGTGCTTGATCCGGGGCCTTGAGGGATGTTCATAACCGGAGGTTTTGATGGAGCTCTAAAGAGTACGTTTCCTATGTAGAGAAGAGAATTGTTTTGATGAGTGCCTAAGGAATCTCCCATATGCTGGTATTGGAAACCAGGCCTCTGAGGAGAGATGCCTGGAAACAAAAGCAATGGATATGATTAGGGCCTAGGTGCCTGTCCGGTTCAATCTCTTTCCTGGGGATACGTGTCTATGGATCTGAGGGGAGGTAGTTGCTCGGCTTGTGTCAGATCGCCCCTGTTTGTCCTGGGCAGCCTAAAATATTGGGAATGGCCTCGGGACTTTGGAGTTTCTCCTAATCTATAGGGTTGTGGCCAATGGAATGGGCAGAAATCCCCTGTAGAGGGCAGGCACAGTTCTGAGTTTGGCTCTAGAGGCCCAGCCTTGAGGGTGTGTGGGCCAGGCCTTTGGGGACAGAAGTCTGAAAACACAAATTCCGCTTAGGTTTGGGGACATAGGTATGGCACGCCCAATCTACAGACCGTGATAACACTTCGGGATATGAAAAAGGGTGAGTTTGAGGTGCTTGCTCAGGTTTTGTCTCTGGATTTGTGTCAACAATGTGGGTCGAATGCTGGCGTGGCCTCATGGGTTGTGGACGGCTTTCCTTCTCTGAGGATTTGACCCAATCCCAAGAGTTTGGGTATATTCTGTGGGATGGGAGGTGTCCTTTCTGTTTTTTTATATTATTTTATGTACCTCAAGGGTGCCAATAAAAGAGGGATTCCCGAGCAGAGTCCTTGGTAGGGACAACTGGATAACCCCACCTCTGTTTAAGTTTGGGGGCCTAGGGGCATGGCAAGTCCAATATGTGGGCTCTTGATTCAGACACTGAGAGGTCTTCCTTGAGGACAGGGCTCATGCTGAGGGTCACAATGCTTATTTGTGCCCAACAAGGCCCTCAAGCATGGGAAGGGCCTCATGGGCCACGCTGGATTCTCCTACACTGAACGTTGGAGAATATGCCAACCACAAGGTTTCCGGCCATGGTGAAGGAAGAGTTGTGATTTCTGCATCAAGTTCACCCCTGGACAGTGATTGGAGTTTAGGTCTAGGTTCTGAAACCCGAAAACCGAGGTTGGGAAGAGATGAAGACCTAAGGACCTGATGGTTACAATGAGCTCAGTGTGTGGCTAGCTGTTGAGCGTAGGTCTGGAGGTGTGGGCTCATGCTGTGTCAGACAGGGCATTAGACAGGGTAGACTGTATATTTGGGGTGCAGTCGAGTGCCGTTCAGTTGATCCTCATTCGGGTTTCTAGGTAGCTCCATAAGGCAACGTTTTTCTTCTGGAGGGCAGGCAGAGTGCTGCATTGTGGCCCCAGTATTGCCAAATTGTAGGGCTTTTGGGCCAGGGGTGTGAGGACGGTAGTCTGAGAACACATGCTAGGCTTAGTTTTTGGGGTGAGGGCACAGAAGGCACACTCTGCAGCGCTGAATCAAGATCTCATGCACCTGAAGCCAGGGCGAATATCAGACGTTTGCTCAGGTTGGAGTTTCTGTCCATGATGGCCCCTTTATAAAGTGGAGCGTCTCAAGAGGCCATGAAGATTTTCCCACAATGGGAGTTGTGAGATGCACCAGACTGCAAAGATTCCTTCTGTGGGACACTTGAGACCTGTTGGATGGCTCTAGGATTTCCCATATGGAACGACTCCAGGGTAGGGTTCTAAGGATGGATGCCTGGGCAGCCCGCCTCCCATTCTAGTTGTCTCCTAGCAACAAGGCAGGTTTGATCTGCAGGCCCTGGGGGAGAAACCAAGGGGGATGTGTTGACATGGACTCTACCGAGGAGAGATCATAATGTGGTTTTAAGTCGATGGAGACCTAGGAATGGGGCGCTTGATCCGGGGCCCTGAAAGATTCTCCTAAACAGAGGTTTTTTATAGAGCTCCAAAGAGTACATTTCCTATGTGGAGACGAGATTTTTCTATGAGTGCCTCAGTAATCCCCCTTATGCTGGTATTGGTAACCAGGCCTCTGAGGAGAGATGCCTGGAAACAAAAGCAATGGATCTGATTAGGGCCTAAGTGCCTGTCCAGTTCAATCTTATCCTATGGGGATATCTGTCTCTGGGTCTGAGTGGAGGTAGTTTCCTAACTTGTGAAAGATCATCCCTGTTTGTCCTGGGCAGCCAACACTATTGGGATGGCCTCTGGGAGTTTGGAGGTTTCTCCTAAACTATAGGGTTGTGGCCAATGGAAATGGCAGAATTCCCCTGGAGAAAGAAGACAGAGTCCTCAGGTGTGGCTCCAGGGGCCCCAGCTTGGATGGTGTGTGGGCCAGGACTGTGGGGACAGAAGTCTGAAAACACAAACTCAGCTTAGGTTTGGGGATGTATGTATGAAGGCTCGATCTACAGACCGTGAGAATTTTCTGGGCTATGAACAAAGGGCGAGTATGTGGCATTTGCTCAGGCTTTTGTCTCTGGATTTTGTGCCTACGGTGGCCGTGGAATGTCGGGGTGTCCTCAAGGGCCATGGACAAGTCTTTCTCTGGTGATTTGGCCTGATCCCAAGTGGTTGGGATCATTCTGTGGATGGGAAGAGTCCTTTCTGTATTTTTTTTTTTTTTACCTCAGGTGTCCCACCAAAGAGGGATTCCAGAGCAGTGCCCTGAGTAGGGGTGACTAGACATCTCTAACTCTGGTTAAGATTGGGGGACTAGGGGCTTGGCAAGCCCCATATGTGGGCTGTTGTTCCAGTCACTAAGAGGCTTTACATGCGGATAGGGCTAACGCTCAGGGTCACAATGTGTGTTTGTGCAAATTGTAGCCCTCAGGGATAGGTGGGGCCTCATAGTCCATGCTGCTTACTCCTACAATGAACGTTGGACAACATGCCAACCACAAGGTTTCTTGCCATGGCGAAGGAGAAGTTCTGATTCTTGTATCACGTTCACTCCTGTGCAGTGAGTGGAGATAAGGTCTAGGTTCTGAAGGTGAAAACTGAGGTTGGGTAGAGATGATGGCCGAAAGCCATTGTGGGTTTGATATGCTCAGTGTACGGCCAGCTGTCTGGGTGTTGGACTGGAGGTCTGCCTTCAGGCTGTGTCACACAGGGCTTTAGTGCACAAGCTAGATTGTATAATTGGGGTATGGTCGAGTGGCATGCAGGTTGTTACTCATTTGGCGTTTCTGGTTAGCCCTATAGGGCAACATTTTTCTTCTGGAGGGCAGGCAGAGTGCTGCATTGTGTCTCCAGAATTGCCAAACTGGAGGGGTGTGGCCAGGATTGTGAAGACGGAAGTCTGAGAACACAAGTTAGGCTTAGGTTTCGGGGCGAGGGCACAGCAGGCACACTCTCAAGTGCTGAATCGAGATCTCGTGCTTCTGAATTCAGGGCGCGGATCAGACTTTGGCTTAGGATGGAGTTTCTGTCCATGATGGCCCATTTATGAAGGTGTGGGGCATCATGAGGAAATGGAGGTTTTCTCACAGTGGGATTGTGTGATGCTTCAAACCACAAGGATTCATTCTGCGAGACAGTCAAGACAGGTTGGTTGGATTCAAGACGTCCCATAAAGAAATTCTCCAGAGCAGGGTTCTAAGGATGGATGTCTGGGCAGCCCACCTCGCATTCCAACTGTCTCCTAGTGACAAGGCAAGTTTGATCTGCTGGCTCTGGGTGAGCAGCCGAGGGGGCTGATTTGAAATGGACTCTCCTGAGGATGGATCATAATGTAAGTTTGTGTCCTTGGAGACCTTGGAATTGGGCCATGGTGCCTGCGCCCTGAAGGATCCTTCTAACCTGACGTATTGACACAGCTCCAATGAGCAAGTTTCTCATGTGGAGATGAGATCTGTTCTGATTGTTTCCTTAGGAAACCCCCATATTCTGATATTGGAAACCAAGCCTCTGAGGAGAGATACATAGAAACCAAAGCAATGGATCAGAAGTTGACTCAGGTTGGAGTTTCTGTCCATGATAGCCCCTTTATAAAGGGGAGCATCTCATGAGGCCATGTAGGTTTTCCCACGATAGGAGTTGTGAGATGCTCCAATCTGCAAGGATTCCTTCTGCAGGACAGTCAAGACCTGTTGGAAGGCTCCCAGGACATCCCATATGGAACGGCGCCAGAGCAGGATTCCAACGATGGATGCCTAGAGAGTCTGCTTTGCATTCCAGTTGTCTCCTAGCGACAAGGCAGGTTTGATATTCTGGCTCTGGGGGAGTAATCAACGGGGCTGAGTTGCAATGTACTCTCCTGCCGAATGGTCATAATGCGGGTTTGTGTCCATGGAGACCTTGGAATAGGGCGGTGGCTCCGGTTACCTGAAGCTTTCTCCTAACTGGAGGTTTTTACAGAGCTCCAAAGGATAAGTTTCCCATGTGGAGACAAGATTTGTTCTGATTGGTATCTCTGGAATCCCCCATATGCTGGTATTGGAAAACAGGCCTCTGAGGAGAGATGCTTAGAAACAAAAGCAATGGAATCAATTACGTTCTAGGGGCCTGTCCAGTTTAATACCTTTCTCTTGGGATATCTGTCTACGGGTGAGTTGAGGTCGTTGCTCAGCTTGTGACAGATCACCCCTCTTTGTACTGGGCGGCCTACACTATTGGAATGGCCTCTGGGACTTTGGAGGTTTATCCTCGTTGTAGGGTTGTGGCCATTGGAATGGGGACATACAATTCCCTTGGAGAGGGCAAGCACATTCGTCAGGTTTGGCTCCAGGGGTCTGAGCCTGTAGGGTGTGTAGGCCAGGGCTGTTTGGACATTTGTCTGATAACACAAACTCGGCTTATGTTTTGGGTCATAGGTATGGCAGGACTGATCTACAGACCATGAGGAGAACTCCTCGGGATATGAAAAAAGGGCGAGTGTGAGGCTCTTGCTCAGTTTTTGGCTCTGGATATCGTGTCACTCATGGTCGTGAAATTTCCGGGTGACTTCATTGGCAATGGACGAGTCTTACTTTCTGGGGGTTTGGCCCCGTCCAAAGAGTTTGGGGTCATTCTGTGGGATGGAAGAAGTCCGTTGTTTTGTTATTGTGGATTTGTTTTGTTTTGTTTTTCAACCTCAGGTGCCCCAAAAAATGAGGGAAACCAGAATAGAGCCCTTGGGAGGGGCGAATGGACAACCAGAAATCTGGTTAAAAATTGGGGCCTAGGGACATGTCAAGCCCATTATGACATCTAATGGTCCAGCCACTGTGAGGACATACTAGAGGACAGGACTCATGCTGAGGGTCACAATGCACGTTTATGCCCTCGTCGCACTCAAGAATGGGCGGGGCCTCAGGGTGATTGCTGGTGTCTCCTACACTGAACGTTGGACAACATGCCAACCACAAGGTTTCTTGCCATGGGTAAGGAAGAGTTCGGATTTCTGCATCACAGTCACCCGTGGGCAGTGATTGGAGATAAGGTCTAGGTTCTGAAGCCTGAAAACTGAGGTACGGAAGAGATGATGACCTAAGGCCATGGTGGGTCAGCTGTCTGGGTGTTGGTCACGAGGTCCGGACTCAGGTTGTCAGACAGTGCATTAGTGCCCAGGTTAGACTATATATTTTGGGTGCTTTCGAGTGCCGTGTAAGTTCTTTTCTGAATAACTCTTCAGGATGTGAAGAATGAGCGAGTCTGAGGCGCGTGCTCAGGCTTTTGTCTCTGGATTTTGTATCGGCGATGGCCGTGGAGTGTTGGGGTGGCCTCATGGGCCATGGACGAATCTTGCTCTCTGTGGATTTGGCCCGATCCCAATTGTTTTTCGTCCATCTGTGGGATGGGAGGACTCCTTTAAGGTTTCTTGCCTCAGGTGTCCCACCAAAAGAGGAATTCCAAAGCAGAGCCCTGGGGAAGAGTGAAGGGACAACCCGAACTACGGTTAAAAATTGGGGCCTAGGGGCATGGCAAGCCTAATATGCTGTCTCTCCATCCAGCCACTGAGAGGCCTTACATGAGGACTGGGCTCAGTCTGAGGGTCACAATGTGTGTTTGTGACCAATGTGGACCGCAAGGATTTGCGGGGCCTCATGGGCCACTCTGGTTTCAACTACACTGAACCTTGGACAACATACCATCCACAAGGTTTCTTGCCATGGGGAAAGAGTTCTGATGTCGGCATCATTTTCAAACTGGGCCGTGATTGGAGATAAGGTCTAGGTTCTGAAGCCTGAAAACCGAGGTTGAGAAGAGATGACGAACTAAGGCCAGGACGGGTCCGATGTGCTCAGTGTGCGTCTAGCTGTCTAGGTGGGGCCAGGAGGTCCAGGCTCAGGCTGTGTCAGAAAGGGCATTAGTGCCAAGGTCAGCCTATGTATTTGGGGTACAGCCGAATAGCGTGCAGGTTGATCCTCATTTGGGGTTTCTGAGTGCCCCAGAGGGCAATGTTTTTCTTCTGGAGGGCAGGCAGAGTGCTGCATTGTAGTTCTGGATGCCAAACTGGAGGGCTTGTGGGCCAGTAGTCTGAGGATGGAAGTCTGAGAACCTAAGCTAGGCCTAGGTTTCTGGGTGAGGATATAGCAGGCACAATCTACAGACCTGAATCTAGATCTCTTTCATCTGAAGTCAGGGCGAGGATCAGACGATCACTCGGGCTGGACATTCTGTCCCTGATGGCCCCTTCTTGAAGGGGTGGTTGATCACGAGGCCTTGGGGGTTTTCCCACGATGGGAGTTGTGAGAAGGTCCCAATTGCAAAGATTCTTCTGCAGGACAATTGAGACCTATTGGTTGGCTCCAGGACAACGATTCCCAGCAGGGTTCTAAGGATGGAAGGCTGTGTAGCACACTTCGCATTCCAATTGTCTCCAAGCAACAAGACAGGTGAGAACTGCTGGATCTGGGGGAGCAACCGAGGAGGATGAGTTGAGATGGACTCTCCCGTGGATGTATCCTAATATGATTTTGTGTCTATGGAGACCTTGGAATGAAGCGGTGGCACTGGGACTCTGAAGGGTTGTCCTAAAGAGAGGCTTTCACAGAGCTCCAACGTGCAAGTTTCCCGTGTGTAGATGAGATTTGTTCTGATGGGTGAGTCAAGAAACAGCCATATGATGTTATTGAAATCCATTCCTCTAAGGAGAGATGCCTGGAAACCAAAGCAATGGATCCGATAGGTGCCTAGGGGCCTGTTTGTTCCTTTTTCCCTCTGAGGACATCAGTCTACGGGTCTGCGTTCCGGTAGGTGCTCAGATGGGCCCAGATTGCCTGTTTTTGTCCTGGGAAGCCACAAATATTGGGATGGCCTCAGGAACTTTGGAGGTTTATCCTCTTAGTAGGGTTGTGGCCAATGGAATGGGCACATACAATTCCCTTGGAGAGGGGAAGCACGGTCGTCAGGTATGGCTCCAGGAGCCTGAGCCTGTACGGTGTGTAGGCCAGGGCTGTTTGGACAGTTGTCTGAAAACACAAACTCGGCTTATGTTTCGGGTCATAGGTATGGCAGGACTGATCTACAGACCATGAGGAGAACTCTTCGGGATATGAAAAAAGGGCGAGTGTGAGGCTCTTGCTCAAGTTTTTGTCTCTGGATATCGTGTCACTCATGGTCGTGAAATATCCGGGTGACTTCATGGGAAATGGACGAGTCTTACTCTCTGAGGGTTTGGCCCCTTCCAAAGAGTTTGGGGTCATTCTGTGTGATGGAAGAAGTCCGTTTTTTTTGTTGTTGTTGTTGATTTGTTTTGTTTTTCAAACCCCACCAAATGAGTGAATCCAGAGTAGAGCCCTGGGGAGGGGCGATTGGACAACCAGAAATCTGGTTTAAATTTGGGGCCTAGGGACATGTCAAGCCATTATGGCATCTAATGGTCTAGCCACTGAGAGGACGTACTAGAGGACTAGACTCACGCTGAGGGTCACAATGCGTGTTTATGCCCTCGTCGCACTCAAGTATGGGCGGGGCCTCAGAGTGAATGCTGTTTTCCCCTACACTGAACTTGGTACAACATGCCAACCATAAGGTTTCTCCCATGGGTAAGGAAGATTTCTGATTTCTGCATCACAATCACCCCTGGGCAGTGATTGGAGATAAGGTCTAGGTTCTGAAGCCTGAAAACTGAGGTAGGGAAGAGATGATGACCTAAGGCCACGGCGGGGCTTATGGGCTCAGGGTGAGGTCAGCTGTATGGGTGTTGCTCAGGAGGTCCCGGCTCAGGGGTGTGTCAGACAGTGCATTACTGCCCAGGTTAGACTATATAATTTGGGTACATTCAAGTGCCGTGTAGGTTTATTCTCATTTAATGTGCCCAGGCAGCTCTTTGGGCAATATTTTTGTTTCTAGAGGGCAGGGGGAGTGCTGCTGCAATGATGGTCCGGAATTGCCAAACTTGTGGGCTTCGGGGCCAGGAGTGTGAGGACGAAAGTCTGAGAACACAAGCTAGACTTGGGATTCAGGGCGAGGGCACGGCATGTACCCCCTGAAGATCTGAAGCAATATCTCATGCATCTGAAGTCAGAGCGAGGATCAGACGTTGGCTCAGCTTGGATGTTCTGTTCATGACGGGCCCTTCATAAAGGGAGCCGAATCTCGAGGCCGTGGATGTTTTCCCACGTTTGGAGTGGTGGGATGCCCCTTCCTAGGATTTCTTTTGCGGGACAATTGAGACCTGTTGGACAGCTCCAGGACATCCCATATGGATGAGTCCAGACCATCGTTTGAGGATGGATGCCTGGGAAGCCCGCCTCGCATTCCAATTGTCTCCTAGCGACAAGACAGTTTAGATCTGATGGCTCTGCGGGAACAACCGGGGTGGCTGAGTTGAAATGGACTTTCCTGAGGATGGGTCTAATGTGTGTTTGTGTCCATGAGGGCCTTGGAATGGGGCGGTGGCACTGGGACCCTGAAGTATTCTCCTAAGCTTTTGACATAGCTCCCATGCACAAGTTTCCTTGTGGAGACGAGGTTTGTTCTGATGGGTGCCTCAGGAAAACCCCAATGCTGGTATTGGAATCCAGGGTTTTGAGGAGACATGCCTGTAAACCAAAGCAATGGATCCGATTTTGGCCTAGGGTCCTGTCTGGTTCAATCTTCTTCTCTGGGGACATTCATCTAGGGTATGAGTGGAGGTAGATGCTCAGCTGGTGACAGACTGACCTTTTTTGTCCCGGGCGACCTATACTATTGGGATGGCCTCAGAGACTTTGGAGGGTTCTCCTAATTTGTACGATTTTGGACAATTGAATGGGCAGAATTCCCATGGATTGGGTAGGCACAGTCCTAATGTGTGGCTCCAGGGTCCCCAGCCTGGATGGTGTGTGGCCCAGGACTTTGAGGACAGAAGTCTGAAAACACAAACTCAGCTTATGTTTGGGGACGTAGGTATGGCAGGCCCGATGTACAAACCATGAGAAGACATCTTCAGGATATAAAGATAGTACGAGTCTAAGGCGCTTGCTCAGGGTTTTGTCTCTGGATTTTGTTTCAGCGATGGCCGTGGAATGTCGAGGAGGCCTCATGGGCCATGGACGAATCTTGCTCTCTGTGGGTTTGGCCCGATCCCAATTGTTTTTCGTCAATCTGTTGGATGGAGGACTCCATTCAGGGTTGTTACCTCAGGTGTCCCACCAAAAGAGGTATTCCAAAGCAGAGCCCTGGGGAAGAATGAAGGGACAACCCAAACTATGGTAAAAAAAATTGGGGCCTATGGGCATGGCAAGCCCAATATGCTGTCTCTTCATCCAGCCACTGAGAGGCCTTACCTGAGGACTGGGCTAAGGCTGTGGGTCACAATGTGACTTGCCACCTAAGTGACCCGCGAGCAATGGCGGGGCCTCATCGTACAAACAGGTTTCCACTATACTGAACGTTGGACAACAAGCCAACCACAAGGTTCTTGCCATTGGGAAGGAGCTCTGATTTCTGCATCATTTTCAAACCTGGGCAGTGTTTGGAGATAAGGTCTAGGATCTGAATCCTGGAAACCGAGGTTGGGAAGAGATAACGACCTAAGGCAATGGCTGGTCCTATGTGCTCAGTGAGCGGCCAGCTGTATGGGTGGGGCCAGGAGGTCCAGGCTCAGCCTCTGTCAGAAAGGGCATTATTGCCCAGGTCAGCCTATATATCTTGGTTACAGCCAAGTGGCGTGCAGGTTGATCTTCATTTGGGGTTTCTGGGTAGCCCCAGAGGGCAATGTTTTTCTTCTGGAGGGCAAGCAGAGTGCTGCATTGTAATTCTGGATTGCCGAACTGGAGGGCTTGTGGGCCATTAGTCTGAGAACGGAAGTCTGAGGACACAAGCTAGGCTTAGGTTTCTGGGTGAGGACATGGCAGGCACAATATACAGACCTGCATCGAGATCTCGTCCAACTGAAGTCACGGTGAGGATCAGACTATTTCTCAGTTTGGACCTTATGTCCCTGATGGCCCCTTCATGAAGGGGGGGGGGTGTCACGAGGCCATGGGGGTTTCTCATGATGGGAGATGTGAGAAGCTCCCAACTGCAAAGATTTTTCTGCAGGAAAATTGAGACCTGTTGGTTGGCTACAGGACAATGATTCTGAGCAGGGTTCTAAGGATGGATGGCGGGGTAGGCCACCTCGCATTCCAATTGTCTCCTAGCAACAAGACAAGTTAGATCTGCTGGATCTCACGGAGCAACCGAATATGCTGAATTGAATTGGACTCTCCTGTGCATGTGTCCTAGTGTGATTTTGTGTCTATGAAGACCTTGGAATGAAGCGGTGGCACTGGGGCCATGAAGGGTTCTCCTAAAAAGAGGCTTTGACACAACTCCCACGTGCAAGTTTCCCATGTGTAGATGAGATTTGTTCTGGTGGGTGAGTCAAGAAACAGCCATATGCTGGTACTGAAATCCAGGCCTCTGAGGAAGATGCCTGGAAACCAAAGCAATGGATCCGATTAGGGCCTAGGGGCCTGTTCATTCCTTTTTACCTCTGGGGATATCAGTCTACGAGTCTGAGGTCAGGTAGGTTCTCAGATGTGCTCAGATTGCTTCTGTTTGTCCTGGGAAGCCACCACTATTGGGATGGATATCGTGCCGTTCATGGTTATGAAATATCCGGGTGACTTCATGGGAAATGGACGAGTCTTACTCTCTGGGGGTTTGGCCCCGTCCAAAGATTTTGGGGTCATTCTGTGGGATGGAAGAAGTCCGTTTCTGTTGTTGTTGTTGTTGTTGTTTTTTATTGTTTTTCAAACCCCACCAAATGAGTGATTCCAGTGTAGAGCCCTGGGGAGGGGCGATTGGATAACCAGAAATCTGGTTATATTTGGGGCCTAGGGTCATGTCAAGCCATTATGGCATCTAATGGTCTAGCCACTAAGAGGACGTAAGAGGGGACAGGACTCACGCTGAGCGTCACAATGCGTGTTTATGCCCTCGTCACATTCAAGAATGGGCGGGGCCTCAGGGTGAATGCTGGTTTCTCCTACACTGAACGTTGGACAATATGCCAACCACAAGGTTTCTTGCCATGGGTAAGGAAGAGTTCTGATTTCTGCATCACACTCACCCCTGGGCAGTGATTGGAGATAAGGTCTAGGTTCTGAAGCCTGAAAACTAAGGTAGGGAAGAGATGATGACCTAAGGCCATGGCGGGTCTGATGTGCTCAGTGTGCGGTCAGCTGTCTGGGTGTTGGTCACGAGGTCCGGGCTCAGGTTGTCAGACAGTACATTAGTGCCCAGGTTAGACTATATATTGTGGGTGCATTCGAGTGCCGTGTATATTCTTATCTGAAGAACTCTTCAGGATATGAAGAATGAGCGAGTCTGAGGCGCGTGCTCAGGCTTTTGTCTCTGGATTTTGTTCAGCGATGGCCGTGGAATGTTGGGGAGGTCTCAAGGGCCATGGACGAAACTTGCTCTCTGTGGATTTGGTCCATCAAAATTGTTTTTTGTCAATCTGTGGGATGGGAGGACTCCTTTCAGGTTTGTTACATCAGGTGTCCCACCAAAAGAGGAATTCCAAAGCAGAGCCCTGGGGAAGAGTGAAGGGACAACCCGAACTATGGTTAAAAATTGGGGCCTAGGGGTAAGGCAAGCAGAATATGCTGTCTCTCCATCCAGGCACTGCGAGGCCTTACCTGAGGAATGAGCTCAGGCTCAGGGACACAATGTGAGTTTGTAACCAATGTGGACCGCAAGCATGGGCAGGGCCTCATGGGCCACACTGGTTTTCACTACACTGAACCTTGGACAACATGCCATCCACAAGTTTTCTGCCATGGGGAAAGAGTTCTGATGTCTGCATCATTTTCAAACCTGGGCCGTGATTGGAGATAAGATCTAGGTTCTGAAGCCTGAAAACCGAGGTTGAGAAGAGATGACGAACTAAGGCCATGACGGGTCCGATGTGCTCAGTGTGCGGCCAGCTGTCTGGGTGGGGCCATGAGGTCCAGGCTCAGGCTGTGTCAGAAAGGGCATTAATGCCAAGGTCAGCCTATATATTTGGGGTACAGCCGAATGGCGTGCAGGTTGATCCACATTTGGGGTTTCTGGGTGCCCCAGAAGGCAATGTTTTTCTTCTGGAAGGCAGGCAGAGTGATGCATTATTAGTTCTGGATTGCCAAACTGGAGGGCTTGTGGGCCAGTAGTCTGAGGATGGAAGTATGCGAACCCAAGCTAGGCCTAGGTTTCTGGGTGAGGATATGGCAGGCACAATCTACAGACCTGAATCGAGATCTCATGCATCTGAAGTCAGGGCGAGGATCAGACGATCGCTCAGGTTGGACATTCTGTCCCTGATGGCCCCTTCTTGAAGGGGGGCGTGGATCACGAGGCCATGGGTGTTTTCTCACGATGGGAGTTGTGAGAAGCTCCCAACTTCAAAGATTCTTCTGCAGGACAATTGAGACCTGTTGGTTGGCTCCAGGCTGACGATTCCGAGCAGGGTTCTAAGGATGGATGGCTGGGTAGCCCACCTCGCATTCCAATTGTCTCCTAGCAACAAGACAAGTTAGATCTGCTGGATCTCGCAGAGCAACCGAATACGCTGAGTTGAAATGGACTCTCCTGTGGATGGGTCCTAATGAGTTTTTGTCTATGGATACCTTGGAATGACGCGGTGGCACGGGGGCCATGAAGGGTTCTCCTAAACAGAGGCTTTGACATCACACCCACGTGCAAGTTTCCCATGTGTAGAAGAGATTTGTTCTGGTGGGTGAGTCAAGAAACAGCCATATGCTGGTACTGAAATCCAGGCCTCTGAGGAGAGATGCCTGGAAACCAAAGCAATGGATCCGATTAGGGCCTAGGGGCCTGTTCGTTCCTTTTTACCTCTGGGGATATCAGTCTACAAGTCTGAGTGCAGGTAGGTTCTCAGATGGGCTCAGATTGCTTCTGTTTGTCCTGGGAAGCCACCACTATTGGGATGGCCTCAGGGACTTTGGAGGTTTATCATTTTAGTAGGGTTGTGGCCATTGGAATGGGCACATACAATTCCCTTGGAGAGGGCAAGCACAGTCGTCAGGTTTGGCTCCAGGGGCCTGAGCCTGTGGGGTGCGTAGGCCAGGGCTGTTTGGACAGTTGTCTGAAACACAAAGTCGGCTTCTGTTTCGGGACATAGGTATGGCAGGACTGATCTACAGACCATGAGGAGAACATTTCGGGATATGAAAAAAGGGCGAGTGTGAGGCTCTTGTTCAAGTTTTTGTCTCTGGATATCGTGTCACTCATGGTCGTGAAATTTCCAGGTGACTTCATGGGAAATGGACAAGTCTTACTCTCTGGGGGTTTGGTCCCGTCCAAAGAGTTTGGGGACATTCTGTGGGATGGAAGAAGTCCGTTGTTCTGTTGTTGATGATTTTGTTGTTTTGTTTTTCAACCTCAGGTGTCCCACCAAATGAGGGATTCCAGAGTAGAGCCCTGGGGAGGGCCGAATGGACAACCAGAAATCTGGTTAAAAATTGGGGCCTAGGGACATGCCAAGCCCATTATGACATCTAGTGGTCCAGCCACTGAGAGGACGTACTAGAGGACAGGACTCACGCTGAGGGTCACAATGCGTGTTATGCCCTCGTTGCACTCAAGAATGGGCGGGGCCTCAGGCTGAATGCTGGTTTCTCCTACACTGAACGTTGGACAACATGCCGACCACAAGGTTTCTTGCCATGGGTAAGGAAGAGTTCTGATTTCTGCATCACAGTCACCCCTGGGCAGTGAATGGAGATAAGGTGTAGATTCTGAAGCCTGAAAACTGAGGTAGGGAAGAGAAGATGACCTAAGGCCATGGCGGGTCTGATGTGCTCAGTGTGCGGTCAGCTGTCTGGGTGTTGGTCACGAGGTCCGGGAAGGTTGTCAGACAGTGCATTAGTGCCCAGGTTAGACTATATATTGTGGGTGCATTCGAGTGCCGTGTATGTTCTTATCTGAAGAACTCTTCAGGATATGAAGAATGAGCGAGTCTGCGGCGCGGGCTCAGGCTTTTGTCTCTGGATTTTGTATCAGCGATGGCCATGGAATGTTGGGGAGGCCTCATGGGCCATGGACGATTCTTGCTCTCTGTGGATTTGGCCCGATCCCAATTGCTTTTCGTCAATCTGTGGGATGGGAGGACTCCTTTCAGGTTTGTTACCTCTGGTGTCCTACCAAAAGAGGAATTTCAAAGCAGAGCCCTGGGGAAGAGTGAAGGGACAACCCAAACTCTGGATAAAAATTGGGGCCTAGGGGCATGGCAAGCCCAGTATGTTATCTCTCTATCCAGCCACTGAGAGGCCTTACCTGAGGACTGGGCTCAGGCTGAGGGTCACAATGTGTGTTTGTGACCAATGTGGCCTGCAAGCATGGGCGGGGCCTCATGGGCCACACTGGTTTCAACCCACTGAACCTTGGACAACTTGCCAACCACAAGGTTTCTTGCCATGGGGAAAGAGTTCTGGTTTCTGCATCATTTTCAAACCCGTGCCGTGATTGGAGATAAGGTCTAGGTTCTGAAGCCTGAAAACCGAGTTTGAGAAGAGATGACGACCTAAGGCCATGACGGGTCCTATGTGCTCAGTGTGCGGCCATCTGTCTGGGTGGGGCCAGGAGGTCCCGGCTCAGGATGTGTCAGAAAGGGCATTAGTGCCCAGGTCAGCCTATATATGTGGGGTACAGCCAATTGGCGTGCAGGTTGATCCTCATTTGGGTGTAGCCCCAGAGGGCAATGTTTTTCTTCTGGAGGGCAGGCAGAGTGCTGCATTGTAGGTCTGAATTGCCAAATTGGAGGGCTTGTGGGCCAGTAGTCTGAGGACGGAAGTCTGAGAACCCAAGCTAGGCCTAGGTTTCTGGGTGAGGATATGGCAGGCACAATCTACAGTCCTGAATATAGATCTCCTGCATCTGAAGTCAGGGCGAGGATCAGATGATCGCTCAGGTTGGACCCTCTGTCCCTGAGGGCCCCTTCTTGAAGGGGGGAATCACGAGGCCATGGGGGTTTTCCGATGATGGGAGTTGTGAGAAGGTCCCAAATGCAAAGATTCTTCTGCCGGACAATTGAGACCTGTTGGTTGGCTCCAGGACAACGATTCCGAGCAGGGTTCTAAGGATGGATGGCTGGGTAGCCTACCTCGCATTCTAATTGTTTCCAAGCAACAAGACAGGTCAGATCTGCTGGATCTGGGGGAGCAACCGAGGAGGCTGAGTTAAAATGGACTCTCCCGTGGTTGTGACCTAATATGATTTTGTGTCTATGGAGTCCTTGGAATGAAGCGGTGGCACTGGGGGCCCTGAAGGGTTCTCCTAAAGAGAGGCTTTCACACAGCTCCATCGTGCAAGTTTCCCATGTGTAGATGAGATTTGTTCTGATGGTGAGTCAAGAAACAGCCATATGCTGTTATTGAAATCCAGGCCCTGAGGAGAGATGCCTCGAAACCAAAGCAATGGATCCGATAGGTGCCTAGGGGCCTGTTCGTTCCTTATTACCTCTGGGGATATCAGTCCAAGGGTCTGAGTGCAGGTAGGTGCTCAGATGGGCTCAGATTGCCCCTGTTTGTCCTGGGAAGCCACAAATATTGGGATGGCCTCAGGAATTATGGAGGTTTATCCTCTTAGTAGGGTTGTGGCCATTGGAATGGGCACATACAATTCCCTTGGAGAGGGCAAGTACAGTCTTCAGGTTTGGCCTCAGGGGCCTGAGCCTGTAGGGTGTGTAGGCCAGAGCTGTTGGGACAGTTGTCTGAAAACAGAAACACGGCTTATGTTTCGGGGGCATAGGTATGGCAGGACTGATCTACAGACCATGAGGAGAACTCTTCGGGATATGAAATAAGGGCGAGTGTTAGGCTCTTGCTCAAGTATTTATCTCTGGATATCATGCCATTCATGGTCATGAAATTTCCGGGTGACTTCATGGGAAATGGGCGAGTCTTACTACCTGGGGGTTTGGCCTAATCCAAAGAGTTTGGGGTCATTCTGTGGGACGGAAAAAGTCCGTTTTTTTGTTGTTGTTGTTTTGTATAGTTTTGTTTTTCAAACTCAGGGGTCCCACCAAATGAGGGATTCCAGAATAGAGCCCTGGGGAGGGGCGATTGGACAACCAGAAATCTGGTTAAAATTGGGTCCTAGGGACAGCTAGACTTGGGTTTCAGGGCGAGGGCACGGCATGAACCCCCTGAAGATCTGAAGCAATATCTCATGCATCTGAAGGCAGAGCGAGGATCAGACGTTGGCTCAGCTTGGATTTTCTGTTCATGACGGGCCCCTCATAAAGGGAGCCGACTCTCGAGGCCGTGGAGGTTTTCCCACGTTTGGGAGTGGTGGGATGCCCCCCTCCTAGGATTCCTTCTGCGGGACAATTGAGACCTGTTGGACAGCTCCAGGACATCCCATATGGATGAGTGCAGACCAACGTTCAAGGATGGATGCCTGGGAAGCCCGCCTCGCATTCCAATTGTCTCCTAGCGACAAGACAGTTTAGATCTGATGGCTCTGCGGGAGCAAACCGGGGTGGCTGAGTTGAAATGGACTTTCCTGAGGATGGGTCTAATGTGTGTTTGTGTCCATGAGGGCCTTGGAATGGGGCGGTGGCACCGGGACCCTGAAGTATTCTCCTAAGCTTTTGACATAGCTCCCATGCACAAGTTTCCTTGTGGAGACGAGGTTTGTTCTGATGGGTGCCTCAGGAAAACCCCAATGCTGGTATTGGAATCCAGGGTTTTGAGGAGACATGCCTGTAAACCAAAGCAATGGATCCGATTTTGGCCTAGGGTCCTGTCTGGTTCAATCTTCTTCTCTGGGGACATCCATCTAGGGTATTAGTGGAGTTAGATGCTCAGCTGGTGACAGACTGACCTTTTTTGTCCCGGGCGGCCAATACTATTGGGATGGCCTCAGAGACTTTGGAGGGTTCTCCTAATTTGTACGATTTTGCACAAAGGAATGGGCAGAATTCCCATGGATTGGGTAGGCACAGTCCTAATGTGTGGCTCCAGGGTCCCCAGCCTGGATGGTGTGTGGCCCAGGACTTTGAGGACAGAAGTCTGAAAACACAAACTCAGCTTATGTTTTGGGGACGTAGGTATGGCAGGCCCGATGTACAAACCATGAGAAGACATCTTCAGGATATGAAGATAGTGCGAGTCTGAGGCGCTTGCTCAGGCTTTTGTCTCTGGATTTTGTTTCAGAGATGGCCGTGGAATGTCGAGGAGGCCTCATAGGCCACGGACGAATCTTGCTCTCTGTGGATTTGGCACGATCCCAATTGTTTTTCGACAATCTGTTGGATGGAGGACTCCTTTCAGGGTTGTTATCTCAGGTGTCCCACCAAAAGAGGAGTTCCAAAGCAGAGCCCTGAGGAAGAGTGAAGGGACAAACCCGAACTATGGTTAAAAATTGGGGCCTAGGGGCATGGCAAGCCCAATATGCTGTCTCTTCATCCAGCCACTTAGAGGCCTTACCTGAGGACTGGGCTAAGGCTGAGGGTCACAATGTGTGTTTGCCACCTATGTGGCTCGCGAGCAATGGCGGGGCCACATTGGACACACTGGTATCCACTACACTGAACATTATACCACTAGCCTACCACAAGGTTTCTTGCCATCGGGAAAGAGTTCTGATTTCTGCATCATTTTCAAACATGGGCAGTGATTGGAGATAAGGTCTAGGTTCTAAATCCTGAAATCCGAGGCTGGGAAGAGATAACGACCTAAGGCAATGGCTGGTCCGATGTGCTCAGTGAGCGGCCAGCTGTATGGGTGGGGCCAGGAGGTCCAGGCTCAGCCTCTGTCACAAAGGGCATTATTGCCCAGGTCAGCCTATATATTTTGGGTACAGCCAAGTGGCGTGCATGTTGATCTTCATTTGGGGGTTTCTGGGTAGCCCCAGAAGGCAATGTTTTTCTTCTGGAGGTCAGGCAGAGTGCTGCATTATAATTCTGGATTGCAAACTGGAGGGCTTGTGGGCCATTAGTCTGAGGATGGAAGTCTGAGGACACAAGCTAGGCTTAGTTTTTCTGGGTGAGGACATGGCAGGCACAATCTACAGATCTGAACCGAGATCTCGTGCATCTGAAGTCATGGTGAGGATCAGAAGATCGCTCAGGTTGGACCTTAAGTCCCTGAGGGCCACTTCATGAAGGGGGGGGATCAGGAGGCCATGGGTGTTTTCTCACGATGGGAGTTGTGAGAAGCTCCCAACTTCAAAGATTCTTCTGCAGGACAATTGAGACCTGTTGGTTGGCTCCAGGCTGACGATTCCGAGCAGGGTTCTAAGGATGGATGGCTGGGTAGCCCACCTCGCATTCCAATTGTCTCCTAGCAACAAGACAAGTTAGATCTGCTGGATCTCGCAGAGCAACCGAATACGCTGAGTTGAAATGGACTCTCCTGTGGATGGGTCCTAATGATGTGGTTTTTTGTCTATGGATACCTTGGAATGACGCGGTGGCACGGGGGCCATGAAGGGTTCTCCTAAACAGAGGCTTTGACATCACACCCACGTGCAAGTTTCCCATGTGTAGATGAGATTTGTTCTGGTGGGTGAGTCAAGAAACAGCCATATGCTGGTACTGAAATCCAGGCCTCTGAGGAGAGATGCCTGGAAACCAAAGCAATGGATCCGATTAGGGCCTAGGGGTCCTGTTCGTTCCTTTTTACCTCTGGGGATATCAGTCTACAAGTCTGAGTGCAGGTAGGTTCTCAGATGGGCTCAGATTGCTTCTGTTTGTCCTGGGAAGCCACCACTATTGGGATGGTCTCAGGGACTTTGGAGGTTTTTATCATTTTAGTAGGGTTGTGGCCATTGGAATGGGCACATACAATTCCCTTGGAGAGGGCAAGCACAGTCGTCAGGTTTGGCTCCAGGGGCCAGAGCCTGTGGGGTGTGTAGGCCAGGGCTGTTTGGACAGTTGTCTGAAACACAAAGTCGGCTTATGTTTCGGGACATAGGTATGGCAGGACTGATCTACAGACCATGAGGAGAACATTTCGGGATATGAAAAAAGGGCGAGTGTGAGGCTCTTGTTCAAGTTTTTGTCTCTGGATATCGTGTCACTCATGGTCGTGAAATTTCCAGGTGACTTCATGGGAAATGGACGAGTCTTACTCTCTGGGGGTTTGGCCCCGTACAAAGAGTTTGGGGATATTCTGTGGGATGGAAGAAGTCCGTTGTTCTGTTGTTGATGATTTTTTTGATTTGTTTTTCAACCCCAGGTGTCCCACCAAATGAGGGATTCCAGAGTAGAGCCCTGGGGAGGGCCGAATGGACAACCAGAAATCTGGTTAAAAATTGGGGCCTAGGGACATGCCAAGCCCCCCCATTATGACATCTAATGGTCCAGCCACTGAGAGGAAGTACTAGAGGACAGGACTCACGCTGAGGGTCACAATGCGTGTTTTGCCCTCGTTGCACTCAAGAATGGGCGGGGCCTCAGGCTGAATGTTTGTTTCTCCTACACTGAACTTTGGACAACATGCCGACCACAAGGTTTCTTGCCATGGGTAAGGAAGAGTTCTGATTTCTGCATCACAGTCACCCCTGGGCAGTGAATGGAGATAAGGTCTAGATTCTGAAGCCTGAAAACTGAGGTAGGGAAGAGAAGATGACCTAAGGCCATAGCGGGTCTGATGTGTTCATTGTGCGGTCAGCTGTCTGGGTGTTGGTCACGAGGTCCGGGCTCAGGTTGTCAGACAATACATTAGTGCCCAGGTTAGACTATATATTTTGGGTGCATTCGAGTGCCGTGTATGTTCTTATCTGAAGAACTCTTCAGGATATGAAGAATGAGCGAGTCTGCGGCGCGTGCTCACGCTTTTGTCTCTGGATTTTGTATCAGCGATGACCATGGAATGTTGGGGAGGCCTCATGGGCCATGGACGATTCTTGCTCTCTTTCGATTTGGCATGATCCCAATTGTTTTTCGTCAATCTGTGGGATGGGAGGACTCCTTTCAGGTTTGTTACCTCTGGTGTCCGCCAAAATAGGAATTCCAAAGCAGAGCCCTGGGGAAGAGTGAAGGGACAACCCAAACTCTGGATAAAATTTGGGGCCTAGGGGCATGGCAAGCCCAGTATGTTATCTCTCTATCCAGCCACTGAGAGGCCTTACCTGAGGACTGGGCTCAGGCTGAGGGTCACAATGTGTGTTTGTGACCAATGTGGCCTGCAAGCATGGGCGGGTCCTCATGGGCCACACTGTTTTCAACTACACTGAACCTTGGACAACTTGCCAACCACAAGGTTTCTTGCCATGGGGAAAGAGTTCTGATTTCTGCATCATTTTCAAACCCGGGCCGTGATTGGAGATAAGGTCTAGGTTCTGAAGCCTGAAAACCGAGTTTGAGAAGAGATGAAGACCTAAGGCCATGACGAGTTCCGATGTGCTCAGTGTGCGGCCATCTGTCTGGGTGGGGGCCAGGAGGTCCCCGCTCAGGATGTGTCAGAAAGGGCATTAGTGCCCAGATTAGCCTATATATTTGGGGGTACAGCCAAATGGCGTGCAGGTTGATCCTCATTGGGGGTTTCAGGGTAGCCCCATAGGGCAATGTTTTTCTTCTGGAGGGCAGGCAGAGTGCTGCATTGTAGGTCTGAATTGCCAAATTGGAGGGCTTGTGGGCCAGTAGTCTGAGGACGGAAGTCTGAGAACCCAAGCTAGGCCTAGGTTTCTGGGTGAGGATATGGCAGGCACAATCTACAGTCCTGAATCTAAATCTCGTGCATCTGAATTCAGGGCGAGGAACAGACGATCGCTCAGGTTGGACCCTCTGTCCCTGAGGGCCCCTTCTTGAAGTGGGGGGGATCACGAGGCCATGGGGTTTTCCGACGATGGGAGTTGTGAGAAGGTCCCAAATGCAAAGATTCTTCTGCCGGACAATTGAGACCTTTTGGTTGGCTCCAGGACAACGATTCCGAGCAGGGTTCTAAGGATGGATGGCTGGGTAGCCTACCTCGCATTCCAATTGTTTCCAAGCAACAAGACAGGTCAGATCTGCTGGATCTGGGGGAGCAACCGAGGAGGCTGAGTTAAAATGGACTCTCCCGTGGTTGTGACCTAATATGATTTTGTGTCTATGGAGACCTTGGAATGAAGCGGTGGCACTGGGGCCCTGAAGGGTTCTCCTAAAGAGGCTTTCACACAGCTCCATCGTGCAAGTTTCCCATGTGTAGATGAGATTTGTTCTGATGGTGAGTCAAGAAACAGCCATATGCTGTTATTGAAATCCAGGCCCCTGAGGAGAGATGCCTCGAAACCAAAGCAATGGATCCGATAGGTGCCTAGGGGCATGTTCGTTCCTTATTACCTCTGGGGATATCAGTCCAAGGGTCTGAGTGCACGTAGGTGCTCATATGGGCTCCGATTGCCCTGTTTGTCCTGGGAAGCCACAAATATTGGGATGGCCTCAGGAATTATGGAGGTTTATCCTCTTAGTAGGGTTGTGGCCATTGGAATGGGCACATACAATTCCCTTGGAGAGGGCAAGCACAGTCTTCAGGTTTGGCCTCAGGGGCCTGAGGCTGTAGGGTGTGTAGGCCAGAGCTGTTGGGACAGTTGTCTGAAAACAGAAACACGGCTTATGTTTCGGGTCATACTATGGCAGAACTGATCTACAGACCATGAGGTGAACTCTTCGGGATATGAAAAAAGGGCGAGTGTTAGGCTCTTGCTCAAGTATTTATCTCTGGATATCATGCCATTCGTGGTCATGAAATTTCCGGGTGACTTCATGGGAAATGGGCGAGTCTTACTACCTGGGGGTTTGGCCTAATCCAAAGAGTTTGGGGTCATTCTGTGGGACGGAAGAAGTCCGTTTATTGTTGTTGTTGATTTGTATAGTTTTGTTTTTCAAACTCAGGGGTCCCACCAAATGAGGGATTCCAGAATAGAGCCCTGGGGAGGGGCGATTGGACAACCAGAAATCTGGTTAAAATTGGGTCCTAGGGACAGCTAGACTTGGGTTTCAGGGCGAGGGCACGGCATGAACCCCCTGAAGATGTAAGGCAATATCTCATGCATCTGAAGTCAGAGCGAGGATCAGACATTGGCTCAGCTTGGATTTTCTGTTCATGACGGGTCCTTCATAAAGGGAGCCGAATCTCGAGGCCATGGAGGTTTTCCCACGTTTGGAGTGGTGGGATGCCCCCTCCTAGGATTCCTTCTGCGGGACAATTGAGACCTGTTGGACAGCTCCAGGACATCCCATATGGATGAGTGCAGACCAACGTTCAAGGATGGATGCCTGGGAAGCCCGCCTCGCATTCCAATTGTCTCCTAGCGACAAGACAGTTTAGATCTGATGGCTCTGCGGGAGCAACCGGGGTGGCTGAGTTGAAATGGACTTTCCTGAGGATGGGTCTAATGTGTGTTTGTGTCCATAAGGGCCTTGGAATGGGGCGGTGGCACCGGGACCCTGAAGTATTCTCCTAAGCTTTTGACATAGCTCCCATGCACAAGTTTCCTTGTGGAGACGAGTTTTGTTTTGATGGGTGCCTCAGGAAAACACCAATGCTGGTATTGGAATCCAGGGTTTTGAGGAGACATGCCTGTAAACCAAAGCAATGGATCCGATTTTGGCCTAGGGTCCTGTCTGGTTCAATCTTCTTCTCTGGGGACATCCATCTAGGGTATTAGTGGAGTTAGATGCTCAGCTGGTGTCAGACTGACCTTTTTTGTCCCGGGCGACCAATACTATTGGGATGGCCTCAGAGACTTTGGAGGGTTCTCCTAATTTGTACGATTTTGGACAATGGAATGGACAGAATGGACAGAATTCCCATGGATTGGGTAGGCACAGTCCTAATGTGTGGCTCCAGAGTCCCCAGAATGGATGGTGTGTGGCCCAGGACTTTGAGGACAGAAGTCTGAAAACACAAACTCATCTTATGTTTGGGGACGTAGGTATGGCAGGCCCGATCTACAAACCATGAGAAGACATCTTCAGGATATGAAGATAGTGCGAGTCTGAGGCGCTTGCTCAGGCTTTTGTCTCTGGATTTTGTTTCAGAGATGGCCGTGGAATGTCGAGGAGGCCTCATAGGCCATGGACGAATCTTGCTCTCTGTGGATTTGGCGCGATCCCAATTGTTTTTCGTCAATCTGTTGGATGGAGGACTCCTTTCAGGGTTGTTATCTCAGGTGTCCCACCAAAAGAGGAGTTCCAAAGCAGAGCCCTAAGGAAGAGTGAAGGGACAACCCGAACTATGGTTAAAAATTGGGGCCTAGGGGCATGGCAAGCCCAGTATGCTGTCTCTTCATCCAGCCAATAAGAGGCCTTACCTGAGGACTGGGCTCAGGCTGAGGGTCACAATGTGTGTTTGCCATCTATGTGGCTCGCGAGCAATGGCGGGGCCACATTGGACACACTAGTATCCACTACACTGAACATTATACAACTAGCTTAACACAAGGTTTCTTGCCATGGGGAAAGCGTTCTGATTTCTGCATCATTTTCAAACATGGGCAGTGATTGGAAATAAGGTCTAGGTTCTAAATCCTGAAATCCGAGGCTGGGAAGAGATAACGACCTAAGGCAATGGCTGGTCCGATGTGCTCAGTGAGCGGCCAGCTGTATGGGTGGGGCCAGGAGGTCCAGGCTCAGCCTCTGTCAAAAAGGGCATTATTGCCCAGGTCAGCCTATATATTTTGGGTACAGCCAAGTGGCGTGCAGCTTGATCTTCATTTGGGGTTTCTGGGTAGCCCCAGAAGGCAATGTTTTTCTTCTGGAGGTCAGGCAGAGTGCTGCATTATAATTCTGGATTGCAAAACTGGAGGGCTTGTGGGCCATTAGTGAGGATGGAAGTCTGAGGACACAAGAGGGCTTAGGTTTCTGGGTGAGGACATGGCAGGCACAATCTACAGATCTGAACCGAGATCTCGTGCATCTGAAGTCATGGTGAGGATCAGAAGATCGCTCTGGTTGGACCTTAAATCCCTGAGGGCCACTTCATGAAGAGGGGGGATCAGGAAGCCATGGGTGTTTTCTCACGATGGGAGTTGTGAGAAGCTCCCAACTTCAAAGATTCTTCTGCAGGACAATTGAGACCTGTTGGTTGGCTCCAGGCTGACGATTCTGAGCAGGGTTCTAAGGATGGATGGCTGGGTAGCCCACCTCGCATTCCAAATGTCTCCTAGCAACAAGAAAAGTTAGATCTGCTGGATCTCGCAGAGCAACCGAATACGCTGAGTTGAAATGGACTCTCCTGTGGATGACTCCTAATGTGTTTTTGTCTATGGATACATTGGAATGACGCGGTGGCACGGGGGCCATGAAGGGTTCTCCTAAACAGAGGCTTTGACATCACTCCCACGTGCAAGTTTCCCATGTGTAGATGAGATTTGTTCTGGTGGGTGAGTCAAGAAACAGCCATATGCTGGTACTGAAATCCAGGCCTCTGAGGAGAGATGCCTGGAAATCAAAGCAATGGATACGATTAGGGCCTAGGGGCCTGTTCGTTCCTTTTAAACTCTGGGGAAATCATTCTAAAAGTCTGAGTGCAGGTAGGTTCTCAGATGGGCTCAGATTACTTCTGTTTGTCTTGGGAAGCCACCACTATTGGGATGGCCTCAGGGACTTTGGAGGTTTATCATTTTAGTAGGATTGTGGCCATTGGAATGGGCACATACAATTCCCTAGGAGAGGGCAAGCACAGTCGTCAGGTTTGGCTCCAGGGGCCTGAGTCTGTGGGGTGTGTAGGCCAGGGCTGTTTGGACAGTTGTCTGAAACACAAAGTCGGCTTATGTTTCGGGACATAGGTATGGCAGGACTGATCTACAGACCATGAGGAGAACATTTCGGGATATGAAAAAAGGGCGAGTGTGAGGCTCTTGCTCAAGTTTTTGTCTCTGGATATCGTGTCACTCATGGTCGTGAAATTTCCGGGTGACTTCATGGGAAATGGACGAGTCTTATTCTCTGGAGGTTTGGCCCCGTCGAAAGAGTTTGGGGATATTTTGTGGGATGGAAGAAGTCCGTTGTTCTGTTGTTGATGATTTTTTTGTTTTGTTTTTCAACCTCAGGTGTCCCACCAAATGAGGGATTCCAGAGTAGAGCCCTGGGGAGGGCCGAATGGACAACCAGAAATCTGGTTAAAAATTGGGGCCTAGGGACATGTCAAGCCCATTATGACATCTAATGGTCCAGCCACTGAGAGGACGTACTAGAAGACAGGACTCACGCTGAGGGTCACAATGCGTGTTATGCCCTCGTTGCACTCAAGAATGGGCGGGGCCTCAGGCTGAATGCTGGTTTCTCCTACACTGAACGTTGGACAACATGCCGAACACAAGGTTTCTGCCATGGGTATGGGAAGAAGAGTTCTGATTTCTGCATCACAGTCACCCCTGGATAGTGAATGGAGATAAGGTCTAGATTCTGAAGCCTGAAAAATGAGGTAGGGAAGAGAAGATGACCTAAGGTCATTGCGGGTCTGATGTGCTCAGTGTGCGGTCAGCTGTCTGGGTGTTGGTCACGAGGTCCGGCCTCAGGTTGTCAGACAGAGCATTAGTGCCCAGGTTAGACTATATATTTTGGGTGCATTCGAGTGCCGTGTATGTTCTGATCTGAAGAACTCTTCAGGATATGAAGAATGAGCAAATCTGCGGGGCGGGCTCAGGCTTTTGTCTCTGGATTTTGTATCAGCAATGGCCATGGAATGTTGGGAAGGCCTCAAGGGCCATGGACGATTCTTGCTCTCTGTGGATTTGGCCCGATCCCAATTGTTTTTCGTCAATCTGTGGGAAGGGAGTACTCCTTTCAGGTTTGTTACCTCAGGTGTCCCACCAAAAGAGGAATTCCAAAGCAGAGCCCTGGGGAAGAGTGAAGGGACAACCCAAACTCTGGATAAAATTTTGGGGCCTAGGGGCATGGCAAGCCCAGTATGTTATCTCTCTATCCAGCCACTGAGAGGCCTTACCTGAGGACTGGGCTCAGGCTGAGGGTCACAATGTGTGTTTGTGACCAATGTGGCTGGCAAGCACGGGCGGGGCCTCATGGGCCACACTGTTTTCAACTACACTGAACCTTGGACAACTTGCCAACCACAAGGTTTCTTGCCATGGGGAAAGAGTTCTGATTTCTGCATCATTTTCAAACCCGGGCCGTGATTGGAGATAAGGTCTAGGTTCTGAAGCCTGAAAACCGAGTTTGAGAAGAGATGACGAACTAAGGCCATGACGGGTCCGATGTGCTCAGTGTTCGGCCATCTGTCTGGGTGGGGCCCGAACGTCCAGGCTCAGGCTGTGTCAGAAAGGGCATTAGTGCCCAGATCAGCCTACATATTTCGGGTACAGCCAAATGCCGTGCAGATTGATCCTCATTGGGGGTTTCTGGGTAGCCCCAGAGGGCAATGTTTTTCTTCTGGAGGGCAGGCAGAGTGCTGCATTATAATTCTGGATTGTCAAACTGGAGGGCTTGTGGGCCAGTAGTCTGAGGATGGAAGTCTGAGAACACAAGCTAGGCCTAGGTTTCTGAGTGAGGATATGACAGGCACAATCTACAGACCTGAATCGAGATCTCATGCATCTGAAGTCAAGGCGAGGATCAGACGATCGCTCAGGTTGGACATTCTGTCCCTGATGGCCCCTTCTTAAAGGGGGGGTGGATCACGAGGCTATGGGGGTTTTCCCACGATGGGAGTTGTGAGAAGCTCCCAACTGCAAAGATTCATCTGCAGGTCAATTGAGGCCTGTTGGTTGGCTCCAGGACAATGATTCCGAGCAGGGTTCTAATGATGGATGGCTTGGTACCCACCTCGCATTCCAATTGTCTCCAAGCAACAAGAAGTTTAGAACTGCTGGATCTGGGGGAGCAACCGAGGAGGCTGAGTTGAAATGGACTCTCCCGTGGATGTGTCCTAATATGATTTTGTGTCTATGGAGACCTTGGAATGAAGCGGTGGCACTGGGGCCCTGAAGGGTTCTCTTAAAGAGAGGCTTTCACACATCTACATCGTGCAAGTTTCCCATATGTACATGAGATTTGTTCTGATGGGTGAGTCAAGAAAAAGCCATATGCTGTAATTGAAATCCAGGCCTCTGAGGAGAGATGCCTGGACACCAAAGCAATGGATCCGATAGATGCGTAGGGGCCTGTCTATTCCTTTTTACCTGTGGGGACATCAGTCTACGGGTCTGAGTGCAGGTACGTGCTCAGATGGGCCCAGATTGCCCTTGTTTGTCCAGGGAAGACACAAATATTGGGATGGCCTCAGGAACTTTGGAGGTTTATTCTTTAATATGGTTGTGGCCATTGGAATGGGCACATACAATTCCATTGGAGAGGGCAAGCACAGTCGTCAGGTTTGACTCCAGGGGCCTGAGCCTGTGGGGTGTGTAGGCCAGTTCTGTTTGGACAGTTGTCTGAAAACACAAACTCGGCTTATGTTTCGGGTCTTTGGTATGGCAGGACTGATCTACAGACCATGAGGAGAACTCTTTGGGATATGAAAAAAGGGCGAGTGTGGGGCTCTTGCTCAAGTTTTTGTCTCTGGATATCGTGTCAGTCATGGTCGTGAAATTTCCGGGTGACTTCATGGGACATGGAGAGTCTTACTCTCTGGGGTTTGGCCCCGTCCAAAGAGTTTGGGGTCATTCTGTGGGATGGAAGAAGTCCGTTGTTCTGTTGTTGATGATTCGTTTTGTTTTGTTTTTCAACCTCAGGTGTCCCACCAAATGAGGGATTTCAGAGTAGAGCCCTCGGGAGGGGCGAGTGGACAACCAGAAATCTGGTTAAAAATTGGGGCTTAGGGACATGTCAAGCCTATTATGACATCTAATCTTCCAGCCACTGAGAGGACGTACTAGAGGACAGGACTCACGCTGAGGGTCACAATGCGTTTTTATGCCCTCGTCACACTCAAGAATGGGCGGGGCGTCAGGCTGAAGGCTGGTTTCTCCTACACTGAACGTTGGACATCATGCCAACCGCAAGGTTTCTTGCCATGGGTAAGGAAGAGTTCTGATTTCTGCATCACAGTCACCCCTGGGCAGTGGTTGGAGATAAGTTCAGGGTTCTGAAGCCTGAAAACTGAGGTAGGGAAGAGATGATGACCTAAGGCCATGGTGGGTCTGATGTGCTCAGTGTGCGGTCAGCTGTCTGGGTGTTGGTCACGAGGTCCGGCCTCAGGTTATCAGACAGAGCATTAGTGCCCAGGTTAGACTATATATTTTGGTTGCATTCGAGTGCCGTGTAGGTTCTTATCTGAAGAACTCTTCAGGGTATGAAAATGAGCGAGTGAGGCGCGTGCTCAGGCTTTTGTCTCTGGATTTTGTATCAGCGATGGTCATGGAATGTTGGGGAGGCCTCAAGGGCCATGGACGAATCTTGCTCTCTCTGGATTTGGCCCGATCCCAATTGTTTTTCGTCAATCTGTGGGATGGGAGGACTCCTTTCAGGTTTGTTAACTCAGGTGTTCCACCAAAAGAGGAATTCCAATGCAGAGCCCTGGGGAAGATTGAAGGGACAACCCGAAATATGGTTTAAAAATTGGGGCCTAGGGGCATGGCAAGCTCAATATGCTGTCTCTCCATCTGGCCACTGAGAGGCCTTACCTGAGGACTGGGCTCAGTCTGAGGGTCACAATGTTTGTTTGTGACCAATGTGGCCCGCAAGCATGGGCGGGGCTTCATGGGCCACACTGGTTTCAACTACACTGTACCTTGGAGAACATGCCAACCAAAAGGTTTCTTGCCATTGGGAAAGAGTTCTGTTTCTGCATCATTTTCAAACCCGGGCCATGATTGGAGATAAGCTCTAGGTTCTGAAGCCTGAAAACCGAGATTGAGAAGAGATGACGTCCTAAGGCCATGGCGGGTCCGATGTGCTCAGTGTGCGGCCAGCTGTCTGGGTGGGGCCAGTAGGTCCAGGCTCAGTCTGTGTCAGAAAGGGCATTAGTGCCCAGGTCAGCCTATATATTTGGGGTACAGCCGAATGGCGTGCAGGCTGATCCTCATTTGGCGTTTCTGGGTAGCCCCCGAGGGCAATGTTTTTCTTCTGGAGGGCAGGCAGAGTGCTGCATTGTAGTCTGGATTGCCAAAATGGAGAGCTTGTGGGCCAGTAGTCTGAGGACGGAAGTCTCAGAACCCAAGCTAGGCCTAGGATTCTGGGTGAATGTGTGGCAGGCTCATTCTACAGACCTGAATCGTGATCTCGTGCATCTGAAGTCAGGGCGAGCATCAGACGATCGCTCACGTTGGACATTCTGTCCCTGATGGCCCCTACTTGAAGGGGGGGTGGATCACGAGGCCATGGGTGTTTTCCCACGATTGGAGTTGTGAGAGGCTCCCAACTGCAATGATTCTTCTGCAGGACAATTGAGACCTTTTGGTTGAATCCGGGACAATGATACCGAGCAGGGTTCTAAGGATTGATGACTGGGTAGCACACCTCGCATTCCAATTGTCTCCAAGCAACAAGACAGGTAAGATCTGCTGGATCTGGGGGAGCAACCGAGGAGGCTGAGTTGAAATGGACTCTCCCGTGGATGTGTCCTAATATGATTTTGTGTCTATGGAGACCTTGGAATGAAGCGGTGGCACTGCGGCCCTGAAGGATGTGTAGGCCACGGCTTTTTGGACAGTTGTCTGAAAACACAAACTCGGCTTATGTTTCGGGTCATAGGTATGGCAGGACTGATCTACAGACCATGAGAACTCTTTGGGATATGAAAAAAGGGCGAGTGTGAGGCTCTTGCTCAAGTTTTTGTCTCTGGATATCGTGTCACTCATGGTCGTGAAATTTCCGGGTGACTTCATGGGAAATGGACGAGTCTTACTCTCTGGGGGTTTGGCCCCGTCCAAAGAATTTGGGGTCATTCTGTGGGATGGAAGAAGTCCGTTGCTCTGTTTTTGTTGATTTGTTTTCTTTTGATTTTCAAACTCAGGTGTCAAACCAAATGAGGGATTACAGAGTAGAGCCCTGGGGAGGGCCGAATGGATAACCAGAAATCTGGTTAAAAATTGGGGCCTTGGGACATGTCAAGCCCTTTATGACATCTAATGGTCCAGCCACGGAGAGGACGTACTAGAGGAGAGTACTCACGCTGAGGGTCACAATGCGTGTTTATGCCCTCGTCGCACACAAGAATGGGCGGGGCGTCAGGGTGAATGCTGCTTTCTCCTACACTGAACGTAGGACAACATGCCAACCACAAGGTTTCTTGCCATGGGTAAGGAAGAGTTCTGATTTCTGCATCACAGTCACCCCTGGGCAGTGACTGGAAATACGGTCTAGATTCTGAAGCCTGAAAACTAGGTAGGGAAGAGATGATGACCTAAGGCCATGGCGGGTCTGATGTGCTCAGTGTGTGGTCAGCTGTCTGGGTGTTGGTCACGAGGTCCGGCCTCAGGTTGTCAGACAGTGCATTAGTGCCCAGGTTAGACTATATATTTTGGGTGCGTTCGAGTGTCGTGTACGTTCTTATCTGAAGAACTCTTCAGGATATGAAGAATGATCGAGTCTGAGGCACGTGCTCAGGCTTTTGTCTCTGGATTTTGTATCAGCTATGGCCGTGGAATGTTGGGGAGGCCTCATGGGCCATGTACGAATCTTGCTCTCTGTGGATTTGGCCCGATCCCAATTGTTTTTCGTCAATCTGTGGGATGGGAGGACTCCTTTCAGGTTTGTTAACTCAGGTGTCCCACAAAAAGAGGAATTCCAAAGCAGAGCCCTGGGGAAGAGTGAAGGGACAACCCAAACTCTGGATAAAATTTGGGGCCTAGGGGCATGGCAAGCCCAGTATGTTATCTCTCTATCCAGCCACTGAGAGGCCTTACCTGAGGACTGGGCTCAGGCTGAGGGTCACAATGTGTGTTTGTGACCAATGTGGCCCGCAAGCATGGGCGGGGCTTCATGGGCCACACTGGTTTCAACTACACTGAACCTTGGAAAACATGCCAACCAAAAGGTTTCTTGCCATTGGGAAAGAGTTCTGTTTCTGCATCATTTTCAAACCCGGGCCATGATTGGAGATAAGCTCTAGGTTCTGAAGACTGAAAACTGAGATTGAGAAGAGATGACATCCTAAGGCCATTGCGGGTCCGATGTGCTCAGTGTGCGGCCAGCTGTCTGGGTGGGGCCAGTAGGTCCAGGCTCAGTCTGTGTCAGAAAGGGCATTAGTGCCCAGGTCAGCCTATATATTAGGGGTACAGCTGAATGGCGTGCAGGCTGATCCTCATTTGGGGTTTCTGGGTAGCCCCCGAGGGCAATGTTTTTATTCTGGAGGGCAGGCAGAGTGCTGCATTGTAGTCTGGATTGCCAAAATGGAGAGCTTGTGGGCCAGTAGTCTGAGGACGGAAGTCTCAGAACCCAAGCTAGGCCTAGGATTCTGGGTGAATGTGTGGCAGGCACAATCTACAGACCTGAATCGAGATCTCGTGCATCTGAAGTCAGGGCGAGGATCAGACGATCGCTCACGTTGGACATTCTATCCCTGATGGCCCCTACTTGAAGGGGGGGTGTATCACGAGGCCATGGGTGTTTTCCCACGATGGGAGTTGTGAGAGGCTCCCAACTGCAATGATTCTTCTGCAGGACATTTGAGACCTTTTGGTTGGATCCGGGACAATGATACCGAGCAGGGTTCTAAGGATTGATGACTGGGTAGCACACCTCGCATTCCAATTGTCTCCAAGCAACCTTACAGGTAAGATCTGCTGGATCTGGGGGAGCAACCGAGGAGGCTGAGTTCAAATGGACTCTCCCGTGGATGTGTCCTAATATGATTTTGTGTCTATGGAGACCTTGGAATGAAGCGGTGGCACTGTGGGCCTGAAGGATTTGTAGGCCACGGCTGTTTGGACAGTTGTCTGAAAACACAAACTCGGCTTATGTTTCGGGTCATAGGTATGGCAGGACTGATCTACAGACCATGAGGAGAACTCTTCGGGATATGAAAATAGGGCGAGTGTGAGGCTCTTGCTCAAGTTTTATCTCTGGTTATCGTGTCACTCATGGTCCTGAAATATCCGGGTGACTTCATGTTAAATGGACGAGTCTTACTCTCTGGGGGCTTGGCCCCGTCCAAAGAGTTTGAGGTCATTCTGTGGGATGGAAAAAGTCCGTTGTTCTGTTGTTATTGATTCGTTTTGTTTTGTTTTTCAACCTCAGGTGTCCCACCAAATGAGGGATTCCAGAGTAGAGCCCTGGGAGGGGCGACTGGACAACCAGAAATCTGGTTAAAAATTGGGGCCTAGGGACATGTCAAGCCCATTATGACATCTAATGGTCCAGCCACTGAGAGGACGTACTAGAGGACAGGACTCACACTGAGGGTCACAATGCGTGTTTATGCCCTCTTCGCACTCAAGAATGGGCGGGGCGTCAGGGTGAAAGCTGGTTTCTCCTACACTGAACGATGGACAACATGCCAACCACATGGTTTATTGCCTTGGGTAAGGAAGAGTTCTGATTTTTGCATCATAGTCACCCCTGGGCAGTGATTGGAGATAAGGTCTAGGTTTTGAAGACTGAAAACTGAGGTAGGGAAGAGATGATGACCTAATGCCATGGCGGGTCTGATGTGCTCAGTGTGTGGTCAGCTGTCTGGGTGTTGGTCACGACGTCCGGGCTCAGGTTGTTAGACAGTGCATTAGTGCCCAGGTTAGACTATATATTTTGGGTGCCTGCGAGTGACGTGTAGGTTCTTATCTGAAGAACTCTTCAAGATATGAAGAATGAGCGAGTCTGAGGCGCGTGCTCAGGCTTTTGTCTCTGGATTTTGTATCAGCGATGGCCGTGGAATGTTGGGGAGGCCTCATGGGCCATGGACGAATCTTGCTCTCTGTGGACTTGGCCCGATCCCAATTGTTTTTCATCAATCTGTGGGATGGGAGGACTCCTTTCCGGTTTGTTACCTCAGGTGTTCCACCAAAAGAGGAATTCCAAATGAGAGCCCTGGGGAAGAGTGAAGGGACAACCCAAACTATGGTTAAAAATTGGGGCCTAGGGGCATGGCAAGCCCAATATGCTGTCTCTGATCCAGCCACTGAGAGGCCTTACCTGAGGACTGGGCTCAGGCTGAGGGTCACAATGTGTGTTTGTGACCAATGTGGCCCGCAAGCATGGGCGGGGCCTCATGGGCCACACTGGTTTCAAGTACACTGAAACTTGGACAACATGCCAACCACAAGGTTTCTTGCCATGGGGAAAGCGTTCTGATTTCTGCATCATTTTCAAACCCGGGCCGTGATTGGAGATAATGTCTAGGTTCTGAAGCCTGAAACCAGAGATTGAGAAGAGATGAAGTCCTAAGGCCATGGCAGGTTATATGAGCTCAGTGTTTGGCCAGATGTCTGGGTGGGTCCAGGAGGTCCAGACTCAGGCTGTCTCAGAAAGGGCATTAGTGCCCAAGTCAGCCTATATATTTGGGGTACAGCCGAATGGCGTGCAGGTTGAATCTCATTTGGGGTTTCTGGGTAGCCCCAGACAGCAATGTTTTTCTTCTGGAGGGCAGGCAGAGTGCTGCACTGTAGTCTTGATTGCCAAACTGGAGGGCTTGTGGGCCAGTAGTCTGAGGACGGAAGTCTGAGAACCCAAGCTAGGCCTAGGTTTTTCTGGGTGAGACCTGAATCTAGATCTCGTGCATCTGAAGTCAGGGCGAGGATCAGACGATCGCTCAGGTTGGACATTCTGTCCCTGATGGCCCCTTCTTGAAGGGGGGCGTGGATCACGAGGCCATGCGGGTTTTCCCACGATGGGAGTTGTGAGAATCTCCCAACTGCAAAGATTCTTCTGCAGGACAATTGAGACCTGTTGGTTGGCTCCAGGACAACGATTCCGAGCAGGCTTCTAAGGATGGATGGCTGGGTAGCCCATCTCGCATTCCAATTGTCTGCAAGCAACAAGACAGGTTAGATCTGCTGGATCTGGGAGAGCAACCGAGGAGGCTGAGTTGAAATAGACTCTCCCGTGGATGTGTCCTAATATGATAATATGTCTATGGAGACCTTGGAATTTTGGTTGGCACTGGGGCCCAGAAGGGTTCTCCTAAAGAGAGGCTTTCACACAGCTCCATCGTGCAAGTTTCCCATGTAGATGGATTTTTTCTGATGGGTGAGTCAAGAAACAGCCATATGCTGTTATTGAAATCCATTCCTCTGAGGAGAGATGCCTGGAAACCAAAGCAATGGATCGGATAAGTTCCTAGGGGCCTGTTCGTTCCTTTTTACCTCTGGGGACATCAGTCTACGGGTCTGAGTGCCGGAAGGTGCTCAGATGGGCCCAGATTGCCCCTGTTTTGTCCTGGGAAGCCACAAATATTGGGATGGCCTCAGGGACTTTGGAGGTTTATCCTCTTAGTTAGGTTGTGGCCTGGAATGGGCACACACAATTCCCTTGGAGAGGGCAAGCACAGTCGTCAGGTTTGGCTCCAGGGGCCTGAGCCTGTAGGGTGTGTAGGCCAGGTCTGTTTGGACAGTTGTCTGAAAACACAAACTCGGCTTATGTTTCGGGTCATAGCTATGGCAGGTCTGATCTACAGACCATGAGGAGAACTCTTCGTGATATGAAAATAGGGCGAGTGTGAGGCTGTTGCTCAAGTTTTTATCTCTGGTTATCGTGTCACTCAGGGTCGTAAACGTCCGGGTGACTTCATGGGAAATGGACGAGTCTTACTCTCTGGGGGTTTGGCCCCGTCCAAAGAGTTTGGGGTCATTCTGTGGGATGGAAGAAGTCCGTTGTTCTGTTGTTATTGATTTGTTTTGTTTTGTTTTTCAACCTCAGGTGTCCCAGCAAATGAGGGATTCCAGAGTAGAGCCCTGGGTGGGGCGACTGGACAACCAGAAATCTGGTTAAAAATTGGGGCCTAGGAAAATGTCAAGCCCATTATGACATCTAATGGCCCAGTCACTGAGAGGACGTACTAGAGGACAGGACTCACACTGAGGGTCACAATGCGTGTTTATGCCCTCGTCGCACTCAAGAATGGGCGGGGCGTCAGGGTGAAAGCTGGTTTCTCCTACACTGAACGTTGGACAACATGCAAACCACATGGTTTCTTCCCTGGGTAAGGAAGGGTTCTGATTTCTGCATCATAGTCACCCCTGGGCAGTGATTGGAGATAAGGTCTAGGTTTTGAAGACTGAAAACTGAGGTAGGTAAGCAATGATGACCTAAGGCCATGGCGGGTGTGATGTGCTCAGTGTGCGGTCAGCTGTCTGGGTGTTGGTCACGAGGTCCGGGCTCAGGTTGTCAGACAGTGCATTAGTGCCCAGGTTAGACTATATATTTTGGGTGCCTTCGAGTGACGTATAGGTTCTTATTTTAAGAACTCTTCAGGATATGAAGAATGAGTGAGTCTGAGGCACGTGCTCAGCTTTTGTCTGTGGATTTTGTATCAGCGATGGCCGTGGAATGTTGGGGAGGCCTCATGGGCCATGGACGAATCTTGCTCTCTGTGGACTTGGCCCGATCCCAATTGTTTTTTCGTCAATCTGTTGGATGGGAGGACTCCTTTTAGGTTTGTTACCTCAGGTGTCCGACCAAAAGAGGAATTCCAAATGAGAGCCCTGGGGAAGAGTGAAGGGACAACCCGAACTATGGTTAAAAATTGGGGCCTAGGGGCATGGCAAGCCCAATATGCTGTCTCTCCATCCAGCCACTGAGAGGCCTTACCTGAGGGCTGGGCTCAGGCTGAGGGTCACAATGTGTGTTTGTGACCAATGTGGCCCGCAAGCATGGGCTGGGCCTCATGGGCCACACTGGTTTCAAGTACACTGAACCTTGGACAACATGCCAACCACAAGGTTTCTTGCCATGGGGAAAGCATTCTGATTTCTGCATCATTTTTAAACCCGGACGTGATTGGAGATAATGTCTAGGTTTTGAAGCCTGAAACCTGAGATTGAGAAGAGATGAAGTCCTAAGGCCATGGCAGGTCATATGAGCTCACTGTGCGGCCAGCTGTCTGGGTGGGGCCAGGAGGTCCAGACTCAGGCTGTCTCAGAGGCATTAGTGCCCAGGTCAGCCTATATATTTGGGTTACAGCCGAATGGCGTGCAGGTTGAATCTCATTTGGGGTTTCTGGGTAGACCCAGACGGCAATGTTTTTCTTCTGGAGGGCAGGCAGAGTGCTGCATTGTAGTTCTGGATTGCCAAACTGGAGGGCTTGTGGGCCAGTAGTATGAGGACAGAAGTCTGAGAACCCAAGCTAGGCCTTGTTTTCTGGGTGAGACCTGAATCTAGATCTCGTGCATCTGAAGTCAGGGCGTGGATCAGACGATCGCTCAGGTTGGACATTCTGTCCCTGATGGCCCCTTCTTGAAGGGGGGCGTGGATCACGAGGCCATGCGGGTTTTCCCACGATGGGAGTTGTGAGAAGCTCCCAACTGCAAAGATTCTTCTGCAGGACAATTGAGACCTGTTGGCTGGCTCCAGGACAACGATTCCGAGCAGGCTTCTAAGGATGGATGGCTGGGTAGCCCACATCGCATTCCAATTGTCTGCAAGCAACGAGACAGGTTAGATCTGCTGGAACTGGTAGAGCAACCGAGGAGGCTGAGTTGAAATGGACTCTCCCGTGGATGTGTCCTCATATGATTTTGTGTCTATGGAGACCTTGGAATGAAGCGGTGGCACTGGGGCCCTGAAGGGTTCTCCTAAAGAGAGGTTTTCACACAGCTCCATCGTGCAAGTTTCCCATGTGTAGATGAGATTTGTTCTGATGGGTGAGTCAAGAAACAGCCATATGCTGTTATTGAAATCCATTCCTCTGAGGAGAGATGCCTGGAAACCAAAGCAATGGATCGGATATGTGCCTAGGGGCCTGTTCATTCCTTTTTACCTCTGGGGACATCAGTCTACGGGTCTGAGTGCCGGTAGGCGCTCAGATGGGCCCAGATTGCCCCTGTTTGTCCTGGGAAGCCACAAATATTGGGATGGCCTCAGGGACTTTGGAGGTTTATCCTCTTAGTTGGGTTGTGGCCATTGGAATGGGCACACACAATTCCTTTGGCGAGGGCAAGCACAGTCGTCAGTTTTGGCTCCAGGGGCCTGAGCCTGTAGGGTGTGTAGTCCAGAGTTGTTTGGACAGTTGTTTGAAAACACAAACTCGGCTTATGTTTCGGGTCATAGGTCTGGCAGGACTGATCTACAGACCATGAGGAGAACTCTTCGGGATATGAAAATAGGGCGAGTGTGAGGCTCTTGCTCACGTTTTTATCTCTGGTTATCGTGTCACTCGTGGTCGTGAAATTTGCGGGTGACTTCATGGGAAATGGACGAGTCTACTCTCTGGGGGTTTTGCCCCGTCCAAAGAGTTTGGGGTCATTCTGTGGGATGGAAAAAGTCCGTTGTTCTGTTGTTATTGATTTGTTTTGTTTTGTTTTTCAACCTCAGGTGTCCCAGCAAATGAGGGATTCCAGAGTAGAGCCCTGGGAGGGGGGACTGGACAACAAGAAATCTGGTTAAAAATTGGGGCCTAGGGACATGTCAAGCCCATTATGACATCTAATGGTCCAGCCACTGAGAGGACGTACTAGAGGACAGGACTCACACTGAGGGTCACAATGCTTGTTTATGCCCTCTTCGCACTCAAGAATGGGCGGGGCGTCAGGGTGAAAGCTGGTTTCTTCTACACTGAACGATGGACAACATGCCAACCACATGGTTTCTTGCCTTGGGTAAGGAAGAGTTCTGATTTCTGCATCATAGTCACCCCTGGGCAGTGATTGGAGATAAGGTCTAGGTTTTGAAGACTGAAAACTGAGGTAGGTAAGAAATGATGACCTAAGGCCGTGGCGGGTCTGATGTGCTCAGTGTGTGGTCAGCTGTCTGGGTGTTGGTCACGACGTCCGGGCTCAGGTTGTCAGACAGTGCATTAGTGCCCAGGTTAGACTATATATTTTGGGTGCCTGCGAGTGACGTGTAGGTTCTTATCTGAAGAACTAGATCTAGATCCCGTGCATCTGAAGTCAGGGCGAGGATCAGACGATCGCTCAGGTTGGACATTCTGTCCCTGATGGCCCCTTCTTGAAGGGGGGCGTGGATCACGAGGCCATGCGGGTTTTCCCACGATGGGAGTTGTGAGAAGCTCCCAACTGCAAAGATTCTTCTGCAGGACAATTGAGACCTGTTGGTTGGCTCCAGGACAACGATTCCGAGCAGGCTTCTAAGGATGGATGGCTGGGTAGCCCACCTCGCATTCCAATTGTCTGCAAGCAACAAGACAGGTTAGATCTGCTGGATCTGGGGGAGCAACCGAGGAGGCTGAGTTGAAAAGGACTCTCCCGTGGATGTTTCCTAATATGATTTTGTGTCTATGGAGACCTTGGAATGAAGCACTGGGGCCCTGAAGGGTTCTCCTAAAGAGAGGCTTTCACACAGCTCCATCGTGCAAGTTTCCCATGTTTAGATGAGATTTGTTCTGATGGGTGAGTCAAGAAACAGCCATATGCTGTTATTTAAATCCATTCCTCTGAGGAGAGATGCCTGGAAACCAAAGCAATGGAAGCCTTAGCTGAGGACTGGGTACTGGCTGAGGGTCTCAATGTGTGTTTGTGACCAATGTGTCCCGCAAGCATGGGCGGGGCCTCTTGGGCCACACTGGTTTCAACTACACTGATTCTTGGACAACATGCCAACCACAAAGTTTCTTGCCATGGGGAAAGAGTTCTGATTTCTGTATTATTTTCAAACCCGGGCCGTGATTGGAGATAAGGTCTAGGTTCTGAAGCCTGAAAACCGAGGTTGTGAAGAGATGATGACCAAAGGCCATGGCGGGTCCGATGTGCTCAGTGTGCGGCCAGCTGTCTGGGTGGGGCCAGGAGGTCCAGACTCAGGCTTTCTCAGAAAGGGCATTAGTGCCCAGGTCAGCCTATATATTTGGGGTACAGCCGAATGGCGTGCAGGTTGATCCTCATTTGGGGTTTCTGGGTAGTCACAGAGGGCAATGTTTTTCTTCTGGAGGGCAGGCTGAGTGCTGCATTGTAGTTCTAAATTGCCAAATTGGAGGGCGTGTGGGCCAGTAGTCTGAGGACGGAAGTCTGAGACCCAAGCTAGGCCTAGTTATCTGGGTGAGGATTTGGCAGGCACAATCTACAGTCCTGAATCTAGATCTCGTGCATCTGAAGTCAGGGCGAGGATCAGACGATCGCTCAGGTTGGACATTCTGTCCCTGAGGGCCCGATCTTGAGGGAGCGGATCACGAGGCCATGGGGATTTTCCGACGATGGGAGTTGTGAGAAGGTCCCAATTGCAAAGATTCTTCTGCAGGACAATTGAGACCTGTTGGTTGGCTCCAGGACAATGATTCCGAGCAGGGTTCTAAGGAAGGAGGGCTGGGTAGCGTACCTCCCATTCCAATTGTCTCCAAGCAACAAGACAGTTCAGATCTGCTGGATCTGGGGGAGCAACCAAGGAGACTGAGTTGAAATGGACTCTCCCTTGCATGTGACCTAATATGATTTTGTGTCTATGGAGACCTTGGAATGAAGCAGTCGCACTGGGGCCCTGAAGGTTTCTCCTAAAGAGAGGCTTTCACACAGCTCAATCGTGCAAGTTTCCCATGTGTAGATGAGATTTGTTCTGATGTGTGAGTCAAGAAGCAGCCATATGCTGTAATTGAAATCCAGGCATCTGAGGAGAGATGCTTTGCAACCAAAGCAATGGAATCGATACGTGCCTAGGGGCCTGTTCGTTCCTTATTACCTCTGGGGATATCAGTCTACGGGTCTGAGTGCAGGTAGGTGCTCAGATGGGCTCAGATTGCCCCTGTTTGTCCTGGGAAGCCACAAATATTGGGATGGCCTCAGGAATTTTGGAGGTTTATCCTCTTAGTAGGGTTGTGGCCATTGGAATGGGCACATACAATTCCCTTGGAGAGGGCAAACACAGTCTTCAGGTTTGGCCTCAGGCGACTGAGCCTGTAGGATGTGTAGGCCAGAGCTTTTGGGACTGTTGTCTGAAAACACAAACTCGGCTTATGTTTCAGGTCATAGGTATGGCAGGACTGATCTAAGACCATGAGGAGAACACTTTGGGATATGAAAAATGGGCGAGTGTGAGGCTCTTGCTCACGTTTTTGTCTCTAGATATTGTGTCACTCATGGTCGTGAAATTTCCGGGTAACTTCATGGGAAATGGACGAGTCTTACTCTCTGGGGGTGTGGCCTCGTCCAAGGATTTTGGGGTCACACTGTGGGATGGAGGAAGTCCGTTTTTTTTGTTGTTGTTGATTTGTTTTGTTTTGTTTTTCAACCTCAGGTGTCCCACCAAATGAGGGTTTCCAGAGTAGAGCCCTGGGGAGCTGTGACTGGACAACCAGAAACCTGTTTAAAAATTGGGGCCTAGGGACATGTCAAGCCCATTATGACATCTAATGGTCCAGCCACTGAGAGGATTTACTAGAGGTCAGGAATCACGCTGAGGGTCACAATGCGTTTATGCCCTTGTCGCACACAAGAATGCGCGTGACCTCAGGGTGAATGCTGGTTTCTCCTACACTGAACGTAGGACAACATGGCAACCGCAAGGTTTCTTGCTTGGGTAAGCAGGAGTTATGATTTCTGCATCACAGTCACCCCTTGGCAGTGATTGGACATAAGGTCTAGGTTCTGAAGCCTGAAAACTGACGTAGGGCAGAGATGATGACCTAAGGCCATGGCGGGTCTGATGTGCTCAGTGTGCGGTCAGCTGCTGGGTGTTGCTCAGGAGGTCCCGGCACAGGTTGTGTCAGACAGTGCATTAGTGCCCAGGTTAGACTATATAATTTGGGTACATTCGAGTGCCGTGTAGGTTTATTCTCATTTAATGTGCCTGGGCAGCTCATTAGGCAATATATTTTTTCTAGAGGGCAGGCAGAGTGCTGCAATGATGGTCCGGAATTGCCACTCTTGTAGGCTTCGGGGCCAGGAGTGTGAGGATGGATGTCTGAGAACACAAGCTACACTTGGGTTTCAGGGCAAGGGCACAGCATGTACCTCCTGAAGATCTGAAGCAATATCTCATGCATCTGAAGTCAGAGCGAGGATCAGACGTTGGCTCAGCTTGGATTTTCTGTTCATGATGGCCCCATCATGAAGGGAGCGGATTCTCGAGAGCGTGGAGGCTTTCCCACGTTGGGAGTGGTGGGATGCCCCCTCCTAGGATTCCTTCTGCGGGACAATTGAGACCTGTTGGACGTTGCCAGGACATCCCATATGGATGAGTCCAGACCAACGTTCGAGGATGGATGCCTGGAAAGCCCGCCTCGCATTCCAATTGTCTCCTAGTGACAAGACAGTTTAGTTTTGATGGCTCTGCGGGAGCAACCGGGGTGGCTGAGTTGAAATGGACTTTCCTGAGGATGGGTCTAATGTGTGTTTGTGTCCATGAGGGCCTTGGAATGTTGCGGTGGCACCGGGACCCTGAAGTATTCTCCTCAGCTTTTGACATAGCTCCCATGCACAAGTTTCCTTGTGGAGACGTGTTTGGTTCTGATGGGTGCCTCAGGAAAACCCCAATGCTGGTATTGGAATCCAGGGTTTTGAGGAGACATGCCTGTAAACCAAAGCAATGGATTCGATTTTGGCTTAGGGTCCTGTCTGGTTCAATCTTCTTCTCTGGGGACATCCATCTAGGGTATGAGTGGAGGTAGATGCTCAGCTGGTGTCAGACTGCCCTTTTTTGTCCCGGGCGACCTATACTATTGGGATGGCCTCAGGGACTTTTGAGGGTTCTCCTAATTTGTACGAATTTGGACAATGGAATGGGCAGAATTCCCATGGATTAGGTAGGCACAGTCCTAATGTGTGGCTCCAGGGTCCCCAGCCTGGAGGGTATGTGGCCCAGGACTTTGAGGACAGAAGTCTGAAAACACAAACTCAGCTTATGTTTGGGGACGTAGGTATGGCAGGCCCGATCTACAAACCATGAGAAGACATCTTCAGGATATGAAGAAAGTGCGGGTCTGAGGCACTTGCTCAGACTTTTGTCTCTGGATTTTGTATCAGCGATGGCCGTGGAATGTTGGGGAGGCCTCATGGGCCATGGACGATTCTTGCTCTCCGTGGATTTGGCCCGATCCCAATTGTTTTTCGTCAATCTGTGGGATTCGAGGACTCCTATCAGGTTTGTTACCTCAGGTGTCCCACCAAAAGAGGAATTCCAAAGCAGAGCCCTGGGGAAGAGTGAAGGGACAACACGAACTATGGTTAAAAATTGGGGCCTAGGGGCATGGCAAGCCCAATATGCTGTCTCTCCATCCAGCCACTCAGAGGCCTTACCTGAGGACTGGGCTCAGTCTGAGGGTCACAATGTGTGTTTGTGACGAATGTGGCCCGCAAGCATGGGTGGGGCCTCATGGGCCACACTGGTTTCAACGACACTGAACCTTGGACAACATGTTAACCACAAGGTTTCTTGCCATGGGGAAAGAGTTCTGATTTCTGCATCATTTTCAAACCCGGGCTTTGATTGGAGATAAGGTCTAGGTTCTGAAGCCTGAGAACCGAGGTTGAGAAGAGATGACGACGTAAGGCCATGGCGGGTTCGATGTGCTCAGTGTGCGGCCAGCTGTCTGGGTGGGGCCCGGAGGTCCAGGATCAGGCTGTGTCAGAAAGGGCATTAGTGCCCAGGTCAGCCTATATATTTGGGGTACAGCCGAATGGCGTGCAGGTTGATCCTCATTGGGGGTTTCTGGGTAGCCGTAGAGGGCAATGTTTTTCTTCTGCAGGTCAGGCAGAGTGCTGCAATGTAGTTCTGGATTGCTAAACTGGAGGGCTTGTGGGCCAGTAGTCTGAGGACGGAAGTCTGAGAACCCAAGCTAGGCCTAGGTTTATGGTTGAGGATATGGCAGGCACACTCTACAGACCTGAATCGAGATCTCGTGCATCTGAAGTCACAGTGAGGATCAGAGTTCACTCAGGTTGGACATTCTGTCCCTGATGGCCCCTTCTTGAAGGGGGGGTGGATCACGAGGCCAAGGGGTTTTTCCCACGATGGGAGTTGTGAGAAGCTCCCAACTGCTAGATTCTGCTACAGGACAATTTAGACCTGTTGGTTGGCTCCAGGGCAACGATTCCGAGCAGGGTTCTAAGGATGGATGGCTGGGTAGCCAAACTCGCATTCCAATTGTCTCCAAGCAAGAAAACAGGTTAGATCTGCTGGTTCTGGTGGAGCAACCGAGGAGGCTGAGTTGAAATGGACTCTCCCGTGTATGTGTCCTAATATGATTTTGTGTCTGGAGACCTTGGAATGAAGCGGTGGCACTGGGGCCCTGAAGGGTTCTCCTAAAGAGAGGCTTTCACATAGCTCCATCGTGCAAGTTTCCCATGTGTAGATGAGATTTGTTCTGATGGGTGAGTGTAGAAACAACCATATGCTTTTATTGAAAGACACGCCTCTGAGGAGAGATGCCTGGAATCCAAAGCAATAGATGCGATAGATGCCTAAGGGCCTGTTCGTTACTTTTTACCTCTGGGCACATCAGTCTAAGGGTTTGAGTGCAAGTAGGTGCTCAGATGGGCCCAGATTGCCCCATTTGTCCTGGGAAGCCGCAATATTGGGATGGCCTCAGGGACTTTGGAGGTTTATCCTCTTAGTTGGGTTGTGGCCATTGGAATGGGCACATACAATTCCCTTGGAGAGGGCCATCACAGTCGTCAGGTTTGGCTCCAGGGGCATGAGCCTGTAGGGTGTGTAGGCCAGGGCTGTTTGGACAGTTGTCTTAAAAAAAAACTCGGCTTATGTTTCGGGTCATAGGTATGGCAGGACTGATCTACAAACCATGAGGAGAACACTTCAGGATATGAAAAAAGGGCGAGTGTAGGGGAGGAGTCAAGATGGTGGAGAAGTAGCAAGCTGAGACTGCTTCAGCTAGCCGGAGATCAGCTAGATACCTTGTCTAATGATTGCAAACACCTGAAAATCCATCGGCAGTTCGAAGAGAAGAAAAACAGAAATTCTGGAAACAGAAAAACAACCACTTTCTGAAAGGTAGGACTGGTGGAGAAGTGAATCCAAAGCGACGGGAAGATAGACCCCGGGGGGAGGGGCCGGCTCCCGGCAAGTGGCGGAGCAACCGTGCACAAAATCAGGACTTTTAAAAGTCTGTTCCACTGAGGGACATCGCTCCAGAGGCTAAACCGGGGCAAAGCCCACGCGGGGTCAGCGTGGCCTCAGGTCCCGCAGGGTCATAGAAGGATCGGGGGTGTCTGAGTGTCGCAGAGCTTGCGGGTATTGGAACGGGAAAGCCGGCTACAGAGACAGAGCCGACAGTAAGCTCACAGCTCCGTGTTACCTTGAACCGGTCGTAGGCTCGGTGAGCTCGGAGCGCGGCCGGAGGTCAGGCAGACGGGAGTAACTGGGCGCGGTTCTCTGAACGCCCACTGAGGAGTGCGACCCTGGGCTCTCGGCTCCTCCGGGCCGGAGACCAGGAGGCCGCCATTTGTATTCCCGTCCTCTGGAACTCTACGGAAAGCGCTCAGGGAACAAAAGCTCCTGAAAGCAAACCCGAGCGGATTACTCACCCCGGCCCTGGGTAAGGGCGGTGTAATTCTGCCTGGGGCAAAGACACTTGAGAATCACTACAACAGGCCCCTCCCCCAGAAGATCAACAAGAAATCCAGCCAAGACCAAGTTCACCTACCAAGGAGTGCGGTTTCAATACCAAGGAGAGCAGCAGAATTCCAGAGGAGGAGAAAGCCAAGCACGGAACTCATGGCTTTTTTCCTGTGATTTTTTTTAGACTTGCAGTTAATTTAATTTTTTCTTTTTCATTTTTTTTTTCTTTCTCGCCTTGGGTAAAATTTTTTTTTTTAACTGTTACCTTTTTCTTTTTTAACGATTTTATACTAGTTTATCTAATATATATATTTTTTTCTTTTTTACATTTTTCTTAGGTGTATTCTTTTTAAAAAAAATTCTTTTCTTTTTTTTCTTTTTTTTTTCTTTTCTTTTTGTTTTTTTTTTTTCTTTCTTCCTTTTTGAACCTCTTTTTATCCCCTTTCTCCCCACTCACGATTTTGGATCTCTTCTAATTTGGTTAAAGCATATTTTCCTGGGGTTGTTGCCACCCTTTTAGTATTTTACTTGCCCCTTCATTTAGTCTTATCTGGACAAAATGACAAGACGTAAAAATTCAACACAAAAAAAAGAACAAGAGGCAGTACCGAAGGCTAGGGACCTAATCAATACAGACATCGGTAATATGTCAGATCTAGAGTTCAGAATGACAATTCTCAAGGTTCTAGCCGGGCTCGAAAAAGGCATGGAAGATATTAGAGAAACCCTCTCGAGAGATATAAAAACCCTTTCTGGAGAAATAAAAGAACTAAAATCTAACCACGGTGAAATCAAAAAAGCTATTAATGAGGTGCAATCAAAAATGGAGGCTCTAACTGCTAGGATAAATGAGGCAGAAGAAAGAATTAGTGATATAGAAGACGAAATGACAGAGAATAAAGAAGCTGAGCAAAAGAGGGACAAACAGCTACTGGACCACGAGGGGAGAATTCGAGAGATAAGTGACACCATAAGACGAAACAACATTAGAATAATTGGGATACCAGAAGAAGAAGAAAGTGAGAGGGGAGCAGAAGGTATCCTGGAGAGAATTATTGGGGAGAATTTCCCCAATATGGCAAAGGGAACGAGCATCAAAATTCAGGAGGTTCAGAGAATGCCCCTCAAAATCAATAAGAATAGGCCCACACCCCGTCACCTAATAGTAAAATTTACAAGTCTCAATGACAAAGAGAAAATCCTGAAAGCAGCCCGGGAAAAGAAGTCTGTAACATACAATGGTAAAAATATTTGATTGGCAGCTGACTTATCCACAGAGACCTGGCAGGCCAGAAAGAGCTGGCATGATATTTTCAGAGCACTAAACGAGAAAAACATGCAGCCAAGAATACTATATCCAGCTAGGCTATCATTGAAAATAGAAGGAGAGATTAAAAGCTTCCAGGACAAACAACAACTGAAAGAATTTGCAAATACCAAACCAGCTCTACAGGAAATATTGAAAGGGGTCCTCTAAGCAAAGAGAGAGCCTACAAGTGGTAGATCAGAAAGGAACAGAGACCATATACAGTAACAGTCACCTTACAGGCAATACAATGGCACTAAATTCATATCTCTCAATAGTTACCCTGAATGTGAATGGGCTAAATGCCCCTGTCAAAAGACACAGGGTATCAGAATGGATAAAAAAACAAAACCCATCTATATGTTGCATCCAAGAAACACATTTTAAGCCTGAAGACACCTCCAGATTTAAAGTGAGGGGGTGGAAAATAATTTACCATGCTAATGGACATCAGAAGAAAGCAGGAGTGGCAATCCTTATATCAGATCAATTAGATTTTAAGCCAAAGACTATAATAAGAGATGAGGAAGGACACTATATCATACTCAAAGGGTCTGTCCAACAAGAAGAATTAACAATTTTAAATATCTATGCCCCCAATGTGGGAGCAGCCAACTATATAAACCAATTAATAACAAAATCAAAGAAACACATCAACAATAATACAATAATAGTAGGGGACTATAACACTCCCCTCACTGAAATGGACAGGTCATCCAAGCAAAAGATCAGCAAGGAAATAAAGGCCTTAAACGACACACTGGACCAGATGGACATCACTGATATATTCAGAATATTTCACCCCAAAGCAACAGAATACACATTCTTCTCGAGTGCACATGGAACATTCTCCAGAATAGATCACATCCTCGGTCCTAAATCAGGACTCAACCGGTATCAAAAGATTGGGATCATTCCCTGCATATTTTCAGACCACAATGCTCTAAAGCTAAAACTCAACCACAAAAGGAAGTTTGGAAAGAACCCAAATACATGGAGACTAAACAGTATCCTTCTAAAGAATGAATGGGTCAACCGGGAAATTAAAGAAGAATTGAAAAAAATCATGGAAACAAATGATAATGAAAATACAACGGTTCAAAATCTGTGGGACACAACAAAGGCAGTCCTGAGAGGAAAATATATAGCGCTACAAGCCTTTCTCAAGAAACAAGAAAGGTCTCAGGTACACAACCTAACCCTACACCTAAAGGAGCTGGAGAAAGAACAAGAAAGAAACCCTAAGCCCAGCAGGAGAAGAGAAATCATAAAGATCAGAGCAGAAATCAATGAAATAGAAACCAAAAAAAACAATAGAACAAATCAACGAAACTAGGAGCTGGTTCTTTGAAAGAATTAATAAAATTGATAAACCCCTGGCCCGACTTATCAAAAAGAAAAGAGAAAGGACCCAAATAAATAAAATCATGAATGAAAGAGGAGAGATCACAACTAACACCAAAGAAATACAAACTATTATAAGAACATACTATGAGCAACTCTACGGCAATAAATTTGACAATCTGGAAGAAATGGATGCATTCCTAGAAACATATAAACTACCACAACTGAGCCAGGAAGAAATAGAAAGCCTGAACAGACCCATAACCAGTAAGGAGATTGAAACAGTCATTAAAAATCTCCAAACAAACAAAAGCCCAGGGCCAGACGGCTTCCCTGGGGAATTCTACCAAACATTTAAAGAAGAACTAATTCCTATTCTCCTGAAACTGTTCCAAAAAATAGAAATGGAAGGAAAACTACCAAACTCATTTTATGAGGCCAGCATCACCTTGATCCCAAAACCAGACAAGGATCCCACCAAAAAAGAGAGCTATAGACCGATATCCTTGATGAACACAGATGCGAAAATACTCAACAAAATACTAGCCAATAGGATTCAACAGTACATTAAAAGGATTATTCACCACGACCAAGTGGGATTTATTCCAGGGCTGCAAGGTTGGTTCAACATCCGCAAATCAGTCAATGTGATACAACACATCAATAAAAGAAAGAACAAGAACCATATGATACTCTCAATAGATGCTGAAAAAGCATTTGACAAAGTACAACATCCCTTCCTGATCAAAACTCTTCAAAGTGTAGGGATAGAGGGCACATATCTCAATATCATCAAAGCCATCTATGAAAAACCCACCGCAAATATCATTCTCAATGGAGAAAAACTGAAAGCTTTTCCGCTAAGGTCAGGAACACGGCAGGGATGTCCATTATCACCACTGCTATTCAACATCGTACTAGAGGTCCTAGCCTCAGCAATCAGACAACAAAAGGAAATTAAAGGCATCCAAATCGGCAAAGAAGAAGTCAAATTATCACTCTTCGCAGATGATATGATACTATATGTGGAAAACCCAAAAGACTCCACTCCAAAACTGCTAGAACTTCTACAGGAATTTAGTAAAGTGTCAGGATATAAAATCAATGCACAGCAATCAGTAGCATTTCTCTACACCAACAGCAAGACAGAAGAAAGAGATATTAAGGAGTCAATCCCATTTACAATTGCATCCAAAACCATAAGATACCTAGGAATAAACCTAACCAAAGAGACACAGAATCTATACTCAGAAAACTATAAAGTACTCATGAAAGAAATTGAGGAAGACACAAAGAAATGGAAAAATGTTCCATGCTCCTGGATTGGAAGAATAAATATTGTGAAAATGTCTATGCTACCTAAAGCAATCTACACATTTAATGCAATTCCTATCAAAGTACCATCCATCTTTTTCAAAGAAATGGAACAAATAATTCTAAAATTTATATGGAAACAGAAAAGACCTCGAATAGCCAAAGGGATATTGAAAAAGAAAGCCAACGTTGGTGGCATCACAATTCCGGACCTCAGGCTCTATTACAAAGCTGTCATCATCAAGACAGCATGGTACTGGCACAAAAACAGACACATAGATCAATGGAACAGAATAGAGAGCCCAGAAATAGACCCTCAAATCTATGGTCAACTAATCTTCGACAAAGCAGGAAAGAATGTCCAATGGAAAAAAGACAGCCTTTTCAATAAATGGTGCTGGGAAAATTGGACAGCCACATGCAGAAAAATGAAATTGGACCATTCCCTTACACCACACACAAAAATCGACTCAAAATGGATGAAGGACCTCAATGTACGAAAGGAATCCATCAAAATCCTTGAGCAGAACACGGGCAGCAACTTCTTCGACCTCTGCCGCAGCAACATCTTCCTAGGAACAACGCAAAAGGCAAGGGAATCAAGGGAAAAAATGAACTACTGGGATTTCATCAAGATCAAAAGCTTTTGCACAGCAAAGGAAAGAGTTAACAAAATCAAAAGACAACTGACAGAATGGGAGAAGATATTTGCAAACGACATATCAGATAAAGGACTAGTGTCCAGAATCTATAAAGAACTTAGCAAACTCAACACCCAAAGAACAAATAATCCAATCAAGAAATGGGCAGAGGACATGAACAGACATTTCTGCAAAGAAGACATCCAGATGGCGAACAGACACATGAAAAACTGCTCCATATCACTCGGCATCAGGGAAATACAAATCAAAACCACAATGAGATATCACCTCACACCAGTCAGAATGGCTAAAATCAACAAGTCAGGAAATGACAGATGCTGGCGAGGATGCGGAGAAAGGGGAACCCTCCTACACTGTTGGTGGGAATGCAAGCTGGTGCAGCCACTCTGGAAAACAGCATGGAGGTTCCTCAAAATGTTGAAAATAGAACTGCCCTATGACCCAGCAATTGCACTATTGGGTATTTACCCTAAAGATACAAATGTAGTGATCCAAAGGGACACATGCACCCGAATAATAATAGCAGCAATGTCCACAATAGCCAAACTATGGAAAGAACCTAGATGTCCATCAACAGATGAATGGATCAAGAAGATGTGGTATATATACACAATGGACTACTATGCAGCCATCAAAAGAAATGAAATCTTGCCATTTGCAACAACATGGATGGAACTAGAGCGTATCATGCTTAGCGAAATAAGTCAAGCAGAGAAAGACAACTATCATATGATCTCCCTGATATGAGGAAGTGGTGATGCAACATGGAGGCTTAAGTGGGTAGAAGAAGAATAAATGAAACAAGATGGGATTGGGAGGGAGACAAACCATAAGTGACTCTTAATCTCACAAAACAAACTGAGGGTTGCCGGGGGGAGGGGGTTTGGGAGAAGGGGGTGGGATTATGGACATTGGGGAGGGTATGTGCTTTGGTGAGTGCTGTGAAGTGTGTAAACATGGTGATTCACAGACCTGTACCCCTGGGGATAAAAATATATGTTTATCAAAAATAAAAAATTAAAAAAAAAAGATACAAATGTAGTGATCCAAAGGGGCACATGCACCCGAATGTTTATAGCAGCAATGTCCACAATAGCCAAACTATGGAAAGAACCTAGATGTCCATCACCAGATGAATGGATCAAGAAGATGTGGTATATATACACAATGGAATACTATGCAGCCATCGAAAGAAATGAAATCATGCCATTTGCAACAACGTGGATGGAACTAGAGCGTATCATGCTTAGCGAAATAAGACAAGCAGAGAAAGACAACTATCATATGATCTCCCTGATATGAGGAAGTGGTGATACAACATGGAGGCTTAAGTGGGTAGAAGAAGAATAAATGAAACAAGATGGGATTGGGAGGGAGACAAACCATAAGTGACTCTTAATCTCACAAAACAAACTGAGGGTTGCTGGGGGAGGGGGTTTGGGAGAAGGGGGTGGGATTATGGACATTGGGGAGGGTATGTGATTTGGTGAGTGCTGTGAAGTGTGTAAACCTGGTGATTCACAGACCTGTACCCCTGGGGATAAAAATATATGTTTATCAAAAATAAAAAATTAAAAAAAAAAAAAGAATGCTGCATTGTAGTTCTGGATTGCCAAACTGGAGGGCTTGTGGGCCAGTAGTCTGAGGACGGAAGTCTGAGAACCCAAGCTACGCTGAGTTTTCTGGGTGATGATATGGCAGGCACAATCTACAGACCTGAATCGAGATCTCGTGCATATGAAGTCAGGGCGAGGAACATTCGATCGCTCGGGTTGGACATTCGGTCCCTGATGGCCCCTTCTTGAAGGGGGGGTGGATCTCGAGGCCTTGGGGGTTTTCCCACGATGGGAGTTGTGAGAAGCTCCCAACTGAAAAGATTCTTCAGCAGGACAATTGAGACCTGTTGGTTGGCTCCAGGACAACGATTCAGAGCACGGTTCTAAGGATGGATGGCTGGGTAGTCCACCTCGCATTCCAATTGTCTCCAAACAACAAGACATGTTAGATCTGCTGGATCTGGGGGAGCAAACATGGAGGCTGAGTTGAAATGGACTATACCGTGGATGTTCCTAATATGATTTTGTGTCTATGGAGACATTGGAATGAAGCGGTGGCACTGGGGCCCTGAAGGTTTCTCCTAAAGAGAGGCTTTCACACAGCTCCATCGTACAAGTTTCCCATGTGTAGATGAGATTTGTTCTGATGGGTGAGTCAAGAAACAGCCATATGCTGTTATTGAAAGCCAGGCCTCTGAGGAGAGATGCCTGGAAACCAAAGCAATGGATCTGATAGGTGCCTAGGGGCCTGTACGTACCTTTTTACCTCTGGGGTCATCAGTCTACGGGTCTGAGTGCCCGTAGTTGCTCAGATGTGGCCAGATTGCCCCTGTTTGTCCAGGGAAGCCACAAATATTGGGATGGCCTCAGGGACTTTGGAGGTTTATCCCCTAGTACGGTTGTGGCCATTGGAATGGACACATACAATTTCCTTTGAGAGGGCAAGCACAGTCGTCAGGTTTGGCTCCAGGGGCCTGAGCCTGTAGGGTGTGTAGGCCAGGGCTGTTTGGACAGTTGTCTGAAAACACAAACTCGTCTTATGTTTTGGGTATTAGGTATGGCAGCACTGATCTACAGACCATGAGGAGAACTCTTCGGGATATGAAAAAAGGGCGAATGTGAGTCTCTTGCTCAAGTTTTTGTCTCTGGATATCGTGTCACTCATGGTCGTGAAATATTCGGGTGACTTCAAGGGAAATGGACGAATCTTACTCTCTGTGGGTTTGACCCCGTCCAAAGAGTTTGGGGTCATTCTGTGGGATAGAAGAAGTCCGTTGGTCTGTTGTTGTTGATTTGTTTGTTTTGTTTTTCAACCTCAGGTGTCCCAACAAATTAGGGATTCCAGAGTAGAGCCCTGGGGAGGGGCGACTGGACACCCAGAAATCTGGTTAAAAATTGGGGCCTAGGGACATGTCAAGCCCATTATGACAATTAATGGTCCAGTCACTGAGAGGACGTACTAGAGGACAGGACTCACGCTGAGGGTCACAATGCGTGCTTATGCCCTCGTTGCGCTCAAGAATGGGCGGGGCCTTAGGGTGAATGCTGGTTTTTCCTACACTGAACATTGGACAACATGCCAACCACAAGGTTTCTTGCCATGGGTAAGGAAGAGTTCTGAGTTCTGCATCACAGTCACCCCGGCGCAGTGATTGGAGATAAGGTCTAGGTTCTGAAGCCTGAAAACGGAGTTAGGGAAGAGATGATGACCTAAGACCATCGCGGGTCTGATGAGCTCAATGTGCGGTCAGTTGTCTGGGTGTTGGTCACGAGGTCCGGGCTCAGGTTGTCAGACAGTGCATTAGTGCCCAGGTTAGACTATATATTTTGGGTGCATTCGAGTGCCGTGTAAGTTCTTATCTGAAGAACTCTTCAGGATATGAAGAATGCGCGAGTCTGAGGCGCGTGCTGAGGCTTTTGTCTCTGGATTTTGTATCAGCGATGGCCGTGAAATGTTGGGGAGGCCTCATGGGCCATGGACGAATCTTGCTCTCGGTGGACTTGGCCCGATCCCAAATGTTTTCCGTCAACCTGTGAGATTGGAGGACTCCTTTCAGGTTTGTTACCTCAGGTGTCCCACCAAAAGAGGAATTCCAAGGCAGAGCCCTGGGGAAGAGTGAAGGGACAACCCGAACTATGGTTAAAAATTGGGGCCAAGGGGCATGACAAGTCCAATATGCTGTCTCTCCATCCAGCCACTGAGAGGCCTTACCTGAGGACTGGGCTCAGGCTGATTGTCACAATGTGAGTTTGTGACCAATGTGGCCCGCAAGCATGGGCGGGGCCTCATGGGCCACACTGGTTTCAACTACACTGAACCTTGGACAACATGCCACCACAAGGTTTCTTGCCATGGGGAAAGAGTTCTGATTTCTGCATTATTTTCAAATCAGGGCCGTGATTAGAGATAAGTTCTAGGTTCAGAAGCCTGAAAACGGAGGTTGAGAAAAGATGACGACCTAAGGCCATGGCGGGTCCGATGTGCTCAGTGTGTGGCCAGCAGTCTGGGTGGGGCCAGGAGGTCCAGGTTCAGGCTGTGTAAGAAAGGGCATTAGTGCCCAGGTCAGCCTATATATTTGGGGTACAGCCGAATGGCGTGCAGGTTGATACTCATTTTGGCGTTCTTGGTAGCCCCAGAGGTCATTGTTTTTCTTCTGCAGGGCAGGCTGAGTGCTGCATTGTAGTTCTGGATTGCCAAACTGGAGGGCTTGTGGGCCAGTAGTCTGAGGACGGAAGTCTGAGAACCCAAGCTAGGCCTAGGTTTCTGGGTGAGGATATGGCAGGCACAATCTACAGACCTGAATCGAGATATCGTGCATCTAATGTCAGGCCGAGGATCAGACGATCGCTCTCGTGGGGCATTCTGTCCCTGATGGCCCCTTCTTGAAGGGGGGGTCGATCTCGAGGCCTTGGGGGTTTTCCCACGATGGGAGTTGTGAGAAGCTCCCAACTGCAAAGATTCTTCTGCAGGACAATTGAGACCTTTTGGTTGGCTCCAGGACAACGATTCCGAGCAGGGTTCTAAGGATGATGGCTGGGTAGCCCACCTCGAAGTCCAATTGTTTCCAAGCAACAAGACAGTTAGATCTGCTGGATCTGGGGGAGCAACCGAGGAGCCTGAGTTGAAATGGACTCTCCCGTGGATGTGTCCTAATATGATTTTGTGTCTATGGAGACCTTGGAATGAAGCGGTCGCACTCGGGCCCTGAAGGGTTCTCCGAAAGAGCGGCTTTCACACAGCTCCATCGTGCAAGTTTCCCATGTGTAGATGAGATTTGTTCTTATGGGTGAGTCAAGAAACAGCCATATGCTTTTATTGAAATCCAGGCCTCTGAGGAGAGATGCCTGGGAACCAAAGCAATGGATCCGTTAGGTGCCTAGTCCTGTACGTTCCTTTTTACTTTTTACCTCTGGGACGTCAGTCTACTGGTCTGAGAGCCGATAGGTGCTCAGATGGGCCCAGATTGCCCCTGTTTGTCCTGGGAAGCCACAAATATTGGGGTGGCCGCAGGGACTTTGGAGGTTTATCCTATTAGTAGGGTTGTGGCCATTGGAAAGGGCACATACAATTCCCTTGGAGAGGGCAAGCACAGTCGTCAGGTTTGGCTCCAGGGGCATGAGCCTGTAGGGTGTGTAGGCCAGGTCTGTTTGGACAGTTGTCTGAAAATAATACTCGGCTTATGTTTCGGGTCATAGGTGTGGCACACTGATCAACAGACCATGAGGAGAACTCTTCGGGATAAGAAAAAAGGGCGAGTGTGAGGCGTTGCTCAAGTTTTTGTCTCTGGATATCGTATCACTCATGGTCGTGAAATTTCCGGGTGACTTCATGGGAAATGGTGAGTCTTACACTCTCGGGGTTTGACCCCTCCAAGAGTTTGGGGTCATTCTGTGGGATGGAAGAAGTCCATTGTTCGGTTGTTGTTGATTTCTTTTGTTTTGTTTTTCAACCTCAGGTGTCCCAGCAAATGAGGGATTCCGGAGTAGAGCCCTGGGGAGGGGCGACTAGACAACCAGAATTCTGGTTAAAATTGGGGCCTAGGGACATGTCCAGCCCCTTATGACATCTAACGGTCCAGCCACTGAGAGGACGTACTAGAGGACAGGACTCACGCTGAGGGTCAAAATGCGTGTTTATGCCCTCCTCCCACTCAAGAATGGGCGGGGCTTCAGGGTGAAATCTGGTTTCTCCTTCACTAAACGTTGGACAACATGCCAAGCACAAGGTTTCTTGCCATGGGTAAGGAAGAGTTCTGATTTCTGCATCACAGTGACTCTTGGTCAGTGATTAGAGATAAGGTCTGGGTTCTGAAGCCTGAAAACTGAGGTAGGGACGAGATGATGACAAAATGCCATGACGGGTCTGATGTGCTCAGTGTGCGGTCAGCTGTCTGGGTGTTGGTCACGAGGTCCGGGCTCAGGTTGTCAGAGAGTGCATCAGTGCCCAGGTTAGACTATATATTTTGGGTGCCTTCGAGTTCCGTGTAGGTTCTTATCTGAAGAACTCTTCAGGATATGAAGAATGAGCGAGTCTGAGGCGCGTGCTCAGGCTTTTGTCTCTGGATTTTGTATCAGCGATGGCCGTGGAATGTTGGGGAGGCCTCATGGGCCATGGACGAATCTTGCTCTCTGTGGATTTGGCCCGATCCCATTTGTTTTTCATCAATCTGTGGGATGGGAGGACTCCTTTCAGGTTTGTTATCTCAGGTGTCCCACCAAAAGAGGAATTCCAAAGCAGAGCCCTGGGGTAGATTGTAGGGACAACACGAACTATGGTTAAAAATTGGGGCCTAGGGGCATGGCAAGCCCAATATGCTGTCTCTCCATTCAGCCAATCAGAGGCCTTACCTGAGGACTGCGCTCAGGCTGAGGGTCACAATGTGTGTTTGTGACGAATGTGGCCCGCAAGCATGGGCGGAGCCCCATGGGCCACACTGGTTTCAACGACAATGAACCTTGGACAACATGCCAACCACAAGGTTTCTTGCCATGGGGAAAGAGTTCTGATTTCTGCATCATTTTCAAACCCGGGCTTTGATTGGAGATAAGGTCTAGGTTCTGAAGCCTGAAAAGCGAGGTTGAGAAGAGATGACGACCTAAGGCCATGGCGGGTCCGATGTGCTCAGTGTGCGGCCAGCTCTCTGGGTGGGGACTGGAGGTCCAGGATCAGGCTGTGTCAGAAAGGGCATTAGTGCCCAGGACAGCCTATATATTTGGGGTACAGCCGAATGGCGTGCAGGTTGATACTCATTTTGGCGTTCTGGGTAGCCCCAGAGGGCAATGTTTTTCTTCTGGAGGGCAGGCTGAGTGCTGCACTGTAGTTCTGGATTGCCAAACTGGAGGGCTTGTGGGCCAGTAGTCTGAGGACGGAAGACTGAGAACCCAAGCCAGGCCTAGGTTTCTGGGTGAGGATATGGCAAGCACAATCTACAGACCTGAATCGAGATATCATGCGTCTAATGTCAGGCCGAGGATCAGACGATCGCTCTCGGGTGGCATTATGTCGCTGATGGCCCCTTCTTGAAGGGGGGGTGGATCACGAGGCCAAGGGGGTTTTCCCACGATGGGAGTTGTGAGAAGCTCCCAACTGCAAGATTCTTCTACAGGACAATTGACCTCTTGGTTGGCTCCAGGACAATGATTCCGAGCAGGGTTCTAAGGATGAATGGCTGGGTAGCCAACCTGGCATTCCAATTGTCTGCAAGCAACAAGACAGGTTAGATCTGCTGGATCTGGGGGAGCAACCGAGGAGGCTCAGTTGAAATGGACTCTCCCGTGGATGTGTCCTAATATGATTTTGTGTCTATGGAGACCTTGGAATGAAGCGGTGGCACTGGGGCCCTGAAGGGTTCTCCTAAAGAGAGGCTTTCACAGAGCTCCATCGTGCAAGTTTCCCATGTGTAGATGAGATTTGTTCTGATGGGTGAGTCAAGAAACAGCCATATGCTGTTATTGAAAGCCAGGCCTCTGAGGAGAGATGCCTCGAAACAAAAGCAATGGATGGGATAGGTGCCTAGGGGCCTGTTCGTTCCTTTTTACCTCTCTGCACATCAGTCTAAGGGTCTGAGGGCAAGTAGGTGCTCAGATGGGCCCAGAATGCCCCATTTGTCCTGGGAAACCGCAATATTGGGATGGCCTCAGGGACTTTGGAGGTTTATCCTCTTCGTAGGGTTGTGGCCATTGGAATGGGCACATACAATTCCCTTGGAGAGGGCAATCACAGTCGTAAGATTTGGCTCCAGGGGCATGAGCCTTTAGGGTGTGTAGGCCAGAGCTGTTTGGAAAGTTGTCTGAAAACACAAACTTGGCTTAAGTTTCGGGTCATAGGTACGGCAGGACTGCTGTACAGACCATGAGGAGAACACTTCGGGATATGAAAAAAGGGCGAGTGTGAGGCTCTTGCTCAAGTCTTTGTCTGTGAATATCGTGTCACACATGGTCGTGAAATTTCCGGGTAACTTCATGTTAAATGGACGAGTCTTACTCTCTGGGGGGATGGCCCTATCCAAAGAGTTTGGGGTCATTCTGTGGGATGGAAAAAGTCCATGTTCTGTTGTTGTTGATTTGTTTTGTTCTGTTTTTCAACCTCAGGTGTCCCACCAAATAAGGGATTCCAGAGTAGGGCCCTTGGGAGGGGCGAATGGACAACCAGAAATCTCGTTAAATATTGGGGCATAAGGACATGTCAAGCCCATTATGACATCTAATGTTCCAGCCACTGAGAGGACGTACTAGAGGACAGGACTCATGCTGAGGGTCACAATGCGTGTTTATGCCCTCGTTGCACGCTACCATGGGCGGGGCCTCAGGGTTAATGCTGGTTTCTGCTACACTGAACGTTGGACAACATACCAACCACAAGGTTTCTTGCCATGGGTAAGGAAGAGTTCTGATTTCTGCATCACAGTCACCCCTGGGCAGTGATTGGAGATAAGGTCTAGGTTCTGAAGCCTGAAAACTGAGGTAGGGAAGAGATGATGACCTAAGGCTATGGCGGGTCTGATGAGCTCAGTGTGCGGTCAGCTGTCTGGGTGTTGGTCACGATGTCCGGGCTCAGGTTGTCAGATAGTGCATTAGTGCCCAGTTAGACTATATATTTTGGGTGCATTCGTGTGCCGTGTAAGTTCTTATCTGAAGAACTCTTCAGGATATGAAGAATGCGCGAGTCTGAAGCACGGGCTCAGGCTTTTGTCTCTGGATTTTGTATCAGAGATGGCCGTGGAATGTTGGGGAGGCCTCATGGGCCATGGACTAATCTTGCTCTCTGTGGACTTGGCCTGATCACAATTGTTTTACGTCAATCTGTGGGATGGGAGGACTCCTTTCAGGTTTGTTACCTCAGGTGTCCCACCAAAAGAGGAATTCCAAAGCAGAGCCCTGTGGAAGAGTGAAGGGACAACCTGAACTATGTTTAAAACTTGCGGCTAGGGTCATGGCAAGCCCAACATGCTGTCTCTCCAATCAGCCACTGAGAGGCCTTACATGAGGACTGGGCTCAGTCTGAGGGTCACAATGTGTGTTTGTGACCAATGTGGCCCGCAAGCATGGGCGGGGCCTCATGGGCCACACTGCTTTCAACTACACTGAACTTTGGACAACATGCCAACCACAAGATTTCTTGTCATGGGGACAGAGTTCTGATTCCTGCATCATTTTCAAACCCGGGCCGTGATTGGAGATAAGGTCTAGGTTCTGACGCCTGAAACCGAGGTTTGGAAGAGGTGACGAACTAAGGCCATGACGGGTCCGATGTGCTCAGTGTGCGGCCAGCTGTCTGGGTGGGGCCTTGAGTTCCACTCTCAGGCTGTGTCAGAATGGGCATTAGTGCCCAGGTCAGCCTATATATTTGGGGTACAGGCAAAAGGCATGCAGGTTGATCCTCATTTGTGGTTTCTGGGTAGCCACAGAGTGCTATGTTTTTCTTCTGGAGGTCACGCAGAATGCTGCATTGTAGTTCTGGATTGCCAAACTGGAGGGCTTGTGGGCCAGTAGTCTGAGGACCAAAGTCTGAGAACCCATGCTAGGCCTAGGTTTCTGGGTGAGGATATGGCAGGCACAATCTACAGACCTGATTCGAGATCTCGTGCATCTAAAATCAGGCCGAGGATCAGATGATCGCTCTCGTGGGGCATTCGGACCCTGATGGCCCCTTCTTGAAGGGGGCGGTGGATCACGAGGCCTTGGGGGTTTTCCCACGATGGGAGATGTGAGAAGCTTCCAACTGCAAAGTTTCTTCTGCAGGAAAATTAGGACCTGTTGCTTGGCTCCAGGAAACGATTCCGAGCAGGGTTCTAAGGATGGATGGCTTCGTAGTCCACCTCGCATTCCAATTGTCTCCAGGCAACAAGACAGGTTAGATCTGCTGGATCTCGTGGAACAACTGAAGAGGCTGAGTTGAAATGGACTCTCCCGTGGATGTGTCCTAATATGATTTTGTGTCTATGGAGACCTTGGAATGAAGCGGTGGCACAGGGGCTCTGAATTGTTCTCCTAAAGAGAGGCTTTCACACAGCTCGATCGTGCAAGTTTCCCATGTGTAGATGAGATTTGTTCTGATGGATGAGACAATAAACAGCCATATGCTGTTATTGAAATCCAGGCCTCTGAGGAGAGATGCCTGGAAACCAAAACAATGGATCGGATAGGTGCCGAGGGGCCTGTTCGTTCCTTTTTACCTCTGGGGACATCAGTCTACGGGTCTGAGTGCCGGTAGGTGCTCACATGGGCCCAGATTGCCCCTGTTTGTCCTGGGAAGCCACAAATATTGGGATGGCCTCAGCGAATTTGGAGGTTTATCCTAGTAGTAGGGTTGTGGCCATTGAATGGGCACATACAATTCCCTTGGAGAGGGCAAGCACAGTCGTCAGGATTGGCTCCTGGGGCCTGAGCCTGTAGGGTGTGTAGGCCAGGGCAGTTTGGACAGTTGTCTGAAAACACAAACTCGGCTTATGTTTCGGGTCATAGGTATGGCAGGACTGATCTACAGACCATGAGGAGAACACTTCGGGATATGAAAAAAGGGCGAGTGTGAGGCTGTTGCTCAAGTTTTTGTCTCTGGATTCGTCTCACTCATGGTCGTGAAATTTCCGGGTGACTTCATGGGAAATGGACGAGTTTTACTCTCTGGGGGTTTGACCCCGTCCAATGAGTTTGGGGTCATTCTGTGGGAAGGAAGAAATCCCTTGTTCTGTTGTTGTTGATTTGTTTTGTTTTGTTTTTGAACCTCAGGTGTCCCACAAAATGAGGGATTCCAGAGTAGATACCTGGGGAGGGGCGACTGGACAACCATAAATCTGGTTAAAAATTGGGGCCTAGGGACATCTCCAGCCCGTTATGACATCTAATGGGCCAGCCACTGAGTGGACGTACTAGAGGACAGGACTCACGCTGAGGGTCACAATGCGTGTTTATGCCCTCGTCGCACTCAAGAATTGGCGGGGCCTCAAGGTGAAGGCTGGTTTCTCTTACACTGAACGTTTGACATCATGCCAACCACAAGGTTTCTTGACATGGATAAGGAAGAGTTCTGATTTCTGCATCACATTCACCCCTGGGCAGTGATTGGAGATAAGGTCTAGGTTCTGAAGCCTGAAAACTGAGGTAGGGAAGAGATGATGACCTAAGGCTATGGCAGGTCGGATGTGTTCAGTGTGCGGTCCGCTGTCTGGGTGTTGGTCACGAGGTCCGGCCTCAGGTTGTCAGACAGAGCATTAGTGCCCAGGTTAGACTATATATTTTGGGTGCTTTCGAGTGCCGTGTAGGTTCTCATCTGAAGAACTCTTCAGGATATGAAGAATAATCGAGCCTGAGGCGCGTGCTTAGGCTTTTATCTCTGGATTTTGTATCAGCGATGGCCGTGGAATGTTGGGGAGGCCTCATGGGCCATGGACGAATCTTGCTCTCTGTGGATTTGGCCCGATCCCAATTGTTTTTCGTCAATCTGTGGGATGGGAGGACTCCTTTTAGGTTTGTTACCTCAGGTGTCCGACCAAAAGTGGAATTCCAAATGAGAGCCCTGGGGAAGAGTGAAGGGACAACCCGAACTATGGTTAAAAATTGGGGCCTAGGGGCATGGCAAGCCCAATATGCTGTCTCTCCATCCAGCCACTGAGAGGCCTTACCTGAGGACTGGGCTCAGGCTGGGGGTCACAATGTGTGTTTTTGACCAATGTGGCCCGCAAGAATGGGCTGGGCCTCATCTGCCACACTGGTTTCATCTACACTGAAACTTGGACAACATGCCAACCGCAAGGTTACTTGCCATGAGGAAAGAGTTCGGATTTCTGCATCATTTTCCTCACCCAGAAACCTAGGCCTAGCTTGGGTTCTTAGACTTCCGTCCTCAGACTACTGGCCCAGAAGCCCTCCAGTTTGGCAATATAGAAATGCAATGCAGCACTCTGCCTACCGTCCAGAAGAAAAACATTGCCCTCTGGGGCTACCCAGAAACCCCCAATGAGGATCAACCTGCTGCACCCCAAATATATAGGCTGACTTGGGCACTAATGCCCATTCTGACAAGGCTGAGCCTGGACTTCTTGGTCCCACCCAGACAGCTGGCCGCACACTGAGCACATCGTATCTGCCATGGCCTTAGGTCGTCATCTCTTCTCAACTTCGGTTTTCAGGCTTCAGAACCTAGACTTTATCTCCAATCACTGCCCTGGGGTGACTGTGATGAAGAAATCAGAACTCTTCCTTACCCATGGCAAGAAACCTTGTGGTTGGCATGTTGTCCAACGTTCAGTGTAGGAGAAACCAGCATTCACCCTGTGGCCCCGCCCATTCTTGTGTGCGACGAGGGCATAAACAGCATTGTGACCCTCAGCGTGAGTCCTGACGTCTAGTACGTCCTCTCAGTGGCTGGACCATTTGATGTCATAATGGGCTTGACATGTCCCTAGGCCCCAATTTTTAACCAGATTTCTGGTTGTCCAGTCGCCCCACCCCAGGGCTCTACTCTGGAATCCCTCATTCGGTGGGACACCTGAGGTTGAAAAAAAAAACCAAAACAGAACAACGGATTTCTTCTATCCCACAGAATGGCCCCAAACTCTTTGGACGAGGCCTAACCCCCAGAGAGTAAGACTCGTCCATTTCCCATGAAGTCACCCGGAAATTTCAAGACCATGAGTGACACGATGTCCAGAGAGAAAAACATGAGCAAGAGCCTCACACTCGCCCTTTTTTATATCCCGAGGAGTTCCTCTCATCGTCTGTAGATCCGTCCTGCCATACCTATGACCGGAAACATAAGCCTAGTTTGTGTTTCCAAACAACTGTCCAAACAGCCGTGGCCTAAACACCCTACAGGGTCAGGGCACTGGAGTCAAACCTGACGACTGTGCTTGCCCTCTCCAAGGGAATTGTATGTGCCCATTCCAATGGCCACAACCCTACGAAGAGGATAAACCTCCAAAGTCCCTGAGGCCATCCCAATATTTGTGGGTTCCCAGGACAAACAGGGGCAATCTGGGCCCATCTGAGCACCTACCTGCACTCAGACCCGTAGACTGATGTCCCCAGAGGTAAAAAGGAAGGAAGAGGCTCCTCTGCACCTATCGGATCCATTGATTTGTTTTCCAGGCATCTCGCCACAGAGGCCTGGATTTCAATAACAGTATATGGCTGTTTCTTGACTCACCCATCGAAACAAATCTCATCTACACATGGGAAACTTGCACGATGGAGCTGTGTGAAAGCCTCTCTTTAAGAGAACCCTTCAGGGCCCCAGTGCCACCGCTTCATTCCAAGGTCTCCATAGACACAAAATCATATTAGGACACATCCACGGGAGAGTCCATTTCAACTCAGCCTCCTCGGTTGCTCCCCCAGATCCAGCGGATCTAACTGTCTTGTTGATTGGAGACAATTGGAATGCGAGGTGGGCTACCCAGGCATCCATCCTTAGAATCCTGCTCGGAATCGTTGTCCTGGAGTCAACCAACAGGTCTCAATTGTCCTGCAGAGGAATCTTTGCAGTTGGGAGCTTCTCACAACTCCCATCGTGGGAAAACCCCCCTGGCCTCATGATCCACCCCCCCTTCAAGAAGGGGCCATCAGGGACAGAATGCCCCACGAGAGCGATCGTCTCATCCTCGCCCTGACTTCAGATGCACGAGACATCGATTCAGGTCTGTAGATTGTGCCTGCCATATCCTCAACCAGAATCCTAGGCCTAGCTTGGGTTCTCAGACTTCCATCCTCAGACTTCTGGCCCACAAGCCCTCCAGTTTGGCAATCCAGACTACAATGCAGCACTCTGCCTGCCCTCCAGAAGTAAAACATTGCCCACTGGGCTTACCCAGACACCCCCAATGAGGATCAACCTGCACGGAATTCGGCTGTACCCCAAATATATAGGCTGACCTGGGCACTAATGCCCTTTCTGACACAGCTGAGCCTGGTCCTCCTGGACCCACCCAGACAGCTGGTCGCACACTGAGCACATCGGACCCGTCATGGCCTTAGGTCGTCATATCTTCTCAACCTCGGTTTTCAGGCTTCAGAACCTAGACCTTATCTCCAATCATGGCCCGGGTTTGAAAATGATGCAGAAATCCGAACTCTTTCCCCATTGCAAGAAACCTTGTGGTTGGCATGTTGTCCAAGTTTCTCTGTAGTTGAAATCAGTGTGGCACATGAGGCAACGCCCATGCTTGCGGGCCACATTGGTCACAAACACACATTGTGACCCTCAGCCTGAGCCCAGTACTCAGGTAAGGCCTCTCAGTGGCTGGATGGAGAGACAGCATATTGGGCTTGCCATACCCTTAGGCCCCAATTTTTAACCATAGTTCGGGTTGTCCCTTCACTCTTCCACAGGGCTCTGCTTAGGGATTCCTCTTTTGGTGGGACACCTGAGGTAACAACATGAAAGGAGTCCTCCCATCCCACAGATTGACGAAAAACAATTGGGATCGGGCCACATCCACAGAGAGCAAGATTCGTACATGGCCCATGAGGCCTCCCAAACATTCCACGGCCATAGCTGATACAAAATCCAGAGACAAAAGCCTGATCACGCACCTCAGACTCGATCATTCTTCATATCCTGAAGAGTTCTTCAGATAAGAACGTACACGGCACTCGAATTCACCCAAAATATATAGTCTAACCTGGGCACTAATGCACTGTCTGACAACCTGAGCCCGGACGTCGTGACCAACACCCAGACAGCTGACCGCACACTGAGCACATCAGACCCGCCATGGCCTTAGGTCATCATCTCTTCCCTACCTCAGTTTTCAGGCTTCAGAATCTAGACCGTATTTCCAGTCACTGCCCAGGGGTGACTGTGATGCAGAAATCAGAACTCTTCCTTACCCATGGCAAGAAACCTTGTGGTTGGCATGTGGTCCACGTTCAGTGTAGGAGAAAGCAGCATTCACCCTGAGGCCCCGCCCATTCTTGTGTGCGACGAGGGCATAAACACGCATTCTGACCCTCAGCGTGAGTCATCTCCTCTAGTAAGTCCTCTCAGTGGTTGGATCATTAGATGTCATAATGGGCTTGACATGTCCCAAGGCCCCAATTTTTAACCAGATTTCTGGTTATCCCGTCGCCCCTCCCCAGGGCTCTACTCTGGAATCCCTCATTTGGTTTGACACCTGAGTTTGAAAATCAAAAGAAAACAAATCAACAACAACAGAGCAACGGACTTCTTCCATCCCACAAATGACCCCAAACTCTTTGGACGGGGCCAAACCCTCAGAGAGTAAGACTCTTCCAGTTCCCATGAAGTCACCCGGAAATTTCACGACCATGACTGACACGATATCCAGAGACAAAAACTTGAGCAAGAGCCTCACACTCGCCCTTTTTTCATATCCTGAAGAGTTCTCCTCATGGTCTGTAGATCAGTCCTGCCATACCTATGACCCGAAACATAAGCCGAGTTTGTGTTTTCAGACAACATTCCAAACAGCCGTGGCCTACACATCCTACAGGCTCAGGCCCCTTTAACCAAACCTGACGACTGTACTTGCCCTCTCCAAGGGAATTGTATGTGCCCATTCCAATGGCCACAACCCTACTAAGAGGATAAACCTCCAAAGTCCCTGAGGCCATCCCAATATTTGTGGCTTCCCAGGACAAACAGGGGCAATCTGGGCCCATCTGAGCACATACCGGCACTCATACCCGTAGACTGATGTCCCCAGAGGTAAAAAGGAACGAACAGGCCCCTAGGCACCTATCGGATCCATTGCTTTGGTTTCCACGCATCTCTCCTAGGAGGCCTGGATTTCAGTACCAGCATATGGCTGTTTCTTGACTCACCCATCAGAACAAATCTCATCTACACATGGGGAACTTTCATGATGGAGCTGTGTGAAAGCCTCTCTTTAGGAGAACCCTTCAGGGCCCCAGTGCCACCGCTTCATTCCAAGGTCTCCATAGACACAAAATCATATTAGGACACATCCACGGGAGAGTCCATTTCAACTCAGCCTCCTCGGTTGCTCCCCCAGATCCAGCAGATCTAACCTGTCTTGTTGCTTGCAGACAATTGGAATGCGAGGTGGGCTACCCAACCATCGATACTTAGAACCCTGCTCGGAATCGTTGTCCTGGAGCCAACCAACAGGTCACAATTGTCCTACAAAAGAATCTTTGCAGCTGGGAGCTTCTCACAACTCCCATCGTGGGAAAACCCCCATGGCCTCGTGATCCACCCCCCCTTCAAGAAGGGGCGATCAGGCACAGAATGTCCAACCTGAGCGATCGTCTGATCCTCGCCCTGACTTCAGATGCACGAGATCTCGATTCACGTCTGTAGATTTTCCTGTCATATCCTCACCCAGAAACCAAGGCCTAGCTTGGGTTCTCAGACTTCCGTCCTCAGACTACTGGCCCAGAAGCCCTCCAGTTTGGCAATATAGAAATGCAATGCAGCACTCTGCCTACCGTCCAGAAGAAAAACATTGCCCTATGGGGCTACCCAGAAACCCCCAATGAGGATCAACCTGCTGCACCCCAAATATATAGGCTGACTTGGGCACTAATGCCCATTCTGACAAGGCTGAGCCTTGACTTCCTGGTCCCACCCAGACAGCTGGCCGCACACTGAGCACATCGGATCCGCCATGGCCTTAGGTCGTCATCTCTTCTCAACTTCGGTTTTCAGGCTTCAGAACCTAGACTTTATCTCCAATCACTGCCCAGGGGTGACTGTGATGAAGAAATCAGAACTCTTCCTTACACATGGCAAGAAACCTTGTGGTTGGCATGTTGTCCAACGTTCAGTGTAGGAGAAACCAGCATTCAGCCTGAGGCCCCGCCCATTCTTGTGTGCGACGAGGGCATAAACACGCATTGTGACCCTCAGCGTGAGTCCTGACGTCTAGTACGTCCCCTCAGTGGCTGGACCATTTGATGTCATAAGGGGCTTGACATGTCCCTAGGCCCCAATTTTTAACCAGATTTCTGGTTGTCCAGTCGCCCCTCCCCAGGGCTCTACTCTGGAATCCCTCATTCGGTGGGACACCTGAGGTTGAAAAAAAAAACAAAACAGAACAACGGATTTCTTCTATCCCACAGAATGGCCCCAAACTCTTTGGACGAGGCCAAACCCCCAGAGAGTAAGACTCGTCCTTTTCCCATGAAGTCACCCGGAAATTTCAAGACCATGAGTGACACGATGTCCAGAGAGAAAAACATGAGCAAGAGCCTCACACTCGCCCTTTTTTATATCCCGAGGAGTTCCTCTCATCGTCTGTAGATCCGTCCTGCCATACCTATGACCGGAAACATGAGCCTAGTTTGTGTTTCCAGACAGCTGTCCAAACAGCCGTGGCCTAAACACCCTACAGGCTCAGGGCCCTGGAGCCAAACCTGACGACTGTGCTTGCCCTCTCCAAGGGAATTGTATGTGCCCATTCCAATGGCCACAACCCTACGAAGAGGATAAACCTCCAAAGTCCCTGAGGCCATCCCAATATTTGTGGCTTCCCAGGACAAACAGGGGCAATCTGGGCCCATCTGAGCACCTACCTGCATTCAGACCCGTAGACTGATGTCCCCAGAGGTAAAAAGGAAGGAACAAGCTCCTCTGCACCTATCGGATCCATTGATTTGTTTTCCAGGCATCTCTCCACAGAGGCCTGGATTTCAATAAAAGCATATGGCTGTTTCTTGACTCACCCATCGAAACAAATCTCATCTACACATGGGAAACTTGCACGATGGAGCTGTGTGAAAGCCTCTCTTTAGGAGAACCCTTCAGGGCCCCAGTGCCACCTCTTCATTCCAAGGTCTCCATAGACACAAAATCATATTAGGATACATCCACGTGAGAAGCCATTTCAACTCAGACTCCTCGGTTGCTCCCCCAGATCCAGCGGATCTAACTGTCTTGTTGATTGGAGACAATTGGAATGCGAGGTGGGCTACCCAGCCATCGATCCTTAGAACCCTGCTCGGAATCGTTGTCCTGGAGCCAACCAACAGGCCTCAATTGTCCTGCAGAAGAATCTTTGTAGTTGGGAGCTTCTCACAACTCCCATCGTGGGAAAACCCCCATGGCCTCGTGATCCACCCCCCCTTTAGAAGGGGCCATCAGGGACAGAATGTCCAACCTGAGCGATCGTCTGATCCTCGCCATGACTTCAGATGCATGAGATCTCGATTCAGGTGTGTAGATTGTGCCTGTCATATCCTCACGCAGAAACCTAGGCCTAGCTTGGGTTCTCAGACTTCCGTCCTCAGTCTACTGGCCCACAAGGCCTCCAGTTTGACAATCCAGAACTATAATGCAGCACTCTGCCTGCCCTCCAGAAGAAAAACATTGCCCTCTGTGGCTACCCTGAATCCCCCAATGAGGATCAACCTGCACGTCATTTGGCTGTACCCGAAATATGTAGGTTGATCTGGGCACTAATGCCCTTTCTGACACAGCCTGAGCCTGGACCTCCGGGCCCCACCCAGTCTGATGGCCGCACACTGAGCACAATCGGACCTGTCATGGCCTTAGGTCGTCATCTCTTCTCAAACTCGGTTTTCAGGCTTCAGAACCTAGACCTTATCTCCAATCACGGCCCGGGTTTGAAAATGATGAAGAAATCAGAACTCTTTCCCCATGGCAAGAAACCTAGTGGTTGGCAAGTTGTCCAAGGTTCAGTGTAGTTGAAACCAGTGTGGCCCATGAGGCCCCGCCCATGGTTGCAGGCCACATTGGTCACAAACACACATTGTGACCCTCAGCCTGAGCCCAGTCCTCACGTAAGGCCTCTCAGTGGCTGGATAGAGAGATAACATACTGGGCTTGCCATGCCCCTAGGCCCCAATTTTTATCTAGAGTTTGGGTTGTCCCTTCACTCTTCCCCAGGGCTCTGCTTTGGAATTCCTCTTTTGGTAGGACACCAGAGGTAACAAACCTGAAAGGAGTCCTCCCATCCCACAGATTGACGAAAAACAATAGGGATCGGGCCAAATCCACAGACAGCAAGTATCGTCCATGGCCCATGAGGCCTTCCCAACATTCCATGGCCATGGCTGATACAAAATCCAGAGACAAAAGCCTGAGCCCGCGCCGCAGTCTCGCTCATTCTTCATATCCTGAAGAGTTCTTCAGATAAGAACATACACGGCACTCGAATGCACCCAAAATATATAGTCTAACCTGGGCACTAATGTACTGTATGACAACCTGAGCACGGACCTCGTGACCAACACCCAGACAGCAGACCGCACACTGAGCACATCAGACCCGCCATGGCCTTAGGTCATCTTCTCTTCCCTACCTCAGTTTTCAGGCTTCAGAATCTAGACCTTATCTCCATTCACTGCCCAGGGGTGACTGTGATGCAGAAATCAGAACTCTTCCTTACCCATGGCAAGAAACCTTGTGGTCGGCATGTTGTCCAACGTACAGAGTAGGAGAAACCAGCATTCAGCCTGAGGCCCCGCCCATTCTTGAGTGCAAGAGGGCATAACACGCATTGTGACCCTCAGCGTGAGTCCTGTCCTCTAGTACGTCCTCTCAGTGGCTGGACCATTAGATGTCATAATGGGCTTGACATGTCCCTAGGCCCCAATTTTTAACCAGATTTCTCGTTGTCCAATCGCCCCTCCCCAGGCCTCGACTCTGGAATCCCTCATTTGGTGGGACACCTGAGGTTGAAAAACAAAACAAAAAAATCATCAACAACAGAACAACGGACTTCTTCCATCCCACAGAATGTCCCCAAACTCTTTGGACGGGGCCAAACCCCCAGAGAGTAAGACTCGTCCATTTCCCATGAAGTCACCCGGAAATTTCACGACCATGACTGACACGATATCCAGAGACAAAAACTTGAACAAGAGCCTCACACTCGCCCTTTTTTCATATCCCGAAATGTTCTCCTCGTGGTCTGTAGATCAGTCCTGCCATACCTATGTCCCGAAACTTAATCCGACTTTGTGTTTCAGACAACTGTCCAAACAGCCGTGGCCTACACACCCCACAGGCTCAGGCCCCTGGAGCCAAACCTGACGACTGTGCTTTCCCTCTCCTAGGGATTTGTATGTGCCCATTACAATGGCCACAACCCTACTAAAATGATAAACCTCCAAAGTCCCTGAGGCCATCCCAATAGTGGTGGCTTCCAAGGACAAACAGAAGCAATCTGAGCCCATCTGAGAACCTACCTGCACTCAGACTTGTATACTGATATCCCCAGAGGTAAAAAGGAACGAAGAGGCCCCTAGGCCCTAATCGGATCCATGCTTTGGTTTCCAGGCATCTCTCCTCAGAGGCCTGGATTTCAGTACCAGCATATGGCTGTTTCTTGACTCACCCACCAGAACAAATCTCATCTACACATGGGAAACTTGCACGTGGGAGTGATGTCAAAGCCTCTGTTTAGGAGAACCCTTCATGGCCCCTGTGCCACCGCGTCATTCCAAGGTATCCATAGACAAAAACACATTAGGACCCATCCACAGGAGAGTCCATTTCAACTCAGCGTATTCGGTTGCTCTGCGAGATCCAGCAGATCTAACTTGTCTTGTTGCTAGGAGACAATTGGAATGCGAGGTGGGCTACCCAGCCATCCATCCTTAGAACCCTGCTCAGAATCGTCACCCTGGAGCCAACCAACAGGTCTCAATTGTCCTGCAGAAGAGTCTTTGTAGTTGGGAGCTTCTCACAACTCCCATCGTGAGAAAACACCCATGGCCTCCTGATCCCCCCCCTTCATGAAGTGGCCCTCATGGACTTAAGGTCCAACCTGAGCGATCTTCTGATCCTCACCATGACTTCAGATGCACGAGATCTCGGTTCAAATCTGTAGATTGTGCCTGCCATGTCCTCACCCAGAAACCTAAGCCTAGCTTGTGTCCTCAGACTTCCATCCTCAGACTAATGGCCCACAAGCCCTCCTGTTTTGCAATCCACAATTATAATGCAGCACTCTGCCTGACCTCCAGAAGAAAAACATTGCCTTCTGGGGCTACCCAGAAACCCCAAATGAAGATCAACCTGCACGCCACTTGGCTGTACCCAAAATATATAGGCTGACCTGGGCAATAATGCCCTTTGTGACAGAGGCTGAACCTGGACCTCCTGGCCCCACCCATACAGCTGGCCGCTCACTGAGCACATCGGACCAGCCATTGCCTTAGGTCGTTATCTCTTCCCAGCCTCGGATTTCAGGATTTAGAACCTAGACCTTATCTCCAATCTCTGCCCATGTTTGAAAATGATGCAGAAATCAGAACTCTTTCCCGATGGCAAGAAACGTTGTGGTAGGCTAGTTGTATAATGTTCAGTGTAGTGGATACCAGTGTGTCCAATGTGGCCCCGCCATTGCTCGCGAGCCACATAGGTGGCAAACACACATTGTGACCCTCAGCCTTAGCCCAGTCCTCAGGTAAGGCCTCTAAGTGGCTGGATGAAGAGACAGCATATTGGGCTTGCCATGCCCCTAGGCCAGAATTTTTAACCATAGTTCGGGTTGTCCCTTCACTCTTCCTCAGGGCTCTGCTTTGGAACTCCTCTTTTGGTGGGACACCTGAGATAACAACCCTGAAAGGAGTCCTCCATCCAACAGATTGACGAAAAACAATTGGGATCGCGCCAAATCCACAGAGAGCAAGATTCGTCCATGGCCTATGAGGCCTCCTCGACATTCCACGGCCATCTCTGAAACAAAATCCAGAGACAAAAGCCTGAGCAAGCGCCTCAGACTCGCACTGTCTTCATATCCTGAAGATGTCTTCTCATGGTTTGTACATCGGGCCTGCCATACCTACGTCCCCAAACATAAGCTGAATTTGTGTTTTCAGACTTCTGTCCTCAAAGTCCTGGGCCACACACCATCCAGGCTGGGGACCCTGGAGCCACACATTAGGACTGTGCCTACCCAATCCATGGGAATTCTGCCCATTCCATTGTCCAAAATCGTACACATTAGGAGAACCCTCCAAAGTCTCTGAGGCCATCCCAATAGTATTGGTCGCCCGGGACAAAAAAGGTCAGTCTGCCAACAGCCTAGCATCTAACTCCACTAATACCCTAGATGGATGTCCCCAGAGAAGAAGATTGAACCAGACAGGACCCTAGGCCAAAATCGGATCCATTGCTTTGGTTTACAGGCATGTCACCTCAAAACCTTGGATTCCAATACCAGCATCGGTGTTTTCCTGAGGCACCCATCAGAACAAACCTCGTCTCCACAAGGAAACTTGTGCATGGGAGCTATGTCAAAAGCTTAGGAGAATACTTCAGGGTCCCGGTGCCACTGCCGCATTCCAAGGCCCTCATGGACAAAAACACACATTAGACCCATCCTCAGTAAAGTCCATTTCAACTCAGCCACCCCGGTTGCTCCCGCAGAGCCATCAGATCTAAACTGTCTTGTCGCTAGGAGACAATTGAAATGCGAGGCGGGCTTCCCAGGCATCCATCCTTGAACGTTGGTCTGCACTCATCCATATGGGATGTCCTGGAGCTGTCCAACAGGTCTCAATTGTCCCGCAGAAGGAATCCAAGAGGGGGCATCCCACCACTCCAACCGTGGGAAAACCTCCACGGCCTCGAGATTCGGCTCCCTTTATGAGGGGCCCGTCATGAACAGAAAATCCAAGATGAGCCAACGTCTGATCCTCGCTCTGACTTCAGATGCATGAGATATTGCTTCAGATCTTCAGGGGGTTCATGCCGTGCCCTCGCCTTGAAACCCAAGTCAAGTTGTCCCTAGGACCCAATTTTAACCAGATTTCTGGTTGTCCAATCGCCCCTCCCCAGGGCTCTATTCTGGAATCCTTCATTTGGTGGGACCCCTGAGTTTGAAAAACAAAACTATACAAAACTCCAACAACAAAAAACGGACTTCTTCCGTCCCACAGAATGACCCCAAACTCTTTGGATTAGGCCAAACCCCCAGGTAGTAAGACTCGCCCATTTCCCATGAAGTCACCCGGAAATTTCATGACCATGAATGGCATGATATCCAGAGATAAATACTTGAGCAAGAGCCTAACACTCGCCCTTTTTTCATATCCCGAAGTGTTCTCCTCATGGTCTGTAGATCAGTCCTGCCATACCTATGACCCGAAACATAAGCCGTGTTTCTGTTTTCCGACAACTGTCCCAACAGTTCTGGCCTAAAAACCCTACAGGCTCAGGCCCCTGAGGCCAAACCTGAAGACTGTGTTTGCCCTCTCCAAGGGAATTGTATGTGCCCATTCCAATGGCCACAACCCTACTAAGAGAATAAACCTCCATAATTCTAGAGGCCATGCCAATATTTGTGGCTTCCCAGGACAAACAGGGGATATCTGAGCCCATCTGAGCACCTACCTGCACTCAGACCCTTGGACTGATATCCCCAGAGGTAATAAGGAACGAACAGGCCCCTAGGCACCTATCGGATCCATTGCTTTGGTTTCGAGGCATCTCTACTCAGGGGCCTGGATTTCAATAACAGCATATGGCTGTTTCTTGACCACCATCACAACAAATCTCATCTACACATGGGAAACTTGCACGATGGAGCTGTGTGAAAGCCTCTCTTTAGGAGAACCCTTCAGGGCCCCAGTGCCACCGCTTCATTCCAAGGTCTCCATAGACACAAAATCATATTAGGTCACAACCACAGGAGACTCCATTTTAACTCAGCATCCTCGGTTGCTCCCCCAGATCCAGCAGATCTGACCTGTCTTGTTGCTTGGAAACAATTGGAATGCGAGGTAGGCTACCCAGCCATCCATCCTTAGAACCCTGCTCGGAATCGTTGTCCTGGAGCCAACCAACAGGTCTCAATTGTCCGGCCGAAGAATCTTTGCATTTGGGACCTTCTCACAACTCCCATCGCCGGAAAACCCCCATGGCCTCGTGATCCCCCCCCTTCAAGAAGGGGCCCTCAGGGACAGAGGGTCCAACGTGAGCAATCGTCTGATCCTCGCCCTGACTTCAGATGCACGAGATCTAGATTCAGGACTGTAGATTGTGCCTGCCATATCCTCACCCAGAAACCTAGGCCTAGCTTGGGTTCTCAGACTTCCGTCCTCAGACTACTGGCCCACAAGCCCTCCAATTTGGCAATTCAGACCTACAATGCAGCACTCTGCCTGCCATCCAGAAGAAAAACATTGCCCTCTGGGGCTACCCAGAAACCCCAAAGGAGGATCAACCTGCACGCCATTCAGCTGTACCACAATTATATAGGCTGACCTGGTCACTAATGCCCTTTCTGACACAGCCTGAGCCTGGACCTCCTGGCCCCACCCAGACAGCTGGCCGCACACTGAGCACATAGGACCAGCCATTGCCTTAGGTTATTATCTATTCCCAACCTCGGTTTTCAGGATTCAGATCCTAGACCTTATCTCCAATCACTGCCCAGGTTTGAAAATGATGCAGAAATCAGAACTCCTATCCAATGGCAAGAACCTTGTGGTTGGCTTGTTGTCCAACGTTCAGTGTAGTGGAAACCTGTTTGTCCGATGAGGCCCCGCCATTGCTCGCGGGCCACATAGGTATCAAAGTCACATTGTGACCCACAGCCTTAGCCCAGTCCTCAGGTAAGGCCTCTAAGTGGCTGGATGAAGAGACAGCATATTGGGCTTGCCATACCCATAGGCCCCAATTTTTAACCATAGTTCGGGTTGTCCCTTCATTCTTCCCCAGGGCTCTGCTATGGAATTCCTCTTTTGGTGGGACACCTGATGCAACAACCCTGAAAGGAGTCCTCCATCCAACAGATTGACGAAAAACAATTGGGATCGGGCCAAATCCACAGAGAGGAAGATTCTCCATGGCCCATGAGGCCTCCTCGACATTCCACGGCCATCGTGAAACAAAATCCAGAGACAAAAGTCTGAGAAAGCGCCTCAACTCGCACTTTCTTCATATCCTGAAGATGTCTTCTCATGGTTTGTACATCGGGCCTGCCATACCTACGTCCCCAAACATAAGCTGAGTTTGTGTTTTCAGACTTCTGTCCTCAAAGTCCTGGGCCACACACCATCCAGGCTGGGGACCCTGGAGCCACACATTAGGACTGTGCCTACCCAATCCATGGGAATTCTGCCCATTCCATTGTCCAAAATCGTACAAATTAGGAGAAACCTCCAAAGGCCCTGAGGCCATCCCAATAGTATAAGTCTCCCGGGACAAAACTGGTCAGACTGACACCAGCTGAGCATCTACCTCCACTCATACCCTAGATGGATATCCCCAGAGAAGAAGATTGAACCAGACAGGACCCTAGGCCAAAATCGGATCCATTGCTTTGGTTTACAGGCATGTCTCCTCAAAACCCTGGTTTCCAATACCAGCATTGGGGTTTTCCTGAGGCACCCATCAGAACCAAACTCGTCTCCACAAGGAAACTTGTGCATGGGAGCTATGTCAAAAGCTGAGGAGAATACTTCAGGGTCCCGGTGCCACCGCCCCATTTAAAGGCCCACATGGACACAAACACACATTAGACCCATCCTCAGGAAAGTCCATTTCAACTCAGCCACCCCGGTTGCTCCCGCAGAGCCATCAGATCTAAACTCTCTTGTCGCTAGGAGACAATTGGAATGCGAGGCGGGCTTCCCAGGCATCCATCCTCGAACGTTGGTCTGGACTCATCCATATGGGATGTCCTGGAGCTGTCCAACAGGTCTCAATTGTCCCGCAGAAGGAATCCTTGGAGGGGGCATCCCACCACTCCCAACGTGGTAAAACCTCCATGCTCTCGAGAATCTGCTCCCTTTATGAAGGGGCCGTCATGATCGGAAAATCCAAGCTGAGCCAACGTCTGATCCTCGCTCTGACTTCAGAAGCATGAGATATTGCTTCAGATCTTCCGGGGGTACATGCCGTGCCCTCGCCCTGAAAACCAAGTCTAGCTTGTGTTCTCAGACTTCCATCCTGACACTCCTGGCCCCGAAGCCTACAAGTTTGGCAATTCCGGACCATCATTGCAGCACTCTGCCTGCACTCTAGAAGAAATATATTGACTACTGAGCTGCCCGGGCATATTAAATGAGAATAAACCTACACGGCACTCGAATGTACCCAAATTATATAGTCTAACCTGGGCAGTAATGCACTGTCTGACACAACCTGAGCCGGGACCTCCTGAGCAACACCCAGACAGCTGACCGCACACTGAGCACATCAGACCCGCCATGGCCTTAGGTCATCATCTCTTCCCTACCTCAGTTTTCAGGCTTCAGAACCTAGACCTTAACTCCAGTCACTGCCCAGGGGTGACTGTGATGCAGAAATCAGAACTCCTGCTTACCCAAGGCAAGAAACCTTGTGGTTGCCATGTTGACCTACGTTCAGTGTAGGAGAAACCAGCATTCACCCTGAGGCCCCGCCCATTCTTGAGTGCGACGAGGGCATAAACACGCATCGTGACCCTCAGCGTGATTCCTGACGTCTAGTAAATACTCTTAGTGGCTGGACCATTAGATGTGATAATGGGCTTGACATGTCCCTAGGCCCCAGTTTTTAACCAGATTTCTGGTTGTCCAGTCACAACTCCCAAGGGCTCTACTCTGGAAACCCTCATTTGGTGGGACACCTGAGGTTGAAAAACAAAACAAAACAAATCAACAACAACAAAAAAAAACGGACTTTTTCCATCCCACAGAGTGACCCGAAACTCCTTGGACGGGGCCAAACCCCCAGAGAGTAAGACTCGTCCATTTCCCATGAGGTCACCCGGAAATTTCACGACCAAGGAGGCACAATATATAGAGACAAAAACGTGAGCAAGAGCCTCACACTCGCCCTTTTTTCATGTCCCAAAGTGTTCTCCACATGGTCTGTAGTTCAGTCCTGCCATACCTATGACCTGAAACACAAGCCGAGTTTGTGTTTTCAGACAACTGTCCCAACAGCTCTGGCCTACACACCCTACAGGCTCAGGCCCCTGAGGCCAAACCTGAAGACTGTGCTTGCCCTCTCCAAGGGAATTGTATGTGCCCATTCCAAAGGCCACAACCCTACTAAGAGGATAAACCTCCAAAATTCCTGAGGCCATCCTAATAGTGGTGGTTTCCCAGGACAAACAGGGGCAATCTGAGCCCATCTGAGCACCTACATGCACTCAGACCCGTAGACTGATGTCCCCAGAGGTAAAAAGGAAAGAACAGGCCCCTAGGCACCTATCGGATCCATTTCTTTGGTTTCGAGGCATCTCTCCTCAGAGGCCTGGATTTCAATAACAGCATATGGCTGTTTCTTGAGTCACCATCAGAACAAATCTCATCTACACATGGGAAACTTGCACGATGGAGCTGTGTGAAAGCCTCTCTTTAGGAGAACCCTTCAGGGCCCCAGTGCCACCGGTTCAATCCAAGGTGTCCATAGACACAAAATCATATTAGGACACATCCACGGGAGAGTCCATCTCAACTCATCCTCCTCGGTTGCTCCTCCAGATCTAGCAGATCTGACCTGTCTTGTTGCTTGGAGACAATTGAAATGCGAGTTGGGCTACCCATCCATCCATCCTTAGAACGCTGCTCGGAATCGTTGTCCTGGAGCCAACCAACAGGTCTCAATTGTCTTGCAGAAGAATCTTTGCAATTGGGACCTTCTCACAACTCCCATCGTTGGAAAACCCCCATGGCATCGTGATCCCCCCCCCCTTCAAGAAGGGGCACTCAGGGAAAGAATGTACAAAATGAGCGATCGTCTGATCCTCGCCCTGACTTCAGATGCACGGGATCTAGATTCAGGACTGTAGATTGTGCCTGCCATATCCTCACCCAGAAACCTAGGCCTAGCTTGGTTTCTCAGACTTCAATCCTCAGACTACTGGCCCACAAGCCCTCCAATTTGGCAATTCAGAACTACAATGCAGGACTCTGCCTGCCCTCCAGAAGAAAAACATTGCCCTCTCAGGCTACCCAGAAACCACAAATGAGGATCAACCTGCACGCCATTCGGCTGTACCCCACATATATAGGCTGAACTGCACACTAATGCCCTTTCTGACGCAGCCTGAGCCTGGACCTCCTGGCCCCACCCAGACACCTGGCAGCACACTGAGCACAACGGAACCGCCATGGCCTTAGGTCGTCATCTCTTCTCAATCTCGGGTTTCAGGCTTCAGAACCTAGACCTTATCTCCAATCACGGCCTGGGTTTGAAAATGATGCAGAAATCAGAACTCTTTCCCATGGCCAGAAACCTTGTGGTTGGCATGTTGTCCAAGGTTCAGTGTACTTGAAACAGTGTGGGCCATGAGGCCCCGCGCATGCTTGTGGGCCCCATTGGTCACAAACACACATTGTGACCCTCAGCCTGAGCCCAGTCCTCAGGTAAGGCCCCTCAGTGGCTGGATGGAGAGACAGCATATTGGGCTTGCCATGCCCCTAGGCCCCAATTTTTTTAACCATAGTTAGGGTTGTCCCTTCACTCTTCCCCAGGGCTCTGCTTTGGAATTCACTATTGGTGGGACCCCTGAGGTAACAAACCTGAATGGAGTCCTCCCATCCCACATATTGACGAAAAACTATTGGGATCGGGCCAAGTCCACAGAGAGCAAGATTCGTCCATGGCCCATGAGGCCTCCCTCACATTCCACGACCATCTCTGTTACAAAATCCAGAGACAAAAGCCTGAGCACGCGCCTCAGACTCGCTGATTCTTCATATCCTAAGAGTTCTTCAGATAAGAACCTACACGGCACTCGAATGCACCCAAAATATATAGTCTAACCTGGGCACTAATGCACTGTCTGACAACCTGAGCACAGACCTCGTGACCAACACCCAGACAGCTGTCCCACCCTGAGCACATCAGACCCGCCATGGCCTTAGGTCATCATCTCTTCCCTACCTCTGTTTTCAGGCTTCAGAACCTAGACCTTATCTCCAATCACTGCCCAGGGGTGACTGTGATGCAGAAATCAGAACTCTTCCTTACCCATGGAAAGAAACCTTGTGGTTGGCATGTTGTCCAACGTTCAGTGTAGGAGAAACCAGCATTCACCCTGAGGGCCCCGCCCAACCTTGAGTGCGACGAGGGCATAAACACACATTGTGACCCTCAGCGTGAGTCCTGTCCTCTAGTACGTCCTCTCAGTGGCTGGAACATTAGATGTCATAATGGGCTTGACATGTCCCTAGGCCCCAATTTTTAACCAGATTTATGGTTGTCCAGTCGCCCCTCCCCAGAGCTCTACTCTGGAATCCCTCATTTGGTGGGACACCTGAGGTTGAATAACAGAACAAAACAAATCATAAGAACAGAACAACGGACTTCTTCCATCCCACAGAATGATTCCAAACTCTTTGGACGGGGCCAAAGCCCCAGAGAGTAAGACTCGTCCATTTCCCATGAAGTCACCCGGAAATTTCACGACCATGAGTGACACGATATCCAGAGACAAAAACTTGAGCAAGAGCCTCACACTCGCCCTTTTTTCATATCCCGAAGAGTTCTCCTCATGATCTGTAGATCAGTCCTGCCATACCTATGACCCGAAACACAAGCCGAGTTTGTGTTTTCAGACAACTGTCCATCAGCCCTGGCCTACACACCCTAGAGGCTCAGGAACTGGAGCCAAACCTGACGACTGTGCTTGCCCTGTCCAAGAGACTTGTATGTGCCCATTCCAATGGCCACAACCCTACTAAGAGTATAAACCTCCAAAGTCCCTGAGGCCTTCCCAATATTTGTGGCTTCCCAAGACAAACAGGGGCAATCTGGGCCCATCTGAGCACCTACTTGCACTCAGATCCGTAGACTGATGTACCCCGAGTTAAAAAGGAACGAACAGGCCCCTAGGCACCTATCAGATCCATTGCTTTGGTTTCTAGGCATCTCTCCTCAGAGGCCTGAATTTCAATAACAGCATATGGCTGTTTCTAGACTCACCAACAGAACAAATTTCATCTACACATGGGAATGTGAGGTGTGCTACCCAGCCATCCATCCTAGGAACCGTGCTCGGAGTCGTTGTCCTGGAGCCAACCAACAGGTCTCAATTGTCCTGCAGAAGAATCTTTGCAGTTGGGAGCTTTTCACAACTCCCATCTTGGGAAAACCCTCATGGCCTCGTGATCCACCCCCCCCTTCAAGAGGGGGCCATCAGGGACTGAATGTCCAACTTGAGCGATCGTCTGATCCTCGCCCTGACTTCAGATGCACGAGATTCGATTCAGGTCTGCAGATTGTGCCTGCCATATCCTCACCCAGAAACCTAGGCCTAGCTTGGGTTCCCAGACTTCCGTCCTCAGACTACTGGCCCAGAAGCCCTCCATTTTGGCAATTCAGAACTACTACAATGCAGCACTCTGCCTGCCGTCCTGAAGAACAATATTGCCGTCTGGGGCTACCCAGGAACCCCAAATGAGGATCAACGGGGCACGCAATTCGGCTGTACCCCCAATATAGTCTGACCTGGGCACTAATGCCCTTTCTGACACAGCTTGATCCTGGACCTCCTGGCCCCACCAGACAGCTGGCCGCACACTGAGCACATCGGACCCGCCATGGCCTTAGGTCATCATCTCTTCCCTTCCTCAGTTTTCTTAGGTCGTCATCTCTTGTCAACCTCGGTTTTCAGGCTTCAGAACCTAGACCTTATCTGCAATCACGGCCCGGGTTTGAAAATGATGAAGAAATCAGAACTCTTTCCCCATGGCAAGAAAACTTGTGGTTGGCATGTTGTCCAAAGTTCAGTGTAGGAGAAACCAGCATTCACCCTGAGGCCCCGCCCATTCTTGAGTGCGACGAGGGGGCATAAACACGCATTGTGACCCTCAGCGTGAGTCCTGTCCTCCTCTAGTACGTCCTCTCAGTGGCTGGACCATTAGATGTCATAATGGGCTTGACATGTCCCTAGGCCCCAATTTTTAACTGGATTTCTGGATGTCCAGACGCCCCTCCCTAGGGCTCTTCTCTGTAATCCCTCTTTTGGTGGGACACCTGAGGTTGAAAAACAAAACAAAAAAAATCAACAACAACAGAACAACGGACATCTTCCATCCCACAGAATGACCCCAAACTCTTTGGACGGGGCCAAGCTCCCAGGGAGTAAGACTCGTCCATTTCCCATGAAGTCACCCGTAAATTTCACGACCATGAGTGACACGATATCCAGAGACAAAACTTGAGCAAGAGCCTCACACTCGCCCTTTTTTCATATCCCGAAGTCTTCTCCTCATGGTCTGTAGATCAGTGTGCCATACCTATGACCCGAAACATAAGCCGAGTTTGTGTTTTCAGACAACTGTCCAAACAGCCCTGACCTACACACCCAACAGGCTCAGACCCCTGGAGCCAAACCTGACGACTGTGATTGCCCGCTCCAAGGGAATTGTATCTGCCCATTCCAATGGCACAACCCTACTAAGAGTATAAACCTCCAAAGTCCCTGAGGCCATCCCAATATTTGTGGCTTCCCAGGAAAACAGGGGCAATCTGGGCCGATCTGAGCAACTACCGGCACTCAGACCCGTAGACTGATGTGCCCAGAGGGAAAAAGGAAAGAACAGGCACCTAGGCACCTATCGGATCCATTGCTTTGTTTTCCAGGCATCTCTCCTCAGAGGCCTGGATTTAATAACAGCATATGGCTGTTAATTGACTCACCCATCAGAACAAATCTCATCTACACATGGGAACCTTGCACGATGGAGCAATGTGAAAGCCTCTCTTTAGGAGAACCCTTCAGGGCCCCAGTGCCACCGCTTCATTCCAAGGTCTCCATAGACACAAAATCAAATTAGGACACATCCACGGGAGAGTCCATTTCAACTCAGCCTCCTCGGTTGCTCCCGCAGATCCAGCAGATCTAACCTGTCTTGTTGCTTGCAGACAATTGGAATGCGAGGTGGGCTACCCAGCCATCCATCCTTAGAACCCTGCTCGGAATCGTTGTCCTGGAGCCAACCAACAGGTCTCAATTGTCCTGCAGAAGAATCTTTGCAGTTGGGAGCTTCTCACAACTCCCATCGTGGGAAAACCTCCATGGCCATGTGATCCACCCCCCTTCAAGAAGGGGGCATAAGGGACAGAATGTCCAACCTGAGCGATCATCTGATCCTTGCCTTGACTTCAGAAGCACGAGATCTCGATTCAGGTCTGTAGATTGTGCCTGCCATATCCTCACCCAGAAACCTATGCCTTGCTTGGGTTCTCAGACTTCCGTCCTCAGACTACTGGCCCACAAGCCCTCCAGTTTGGCAATCCAGAACTACAATGCAGCACTCTGCCTGCCCTCCAGAAGAAAAACATTGCCCTCTGGCGCTAACCAGAAACCCCAAATGACGATCAATGGGGCACGCCATTCGGCTGTACCCCAAATATATAGGCTGACCTGGGCACTATTTCCCTTTCTGACATAGCCTGAGCCTGGACCTCCTGGCCCCACCCAGACAGCTGGCCTCACATTGAGCACATCGGACCCGCCAAGGCCTTAGGTCGCCATCTCTTCTCAACCTCGGTTTTCAGGCTTCAGAACCTAGACCTTATCTCCAATCACAACCCGGGTTTGAAAATGATGCAGACATCAGAACTCTTTCCCCATGGCAAGAAACCTTGTGGTTGGCATGTTGTCCAAGGTTCAGTGAACTTGAAACCAGTGTGGCCCATGAGGCCCCGCCCATGCTTGCTGGCCACATTGGTCACAAACACACATTGTGACCCTCAGCCTGAGCCCTGTCCTCAGGTAAGGCCTCTCAGTGGCTGGATGGAGAGACAGCATATTGGGCATGCCATGCCCCTAGGCCCCAATTTTTAACCATAGTTCGGGTTGTCCCTTCACTCTTCCCCAGGGCTCTGCTTTGGAATTCCTCTTTTGGTGGGACACCTGAGGCAACAAACCTGAAAGGAGTCCTCCCAACCCACAGATTGACGAAAAAAAAACAATTGGGATCTGGCCAAGTCCACAGAGAGCAAGATTCGTCCATGGCGCATGAGGCCTCCGCAACATTCAACGTCCATCGCTGATACAAAATCCAGAGACAAAAGCCTGAGCACGCACCTCAGACTCGCTCATTCTTCATATCCTGAAGAGTTCTCAGATAAGAACCTACACGGCACTCGAATGCACCCAAAATATATAGTCTAACCTGGGCACTAATGCACTGTCTGACAACCTGAGCCCGGTCCTCGTGAACAACACCCAGACAGCTGACCGCACACTGAGCACATCAGACCCGCCATGGCCTTAGGTCATCATCTCTTCCCTACCTCCGTTTTCAGGCTTCAGAACCTAGACCTTAACTCCAATCACTGCCCAGGGGTGACTGTGATGCAGAAATCAGAACTCTTCATTACCCATGGCAAGAAACCTTGTGGTTGGCATGTTGTCCAATGTTCAGTGTAGGAGAAACCAGCATTCACCCTGAGGCCCCGCCCATTCTTGAGTGCGACGAGGGCATAAACACGCATTTTGACCCTCAGCGTTAGTCCTGTCCTCTAGTACGTCCTCTCAGTGGCTGGACCATTAGATGTCATAATAGGCTTGACATGTCCCTAGGCCCCAATTTTTAACCAGATTTCTGGTTGTCCAGTCGCCCCTCCCCAGGTCTCTACTCTGGAATTCCTCATTAGGTGGGACAACTGAGGATGAAAAACAAAATAACACAAATCAACACCAGAACAACGGACTTCTTCCATCCCGCAAAATGACCCCAAACTCCTTGGACGGGGCCAACATCCCAGAGAGTAAGACTCGTCCATTTCCCATGATGTCACCCGGGAAATTCACGACCATGAGTTACACGATATCCAGAGATAAAAACTTGAGCAAGAGCCTCACACTCTCCCTATTTTCATATCCCGAAGATTTCTCCTCATGGTCTGTAGATCAGTCCTGCCATACCTATGTCCTGAAACATAAGCCGAGTTTGTGTTTTCAGACAAATGTCCAAACACCCGTGGCCTACACACCCTACAGGCTCAGGCCACGGAGCCAAACCTGACAACTGTGCTTCCCCTCTCCAAGGGAATTGGATGTGCCCACTCCAAGGGCCACAACCCTACTAATATGATAAACCTCCAAATTACCTGAAGTCATACCAATGTTTGTGTCTTCCCAGGACAAACAGGGGCAATCTGGGCCCATCTGAGCACCTACCTGCACTCAGATCGGAAGACTGATATCCCCAGAGGTAAAAAGGAATGAAAAGGCCCCTAGGCACCTATCGGATCCATTGCTTTGGTTTCCAGGCATCTCTCCTCAGAGGAATGGATTTCAATAACAGCATATGGCTGTTTCTTGACTCACCCATCTGAACAAATTTCATCTACACATGGGAAACTTGCACAATGGAGCTCTGTGAAAGCCTCTCTTTAGGAGAACCCTTCAGGGCCCCAGTGCCACCGCTTTATTCCAAGGTCTCCATAGACACAAAATCATATTAGGACACATCCACGGGAGAGTCCATTTCAACTGAGCCACCTCGGTTGCTCCCCCAGATCCAGCAGATCTAACCTGTCTTGTTGCTTGGAGACAATTGGAATGCGAGGTGTGCTACCCAGCCATCCATCCTTAGAACCCTGCTCGGAATCATTGTCCTGGAGCCAACCAACAGGTCTCAATTGTCCTGCAGAATAATCTTTGCAGTTGGGAACTTCTCACAACTCCTATCGTGGGAAAACGCCCAGGGCCTCGTGATTCACCCCCCCCTTCAAGAAGGGGCCATCAGGGACAGAATGTCCAACCTGAGTGATCGTTTGATCCTCGCCCTGACGTCAGATGCACAAGATCTCGATTCAGGTCTGTAGATTGTGCCAGCCATATCCTCACCCAGAAACCTAGGTCTAGCTTTGGCTTCTGAGACTTCCGTCCTCAGACTACTGGCCCACAAGCTCTCCAGTTTGGCAAACCAGAACTACAATGCAGCACTCTGCCTGCCCTCCAGAAGAAAAACATTGCCCTCTGGGGCTACCCAGAAAACCAAATGAGCATCAACCTGCACGTCATTCGGTTGTACCACCAATATATAGGCTGACCTGGGCACTAAAGCCCTTTGTGGCACACCCTGAGCCTGGACCTCCAGGTCCCACCCAAGCACTTGGCCGCCCACATAGAACATCGGACACGTCATGGCCTTAGTTCGTCATCTCTTCTCAACCTCGGTTTTCAGGCCTACACACCCTACAGGCTCAGGCCCCTGGAGCCAAACATGAAGACTGGGCTTGCCCTCTCCAAGGGAATTGTATGTGCCCATTCCAATGGCCACAACCCTACTAAGAGGATAAAACTCCAAAGTCCCTGAGGCCATCCCAATATTTGTGGCTTCCCAGGACAAACAGGGGCAATCGGGGCCCATCTGAGCACCTACCGCCACTCAGACTCGTAGACTGATGTCCCCAGAGGTCAAAAGGCACGAACAGGCCCATAGGCACCTATCGGATCTATTGCTTTGGTTTCCAGGCATCTCTCCTTAGAGATCCTTAGAACCCTTAGAACCCTGCTCTTGCGTCGTTCCTTATGGGACATCCTTGAGCCATCCAACAGGTGTAGACTGTCCCACAGGATTCCTTGTTTATGGACCACCTCACAACTCATATCATGGAAAGCTTCCAAGGACACATGATGCCCCCAATCTTCATGAATGCGGATCATGGAAAGAAACTCCAACCTGAGCCAACGGATGATCTTCGCCTAGACTTCAGATGTACGAGATAATGATTAAGCTCTTCAGAGTGCACCTGCTGTGCCCTCACCCCAAACCCTAAGCATAGCTAGTGTTCTCACACTTCCGTCCTCACTCTCCTGGACCACACGCCCTCCATTTTGGTATTTCCGATGACACAGTGCTGCACTCTGCCTGCCCTCTAGAAGAAAAACGTTGCCCTATGGGTCTACCCAGAAACCTCAAATGAGGATAAACCTGCATGCCACTCAACTGTACACCAATTATATAGTCTAGCCTGTGCACTAATGCCCTGTCTGACACAACCTGAGGCCTGAATTCCCAACCGACACCCAGACAGCTTGCCGTACACTGAGAACATCTGAACCGCCATGGCCTTAGGTTGCCATCTCTTTCCAACCTGGTTTTCAGGCTACAGAAACCTAGACCTTATCTCTACTCATTTCCCGTGGGTGAACGTCATGCAGAAATCATAACTCCTCCTTCCCTCTCGCCAGAATCTTGTGGTTGGCATCTTATCCAAAGTTCAGTGTAGGACCCCTGTGGGGCCTACAGGAGTAGTAGTAGGGCCCCTGAGGGTAATGTAGGGTCCCCGAGGCCCTGCCCATGCTTAAGAGCTGCGGTGGGCACAAACACACATTGGGACCCTCAGTTTGAACCCTGTCCTCAAGGAAAGCCTCTCAGTGGCTGGACCATGAGCCCACATATGGGGCCTGCCATGCCCCAAGTCACCCAATCTTAAACAGAGGTAGAGACATCTAGTCACCCCTACTCAGGGCTCTGCTCTGGAATCCCTCTTTGGTGGCACATTTGAGGTAAGTAAACACAGAAAGGATTCCTCCCACCCACAAAATGTCCCCAATCACTTGGCATCAGAGAGAAAGACTCCTCCATGGCCCATGAGGCTAGCCCGACATTCCATGGCCACCATTGACACAAAATCAAGAGACATAAGCCTCACCCTTAGGTCATAGCCCAAAAAATTCTCCTTATAGTCTGTAGATCGGGCCTGCCATACCTACGTCCCCAAACCGTGTTTTTAGACTTCTATCCTGACATCCCTGTCCCACACACCCTCCAGGCTGAGGCCCCTGGAGCCACCCCTCAGGACTGTGCCTGCCTTCTCCAAGGAAATTCTTCCCATTCCATTGGCCACAACCCTACAGATTAGGAGAAACCTCCAAAGTCCCAGAGGCCATTCCAATAGTCTAGGCCGCCCAGTACAAAGAGGGGTGATCTGTCACAAGCTGAGCAACGACCTCAACTCACCCGTAGACAGATATCCCAAGAGAAAGGTATTAAACTGGACAGGCCCCTAGAACGTAATTGGTTCCATTTCTTTTGTTTCTAAGCATCTCTCCTCAGAGGCCTGTTTTCCAATACCAGCATATGGGGGATTCCAGAGATACCAATCAGAACAAATCTTGTCTCCACATGGGAAATTTATCATTTGGAGCTCTGTAAAAAGCTCCAGTTAGGAGAAACCTTCAGGTAACCGGAGCCACCGCCCTATTCCAAGGTCTCCATGGACACAAACCCGCATTATGACCATTCGGCAGGAGAGTACATTTCAACTCAGCCCCGTTGATTACTCCCCCAGAGCCAGAATATCAAACCTGCCTTGTCGCTAGGAGACAACTGGAATGCAAATCAGACTCCCCAGGCATCCATCGTTGGAATCCTGCTCGGGCGCCGTTCGATATGGGATGTCCTGGGAGCCTTCCAACTGGTCTTGACTGTCCTGCAGAAGGAATCCTTGCAGATTGGAGCATCTCACAACTCCTATCGTGGGAAACCCTACATGGCCTCATGAGATGCTCCCCTTTATAAAGGGGCCATCATGGACGGAAACTCCAACCTGAGCCAACTTCTGATCCATTGCTTTGGTTTCTATGTATCTCTCCTCAGAGGCCTGGTTTCCAATATCAGAATATGGGGGTTTCCTAAGGAAACAATCAGAACAGATATCATCTCCACATGAGAAAATTGCTCTTTGGAGCTGTGTCAGTACCTCAGGTTAGGAGGATCCTTCAAGGCGCTGGCACCATGGCCCAATTCCAAGGTCTCCAAGGACACAAACTTACATTATGATCCATCCTCAGGAGAGTCCATTTCAAATCAGCCCCCTCGGCTGCTCACCCAGAGCCAGCAGATCAAACCTGCCTTGTCACTAGGAGACAGTTGGAATGCGAGGTGGGCTGCCCAGGCATCCATCCTTAGAACCCTGCTCTGGAGAATTTCTTTATGGGACGTCTTGAATCCAACCAACCTGTCTTGACTGTCTCGCAGAATGAATCCTTGTGGTTTGAAGCATCACACAATCCCACTGTGAGAAAACCTCCATTTTTCCTCATGATGCCCCCCACACCTTCATAAATGGGCCATCATGGACAGAAACTCCATCCTAAGCCAAAGTCTGATCCGCGCCCTGAATTCACAAGCATGAGATCTCGATTCAGCACTTGAGAGTGTGCCTGCTGTGCCCTCGCCCCGAAACCTTAGCCTAACTTGTGTTCTCAGAATTCCGTCTTCACAATCTTGGCCACACCCCTCCAGTTTGGCAATTCTGGAGACACAATGCGGCACTCTGCCTGCCCTCCAGAAGTAAAATGTTGCCCTATAGGGCTAACCAGAAACGCCAAATGAGTAACAACCTGCATGCCACTCGACCATACCCCAATTATACAATCTAGCCTGTTCACTAAAGCCCTGTCTGACAAAGCCTGAAGGCAGACCTCCAGTCCAACACCCAGACAGCTGGCCGTACACTGAGCATATCAAACCCACAATGGCTTTCGGCCATCATCGCTACCCAACCTCAGTTTTCACCTTCAGAACCTAGACCTTATCTCCACTCACTGCTCAGGAGTGAACGTGATACAAGAATCAGAACTTCTCCTTCGCCATGGCAAGAAACCTTGTGGTTGGCATGTGGTCCAACGTTCATTGTAGGAGAAAGCAGCATGGACTATGAGGCCCCACCTATCCCTGAGGGCTACAATTTGCACAAACACACATTGTGACCCTCAGCGTGAGCCCTATCCTCATGTAAAGCCTCTTAGTGACTGGAACAACAGCCCACATATGGGGCTTCCCAAGCCTCTAGTCCCCCAATCTCAACCAGAGTTAGAGATGTCTAGTCACCCCTACTCAGGGCACTGCTCTGGAATCCCTCTTTGGTGGACACCTGAGGTAAAAAAAAAAAAAAAAAATACAGAAAGGACTCTTCCCATCCACAGAATGATCCCAACCACTTGGGATCAGGCCAAATCACCAGAGAAAGACTTGTCCATGGCCCTTGAGGACACCCCGACATTCCACGGCCACCGTAGGCACAAAATCCAGAGACAAAAGCCTGAGCAAACGCCACATACTCGCCCTTTGTTCATAGCCCGGAAAATTCTCACAGTCTGTAGATCGAGCCTTCATCATACATACATCCCCAAACCTAAGCTGAGTTTGTGTTTTCAAACTTCTGTCCCCACAGTCCTGGCCCACACACCATCCAAGCTGGGGCCCCTGGAGCCACACCTGAGGACTGTGGCTTCCTTCTCCAGGGGAATTCTGCCATTTCCATTGGCCACAACCCTATAGATTAGGAGAAACCTCCAAACTCCCCGAGGCCATCCCAATAGTGTTGGCTGCCCAGAAAAAACAGGGATGATCTTTCACAAGTTAGGAAACTACCTCCACTCAGACCCAGAGACAGATATCCCCATAGAATAAGATTGAACTGGACAGGCACTTAGGCCCTAATCAGATCCATTGCTTTTGTTTCCAGGCATCTCTCCTCAGAGGCCTGGTTACCAATACCAGCATATGGGGGATTACTGAGGCACTCATAGAAAAATCTCATCTCCACATAGGAAATGTACTCTTTGGAGCTCTATAAAAACCTCTGTTTAGGAGAATCTTTCAGGGCCCCGGATCAAGCGCCCCATTCCAAGGTCTCCATGGACTTAAACCCACATTATGATCTATCCTCGGTAGAGTCCATGTCAACTCATCCCCCTTGGTTTCTCCCCCAGGGCCTGCAGATCAAACCTGCCATGTTGCTAGGAGACAACTAGAATGGGAGGCGGGCTTCCCAGGCATCCATCCTTAGAACCCTACCCTGGAGTCGTTCCATATGGGACATCCTAGAGCCACCCAACAAGTCTCAAGTGTCCCACAGAAGGAATCTTTGCAGTCTGGTGCATCTCACAACTCCCATTGTGGGAAAATCTTCATGGCCTCTTGAGACGCTCCACTTTATAAATGGGCCATCATGGACAGAAACTCCAACCTGAGCAAACGTCTGATATTCGCCCTGGCTTCAGGTGCATGAGATCTTGATTCAGCTCTGCAGAGTGTGCCTTCTGTGCCCTCACCCCAAAAACTAAGCTTAGCTTGTGTTCTCAGACTATCGTCCTCACACCCCTGGCCCAAAAGCCCTACAGTTTGGCAATACTGGGGCCACAATGCAGCACTCTCCCTGCCCTCCAGAAGAAAAACGTTGCCTTATGGAGCTACCTAGAAACCCGAATGAGGATCAACTGAACGCCACTCGACTGCACCCCAAATATACAGTCTACCCTGTCTAATGCCCTGTCTGACACAGCATGAGCCCACACCTCCAGACCTACGCTCAACAGCTAGCCACACACTGAGCTCATTGTACCCATCAGGTCCTTAGGTCTTCATCTCTTCCCAACCTCGGTTTTCGGGTTTCAGAACCTAGACCTAAACTCCAATCACTGTCCAGGGGTGAACGTGATGCAGAAATCACAACTCTTCCTTCGCCATGGCCGGAAACCTTGTGGTTGGCATATTCTCCAACGTTCAGTGTAGGAGAATCCAGCGTGGCCCATGAGGCCCTTCCCATGCTTGAGGGCCTTGTTGGGCACAAATAGGCATTGTGACCCTCAGCATGAGCCCTGTCCTCAAGGAAGACCTCTCAGTGTCTGAATCAAGAGCCCACATATTGGACTTGCCATGCCCCTAGGCCCCCAAACTTAAACAGAGGAGGGGTTATCCAGTTGTCCCTACCAAGGACTCTGCTCTGGAATCCCTCTTTTATTGGCACACATGAGGTACATAAAATAAAATTAAAAACAGAAAGGACTCCTCCCATCCCACAGAATGTATCCAAACTCTTGGTATTGGATCAAATCCTCAGAGAAGGAAAGTCGTCCACAACCCATGAGGACACGCCAGCATTCGACCCACATTGTTGACACAAATCCAGAGACAAAACCTGAGCAAGCACCACAAACTCACCCTTTTACATATCCCGAAGTGTTCTCACGGTCTGTAGATTGTGCGTGCCATACCTATGTCCCCAATCCTAAAACACAAACCTCCGGTTGTGTTTTCAGACTTCTGTCCCCTGAGGCCTGGCCCACACACCCTCAAGGTTGGGCCCCTAGAGCCAAACTCAGAACTGTGCCTGCCCTCTCCAGGGGATTTCTGCCCATTCCATTGGCCAAAACCCTATAGATTAGGAGAACCTCCAAAGTCCCGAGGCCATTCCCAATATTATAGGCTGACCAGGACAAACAGGGGCGATCTGACACAAGCCGAGCAACTACTTCCCCTCAGATCCATAGACACGTATCCCCAGGAAAGAGATTGAACCGGACAGGCACCTAGGCCCTAATCATATCCATTGCTTTTGTTTCCAGGCATCTCTCCTCAGAGGCCTGGTTTCCAATACCAGCATATGGGAGATTCCTTAGGCACTCATCAAAACAATTCTCTTCTCTACATAGGAAACGTACTCTTTAGAGCTCCATCAAAACCTCCGGTTATGAACATCCCTCAAGGCCCCGGATCAAGCACCCCATTCCAAGGTCTCCATGGACACAAATGCACATCATGACCCATCCTCAACTCACCCATTTCAACACACCCGCCTCGGTTACTCCCCTAGATCCAGCAGATCGAACTTGCCTTGGCGCTATGAGACACCTGGAGTGGGAGGCAGGCTGCCCAGGCATCCATCCTTACAACACTGCTCTGGATAACTTCCTTATGGGATGTCCTGGAGCCATCCAGCAGGTCTCGACTGTCCCACGGAAGGAATCATTGCGGTTTGGAGCATCTCACAATTCCCATCGTGGGAAAACCTCCATGGCCTCGTGACACCCTCCCCTTCATGAAGGGCCGTCATGGACAGAAACTCCAACCTGAGCCAACGTCTGATCCTAGCTCTGTCTTCAGGTACACGGGATCTCGAATCATCTCTGCAGAGGGTTCCTGCCGTCCCCTCACCCCGAAATCTAAGTCTGGGCTTGTGTTCTCAGAATTTTTTCCTCACACTCCTGGCCCACAAGCCTTCCAGTTTTGGGAATTCTGGAGCCACTATGTGGCACTGTGTCTTCCTTCCAGAAGAAAAACGTTGCCCTCTGGGGCTACCCAGTAACCACAAATGAGTACCAACCTGCACGAAACTCGACTGCACTCCAATGATACAGTCTAGCCTGGGCACTAATTCCCTGTCTGCCACAGCCTGAGCCTGCACCTCCCAACCCACACTCAACAGCTGGCAAACACTGAGCACATCAGTCACACCATGGCCTTAGGTCTTCATCTCTTCCCAACCTCAGTTTTCAGGCTTCAGAACCTAGACCTTAAATCCAATCACAGTCCAGGAGTGAAAGTGTTGCAGAAATTAGAACTCCTTCTTCCCCATGGCCAGAAAACTTGTGCTTGCCATATTGTGCAACGTTCAGTGTAGGAGAAACCAGCATGGTACTTAGGCCACGCCCTGACTTGAGGGGCTCCTTGGACACAAAAACACATTGTGAAACTCAATGTGAGCCCTATGCTCAAGGAAGGCCTCTCAGTGTCTGGACCAAGAGCCCACATATGGGGCTTCCCATGTTCTTAGGTCCCAATGTTAACCAGAGTTCTGGTTGTCCAGTCGCCCCTCCCCAGGACTCTGCTGTGGAATCCCTCTTTTGGTGGTCCACCTGAGGTAAAAAAAAAAAAAAAAAAAAAAAAAAAAACAGAAAGGCCTCCTCCATTCCCACAGAATGACCCCAAACTCTTGGGATTGGGTCAAATCCCCAAAAGGGGAGCCTCATCGATGGCCCATGAGGACCCCCGGACATTCCATGGCAATCGGTGACACATATCCAGAAAAAAATAAGCATGAGCAAGTACCTCACTTTCGCCCTTTGTTCATATCCCGCGAGTTCTCCTCACGGTCTATATATCTGGCCGGCCATACCTACAGACCCAAACCTAAGTGGAGTTTGTGTTTTCAGACTTTTGTCCAAATAGCCCTGGACCACACACGCTCCACACTTAGGTCCCTGGAGCCACACCTCAGGACTGTGCTTCCCTTTCAAGAGAATTCTTCCACTCCATTGGCCACAACCTTGCAAATTAGGAAAAACCTCCAAAGTTACCGAAGCCATCCCAATAGTGTAGGCCGCCCAGGACAAACAGGTGTGATCTCAAACCAGCTGAGCAACTACCTCCACTCAGACAAAAGATGTCCCCAGAGAAGAATATTGAACCGGACAGGCCCCTAGGCCCTAATCAGATCCATTGCTTTGGTTTCCAGGCATCTCTCCTCAGAGGCCTCATTTCCAATACCAGCAAATGGTGGTTTCCTGAGGCACCAATAAGAACAAATCTCGTCTCCCCATGGAAAACTTGCTCATTGGAGCTTTGTTATAATCTCTGGTTAGGAGAATCCTTCAGGGCCCTGGTGCCACTGCCCCATACCAAGGTCTCAATGGACTCAAACCAACATTAAGACCATCCTCAGGAAAGTCCATTTCAACTCATTTAAGACCATCCTCAGGAAAGTCCATTCCCACTCAGCCCCCTCTGATGCTACCCCCAAGCCAGCAGATCAAACGTTTCTTGTTGCTAGGAGACAATTGGAATTGAGGCTGTCTGCCCAGGCATCCATACTTAGAACCCTGTTCTGGAAAAATACCTTAGGAGACGTCCTGGAGCCATCCAACAAATCTTAATTGTCCCACAGAAGGAATCCTTGCGGTTTGGAGTATCTCACAACTCTAATAGTGGGAAAACCCCCATGGCCTCATAATGCCCCCCCCTTCATGAAGGGGCCAACATGGACAGAAACTCCAACCTGAGCCAAAGTCTGATCCTCGACCTGACTTCAGACCCATGAGATCTCAATTCAGCTCTGCAGAGTGTGCCTGCCATGTCCATTCCCCGAAACCTAAGCCTAGCTTGTCTTCTCAGACTTCCGTCCTCACTCTCCTGGCCCACAAGCCCTCCAGTTTGGGAATTCCGAAGCCACAATGCAGCACTCTGCCTGCCCTCCAGAAGAAAAACTTTGCCCTATGCTGCTAATAAGAAACCCCAAATGATTATCTAATGCATGCCACTCGACTGTAAAGCAATTATACAGCCTACCCTGAATACGAATGCCCTGTCTGGCACAGCCTGAGACAAGACATCCCAAACGACACTTAGAAAGCTGGCTCCAACCTGGACACAAGGGACCCGCTATGGCTGTAGTTCGTCATCTCTTCCCAACCTCGGTTGTCAGGCTTCAGAACAGAGACCTTATCTCCAATCACTGCGCAGGGGTGAACGTGATGCAGAAATTAGAATTCCTCCTTCCCCATGGCCAGAAACCTTGTGGTTGGCATGTTGTCCAACGTTCAATGTGGGAAAACCTGCATTGTTAGAAAGGCGGGCCAGTGCTTGAGGGCCGCCTAGGGCACAGACATGCATTGTGACCTGTAGGTGAGTCCCGTATTAAAGTAACGCCTCTCAGTGGCTGGACCAAGATCCTGCATATGGGGCTTGTCATATCCATAGGCCCCCAGGATTAACCAGAGAGCGAGTATTCCAGTTGTCAGTACCCACTGCTATGCTCCAGAATCCCTCTACTGGGGGGACACATGAGGCAGAAAACAGGACTCTTCCCTTCCCACAGTATGACCCCAAACTCTTGGGGGCTGGACAACCTACCAGAGAGGGAGACTTCTACGACCCATGAGGCAACTCCTACATTAAACGGCCATTGTGGACAAAATATCCAGAGACAAAAGACTGAGCGACTGCCTCCCTCTCACCCTTCTTTCATATCCAGAGGAGCTCCCCTCACGGACTGTAGATCAGGCCTGCCATAACCTCGGCCCCAAACCTGAGCTGAGTTTGGGTTTTTGGATGTCTGTCTGCACAGCCGTGGCCCACACCGCCTCCAGGCTGGGGTCTCTGGAGCCACACCACAGAACTGTGCCTGCTCTCTCCTAAGAAACTGCCCGTTCCATTGGCCACAACTCTACAAAATAGTAGAAACCTCAAGGTCCCCAAGGACATCCCACTACCGCAAGCCGCACTGGACAAACAGGGGCATTATGACACCAGCTGAGCAACTACTACCTCCATGCAGACACACAGACTGATATCCGCAGAGACAGAAGATTGAACCAGACAGGCCCAGGGCCCTATTATGAACTCTTGCTTTGGTGTCCAGGTATCACTCCTCAGAGGCCTGGGTTCGAAGACCAGCATATGGGGCTATCCGGAGGCACCAGACAAAACACCTCTCATCTCCGCATGGAAAGCTTCCTTGTTGGAGTTGTGTCAAACCCTTCGGGTTCGAGAATCCTGCAGAGTCCCTTAGCTACTGCCACATTCCAAGGTCTCCATGGCCACCAACCCACATTATGACTCATCCTCAGGAAAGTCCATTTAAACTCAGCCTTCTGGGTAGCTCACCCAAGAGCCCGCAGATTGAGCGTGCCTTGTCTCGACCAGGCAATGGGAAGGTGAGTTGGCGTTTCTCGTCATCCATGCTTAGGCCCCTGTTCTCGAGTCTTTCTGTATGGGGCATCCTGGAATCATCCAATAGTACTCGACTGTCCTGAAGAAGGAAACTTTGAAGTTTGGAGCAGCTCACAACTCCCAGCGTAGGGAAACCTCCCTGGCCTCATGACGCCCCCACCCCCTTCAGGAAGGGGCCGTCATGGACACAAACTCCAGCTTGAGGCAACATCTGATACTCGCCCTGACCTCAGATGCAGGAGATCTCGATTCAGCCTCTGCACAGTGGGCCCAAACCTCGTGCTACCTTGTGTTTTCAGACTTCCTTCCTCACACTCCTGGCAAACATGTCCTCAAGACTTGGAATTCTGGAACCAAAATGCAGCCCTATGCTGGCCCTCCAGAAGAAAAACGTTGCTCTATGGGGATCTCCATAAAGCCCAAATGAGGATCAACCTGCTCGGTTCTCGACCTCACCCCAATTGGATTGTTCGGGTTGTACATTCATCCTTCCCCAGAGCTCTGCTGTGGAATCCCTCTTTTGGTGGGACACCTGAGGTAACAAAACTAAAAGGACTCCTCCCATCCTTCAGATTGACCCCAAACAATTGGGATTGGACCAAATTCACAGAGAGGAAGTCTCGTCCATGGCCCATGAGGCCTCCCCGAGATTCCACAGCCATCGTTGACAACAAATCCAGAGACAAAAGTCTGAGCAAGCGCCTCACACTCGCTCTTTTGTCGTATCCCGAAGAGTTCTCCTCACGGTCTGTAGATCGGGCCTGCCATACCTACTTCCCAAACCTAAGCCGAGTTTGTGTTTTCAGACTTCTGTCCCCACATTCCTGGCCCACAGACCCTTCAGGCTGGGGCCCCTGGAGCCACACATCAGGACTGTGCCTGTCCATACCACGGGAATTCTGCCCATTCCATTGTCCACAATCGTACAACTTAGGACAAACCTCCAGAGTCCCAAGGACATCCCAATAATGTAGGCCGCCCAGGACAAACAAGGGTCATCTGAAACCAGCTGAGAATGTACCTCTACTCAGCGTAGATGGATGTCCCCAGAGAAGAAGATTGAATCAGACAGGCCCCTAGGCCTGAATCAGATTCATTGCTTTCGGTTACAGGTATCTGTCCTCAGAGGCCTGGTTTCCAATATTAGCTTATGGGGATTTCATGAGGCAGCAATCAGAACAAATCTCTTCTCCACATGGGAAAATAATCCTTTGAAGATGTCTCAAACCTCCAGTTAGGAGAATCCTTCAGGGCCTGTGTGCCACTGCCCCATTACAAGGTCTCCATATACACAAAAACACATTAGGACCCATCCACAGGAGAGTCCATTTCAACTGAGCGTATTCGGTTGCTCCGCGAGATCCAGCAGATCTAACTTTTCTTGTTGCTAGGAGACAATTGGAATGTGAGGTGGCCTACCCCGCCATCCACCCTTAAAACCCTGCTCGGAATCATTGGCCTGGAGCCAACCAACAGGTATCAATTGTCCTGCATAAGAACCTTTGCAGTTGGGAGTTTCTCACAAATCCCATCGTGAGAGAACCCCCATGGCCACATGATCCCCCCCCCCCTTCATAAAGGGGCCATCAGGGACATAAGGTCCAACCTGAGCGATCGTCTGATCCTCACCCTGACTTCAGATGCACGAGATCTCGGTTCCGGTCTGTAGATTGTGCCTGCCATGTCATCACCCAGAAACCTAAGCCTAGCTTGTGTCCTCAGACTTCTGTCCACAGACTACTGGCTCACAAGCCCTCCAGTTTGGCAATCCAGAACTACAATGCAGCACTCTACCTGCCCTGCAGAAGAAATACACTGCCCTCTGGGGCTACCTAGAAACCCCAAATGAAGATCAACCTGCACGCACTTGGCTATACGCAAAATATATAGGATGACCTGGGAAATAATGCCCTTTCTGACACAACCTGAGCCTGGACCACCTGGGCCCACCCAGACAGCTGGCTACATACTGAGAACTTCAGACCCCCCATGGCCTTAGGTTGTTATCCCTTCCCAACCTCAGTTTTCAGGCTTCAGAACCTAGACCTTCTCTCCAATCACTGCCCAGGTTTCAAAATGATGCAGAAATCAGAACTCCTTCCCGATGGCAGGAAAACTTGTGGTTCGCTTGTTGTCCAACGTTCAGTGTAGTCGAAACCAGTGTGTCCCTTGAGGCCCCGCCATTGCTCACGGTCCAGATAGGTAGCAAACACACATTGTGACCCTCAGCCTTTGCCCAGTCCTCAGGTAAGGCCTCTCAGTGGCTGGATGAACAGACAGCATATTGGGCTTGCCAAGCCCTTAGGCCCCAATTTTTAACCATAATTCGTGTTGTCCCTTCACTCTTCCCCAGGGCTCTGCTTTGGAATTCCTCTTTTGGTGGGACACCTGATGTTACAACCCTGAAAGGAGTCCTCCATCCAACAGATTGACGAAAAACAATTAGGATCGGGCCAAATCCACAGAGAGGAAGATTCGTCCATGGCCCATGAGGCCTCCTCGACATTCCACGGCCATCGCTGATACAAATCCAGAGACAAAAGCCTAAGCAAGCGCCTCAGACTCGCACTATCTTCATATCCTGAAGATGTCTTCTCATGGTTTGTAGATTGGGCCTGCCATACCTACGTCCCCAAACATAAGCTGAGTTTGTGTTTTCAGATTTCTGTCCTCAAAGTCCTGGGCCACATACCCTCCTGGCTGGGGACCCTGGGGCCACACATTAGGACTGTGCCTACCCAATCCATGGGAATTCTGCCCATTACATTGTCCAAATCGTACATGTTAGAAGAACCCTCCAAAGTCCCTGAGGCCATCCCAATAGTATAGGTCGCCCGGGACAAAAAAGGACAGTCTGACACCAGCTGAGCATCTAACTCCACTCATACCCTAGAAGGATGTCCCCAGAGAAGAAGATTGAACCAGACAGGAACCTAGGCCAAAATCGGATCCATTGCTTTGGTTTACAGGCATGTCTCCTCAAAACCCTGGATTCCAATACCAGCATTGGGGTTTTCCTGAGGCACCCATCAGAACAAACCTCGTCTCCACAAGGAAACTTGTGCATGGGAGCTATGTCAAAAGCTTAGGAGAATACTTCAGGGTCCCGGTGCCACCGCCCCATTCCAAGTCCCTCATGGACACAAACACACATTAGACCCATCCTCAGGAAAGTCCATTTCAACTCAGCCACCCCGGTTGCTCCCGCAGAGCCATCAGATCTAAACTGTCTTGTCGCTAGGAGACAATTGGAATGTGAGGCGGGCTTCCCAGGCATCCATCCTCGAACGTTGGTCTGGACTCATCCATATGGGATGTCCTGGAGCTGTCCAACAAGTCTCAATTGTCCCGCAGAAGGAATCCTTGGAGGGGGCATCCCAACACTCCCAACGTGGGAATACCTCCACGGCCTCGAGATTCGGCTCCCTTTATGAAGGGGCCGTCATGAACAGATAATCCAAGCTGAACCAACGTCTGATCCTCGCTCTGACTTCAGATTCATGAGATATTGCTTCAGATCTTCAAGAGGTACATGCCGTGCCCTCGCCCTGAATCCCAAGTCTAGCTTTTGTTCTCAGACTTCTGTCCTCACACTCCTGGCCCCGAAGCCCACAAGTTTGGTAATTCCGGACCATCATTGCAGCACTCTGCCTGCCTTCGAGAAACAAAATATTGCCCAATGAGCTGCCCGGGCACATTAAATGAGAATAAACCTACACGGCACTCGAATGTACCCAAATTATATAGTCTAACCTGGGCAGTAATGCACTGTCTGACACACCCTGATCCGGGACCTCCTGAGCAACACCCAGACAGCTGACCGCACCCTGAGCCCATAAGACCCGCCGTGGCCTTAGGTCATCATCTCTTCCCTACCTCCGTTTTCAGGCTTCAGAACCTAGACCTTATCTCCAATCACTGCCCAGGGGTGAGTGTGATGCAGAAATCAGAACTCTTCCTTACCCATGGCAAGAAACCTTGTGGTTGGCATGTTGTCCAACGTTCAGTGTAGGGGAAACCAGCATTCACCCTGAGGCCCCGCCCATTCTTGAGAGCGACGAGGGCATAAACACGCATTGTGACCCTCAACGTGAGTCCTGTCCTCTAGTACGTCCTCTCAGTGGCTAGAACATTAGATGTCATAATGGCTGGACATGTCCCTAGGCCCCAAATTTAAACCAGATTTCTGGTTATCCAATCGCCCCTCACCAGGGCTCTACTCTGGAATCCCTCATATGCTGGGGTTTGAAAAACAAAACAACAACAACAAAAAAAAAAAAAAAACGGACTTCTTCCATCCCACAGAATGACCCCAACTCCTTAGACGGGGCCAAACCCCAAGATAGTAAGACACGTCCATTTCCCATGAAGTCACCCGGAAATTTCACAACCATGAGTGACACAATATCTAGAGAGAAAACGTGAGCAAGAGCCTCACAATCGCCCATTCTTCATATCCCAAAGTGTTCTCCTCATGGTCTGTATATCAGGCCTGCCATACCTATGACCTGAAACACAAGCCGAGTTTGTGTTTTCAGACAACTGTCCCAAAAGCTATGGCCTACACAGCCTACAGGCTCAGGCCCCTGAGGCCAAACCTGAAGACTGTGCTTGGCCTCTCCAAGGGAATTGAATGTGCCCATTCCAATGGCCTCAATCCTACTAAGAGGATAAACCTCCAAAATTCCTGAGGCCGTCCCAATTGTTGTGCCTTCCCAGGACAAACAGGGGCAATCTGAGCCCATCTGAGCACCTACCTGCACTCAGACCCGTAGACGATATCCCCAGAGGTAATAAGGAACGAACAGGCCCCTAAGCACCTATCAGATCCATTGCTTTGTTTTCCAGGCATCTCTCCTCAGAGGCCTGGATTTCAAAAACAGCATATGGCTGTTTCTTGACTCACCCATCAGAACAAATCTCATCTACACATTGGAAACATGCACGATGGAGCTGTGTAAAGCCTCTATTTAGGAGAACCCTTCAGGGCCCCAGGGCCACCGATTCATTCCAAGGTCTCCATAGACAAAAAATCATATTAGGTCACATCCACGTGAGAGTCCATTTCAACTCAGGCTCTTCGGTTGCTCCCCCAGATCCAGCAGATCTGACCTGTCTTGTTGCTTGGAGACAATTGGAATGCGAGGTGGGCTACCCAGCCATCCATCCTTAGAACCCTGCTGGGAATCGTTGTCCTGGAGCGACCCAACAGGTCTCAATTGTCCTGCAGAAGAATCTTTGCAATTGGGACCTTCTCACAACTCCCATCGTGGGAAAACCCCCATGGACTCGTGATCCCCCCCCTTCAAGAAGGGGCCATCAGGGACAGAATGTCCAATCTGAGCGATCGTCTGATCCTTGCCCTGATTTCAGATGCATGAGATCTTGATACAGGACTGTAGATTGTGCCTGCCATATCCTCACCCAGAAAACTAGGCCTAGCTTGGGTTCTCAGACTTCCGTCCTCAGACTACTGGCCAAGAAGCCATCCAATTTCGCAATTTAGAATTACAATGCAGCACTCTGCCTGCCCTCCAGAAGAAAAACATTGCCCTCTGGGGCTCCCCAGGAACCCCAAATGAGGACCAAACTGCACGCCATTTGGCTGTACCCCAAATATATACGCTGTCCTGGGCACTAATGCCCTTTCTGACGCAGCCTGACCTGGAACTCCTGGTCCCACCCAGACAGCTGGCCGCACACTGAGCACATCGGACCCGCCATGGCCTTAGTTCGTCATCTCATCTCAATCTCGGTTTTCAGGCTTCAGAACCTAGACCTTATTCTCAATCACGGCCGGGTTTGAAAATGATGCAGAAATCAGAACTCTTTCCCCATGGCAAGAAACCTTGTGGTTGGTATGTTGTCCAAGGTTCATTGTAGTTGAAACCAGTGTGGCCCATGAGGCCCCGCCCATGCTTTCGGGCCACATTGGTCACAAACACACATTTTGACCCTCAGCCTGAGCCCAGTCCTCAGGTAAGGCCTCTCAGTGGCTGGATGGAGAGACAACATATTGGGCTTGCCATGCCCTTGGCCCCAATTTTTTACCATAGTTCGGCTTATCCCTTCACTCTTCCCCAGGGCTCTGCTTTGGAATTCCTCTTTTGGTGGGACACCGGTGGTAACAAACCTGAAAGGAGTCCTCCCATCCCACAGATTGACGAAAAACAATTGGTATTGGGCCAAATCCACAGAGACCAAGATTCGTCCAAGGCCCATGAGGCCTCCCCAATATTCCACGGCCATCGCTGATACAAAATCCAGATTCAAAAGCCTGAGCACGCGCCTCAGACTTGTTCATTCTTCATATCCTCAAGAGTTCTTCAGATATGAACCTACACGGCACTCGAATGCACCCAAAATATATAGTCTAATCTGTGCACTAATGCACTGTCTGACAACCTGAGCCCGGACCTCGTGACCAACACCCAGACAGCAGACCGCTCACTGAGCACATCAGACCCGCCATGGCCTTAGGTCATCATCTCTTCCCTACCTCAGTTTTCAGGCTTCAGAACCTAGACCTTATCTCCAATCACTGCCCAGGGGTGACTGTGATGCAGAAATCAGAACCTTCCTTACCCATGGCAAGAAACCTTGTTGTTGGCATGTTTTCCAACGTTCAGTGTAGGAGAAACCAGTATTCACCCTGAGGCCCCGCCCATTCTTGAGTGCGACGAGGGCATATACACGCATTGTGACCCTCAGCGTGAGTCCTGTCCTCTAGTACGTCCTCTCAGTGGCTGGACCATTAGATGTCATAATGGGATTGACATGTCCCTAGGCCCCAATTTTTAACCAGATTTCTGGTTGTCCAGTCGCCCCTCCCCAGGGCTCTACTATGGAATCCCTCATCGGTGGGACACATGAGTTTGATAAACAAAACAAAACAAATCAACAACAACAGAACAAGGGACTTCTTCCATCCCACAGAATGGCCCCAAACTCTTTGGACGTGGCCAAACCCCCAGAGAGTAAGACTCTTCCATTTCCCATGAAGTCACCCGGGAAATTTCACGACCATGAGTGACACGATATCCAGAGAAAAAACTTGAGCAAGAGCCTCACACTCGCCCTTTTTTCATATCCCGAAGAGTTCTCCTCATGGTCTGTAGATCAGTGTGCCATACCTATGACCCGAAACATAAGCCGAGTTTGTGTTTTCAGACAACTGTCCAAACAGCCCTGGCCTACACACCCTACAGGCTCAGGCCTCTGGAGCCAAACCTGACGACTGTGCTTGCCCTCTCCAAGGGAATTGTATGTGCCCACTCCAATGGCCACAACCCTACTAATAGGATAAACCTCCAAAGTCCCTGAGGCCATCCAATATTTGTGGCTTCGCAGGAAAACAGGGGCAATCTGGGCCCATCTGAGCACCTACCGGCACTCAGGGCACTCAGACCCGTAGACTGATGTGCCCAGAGTTAAAAATGAACGAACAGGCCCCGAAGCATCTATTGGATCCATTGCTTTGTTTTCCAGGCATCTCTCCTCAGAGGCCTGGATATCAATATCAGCATATGGCTGTTTCTTGACTCACCCATCAGAACAAATCTCATCTACACATGGGAAACTTGCACGATGGAGCTGTGTGAAAGCCTCTCTTTAGGAGAACCCTTCAGGGCCCCAGTGCCACTGCTGCATTCCAAGGTCTCCATAGACACAAAATCATATTAGGACACATCCACGGGAGAGTCCATTTCAACTCAGCCTCGTAGGATGCCCCCCCAGATCCAGCAGATCTAACCTGTCTTGTTGCTTGGAGACAATGGGAATGCGAGGTGGGCTACCCAGCCATCCATCCTTAGAACCCTGCTCGGAATCGTTGTCCTGGAGCCAACCAACAGGTCTCAATTGTCCTGCAGAAGAATCTTTGCATTTGGGACCTTCTCACAACTCCCATCGTGGGAAAACACCCATGGCCTCGTGATCCACCCCCCCTTCAAGAAGGGGCCTTCAGGGACAGAATGTCTAACCTGAGCGATCGTCTGATCCTCGCCCTGACTTTAGATGCACGAGATCTCGATTCAGGTCTGTAGATTGTGCCTGCCATAACCTCACCCAGAAATCTAGGCCTAGCTTGGGTTCTCAGACTTCCGTCCTCAGACTATTGGCCCACAAGCGCTCCAGTTTGGCAATCCAGAACTACAATGCAGCACTCTGCCAGCCCTCCAGAAGAAAAACATTGCCCTCTGGGGCTACCCAGAATTCCCAAATGAGGATCAACCTGTACGCCATTCGGCTGTACCCCAAATATATAGGCTTACCTGGCCACTAATACCATTTCTGACACAGCCTGAGCCTGGGCCTCCTGGCCCCACACAGACAGTTGGCCGCACACTAAACAAATCAGACCCGCCATGTCCTTAGGTCGTTATCTCTTCTCAACCTCAGTTTTCAGGCTACACAACCTAGACCTTATCTCCAATCATAGCCCGGGTTTGAAAAGGATGCAGAAATCAGAACTCTTTCCCGATGGCAAGAAACCTTGTGGTTGGCATGTTGTCCAAGGTTCAGTGTAGTTGAAATCAGTGTGGCCCATGAGGACCCGCCAATGCTTTCGGGCCACATTGGTCACAAACACACATTGTGACCTTCAGCCTGAGCCCAGTCCTCAGGTACGGCCTCTCAGTGGCTGGATGGAGAGACAGCATATTGGGCTTGCCATGCCCCTAGGCCCCAATTTTTAACCATAGTTCGGGTTGTCCCTTCACTCTTCCCCAGGGCTCTGCTTTGGAATTCCTCTTTTAGTGGGACACCTGATGTAACAAACCTGAAAGGAGTCCTCCCATACCACAGATTGACGAAAAACAATTGGGATCGGGCCAAATCCACAGAGAGCAAGATTCGTCCATGGCCCATGAGGCCTTCCCAACATTCCACGGCCATTGCTGCTACAGAATCCAGAGACAAAAGCCTGAGAATGAGCCTCAGACTCGCTCATTCTTCATATCCTGAAGAGTTCTTCAGATAAGAACCTACACGGCACTCTAAGGCACCCAAAATACATAGTCTAACCTGGGCACTAATGCATTGTCTGACAACCAAACTGGAGGGCTTGTGGGCCAGTAGTCTGAGGACGGAAGTCTGAGAACCCTAGCAGGGCTCGGTTTCTGGGTGAGGATATAGCAGGCACAATCTCCAGACCTGAATCGAGATCTCGACTATCTGAAGTCAGGGCGAGGATCAGATTATCCCTCGGGTTGGACATTCTGTCCCTGATGGCCCCTTCTTGAGGGGGGGGGTTGATAATGAGGCCATGGGGGTTTTCCCAAGATGGGAGATGTGTTAAGCTCCCAACTGCAAAGATTCTTCTGCAGGGCAATTGAGACCTGTTGGTTGGCTCCAGGACAACAATTCCGAGCAGGGTTCTAAGGATGGATGCCTGGGTAGCCCACCTCGCATTCCAATTTTCTCCAAGCAACAAGACAGGTTAGATCTGCTGGATCTGGGGGAGCAACCGAGGAGGCTGAGTTGAAATGGACTCTCCCGTGGATGTGTCCTAATATGATTTTGTGTCTATGGAGACCTTGGAATGAAGCGGTGGCACAGGGGCCCTGAAGGGTTCTCCTAAAGAGAGGCTATCACACAGCTCCATCCTGCAAGTTTCCCATGTGTAGATGAGATTTGTTCTGATGGGTGAGTCACGAAACAGCCATATGCTGTTACTGAAATCCAAGCCTCTGAGGAGAGATGCCTGGAAACCAAGCAATGGATCCGATTGGTGCCTAGGGGCCTGTCCTTTCCTTTTTAATTCTGGGGACATCAGTCTACGGGTCTGAGTTCCGGTAGGTGCTCAGATGGGCCCAGATTGCCCCTGTTTGTCCTGGGAAGCCACTAATATTGGGATGGCCTCAGGGACTTTGGAGATTTATCCTCTTAGTAGGGTTGTGGCCATTGGAATGGGCACATACAATTACCTTGGAGAGGGCAAGCACAGTCGTCAGGTGTGGCTCCAGGGGCCTGAGCCTGTAGGGTGTGTAGGTCAGGGCTCTTTGGACCGTTGTCTGAAGACACAAACTCAGCTTATATTTCGGGTCATACGTATGGCAGGACTGACCTCCAGACCATGAGGAGAACTCTTCGGGATATGAAAAAAGGGCGAGTGTGAGGCTCTTGCTCAAGTTTTTGTCTCTGGATATCGTGTCACTCATGGTTTTGAAATTTCCGGGTGACTTCATGGGAAATGGACGAGTATTACTCTAGGGCTTTGGCCCCGTCCAAAATGTTTGGCGTCATTCTGTGGGATGGAAGAAGTCCGTTGTTCTGTTGTTGTTGATTTGTTTTGTTTTGTTTTTCAACCTCAGGTGTCCCAGCAAATGAGGGATTCCAGAGTAGAGCCCTGGGGAGGGGCGACTGGACAACCAGAAATCTGGTTAAAAATTGGGGCCTAGGGACATGTCAAGCCCATATGACATCTAATGGCCCAGCCACTGAGAGGACGTTCTAGAGGACAGCACTCACGCTGAGGGTCACAGAGCGTGTTTATGTCCTCGTCGCATCAAGAATGGGCGGGGCCTCAGGGTGAATGCTGGTTTCTCCTACACTGAACGTTGGACAACATGCCAACCACAAGGTTTCTTGCCATGGGTAAGGAAGAGTTCTGATTTCTGCATCATAGTCACCCCTGGGCAGTGATTGGAGATAAGGTCTAGGTTCTGAAGCCTGAAAACTGAGGTAGGGAAGAGATGATGACCTAAGGCCATGGCGGGTCTGATGTTCTCAGTGTGCGGTCAGCTATCTGGGTTTTCGGCTGTCTCTCCATCCAGCCCCTGAGAGGCCTTACCTGAGGACTGGGCTAAGGCTGAGGGTCACAATGTGTGTTTGCTACCTATCTGGACCGCGAGCAAAGGCGGGGCCTCAAGGGACACACTGGTTTCCACTACACTGAACGTTGTAAAACAAGCCAACCACAAGTTTTCCTGCCATCGGGAAGGAGTTCTGATTTCTGCATCATTTTCAAACCTGGGCAGTGATTGGAGATAAGGTCTAGGTTCTGAAGCCTGAAAACTGAGGTTGGGAAGGAATAACGACCTAAAGCCATGGGGGGGTCTGTCTGATTCAATCTTCTTCTCTGGGGACATCCATCTACGCTGAGTAGAGGTAGGTGCTCAGCTGGTTTCAGGTGACCCTTGTTTGTCCTGGGCGGCCTACATTATTGGGATGTCCTTGGGGACTCTGGAGGTTTTTCCTAATTTGTACGATTGTGGACAATGGAATGGGCAGAATTCCCGTGTTATGGAAAGGCACAGTCCTGATGTGTGGCTCCATGGGCCCCAGCCTGAAGGGTCTGTGGGCCAGGAATGTGGGGATAGAAGTCTGAAAACACAAACTCGGCTTAGGTTTGGGAAGTAGGTATGGCAGGCCCGATCTACAGACCGTGAGGAGAACTCTTCGGGATATGACAAAAGAGGGAGTGTGAGGCGCTTGCTCAGACTTTTGTCTCTGGATTTGTTGTCAACGATGGCTGTGGAATCTCGGGGAGGCCTCATGGGCCATGGACGAGACTTCCTCTCTGTGAATTTGTTCCAATCCCAATTGGTTGGGGTCAATCTGAAGGATGGGAGGATTCCTTTTAGTTTTGTTACCTCAGGCGTCCCACCAAAAGAGGGATTCCAAAGCAGAGCTCTGGGGAGGGATGAATGGACAACCCGAACAATCCAATTGGGGTGAGGTCGAGAACCGAGCAGGTTGATCCTCATGTGGGGTTCATGGAGTTCCCCATAGAGCAACGTTTTTCTTCTGGAGGGCCAGCATAGGGCTGCATTTTGGTTCCAGAATTCCAAGTCTTGAGGACATGTTTGCCAGAAGTGTGAGGAAGGAAGTCTGAAAACACAAGGAAGCACGAGGTTTGGGCCCACTGTGCAGAGGCTGAATGGAGATCTCCTGCATCTGAGGTCAGGGCGAGTATCAGATGTTGCCTCAAGCTGGAGTTTGTGTCCATGACGGCCCCTTCCTGAAGGGGGTGGGGGCGTCATGACGCCACGGAGGTTTCCCTAAGCTGGGAGTTGTGAGCTGCTCCAAACTTCAAAGTTTCCTTCTTCAGGACAGTCGAGTACTATTGGATGGTTCTAGGATGCCCCATACAGAAAGACTCGAGAGCAGGGGCCTAAGCATGGATGCCGAGAAACGTCAACTCACCTTCCCATTGCCTGGTCGAGACAAGGCACGCTCAATCTGCGGGCTCTTGGGTGAGCTACCCAGAAGGCCTCGTTTAAATGGACTTTCCTGAGGATGAGTCATAATGTGGGTTGGTGGCCATGGAGACCTTGGAATGTGGCAGTAGCTAAGGGACTCTGCAGGATTCTCCAACCCGAAGGGTTTGACACAACTCCAACAAGGAAGCTTTCCATGCGGAGATGAGAGGTGTTCTGTCTGGTGCCTCCGGATAGCCCCATATGCTGGTCTTCGAACCCAGGCCTCTGAGGAGTGATACCTGGACACCAAAGCAAGAGTTCATAATAGGGCCTAGGGGCCTGTCTGGTTCAATCTTCTGTCTCTGCGGATATCAGTCTGTGTGTCTGCATGGAGGTAGTAGTTGCTCAGCTGGTGTCATAATGCCCCTGTTTATCCAGTGCGGCTTGCGGTAGTGGGATGTCCTTGGGGACCTTGAGGTTTCTACTATTTTGTAGAGTTGTGGCCAATGGAACGGGCAGTTTCTTAGGAGAGAGCAGGCACAGTTCTGTGGTGTGGCTCCAGAGACCCCAGCCTGGAGGCGGTGTGGGCCACGGCTGTGCAGACAGACATCCAAAAACCCAAACTCAGCTCAGGTTTGGGGCCGAGGTTATGGCAGGCCTGATCTACAGTCCGTGAGGGGAGCTCCTCTGGATATGAAAGAAGGGTGAGAGGGAGGCAGTCGCTCAGTCTTTTGTCTCTGGATATTTTGTCCACAATGGCCGTTTAATGTAGGAGTTGCCTCATGGGTCGTAGAAGTCTCCCTCTCTGGTAGTTTGTCCAGCCCCCAAGAGTTTGGGGTCATTCTGTGGGAAGGGAAGAGTCCTGTTTTCTGCTTCATGTGTCCCCCCAGTAGAGGGATTCTGGAGCATAGCAGTGGGTACTGCCAACTGGAATACTCGCTCTCTGGTTAAGCCTGGGGGCCTATCGATATGACAAGCCCCATATTCAGGATCTTGGTCCAGGCACTGAGAGGCGTTACTTTAAAACGGGACTCAGCTACAGGTCACAATGCATGTCTGTGCCCTAGGCGGCCCTCAAGCACTGGCAGGGCCTTTCCGACAATGCAGGTTTTCCCACATTGAACGTTGGACAACATGCCAACCACAAGGTTTCTGGCCATGGGGAAGGAGGAATTCTAATTTCTGCATCACGTTCACCCCTGGGCAGTGATTGGAGATAAGGCCTAGGTTCTGAAGCCTGAAAACCGAGGTTGGGAAGAGATGACGAACTACAGCCATAGCGGGTCCCTTGTGTCCAGGTTGGAGCCAGCTGTCTAGGTGTCGTTTGGGATGTCTTGTCTCAGGCTGTGCCACACAGGGCATTCGTATTCATGGTAGGCTGTATAATTGCTTTACAGTCGACTGGCATGCATTAGATAATCATTTGGGGTTTCTTATTAGCAGCATAGGGCAAAGTTTTTCTTCTGGAGGGCAGGCAGAGTGCTGCATTGTGGCTTCGGAATTCCCAAACTGGAGGGCTTGTGGGCCAGGAGAGTGAGGACGGAAGTCTGAGAAGACAAGCTAGGCTTAGGTTTCGGGGAATGGACATGGCAGGCACACTCTGCAGAGCTGAATTGAGATCTCATGAGTCTGAAGTCAGGTCGAGGATCAGACTTTGGCTCAGGTTGGAGTTTCTGTCCATGTTGGCCCCTTCATGAAGGGGGGGGCATTATGAGGCCATGGGGGTTTTCCCTCTATTAGAGTTGTGAGATGCTCCAAACCGCAAGGATTCCTTCTGTGGGACAATTAAGATTTGATGGATGGCTCCAGGACGTCTCATAAGGTATTTTTCCAGAACAGGGTTCTAAGTATGGATGCCTGGGCAGACAGCCTCAATTACAATTGTCTCCTAGCAACAAGAAACGTTTGATCTGCTGGCTTGGGGTAGCATCAGAGGGGGCTGAGTTGGAATGGACTTTCCTGAGGATGGTCTTAAGTGAGTTGACATGGACTTTCCTGAGGATGGTCTTAATGTTGGTTTGAGTCCATTGAGACCTTGGTATGTGGCAGTGGCACCAGGGCCCTGAAGGATTCTCCTAACCAGAGGTGATAACAAAGCTCCAATGAGCAAGTTTTCCATGGGGAGACGAGATTTGTTCTTATTGGTGCCTCAGGAAACCACCATTTGCTGGTATTGGAAATGAGGCCTCTGAGGAGAGATGCCTGGAAACCAAAGCAATGGATCTGCTTAGGGCCTAGGGGCCTGTCCGGTTCAATATTCTTCCCTGGGGATATCTTTTGTCTGAGTGGAGGTAGTTGCTCAGCTGGTTTGAGATCACACCTGTTTGTCCTGGACGTCCTACACTATTGGAATGGCCTCGGTAACTTTGGAGGATTTTCCTAATTTGCAAGGTTGTGGCCAATGGAATGGGAAGAATTCTCTTGAAAGGGAAGCACAGTCCTGAGGTGTGGCTCCAGGGACCCAAGTGTGGAGCGTGTGTGGTCCAGGGGTATTTGGACAAAAGTCTGAAAACACAAACTCCACTTAGGTTTGGGTCTGTAGGTATGGCCGGCCCGATATATAGACCGTGAGGAGAACTCTTCGGGATATGAACAAAGGGCGAAAGTGAGGTACTTGCTCATGCTTATTTTTTTCTGGATATGTGTCACCGATTGCCATGGAATGTCCGGGGGACCTCATGGGCCATCGATGAGGCTCCCTTTCTGGGGATTTGACCCAATCCCAAGAGTTTGGCGTCATTCTGTGGGAAGGGCAGAGGCCTTTCTGTTTTTTTTTTTTTTCCTCAGGTGGACAACCAAAAGAGGGATTCCACAGCATAGTCCTGGGGAGGGGCGACTGGACAACATGAACTCTGGTTAACATTGGGACCTAAGCACATGGCAAGCCCCATATGTAGGCTCTTGGTCCAGACACTGAGAGGCCTCCCTTGAGCATAGGGCTCACATTGAGTTTCACAATGTGTTTTTGTGCCCAAGGAGCCCCTCAAGTCAGGGCGTGGCCTAAGTACCATGCTGGTTTCTCCTACACTGAACGTTGCACAATATGGCAACCACAAGTTTTCTGGCCATGGGGAAGAAGGAGTTCTAATTTCTGCAACACTTTCACTCCTGGACTGTGATTGGATTTAAGGTCTAGGTTCTGAAGCCTGAAAACTGAGGTTGGGAAGAGATGAAGACCTAAGGCCATGGTGTGACTGATGTGCTCAGTTTTCGGCCAGCTATTGTGTGTGCGTTGGGAGGTGCAGGCTCAGGCTGTGGCAGACAGGGAATTAGTGCCTAGGCTAGACTGTATCATTGGGGTGCAGTCGAGTTTCGTGCAGGGTGGTACTCATTTGTGGTTACTGGGTAGCCCCAGAGGGTAACGTTTTTCTTCTGGAAGGAAGACACAGTGCCACATAGTGGCTCCAGAATTCCCAAACTGGAAGGCTTGTGGGCCAGGAGTGTGAGGAAAAAATTCTGAGAACAAAAGCCAGACTTAGATTTCGGGGTGAGGGGACGGCAGGAACCGTCTGCAGAGATGATTCGAGATCCCGTGTACCTGAAGACAGAGCTAGGATCAGACGTTGGCTCAGGTTGGAGTTTCTGTCCATGACGGCCCCTTCATGAAGGGGAGGGTGTCACGAGGCCATGGAGGTTTTCCCACGATGGGAATTGTGAGATGCTCCAAACCGCAATGATTCCTTCCGTGGGACAGTCGAGACCTGCTGGATGGTTCCAGGACATCCCATAAGGAAGCTATCCAGAGCAGGGTTCTAAGGATGGATGCCTGGGCAGCCTGCCTCCCATTCCTGGTGTCTCATAGCACCAAGGCAAGTTCGATCTGCTGGATCTAGGGGAGTAACCGAGGCGGGTGTGTTGAAATGTGTGAGTTGAGGATGGGTCATGATGTGCATTTGTGTCCATGGAGACCTTGGAATGGGGTGCTTGATCCGGGGCCTTGAGGGATGTTCATAACCGGAGGTTTTGATGGAGCTCTAAAGAGTACGTTTCCTATGTAGAGAAGAGAATTGTTTTGATGAGTGCCTAAGGAATCTCCCATATGCTGGTATTGGAAACCAGGCCTCTGAGGAGAGATGCCTGGAAACAAAAGCAATGGATATGATTAGGGCCTAGGTGCCTGTCCGGTTCAATCTCTTTCCTGGGGATACGTGTCTATGGATCTGAGGGGAGGTAGTTGCTCGGCTTGTGTCAGATCGCCCCTGTTTGTCCTGGGCAGCCTATAATATTGGGAATGGCCTCGGGATTTTTGAGTTTCTCCTAATCTATAGGGTTGTGGCCAATGGAATGGGCAGAAATCCCCTGGAGAGGGCAGGCACAGTTCTGAGTTTGGCTCTAGGGGCCCAGCCTTGAGGGTGTGTGTGCCAGGCATGTGGGGACAGAAGTCTGAAAACACAAATTCCGCTTAGGATTGGGGACATAGGTATGGCACGCCCAATCTACAGACCGTGATAACACTTCGGGATATGAAAAAGGGTGAGTTTGAGGTGCTTGCTCAGTTTTGTCTCTGGATTTGTGTCAACAATGTGGGTCGAATGCTGGCGTGGCCTCATGGGTTGTGGACGGCTTTCCTTCTCTGAGGATTTGACCCAATCCCAAGAGTTTGGGTACATTCTGTGGGATGGGAGGTGTCCTTTCTGTTTTTTTATTTTATTTTATGTACCTCATGTGTGCCAATAAAAGAGGGATTCCAGAGCAGAGTCCTTGGTAGGGACAACTGGATAACCCCACCTCTGTTTAAGTTTGGGGGCCTAGGGGCATGGCAAGTACAATATGTGGGCTCTTGATTCAGACCCTGAGAGGTCTTCCTTGAGGACAGGGCTCATGCTGAGGGTCACAATGCCTATTTGTGCCCAACAAGGCCCTCAAGCATGGGAAGGGCCTCATGGGCCACGCTGGATTCTCCTACACTGAACGTTGGAGAATATGCCAACCACAAGGTTTCCGGCCATGGCGAAGGAAGAGTTGTGATTTCTGCATCACGTTCACCCCTGGACAGTGATGGGAGTTTAGGTCTAGGTTCTGAAACCGAAACCCGAGGTTGGGAAGAGATGAAGACCTAAGGACCTGATGGATACAATGAGCTCAGTGTGTGGCTAGCTGTTGAGCGTAGGTCTGGAGGTGTGGGCTCATGCTGTGTCAGACAGGGCATTAGACAGGGTAGACTGCATATTTGGGGTGCAGTCGAGTGGCGTTCAGTTGATCCTCATTCGGGTTTCTAGGTAGCTCCATAAGGAAATATTTTTCTTCTGGAGGGCAGGCAGAGTGCTGCATTGTGGCCCCAGTATTGCCAAATTGTAGGGCTTTTGGGCCAGGGGTGTGAGGACGGTAGTCTGAGAACACAAACTAGGCTTAGTTTTTTGGGTGTGGGCACAGAAGGCACACTCTGCAGAGCTGAATCAAGATCTCATGCACCTGAAGCCAGGGCGAATATCAGACGTTTGCTCAGGTTGGAGTTTCTATCCATGATGGTCCCTTTATAAAGTGGAGCGTCTCAAGAGGCCATGAAGATTTTCCCACAATGGGAGTTGTGAGATGCACCAGACTGCAAAGATTACTTCTGTGGGACACTTGGGACCTGTTGGATGGCTCTAGGATGTCCCATATGGAATGACTCCAGAGTAGGGTTCTAAGGATGGATGCCTGGGCAGCCCGCCTCCCATTCTAGTTGTCTCCTAGCAACAAGGCAGGTTTGATCTGCAGGCCCTGGGGGAGAAACCAAGGGGGATGAGTTGACATGGACTCTACAGAGGATAGATCATAATGTGGGTTTAAGTCCATGGATACCTTGGAATGGGACACTTGATCCGGGGCCCTGAAAGATTCTCCTAAACAGAGGTTTTTATAGAGCTCCAAAGAGTACATTTCCTATGTGGAGACGAGATTTTTCTATGAGTGCCTCAGTAATCCCCCATATGCTGGTATTGGTAACCAGGCCTCTGAGGAGAGATGCCTGGATACAAAAGCAATGGATCTCATTAGGGCCTAAGTGCCTGTCCAGTTCAATCTTATTCTATGGGGATATCTGCCTCTGGGTCTGAGTGGAGGTAGTTTCCTAACTTGTGAAAGATCATCCCTGTTTGTCCTGGCCAGCCAACACTATTGGGATGGCCTCGGGGTGTTTGGAGGTTTCTCCTAATCTATAGGGTTGTGGCCAATGGAAATGGCAGAATTCCCCTGGAGAAGGAAGCCACAGTCCTCAGGTGTGGCTCCAGGGGCCCCAGCTTGGATGGTGTGTGGGCCAGGACTGTGGGGACAGAAGTCTGAAAACACAAACTCAGCTTAGGTTTGGGGATGTATGTATGAAGGCTCTATCTACAGATCGTGAGAATTTTCTGGGCTATGAATAAAGGGCGAGTATATGGCGTTTGCTCAGGCTTTTGTCTCTGGATTTTGTGCCTACGGTGGCCGTGGAACGTCGGGGTGTCCTGAAGGGCCATGGACAAGTCTTTCTCTGGTGATTTGGCCTGATCCCAAGTGGTTGGGATCATTCTGTGGATGGGAAGAGTCATTTTTGTATTTTTTTTTTTTTTTTTTACCTCAGGTGTCCCACCAAAGAGGGAATCCAGAGCAGTGCCCTGAGTAGGGGTGACTAGACATCTCTAACTCTGGTTGAGATTGGGGGACTAGGGGCTTGGAAAGCCCCATATGTGGGCTGTTGTCCAGTCATTAAGAGGCTTTACATGAGGATAGGGCTCACGCTGAGGGTCACAATGTGTGTTTTTGCAAATTGTAGCCCTCAGGGATAGGTGGGGCCTCATAGTCCATGCTGCTTTCTCCTACAATGAACGTTGGACCACATGCCAACCACAAGGTTTCTTGCCATGGCGAAGGAGAAGTTCTGATTCTTGTATCACGTTCACTCCTGAGCAGTGAGTGGAGATAAGGTCTAGGTTCTGAAGGTGAAAACAGAGGTTGGGTAGAGATGATGGCCGAAAGCCATTGTGGGTTTGATATGCTCAGTGTACTGCCAGATGTCTGGGTGTTGGACTGGAGGTCTGCCTTCAGGCTGTGTCAGACAGGGCTTTAGTGCACAGGCTAGATTGTATAATTGGGGTATGGTCGAGTGGCATGCAAGTTGTTACTCATTTGGCGTTTCTGGTTAGCCCTATAGGGCAACATTTTTCTTCTGGAGGGCAGGCAGAGTGCTGCATTGTGTCTCCAGAATTGCCAAACTGGAGGGATGTGGCCAGGATTGTGAAGACGGAAGTCTGAGAACACAAGTTAGTCTTAGGTTTCGGGGCGAGGGCACAGCAGGCACACTCTCAAGTGCTGAATCGTGATCTCGTGCTTATGAATTCAGGGCGCGGATCAGACTTTGGCTTAGGATGGAGTTTCTGTCCATGATGGCCCATTTATGAAGGTGTGGGGCATCATGAGGAAATGGAGGTTTTCTCACAGTGGGATTGTGTGATGCTTCAAACCACAAGGATTCATTCTGCGAGACAGTCAAGACAGGTTGGTTGGATTCAAGACGTCCCATAATGTAATTCTCCAGAGCAGGGTTCTAAGGATGGATGCCTGGGCAGCCCACCTCGCATTCCAACTGTCTCCTAGTGACAAGGCAGGTTTGATCTGCTGGCTCTGGGTGAGCAGCCGAGAGGGCTGATTTGAAATGGACTCTCCAGTGGATGGATCATAATGTAAGTTTGTGTCCTTGGCGACCTTGGAATTGGGCCATGGTGCCAGCGCCCTGAAGGATCCTCCTAACCTGAGGTATTGACACAGCTCCAAAGAGCAAGTTTCTCGTGTGGAGATGTGATCTGTTCTGATTGTCCTTAGGAAACCCCCATATTATTTATATTGGAAACCAGGCCTCTGAGGAGAGATACACATAGAAACCAAAGCAATGGCTCAGAATTTGGCTCAGGTTGGAGTTTCTGTCCATGATGGCCCCTTTATAAAGGGCAGCACCTCATGACGCCATGTAGGTTTTCCCACGATAGGAGTTGTGAGATGCTCCAATCTGCAAGGATTCCTTCTGCAGGGCAGTCAAGACCTGTTGGAAGGCTCCCAGGACATCCCATATGGAAAGGTGCCAGAGCAGGATTCCAAAGATGGATGCTTAGAGAGTCTGCTTTGCATTCCAGTTGTCTCCTAGGGACAAGGCCGGTTTGATATTCTGGTTCTGGGGGAGTAATCAACGGGGCTGAGTTGAAATGTACTCTCCCGCCGAATGGTCATAATGCGGGTTTGTGTCCATGGAGACCTTGGAATAGGGCGGTGGCTCCGGTTACCTGAAGGTTTCTCCTAACTGGAGGTTTTTACAGAGCTCCAAAGGATAAGTTTCCCATGTGGAGACAAGATTTGTTCTGATTGGTATCTCTGGAATCCCCCATATGGTGGTATTGGAAAACAGGCATCTGAGGAGAGATGCTTAGAAACAAAAGCAATGGAACCAATTACGTTCTAGGGGCCTGTCCAGTTTAACACCTTTCTCTTGGGATATCTGTCTACGGGTGAGTTGAGGTCGTTGCTCAGCTTGTGACAGATCACCCCTCTTTGTACTGGGCGGCCTACACTATTGGAATGGCCTCTGGGACTTTGGAGGTTTCTCCTAATTTGTAGGGTTGTGGCCAATGGAATGGGAAGAATTTCCTTGGAGAGGGCAGGCACAGTCCTGAGGTGTGGCTCCAGGGGCCTCAGCCTGGAGGGTGTGTGGGACAGGGATGTCAGGATAGAAGGCTGAAAACACGGTTTGGGGACGTAGGTATGGCAGGCCCAATCTACAGACTATGAGGAGAATTTTTGGGGCTATGACCTAAGGGTGAGGCTTATGTCTCTGGATTTTGTGTCAATAGTGGCCGTGGAATGTCCGGCTGGCCTCATGGGCCATGGAGGAGACTTTCTCTCTGGGGATGGCCTGATCCCAAGTGATTGGGGTCATTCTGTGGGTAAGAGGAATCCTTTCTGTGTTTACTTACCTCAAATGTGCCACCAAAGAGGGATTCCAGAGCAGAGCCCTGAGTAGGGGTGACAAGATGTATCTACCTCTGGTTAAGATTGGGTGACTTGGGGCATGGCAGGCCCCATATGTGGGCTCATGGTCCAGCCACTTAGAGGCTTTACTTGAGGACAGGGTTCAAACTGAGGGTCCCAATGTGTGTTTGTGCCCACCGCAGCTCTTAAGCATGTGCAGGGCCTCAGGGACCCTACACTACCCTAGGGGCCCTACTACTACTCCTGTAGGCCCTACAGGGGTCCTACACTGAACTTTGGATAAGATGCCAACCACAAGATTCTGGCGAGAGGGAAGGAGGAGTTATGATTTCTGCATCACGTTCACCCATGGGAAATGAGTAGAGATAAGGTCTAGGTTTCTGTAGCCTGAAAACCAGGTTGGAAAGAGATGGCAACCTAAGGCCATGGCGGTTCTGATGTTGTCAGTGTATGGCAAGCTGTCTGGGTGTCGGTTGGGAATTCAGGCCTCAGGTTGTGTCAGACAGGGCATTAGTGCACAGGCTAGACTATATAATTGGTGTACAGTTGAGTGGCATGCAGGTTTATCCTCATTTGAGGTTTCTGGGGAGACCCATAGGGCAACGTTTTTCTTCTAGAGCGCAGGCAGAGTGCAGCGCTGTGTCATCAGAAATCCCAAAATGGAGGGCGTGTGGTCCAGGAGAGTGAGGAGGGAAATCTGAGAACACTAGCTATGCTTAGGTTTTGGGGTGAGGGCACAGCAGGTACACTCTGAAGAGATTAATCAAGATCTCGTTCATCTGAAGTCAAGGCGAAGATCAGCCGTTGGGTCAGGTTGGAGTTTCTTTCCATGATCCGCCTTCATGAAGATTGGGGGCATCATGTGACCTTGGAAGCTTTCCATGATATGAGTTGTGAGGTGGTCCATGCACAAGGACTCCTGTGGGACAGTCGACAACTGTTGGATCGCTCAAGGATGTCCCATAAAGAACGACGCAAGACAGGGTTCTAAAGGTTCTAATGATCTCTAAGGAGAGATGCCTGGAAACCAAAGCAATAGATCCGATAGGTGCCTATGGGCCTGCTCGTTCCTTTTTACCTCAGGGGACATCAGTGTATTGGTCTGAGTGGCAGTAGGTGCTCAGATGGGCCCAGATTGCCCCTGCTTGTCCTGAGAAGCCACAAATATTGGGATGGCCTCAGGGACTTTGGTGGTTTATCCTATTAGTAGGGTTCTGGCCATTGGAATGGGCACATACAATTCCCTTGGAGAGGGCAAGCACAGTCTTCATGTTTGGCTCCAGGGTCCTGAGCCTGTAGGGTGTGTAAGCCTGAAAACCGAGTTTGAGAAGAGTTGACAAACTAAGGCCATGACGGGTCTGATGTGCTCAGTGTATGGCCAGCTTTCTGGGTGGGAACAGGAGGTCCAGGCTCAGGCTGTCAGAGGGGCCATTAGTGCCCAGGTCAGCCTATATATTGGGGGTACAGCCGAATGGCGTGCAGGATGATCCTCATTTGGGATTTCTGGGTAGCCCCAGAGGGCAATGTTTTGCTTCTGGAGGGCAGGCAGAGTGCTGCATTGTAGTTCTGGATTGCCAAATTGGAGGGCTTGTGGGCCAGTAGTCTGAGGACGGAAGCCTGAGAACCCAAGCTAGGCCTAGGTTTCTGGATGAGGATATGGCAGGCACAATCTACAGACCTGAATCGAGTTCACATGCATCTGAAGTCAGGGCGAGGTTCAGACGATCGCTCAGGTTGGACATTCTGTCCATGATGGCCCCTTCTTGAAGGGGGGGTACATCACGAGGCCATGGGGGTTTTCCGATGATGGGAGTTGTGAGAAGCTCCCAACTGCAAAGATTCTTCTGCAGGACAATTGAGACCTGTTGGTTGGCTCCAGGACAACGATTCCGAGCAGGGTTCTAAGGATAGAGGGCTGGGTAGTCCACCACGCATTCCAATTGTCTCCAAGCAACAAGACAGGTTATATCTGCTGGATCTGGGGGAGCAACCGATTTGGCTGAGTTGAAATGGACTCTCCCGTGGATGTGTCCTAATATGATTTTGTGTCCATGGAGACCTTGGAATAAAGCGGTGGCACTGGTGCCCTGAAGAGTTCTCCTAAAGTGAGGCTTTCACAAAGCTCCATCGTGCAAGTTTCCCATGTGTAGATGAGATTTGTTCTGATGGGTGAGTCAAGAAACAGCCATATGCTGTTATTGAAATCCAGGTCTCTGAGGAGAGATGCCTGGAAACCAAAGCAATGGATCCGATAGGTGCCAAGGGGCATGTTCGTGCCTTTTTACCTCTGGGGACATCATTCTACGGGTCTGAGTGCCGGTAGGTGCACAGATGGGCCCAGATTGCCCCTGTTTGTCCTGGGAAGCCGCAAATATTTGGATGGCCTCAGGGACTTTGGAGGTTTATCCTCTTAGTAGGGTTGTGGCCATTGGAATGGGCACACACAATTCCCTTGGAGAGGGCAAGCACAGTCGTCAGGTTTGGTTCCAGGGGCCTGAGCCTGTAGGGTGTGTAGGCCAGGGCTGTTTGGACAGTTGTCTAAAAACACAAACTCGGCTTATGTTTCGGCTCATAGGTATGGCAGGACTGATCTACAGACCATGAGGAGAACTCTTCGGGATATGAAAAAAGGGAGAGTGTGAGGCTCTTGCTCAAGTTTTTGTCTCTGGATATCGTGTCACTCATGGTCGTGAAATTTCCGGGTGACTTCATGGGAAATGGACGAGTCTTACTCTTTGGGGGGTTGGGCCCGTCCAAAGACTTTGGGGTCATTCTGTGGGATGGAAGAAGTCCGTTGTTCTGTTGATGTTGATTTGTTTTTTTTTTGTTTTTCAACCTCAGGTGTCCCTCCAAATGAGGGATTCCAGAGTAGAGCCCTGGGGAGGGGCGACTGGACAACCAGAAAGCTGGTTAAAAACTGGGGCCTAGGGACTTGTCAAGTCCATTATGACATCTAATGGTCCAGCCACTGAGAGGACGTACTAGAGGACAGGACTCACGCTGAGGGTCTCAATGCGTGTTTATGCCCTCGTCGCACTCAAGAATGGGCGGGGCCTCAGGGTGAAAGCTGGTGTCTCCTACACTGAACGTTGGACATCATGCCAACCACAATGTTTCTTTCCATGGGTAAGGAAGAGTTCTGATTTCTGTATCACAGTCACCCCTGGGCAGTGATTGGAGATAAGGTCTAGGTTCTGAAGCCTGAAAACTGAGGTAGGGAAGAGATGATGACCTAAGGCCATGGCGGGTCTGACGTGCTCAGTGTGCGGTCAGCTGTCTGGGTGTTGGTCACGAGGTCCGGGCTCAGGTTGTCAGACAGTGCATTAGTGCCCAGGTTAGACTATATCTTTTGGGTGCATTCGAGTGCCTTGTATGTTCTTATCTGAAGTATTCTTCAGGATATGAAGAATGAGAGAGTCTGAGGCGAGTGCTCAGGGTTTTGTCTCTGGATTTTGTATCAGCGATGGCCGTGGAATGTTGGGGAGGCCTCATGGGCCATGGACGAATCTTGCTCTCTGTGGATTTGGCCCGATCCCAATTGTTTTTCGTCAATCTGTGGGATGGGAGGACTCTTTTTCAGGTTTGTTACCTCAGGGGTCCCACCAAAAGAGGAATTCCAAAGGAGAGCCCTGGGGAAGAGTGAAGGGACAACCCGAACTATGTTTTAAAAATTGGGGCCTAGGGGCATGGCAAGCCCAATATGCTGTCTCTCCATCCAGCCACTGTGAGGCCTTACCTGAGGACAGGGCTCAGGCTGAGGGTCACAATGTGTGTTTGTGACCAATGTGGCCCGCAAGCATGGGCGGGGCCTCATGGGCCACACTGGTTTCAAGTACACTGAACCTTGGACAACATGCCAACCACAAGGTTTCTTGCCATGGGGAAAGAGTTTTGATTTCTGCATCATTTCCATACCCGGGCCGTGATTGGAGATAAGGTCTAGGTTCTGAAGCCTGAAAATCGAGATTGAGAAGAGATGACGACCTAAGGCCATGGCGGGTCCGATGTGCTCAGTGTGCGGCCAGCTGTCTGGGTGGGGCCATGAGGTCCTGGCTTAGGCTGTGTCAGAAAGGGCATTAGTGCCAAGGTCAGCCTATATATTTGGGGTACAGCCAAATGGCGTGCAGGTTGATCCTCATTTGGCTTTCTGGGTAGCCCCAGAGGGCAATGTTTTTCTTCTGTAGGGAAGGCAGAGTGCTGCATTGTACTTCTGGATTGCCAAACTCGAGGGCTTGTGGGCCAGTAGACTGATCACGGAAGTCTGAGAACCCAAGCTAGGCCTAGTTTTCTGTGTGCGGATATGGCAGGCACAATCTATGGTCCTGAATCGAGATCTCGTGCATCTGAAGACAGGGCAAGGATAAGACGATCGCTCAGGTTAGACATTCTGTCCCTGATGGCCCCTTCTTGAAGGGGGGGTGGATCACGAGGCCATGGGGGTTTTCCCAAGATGGGAGATGAGAGAAGCTCCCAACTGCAAAGATTCTTCTATAGGGCAATTGAGACCTGTTGGTTGGCTTCAGGACAACCTTTCCGAGCAGGGTTATAAGGACGGATGGCTGGGTAGGCCACTTCGCATTCCAATTGTCTCCAAGCAACAGACAGGTTATATCTGCTGGATCTGGGGGAGCAACCGAGGAGGCTGAGTTCAAATAAACTCTCCCGTGGATGTGTCATAATATGTTTTGTGTCTATGGAGACCTTGGAATGAAGCGGTGGCACTGGGGCCCTGAAGGGTTCTCATAAAGAGAGGCTTTCACACATCTCCATCGTGCAAGTTTTCCATGTGTAGATGAGATTTGTTCTGATGGGTGAGTCAAGAAACAGCCATATGCTGTTTCTGAAATCCAGGCCTCTGAGGAGAGATGCCTGGAAGCCAAACCAATGGATCCAATATGTGCCTAGGGGCCTGCTCGTTCCTTTTTACCTCTGGGGACATCAGACTACGGGTCTGAGTGCAGGTAGGTGCTCAGATGGGCCCAGATTGCCCCTGTTTGTCCTGGGAAGCCACCAATATTGGGATGGCCTCAGGGACTTTGGATGTTTATCCTCTTAGTAGGGTTGTGGCCATTGGAATGGGCACATAAAATTCCTTGGAGAAGGCAAGCACAGTCGTCAGGTTTGGCTCCAGGGGCCTGAGCCTGTAGGGTGTGTAGACCAGGGCTGTTTGGATAGTTGCCTGAAAGCACAAGCTCGGCTTATGTTTCGGGTCATAGGTATGGCAGGACTGATCTATAGACCATGAGGAGAATCCTTCGGGATATGAAAAAAGGGCGAGTGTGAGGCTCTTGCTCAGGTTTTTGTCTCTCGATATCGTGTCACTAATGGTCATGAAATTTCCGGGTGACTTCATGGGAAATGGACGAGTCGTACTCTCTGGGGGTTTGGCCCCGTCCAAAGACTTTGGGGTCATTCTGTGGGATGGAAGAAGTCCTTTGTTCTGTTGTTGATGATTTGTTTTGTTTTGTTTTTCAACCTCAGGTGTCCCACCAAATGAGGGATTCCAGAGTAGAGCCCAGGGGAGGGGCGACTGGACAACCATAAATGTGGTTAAAAATTGGGGCCTAGGGACATGTCAAGCCCATTATGACATCTAATGTTCCAGCCAGTGAGAGGACGTACTAGAGGACAGGACTCACAGTGAGGGTCACAATGCGTGTTTATGCCCTCGTCGCACTCAAGAATGGGCGGGGCCTCCGGGTGAATGCTGGTTTCTCCTACACTGAACGTTGGACAACATGCCCACCAGAAGGTTTCTTGCCATGGGTAAGGAAGAGTTCTGATTTCTGCATCACAGTCAGCCCTGGGCAGTGATTGGAGATAAGGTCTAGGTTCTGAAGCCTGAAAACTGAGGTAGGGAAGAGATGTTGACCTAAGGCTATGGCGGGTCTGATGTACTCAGTGTGCGGTCAGCTGTCTGGGTGTTGGTCACGAGGTCCGGGCTCATGTTGTCAGACAGTGCATTAGTGCCCAGGTTAGACTATATATTTTGGGTGCATTCCAGTGCCGTGTAGGTTCTTATCTGAAGAACTCTTCAGGATATGGAGAATGAGCGAGTCTGAGGCGCGTGCTCAGGCTTTTGTCTCTGGATTTTGTTACAGCGATGGCCCTGGAATGTTTGGGAGGCCTCATGGGCCATGGACGAATCTTGCTCTCTGTGGATTTGGCCCGATCCCAATTGTTTTTCGTCAATCTGTGGGATGGGAGGACACTTTTTCAGGTTTGTTACCTCAGGGGTCCCACCAAAAGAGGAATTCCAAAGCAGAGCCCTGGGGAAGAGTGAAGGGACACCCCGAACTACGGTTAAAAATTGGGGCCTAGGGCCATGGCAAGCCCAATATGCTGTCTCTCCATCCAGCCACTGAGAGGCCTTACCTGAGGACTGGGCTCAGGCTGAGGGTCACAATGTGTGTTTGTGACCAATGTGGCCCGCAAGCATGGGCGGGGCCTCATGGGCCACACTGGTTTCAAGTACACTGAACCTTGGACAACATGCCAACCACAAGGTTTCTTGCCATGGGGAAAGAGTTTTGATTTCTGCATCATTTCCATACCCGGGCCGTGATTGGAGATAAGGTCTAGGTTCTGAAGCCTGAAAATCAAGATTGAGAAGAGATGACGACCTAAGGCCATGGCGGGTCCGATGTGCTCAGTGTGCGGCCAGCTGTCTGGGTGGGGCCAGGAGGTCCTGGCTCAGGCTGTGTCAGAAAGGGCATTAGTGCCAAGGTCAGCCTATATATTTGGGGTACAGCCAAATGGCGTGCAGGTTGATCCTCATTTGGCTTTCTGGGTAGCCCCAGAGGGCAATGTTTTTCTTCTGGAGGGCAGGCAGAGTGCTGCATTGTACTTCTGGATTGCCAAACTCGAAGGCTTGTGGGCCAGTAGACTGATCACGGAAGTCTGAGAACCCAAGCTAGGCCTAGGTTTCTGTGTGAGGATATGGCAGGCACAATCTACAGTCCTGAATCGTATCTCGTGCATCTGAAGTCAGGGCGAGGATAAGACGATCGCTCAGGTTAGACATTCTGTCCCTGATGGCCCCTTCTTGAAGGGGGGGTGGATCACGAGGCCATGGGGGTTTTCCCAATATGGGAGATGTGAGAAGCTCCCAACTGCAACGATTCTTCTGCACGATAATTGATACCTGTTGGTTGGCTCCAAGATACCATTCCGAGCAGAGTTCGAAGGATGGATGGCTGGGTAGCCCACCTCGCATTCCAATTGTCTCCAAGCAACAAGACAGGTTAGATCTGCTGGACCTGGGGGAGAAACCGAGGAGGCTGAGTTGAAATGGACTCTCCCGTGGATGTGTCCTACTATGATTTTGCGTCTATGGAGACCTAGGAATGAAGCGGTGGCACTGGGGCCCTGAAGGGTTCTCCTAAAGAGAGGCTTTCACACAGCTCAATCGTGCAAGTTTCCCATGTGTAGATGAGATTTGTTTTGATGGGTAAGTCAAGATACAGCCATATACTGTTATTGAAATCCAAGTCTCTGAGGAGATATGCCTGGAAACCAAAGCAATGGATCCGATATGTGCCTAGGGGTATGTTCGTGCCTTTTTACCTCTGGAGACATCATTCTACGAGTCTGAGTGCAGGTAGGTGCTCAGATGGGCCCAGATTGCCCCTGTTTGTCCTGGGAAGCCACAAATATTGGGATGGCCTCAGGGACTTTGGATGTTTATACTCTTAGTAGGGTTGTGGCCATTGGAATGGGCACATACAATTCCCTTGGAGAAGGCAAGCACAGTCGTCAGGTTTGGCTCGAGGGGCCTGAGCCTGTAGGGTGTGTAGGCCAGGGCTGTTTGGACAGTTGTCTGAAGACACAAACTTGGTTTATGTTTCTTGTCCTAGGTATGGCAGGACTGATCTACAGACCATGAGGAGAACTCTTCGGGATATGAAAAAAGGGCGAGTGTGAGGCTCTTGCTCAAGTTTTTGTCTCTGGATATCGTGTCACTCATGGTCATGAAATTTCCGGGTGACTTCATGGGAAATGGACGAGTCTTACTCTCTGGGGGTTTGGCCACGTCCAAAGAGTTTGGGGTCATTCTGTGGGATGGAAGAAGTCCGTTGTTATGTTGTTGTTGATTTGTTTTGTTTTGTTTTTCAACCTCAGGTGTCCCACCAAATGAGGGATTCCAGAGTAGTGCCCTGGGAAGGGGCGAGTGCAAACCAGAAATCTGGTTAATAATTGGGGCCTAGGGACATGTATAGCCCATTATGACATCTAATGTTCCAGCCACTGATAGGACGTACTAGAGGACAGGACTCACGCTGAGGGTCACAATGCGTGTTTATGCCCTCGTCGCACTCAACAATGGGCGGGGCCTCAGGGTGAATGCTGGTTTCTCCTACACTGAACGTTCGACAACATGCCAACCACAAGGTTTCTTGCCATGGGTAAGGAAGAGTTCTGATTTCTGCATCACAGTCACCCCTGGGCAGTGATTGGAGATAAGGTCTAGGTTCTGAAGCCTGAAAACTGAGGTAGGGAAGAGATGATGACCTAAGGCCATGGCTGTTCTGATGTGCTCAGTGCGCGGTCAGCTGTCTCGGTGTTGGTCACGAGGTCCGGCTTCAGGATGTCAAAGAGTGCATTGGGGCCCACGTTAGACTATTTATTTTGGGTGCATTCGAGTGCCGTGTAGGTTCTTATCTGAAGAAATCTTCAGGATATGGAGAATGAGCGAGTCTGAGGCACGTGCTCAGGCTTTTTTCTCTGGATTTTGTTACAGCGATGGCCCTGGAATGTTGGGGAGGCCTCATGGGCCATGGACGAATTTTGTTCTCGGTGGATTTGGCCCGATTCCAATTGTTTATCGTCAATCTGTGGTATGGGAGGACTCCTTTCAGGTTTGTTACCTCAGGTGTCCCACCAAAAGAGGAATTCCAAAGCAGAGCCCTGGGGAAGAGTGAAGGGACAACCCAAACTATGGTTAAAATTTAGGGCCTAGGGGCATGGCAAGCCCAATATGCTGTCTCTCCATCCAGCCACTGAGAGGCCTTACCTGGGGACTGGGCTCAAGCAGAGGGTCACAATTTGTGTTTGTGACCAATGTGGCCCGCAAGCATGGGCGGGGCCTTTGGGCCACACTGGTTTCTACTCCACTGATCCTTGGACAACATGCCAACCACAAGGTTTCTTGCCATGGGGAAAGAGTTCTTATTTCTGCATCGTTTTCAACCGGGGCCGTGATTGGAGATAAGGTCTATGTTCTGAAGCCTGAAAACCGAGGTTGAGAAGAGATGACGACCTAAGGCCATGGTGGGTCCGATGTACTAAGTGTGCAATCAGCTGTCTGGTTGGGGCCCGGATGTCCAGGCTCAGGCTGTGTCAGAAAGGGCATTAGTGCCCCGGTCAGCATATATTTGTGGTACAGCGGAATGCCGTGCATGTTGATCCTCATTGGGGGTTTCTGGGTAGCCCCAGAGGGCAATGTTTTTCTTCTGGAGGGCAGGCAGAGTGCTGCATTGTAGTTCTGGATTGCCAAACTGGAGGGCTTGTGGGCACGTAGTCTGAGGACGGAAGTCTGTAAACTCAAGCTAGGCCTAGGTATCTGGGTGAGGATATGGCAGGCACAATCTACAGACCTGAATCGATATCTCGTGCATCTGAAGTCAGGGCGAGGATCAGACGATCGCCCAGGTTGGACATTCTGTCCCTGATGGCCCCTTCTTGAAGGGGGGGTGATCACGAGACCATGGGGTTTTTCCCATGATGGGAGATGTGAGAACCTCCCAACTGCAAAGATTCTTCTATAGGGCAATTGAGACCTGTAGGTTGGCTCCAGGACAACGTTTCCGTGCAGGGTTCTCAGGATGGATGGCTGGGTATGCCACTTCGCATTCCAATTGTCTCCAAGCAAACAGACAGGTTATATCTGCTGGATCTGGGGGAGAAACCGAGGAGGCTGAGTTGAAATGGATTCTCCCGTGGATGTGTCCTAATATGATTTTGTGTCTATGGAGACCTTGGAATGAAGCGGTGGCACTTGGGCTCTGAAGGGTTCCCCTAAAGAGAGGCTTTCACACATCTCCATCGTGCAAGTTTCCCATGTGTAGATGAGATTTGTTCTGATGGGTGAGTCAAGAAATATCCATATGCTGTTATTGAAATCCAGGCCTCTGAGGAAATATGCCTGGAAGCCAAACCAATGGATCCGATAGGTGCCTAGGGGCCTGTTCGTTCCTTTTTACCTCTGGGGACATCAGTCTACGAGTCTGAGTGCAGGTAGGTGCTCAGATGGGCCCAGATTGCCCCTGTTTGTCCTGGGAAGCCACCAATATTGGGATGGCCTCAGGGACTTTGGAGGTTTATCCTCTTAGTAGGGTTGTGGCCATTGGAAAGGGCACATACAATACCCTTGGAGAAGGCAAGCACAGTCGTCTGGTTTGGCTCGAGGGGCCTGAGCATGTAGGGTGTGTATACCAGGGCTGTTTGGACAGTTGTCTGAAAGCACAAGCTCGGCTTATGTTTCGGGTCATAGGTATGGCAGGACTGATCTACAGACCATGAGGAGAACTCTTCGGGATATGAAAAAAGGGCGAGTGTGAGGCTCTTGCTCAACTTTTTGTCTCTGGATATCGTGTCACTCATGGTCATGAAATTTCCCGGGTGACTTCATGGGAAATGGGCGAGACTTACTCTCTGGGGGTTTGGCCCCGTCCAAAGAGTTTGGGGTCATTCTGTGGGATGGAAGAAGTCCTTTGTTCTGTTGTTGATGATTTGTTTTGTTTTGTTTTTCAACGTAAGGTGTCCCACCAAATGAGGGATTCCATAGTAGAGCCCTGGGGAGGGGCGACTGGACAACCAGAAATCTGGTTAAAAATTGGGGCCTAGGGACATGTCAAGCCCATTATGACATCTAATGTTCCAGCCAGTGAGAGGACGTACTAGAGGACAGGAGTCACAGTGAGGGTCACAATGCGTGTTTATGCCCTCGTCGCACTCAAGAATGGGCGGGGCCTCAGGCTGAATGCTGGTTTCTCCTACACTGAACATTTGACAACATGCCAACCACAAGGTTTCTTGCCATGGGTAAGGAAGAGTTCTGATTTCTGCATCACAGTCACCCCTGGGCAGTGATTGGAATTAAGGTCTAGGTTCTGAAGCCTGAAAACTGAGGTAGTGAAGAGATGATGACCTAAGGCCATGGCGGGTCTAATGTGCTCAGTGTGCGTTCAGCTGTCTGGGTGTTCGTCACGATGTCCGGGCTCAGGATGTCAGACAGTGCATTAGTGCCCAGGTTAGACTATATATTTTGGGTGCATTTGAGTGCCGTGTAGGTTCTTATCTGAAGAACACTTAAGGATATGAAGAATGAGCAAGTCTGACGCGCGTGCTCAGGCTATTTTCACTGGATTTTGTATCATCGATGGCTGTGGAATGGCGGAGGCCTCAAGGGCCATGGACGAATGTTGCTCTCTATGGATTTGGCCCGAACCCAATTGCTTTTCATCAATCTGTGGGATGGGAGGACTCCTTTCAGGTTTGTTTCGTCAGGTGTCCCACCAAAGAGGAATTAGAAAGCAGAGCCCTGTGGAAGACTGAAGGGACAATCCGAACTATGGTTAAAAATTGGGGACTAGGGTCATGGCAAGCCCAATATGCTGTCTCTCCATCCAGCCACTGAGAGGCCTTACCTGAGGACTGGGCTCAGGCTGAGGGTCACAATGTGTGTTTGTGACCAATGTGGCCCGCAAGCATGGGCGGGCCTCATGGGCCACACTGGTTTCAACTACACTGAACCTTGGACAACACCAACCACAAGGTTTCTTGCCATAGGGAAAGAGGTCTGATTTCAAATCTGGGCCTTGATTGGAGATAAGGTCTAGGTTCTGAAGCCTGAAAACCGAGGTTGAGAAGAGATCACGACCTAAGTCCATGACGGTTCCGATGTGCTCAGTGTGCGGCCAGCTGTCTGGGTGGGGCCAGGATGTCCAGGCTCAGGCAGTGTCAGAAAGGGCATTAGTGCCCAGGTCAGCCTATATATTTGGGGTACAGCCGAATGGCGTGCCCCGTTGATCCTCTTTTGGGGTTTCTGGGTAGCCCCATGTGGCAATGTTTTTCTTCTGGTAGGCAGGAAGAGTGCTGCATTGTAGTTCTGGATTGCCAAACTGGAGGGCTTATGAGCCAGCAGTCTGAGGACGGAAGTCTGAGAACCCAAGCTCGGCCTAGGTTTCTGGGTGAGGATATGACAGTCACAATCTACAGACCTGAATCGAGATCTCGTGCATCTGAATTCATGGCGAAGATCAGAAGATCACTCAGGTTGGACATTCTGTCGCTGATGGCCCCTTCTTGAAGGGGTGGTGGATCACGAGGCCATGGGGGTTTTCCCACGATGGTAGTTGTGAGAAGCTCCCAACTGCAAAGATTCTTCTGCAGGACAATTGAGACCTGTTGGTTGGCTCCAGGACAATGATTCCGAGCATGGTTCTAAGGATGGATGGCTGCGTAGCCCACCTCGCATTCCAATTGTCTCCAAGCAACAAGACAGGATAGATCTGCTGGATCTGGGGGAGCAACCGAGGAGGCTGAGTTGAAATGGACTCTCCCGTGGATGTGTCCTAATATGATTTTGTGTCTATGGAGACCTTGGAATGAAGCGGAGGCACTTGGGCCCTGAAGTGTTCTCCTAAAGAGAGGCTTTCACATAGCTCCATCATGCAAGATTCCCATGTGTAAATGAGATTTGTTCTGATGGGTGAGTCAAGAAACAGCCATATGCTGTTATTGAAATACAGCCCTCTGAGGAGAGATGCCTGGAAACCAAAGCAATGAATCCGATATGTGCCTAAGGGCCTGTTCGTTCCTTTTTACTTCTGGGGACAACAGTCTAAGGGTCAGAGGGCCGGTAGGTGCTCAGATGGGCCCAAATTGCCCCGTTTGTCCTGGGAAGACACAAATACTGGCATGGCCTCAGGGACTTTGGAGGTATCTTCTTAGTAGGGTTGTGACTTTGGAATGGGCACATACAATTCCCTTGGAGAGGGCAATCGCAGTCGTCAGGTTTGGCAACAGTGGCCTGAGCCTGTATGGTGTATAGGGCAGGGCTGTTTGGACAGTTGTCTGAAAACACAAACTCGGCTTATGTTTCAGGTCATAGGTAGGGCAGGACTGATCTACAGACCATGAGGAGAACACTTTGGGATATGAAAAAAGGGCGAGTGTGAGGCTCTTGCTCAAGTTTTTGTCTCTGGATATCGTGTCACTCATAGTCGTGAAATTTCCGGGTGACGTCATGGGAAATGGACGAGTCTTACTCTCTGGGGGTTTGGCACAGTCTAAAGAGTTTGGGGTCAATCTGTGGGATGGAAGAAGTCCGTTGTTCTGTTGTTGTTGATTTGTTTTGTTTTTTTTTTTTGTTTGTTTTTCAACCTCGGGTGTCCCACCAAATGAGGGATTCCAGAGTAGAGCCCTGGGGAGGGGCGACTGGACAACGAGAAATCTGGTTAAAATTTGGGGCCTAGGGACATGTCAAGCCCATTATGACATCTAATGGTCCAGCCACTGAGAGGACGTACTAGAGGACAGGACTCACGCTGAGGGTCACAATGCGTGTTTATGCCCTCGTCGCACTAAAGAATGGGCGGGGCCTCACGGTGAATGCTGGTTTTTCCTACACTGAACGTTGGACAACATGCCAACCACAAGGTTTCTTGCCATGGGTAAGGAAGATTTCTGATTTCTACATCACAGTGACCCATGGGAAGTGATTGTAGATAAGATCTAGGTTCTGAAGCCTGAAAACTGAGGTAGGGAAGAGATGTTGACCTAAGGCCATGGCGGGTCTGATGTGCTCAGTGTGCGGTCAGCTGTCTGGGTGTTGGTCACGAGGTCCGGGCTCAGGTTGTCAGACAGTGCATTAGTGCCCAGGTTAGACTATATATTTTGGGTGCATTCAAGTGCCGTGTAGGTTCTTATCTGAAGAACTCTTCAGGATATGAAGAATGAGCGAGTCTGAGGCGCGTGCTCAGGCTTTTGTCTCTGGATTTTATTTCAGCGATGGCCGTGGAATGTTGCGGAGGCCTCATGGGCCATGGACGAATCGTGCTCTCTGTGGACTTGGCCCGATGCCAATTGCTTTTCGTCAATCTGTGTGATGGGAGGACTCCTTTCAGGTTTTTTTCGTCAGGTGTCCCACGAAAGAGGAATTCCAAAACAGAGCCCTGTGGAAGACTGAAGGGACAACCCGAACTATAGTTAAAAATTGGGGCCTAGGGGCATGGCAAGCCCAATATGCTGTCTCTCCATCCAGCCACTGATAGGCCTTACCTGAGGACTGGGCTCAGGCTGAGGGTCACAATGTGTGTTTGTGACAAATGGGGCCCACAAACATGGTCGGGGCTTCATGGTCCACACTGGTTTCAACTACACTGTACCTTGGACAACATGCCAACCACAAGTTTTCTTGCCATAGGGAAAGAGGTCTGATTTCAAATCCGGGCCTTGATTGGAGATAAGGTCTAGGTTCTGAAGTCTGAAAACCCAGGTTGAGAAGAGATGACGACCTTAGGCCATGATGGGTCGATGTGCTCATTGTGCGGCCAGCTGTCTGGGTGGGGCCAGGAGGTCCAGGCTCAGGCTGTGTAAAAAAGGGCATTAGTGACCATGTGAGCCTATATATTTGGGGTACAGCCGAATGGCGTGCCCCGTTGATCCTCATATGGGTCTTCAGTGTAGCCCCAGAGGGCAATGTTTTTATTCTGAAGGGCAGGCAGAGTGCTGCATTGTCATTCTGGATTGCCAAACTGGAGGGCTTTGGGCCAGTAGTCTGAGGACGGAAGTCTGAGAACCCAAGGCAGGTCTAGGTTTCTGGGTGAGGATATGGCATACACAATCTACAGACCTGAATCGAGATCTCGTGCATCTGAAGTCAGGGCAAGGATCAGACGATCGCTCAGGTTGGACATTCTGTCCCTGATGGCTCCTTCTTGAAGGGGGGGTGGATCACGAGGCCATGGGTGTTTTCCCACGATGCTAGTTGTGAGAAGCTCCCAACTGCAAAGATTCTTCTGCAGGACAATTGAGACCTGTTGGTTGGCTCCAGGACAACGATTCGGAGCAGGGTTCTAAGGATGGATGGCTGGGTAGCCCACCTCGCATTCCAATTGTCTGCAAGCAACAAGGCAGGTTAGATCTGCTGGATCTGGGGGAGCAACCGAGGGGGCTGAGTTGAAATGGACTCTCCCGTGGATGTGTCCTAATATGGTTTTGTGTCTATGGAGACCTTGGAATGAAGCGGTGGCACTGGGGCCCTGAAGGGTTCTCATAAAGAGAGGCTTTCACACAGCTCCATCGTGAAAGTTTCCCATGTGTAGATGAGATTTGTTCTGATGGGTGAGTCAAGAACAGCCATATGCTGTTATTGAAATCCAGGCCCCTGAGGAGAGATGCCTGGAAACCAAAGCAATGGATCCGATAAGTGCCTAGGGGCATGTTCGTGCCTTTTTACCTCTGGGGACATCAGTCTACGGGTGTGAGTGCAGGTAGGTGCTCAGATGGGTCCAGATTGCACCTGTTTGTCCTGGGAAGCCACAAATATTGGGATGGTCTCAGGGACTTTGGAAGTTTATCCTATTAGTAGGGTTGTGGCCATTGGAATGGGCACAAACAATTCGCTTGGAGAGGGCAAGCACAGTCGTCAGGTTTGGCTCCAAGGGCCTGAGCCTGTAGGGTGTGTAGGCCAGGGGTGTTTGGACATTTGTCTGAAAACACAAACTCGGCTTATGTTTCGGGTCATAGGTATGGCAGGACTGATCTACAGACCATGAGGAGAACACTTCGGGATATGAAAAAACGGCGAGTGTGAAGCTCTTGCTCAAGTTTTTGTCTCTGGATATCGTGTCACTCATGGTCGTGAAATTTCCGGGTGACTTCATGGAAAATGGACGAGTCGTACTCTCTGGGGGTTTGGCCCCGTCCAAAGAGTTTTGGGTCTTTCTGTGGGATGGAAGAAATCCGTTGCTCTGTTGTTCTTGATTTGTTTTGTTTTTTTTTTCAACCTCAGGTGTCCCACCAAATGTGGGATTCCAGAGTAGAGCCCTGGGGAGTTGTGACTGGACAACCAGAAATCTGGTTAAAATTTGGGGCCTAGGGACATGTCAAGCCCATTATGACATCTAATGGTCCAGCCACTGAGAGGACGTACTAGAGGACAGTACTCACGCTGAGGGTCACAATCCGTGTTAATGCCCTCGTCGCACTGAAGAATGGGCGGGGACTCAGGGTGAATGCTGGTGTCTCCTACACTGAACATTGGACAACATGCCAACAACAAGGTTTCTTGCCATGGGTAAGGAAGATTTCTGATTTCTACATCACAGTGACCCGTGGGAAGTGATTGGAGATAAGATCTAGGTTCTGAAGCCTGAAAACTGAGGTAGGGAAGAGATGTTGACCTAAGGCCATGGCGGGTGTGTTGTGCTCAGTGTCCGGTCAGCTGTCTGGGTGTTGGTCACGAGGTCCGGGCTCATGTTGTCATACAGTGCATTAGTGCCCAGGTTAGACTATATATTTTGGGTGCATTCGAGTGACGTGTAGGTTCTTATCTGAAGAACTCTTCAGGATATGAAGAATGAGCGAGTCTGAGGCGCGTGCTCAGCCTTTTGTCTCTGGATTTTGTATGATCGATGGCCTGGAATGTTGGGGAGGTCAAATGGGCCATGGACGAATATTGCTCTCTGTGGACTTGTCCCAATGCCAATTGCTTTTCGTCAATCTGTGTGATGGGAGGATTCCTTTCAGGTTTGTTTCGTCAGGTGTCCCACCAAAGAGGAATTCCAAAGCAGAGCCCTGTGGAAGACTGAAGGGACAACCCAAACTATGGTTAAAATTTGGGGACTAGGGTCATGGCAAGCCCAATATGCTGTCTCTCCATCCAGCCACTGAGAGGCCTTACCTGAGGACTGGGCTCAGGCTGAGGGTCACAATGTGTGTTTGTGACCAATGTGGCTCGCAAGCATGGCGGGGCCTCATGGGCCACACTGGTTTCGACTACACTGAAACTTGGACAACACCAACCACAAGGTTTCTTGCCATAGGGAAAGAGGTCTGATTTCAAATCCGGGCCTTGATTGGAGATAAGGTCTAGGTTCTGAAGCCTAAAAACCCAGGTTGAGAAGATAGGACGAACTAAGGCCATGACGGGTCCGATGTGCTCAGTGTGCGGCCAGCTGTCTGGGTGAGGCCAGGATGTCCAGACTCAGACTGTGTAAGAAAGGGCATTAGTGCCCAGGTCAGTCTATATATTTGGGGTACAGCCGAGTAGCGTGCCCCGTTGATCCTCATTTGGGGTTTCTGGGTAGCTCCAGAGGGCAATGTTTTTCCTCTGGAGGGCAGGCAAAGTGCTGCTTTGTAGTTCTGTATTGCCAAACTGGAGGGCTTGTGGGCCAGCAGTCTGAGGACGGAAGTCTGAGAACCCAAGAAAGGCTTAGGTTTCTGGGTGAGGATACGGCAGGCACAATCCACAGACCTGAATCGAGATCTCGTGCATCTGAAGTCAGGGCGAGGATCAGACAATCGCTCAGGTTGGACATTCTGTACCTGATGGCCCCTTCTTGAAGGGGGGGGTGGATCACATGGCCATGGGGGTTTTCCCACGATGGGAGTTCTGAGAAGCTCCCAACTGCAAAGATACTTCTGCAGTACAATTGAGACCTGTGGATTGGCTCCAGGACAACGATTCCGAGCATGGTTCTAAGGATGGTTGGCTGGCTAGCCCACCTCGCATTCCAATTGTCTCCAGGCAACAAGACAGGTTAGATCTGCTGGATCTGGGGGAGCAACCGAGGAGGCTGAGTTGAAATGGACTCTCCCGTGGATGTGTCCTAATATGATTTTGTGTCTATGGAGACCTTGGAATGAAGCGGTGTCACTGGGGCCCTGAAGGGTTCTCCTAAAGAGAGGCTTTCACACAGTTCCATCGTGCAGGTTTCCCATGTGTAGATGAGATTTGTTCTGATGGGTGAGTCAAGAACAGACATATGCTGTTATTGAAATCCAGGCCTCTGAGGAGAGATGCCTGGAAACCAAAGCAATGGATCCGATATGTGCCTAAGGGCCTGTTCGCTCCTTTTTACTTCTGGGGACAACAGTCTACGGGTCTGAGTGCAGCTAGGTGCTCAGATGGGCCCAGATTGCCCCATTTGTCCTGGGAAGCCACAAATATTGGGATGGCCTCAACGACTTTGGAGGTTTATACTTTAAGTAGGGTTGTGGCCATTGGAATAGGCACACACAATTCCCTTGGAGAGGGCAAGCACAGTCGTCAGGTTTGGCTGCAGGGGCCTGAGCCTATAGGGTGTGTAGGCCAGGGGTGTTTGGACATTTGTCTGAAAACACAAACTCGGCTTATGTTTTGGGTCATAGGTATGGCAGGCCTGATCTACAGACCATGAGGAGAACAGTTCGGGATATGAAAAAAGGGCGAGTGTGAGGCTCTTGCTCAAGTTTTTGTCTCTGGATATCGTGTCACTCATGGTCGTGAAATTTCCGTGTGACTTCATGGGAAATGGACAAGTCTTACTCTGTGGGGGTTTGGCCCCGTCCAAAGAGTTTGGGGTCATTCTGTGGGATGGAAGAAGTCCGTTGTTCTGTTGTTGTTGATTTGTTTTCTTTTGTTTTTCAACCTCAGGTGTCCCACCAAATGAGGGATTCCAGAGTAGAGTCTTGGGGACGGGCGACTGGACAACGAGAAATCTGGTTAAAAATTGGGGCCTAGGGACATAACAAGCCCATTATGACATCTAATGGTCTAGCCACTGAAAGGTCGTCCTAGAAGATAGGACTCACGCTGAGGGTCACAATGCGTGTTTATGCCCTCGTCGCACTCAAGAATGGGCGGGGCCTCAGGGTGAATGCTGGTTTCTCCTACACTGATCGTTGGACCACATGCCAACCACAAGGTTACTTGCCATGGGTAAGGAAGAGTTCTGATTTCTGCATCACAGTCACCCCTGGGCAGTGATTGGAGATAAGGTCTAGGTTCTGAAGCCTGAAAACTGAGGTAGGGAAGAGATGATGACCTAAGGCCATGGCGGGTCTGATGGGCTCAGTGTGCGGTCAGATGTCTGGTTGTTGGTCACGAGGTTCGGGCTCAGGTTGTCAAACAGTGCATTAGTGCCCAGGTTAGACTATATATTTTGGGTGCATTCGAGTGCCGTGTAGGTTCTTATCTGACGAACTCTTCAGGATATGAAGAATGAGCGAATCTGAGGCGCGTGCTCAGGCTTTTGTCTCTGGATTTTGTGTCAGCGATGGACGTGGAATGTTGGGGTGGCCTCATGGGCCATGGATGAATCTTGCTCTATGTGGACTTGGCCCGATCCCAATTGTTTTTCGTCAATCGGTGGGATGGGAGGACTCCTTTCAGGTTTGTTACGTCAGGTGTCCCACCAAAAGAGGAATTCCAAAGCTGAGCCCTGGGGAAGAGTGAAGGGACAACCCGAACTATGGTTAAAAATTGGGGTCTGGGGCTTGGCAAGCCCAATATGCTGTCTCTCCATCCAGCCACTGTGAGGCCTTACGTGAGGACTGGGCTCAGGCTGAGGGTCACAATGTGTGTTTGTGACCAATGGGGACCGCATGCACAGGCGGGGCATCATAGGCCACACTGGTTCAACTATACTGAACCTTGGACAACATGCCAACCACAAGGTTTATTGCCATGGGAAAAAATTCTGATTTCTGCATCATTTTCAAACCCGGGACGTGATTGGAGATAAGGTCTAGTTTCTGAAGCCTGAAAACCGAGGTTGAGAAGAGATGACGGCCTAAGGCCAAGGCGGGTCCAATGTGCTCAGTGTGCGGCCAGCTGTCTAGGTGGGGCCAGGAGGTCCAGGATCAGGCTGTGTCAGAAAGGGCAATAGTGCCCAGGTCAGCCTATATATTTGGGTTACAGCCGAATATCGTGCAGGTAGATCCTCATTTGGGGTTTTTGGGTAGCCCCGGAGGGCAATGTTTTTCTTCTGGAGGGCAGGCAGAGTGCTGCATTGTAGTTCTGGATTGCCTAACTGGAGGGCTTGTGGGCCAGTAGTCTGAGAACGGAAGTCTGAGAACCCAAGCTAGGCCTAGGTTTCTGGGTGAGGATATGGCAGGCACAATCTACAGACCTGAATCGACATCTCGTGTATCTGAAGTCATGGCGAGGATCAAACGATCGCCTTCTTGAAGGGGGAGGTGGATCACGAGGCCAAGGGTTTTTCCCACCATGGGAGTTGTGAGAAGCTCCCAACTGCAAAGATTCTTCTGCAGGACAATTGAGACCTGTTGGTTGGCTCCAGGCCAATGATACCAAGCAGGGTTCTAAGGATGGAAAGCTGGGTAGCCCACCTCGCATTCCAATTGTCCTCAAGCAACAAGACAGGTTAGATCTGCTGGATCTGGGGACGAACCGAGGAGGCTGAGTTGAAATGGACTCTCCCGTTGATGTGTCCTAATATGATTTTGTGTCTATGGAGATCTTGAAATGAAGTGGTGGAACTGGGGCCCTGAAGGGTTCTCCTAAAGAGAGGCTTTCACACGTTACCATCGTGCAAGTTTCCCATGTGTAGATGAGATTTGTTCTGATGGGTGAGTCAAGAAACAGCCATATGCTGTTATTGAAATCCAGGCCTCTGAGGAGAAATTCGTGGAAACCAAAGTAATGTATACGATAGCTGCCTAGGGGCCTGTTCGTAACTTATTACCTCTGGGGACATCAGTCTACGGTTCTGAGTGCAGGTAGGTGCTCAGATGGGCCCAGATTGCCCCTGTTTGTCCTGGGAAGCCACAAATATTGGAATGGCCTCAGGGACTTTGGAGATTTATCCTATTAGTAGGGTTGTGGCCATTGGAATGGGCACACACAATTCCCTTGGAGAGGGCAAGCACAGTCGTCAGGTTTGGCTCTAGGGGCCTGAGCCTGTAGGGTGTGTAGGCCAGGACTGTTTGGACAGTTGTCTGAAAACACAAACTCGGCTTATGTTTCGGGTCATAGGTATGGCAGGACTGATCTACAGTCCATGAGGAGAACTCTTCGGGATATGAAAAAAGGGCGAGTTGAGGCTCTTGCTCAAGTTTTTGTCTCTGGATATCGTGTCACACATGGTCGTGAAATTTCCGGGTGACTTCATGGGAAATGGACGAGTCTTACTCTCTGTGGGTTTGGCCCCGTCCAAGGACTTTGGGGTCACTCTGTGGGATGGAAGAAGTCTGTTTTTTTTTGTTGTTGTTGTTGATTTGTTTTTGTTTTGTTTTTCAACCTCAGGTTCCCACCAAATGAGGGATTCCAGAGTAGAGCCCTGGGGCGTTGGGACTGGACAACCAGAAATCTGGTTAAAATTTGGGGCCTAGGGACATGTCAAGCCCATTATGACATCTAATGGTCCAGCCACTGTGAGGACGACGTACTAGAGGACAGGACTCACGCTGAGGGTCACAATGCATGTTTATGCCCACGTCGCACTCAAGAATGGGCGGGGCCTCAGGCTGAAAGCTTGTTTCTCCTACACTGAACGTTGGACAACATGCCAAGCACAAGGTTTCTTGCCATGTGTAAGGAAGAATTCTGATTTCTGCATCACAGTCACCCCTGGGCAGTGATTGAAGATAAGGACTAGATTCTGAAGCCTGAAAACTGAGGTAGGGAAGAGATGATGCCCTAAGGCCATGGCGGGTCAAATGTGCTCAGTGTGCGGTCAGCTCTCTGGGTGTTTGTCACGAGGTCCTTGCTCAGGTTGTCAGACAGTGCATTAGTGCCAAGGTTAGACTATATATTTGGGGTGCATTCGAGTGCCGTGTAGGTTCTTATCTGAAGAACTCTTCAGGATATGAAGTATGAGCGAGTCTGAGGCGCGGGCTCAGTCTTTTGTCTCTGGATTTTATATCAGCGATGGCCGTGGAATGTTGGGGAGGCCTCATGGGCCATGGACGAATCTTGCTCTCTGTGGATTTGGCCCGATCCCAATTGTTTTTCGTCAATCTGTGGGATGGGAGGACTCCTTTCAGTTTAGTTACGTCAGGAGTCCCACCAAAAGAGGAATTCCAAAGCAGAGCCCTGGGGAAGAGTGAAGGGACAACCCGAACTATGGTTAAAAATTGGGTCCTAGGGGCATGGCAAGCCCAATATGCTGTCTCTCCATCCAGCCACTGAGAGGCCTTACCTGAGGACTGGGCTCAGGCTGAGGGTCACAATGTGTGTTTGTGACCAATGGGGCCCAGGAGCATGGGCGGGGCCTCATGGCCCACACTGTTTCAAGTACACTGAACCTTGGACAACATGCCAACCACAAGGTTTCTTGCCATGGGGAAAGAGTTCTGATTTCTGCATCATTTTCAAACCCAGGCCGTGATTGGATATAAGGTCTAGGTTCTGAAGCCTGAAAACCGAGATTGAGAAGAGATGATGACCTAAGGCCATGGCTGGTCCATGTGCTCAGTGTGCGGCCAGCTGTCTGGGTGGGGCCAGGAGGTCTAGGATCAGGCCTTGTCAGAAAGGGCATTAGTGCCCAGGTCAGCCTATATATTTGGGGTACAGCCGAACGGCGTGCAGGTTGATGCTTATTTGGGGTTTCTGCGTAGCCCCGGAGGGCAATGTTTTTCTTCTGGAGGGCAGGCAGAGTGCTGCATTGTAGTTCTGAATTGCCAAATTGGAGGTTTTTTGGACCAGTAGTCTGAGGACGGAAGTCTGAGAACCCAGGCTAGGCCTAGGTTTCTGGGTGAGGATATGGCCGGCACAATCTATAGTCCTGAATCTAGATCTTGTGCATCTGAAGTCAGGGTGAGGATTAGACAATCGCTCAGGTTGGACATTTTTTCCCTGAGGGCCCCATATTGAATCTGGGGGATCACGAGTCCATGGGGGTTTTCCGACGATGGGAGTTGTGAGAAGGTCCCAATTGCAAAGATTCTTTCGCAGGACAAACGAGACCTGTTTGTTGGCTCCAGGACAACGATTCCGAGCAGGGTTCTAAGGATGGATGGCTGGGTAGCCCACCTCGCATTCCAATTGTCTCCAAGCAACAAGACAGGTCAGATCGGATGGAACTGGGGGAGCAACCGAGGAGGCTGAGTTGAAATGGACTCTCCTGGTTGTGACCTAATATGATTTTGTGTCTATGGAGACCTTGGAATGAAGCGGTGGCACTGGGGCCCTGAAGGGTTCTCCTAAATAGAGGCTTTCACACAGCTCCATCGTGCAAGTTTCCCATGTGCAGATGAGATTTGTTCTGATGGGTGAGTCAAGAAACAGCCATATGCTGTTATTGAAATCCAGGCCTCTGAGGAGAGATGCCTCGAAACCAAAGCAATGGATCCGATAGTTGCCTAGGGGCCTATTTGTTCCTTATTACCTCTGGGGATATCAGTCTACGGGTCTGAGTGCAGGTAGGTGCTCAGATGGGCTCAGATTGCCCCTGTTTGTCCTGGGACACCACCACTATTGGGATGGCCTCAGGAATTTTGGAGGTTTATCCTCTTAGTAGGGTTGTGGCCATTGGAATGGGCACATACAATTCCCTTGGAGAGGGCAAGCACAGTCTTCAGGTTTGGCCTCAGGGGCCTGAGGCTGTAGGGTGTGTAGGCCAGAGCTGTTAGGACAGTTGTCTGAAAACACAAACTCGGCTTATGTTTCAGGTCATAGGTATGGCAGGACTGATCTACAGACCATGAGGAGGACAGTTTGGCATATGGAAAATGGGCGAGTGTGAGGCTCCTGCTCACCTTTTTGTCTCTAGATATTGTGTCACTCATTGTCGTGAAATATCCGGGTGACTTCATGGGAAATGGACGAGTCTTACTCTCTGGGGGTTTGGCCCAGTCCAAGGAGTTTGGGGTCACTAAGTGGGATGGAAGAAGTCCGGTTTTTTTGTTGTTGTTGATTTGTTTTGTTTTGTTTTTCAACCTCAGGTGTCCAACCAAATGATGGTTTCCAGAGTAGAGCCCTGGGGAGTTGTGACTGGACAACCAGAAATCTGGTTAAATAATGGGGCCTAGGGACATGTCAAGCCCATTATGACATCTAATGGTCCAGCCACTGAGAGGATTTACTAGAGGTCAGGAATCACGCGGAGGGTCACAATGCGTGTTTATGCCCTCGTCGCACTCAACAATGGGCGTGATCTTAGGGTGAATGCTGGTTTCTCCTACACTGAACTTAGGACAACATGGCAACACAAGGTTTCTTGCCTTGGGAAGCAGGAGTTCTGATTTCTGCATCACAGTCACCCCTGGGCAGTGATGATTAGATAAGGTCTAGGTTCTGAAGCCTGAAAACTGAGGTAGGGCAGAGATGATGACCTAATGCCATGGCGGGTCTGATGTGCTCAGTGTGCGGTCAGCTCTCTGGGTGTTGCTCAGGAGGTCCCGGCTCAGGTTGTGTCAGACAGTGCATTAATGCCGAGGTTAGACTATATAATTTCGGTACATTCGAGTGCCGTGTAGGTTTATTCTCATTTAATGTGCCCGGGCAGCTCATTAGGCAATCTATTTTTTCTAGAGGGCAGGCAGAGCGCTGCAATGATTGTCCGGAATTGCCAAATTTGTAGGCTTCTGGGCCAGGAGTGTGAGGATGGAAGTCTGAGAACACAAGCTAGACTTGGGTTTCAGGGCGAGGGCACGGCATGTACCCCCTGAAGATCTGAATCAATATCTCATGCATCTGAAGTCAGAGCGAGGATCAGACGTTGGCTCAGCTTGGATTTTCTGTTCATGACGGCCCCTTCATAAAGGGAGCCGAATCTCGAGGCCGTGGAGGTTTTCCCACGTTGGGAGTGGTGGGATGCCCCCTCCAAGGATTCCTTCTACAGGACAATTGAGACCTGTTGGACAGCTCCAGGACATCCCATATGGATGAGTCAAGACCAACGTTCGAGGATGGATGCCTGGGGAAGCCCACCTCGCATTCCAATTGTCTCCTAGCGACAAGGCAGGTTAGATCTGATGGCTCTGCGGGAGCAACCGGGGTGGCTGAGTTGAAATGGACTTTCCGGAGGATGGGTCTAATGTGTGTTTGTGTCCATGAGGGCCTTGGAATGGGGCGGTGGCACCGGGACCCTGAAGTATTCTCCTCAGCTTTTGTCATACCTCCCATGCACAAGTATCCTTGTGGAGACGAGTTTGGTTCTGATGGGTGCCTCAGGAAAACCCCAATGCTGGTATTGGAATCCAGGGTTTTGAGGAGACATGCCTTTAAACCAAAGCAATGGATCCAATTTTGGCCTAGGGTCCTGTGTGGTTCAATCTTCTTCTCTGGGGACATCCTTCTAGGGTATGAGTGGAGTTAGATGCTCAGCTGTTGTCAGACTGCCCTTTTTTGTCCCGGGCGACCTATACTATTGGGATGGCCTCAGGGACTTTGGAGGGTTCTCCTAATTTGTACGGTTTTGGACAATGGAATGGGCAGAATTCCCATGGATTGGGTAGGCACAGTCATAATGTGTGGCTCCAGGGTCCCCAGCCTGGAGCGTATGTGGCCCAGGACTTTGAGGACAGAAGTCTGAAAACACAAACTCAGCTTATGTTTGGGTACGTAGGTATGGCAGGCCCGATCTACAAACCATGAGAAGACATCTTCAGGATGTGAAGATAGTGCGAGTCTGAGGTGCTTGCTTAGGCTTTTGTCTCTGGATTTTGTATCAGCGATGGCCGTGGAATGTCGAGGAGGCCTCATGGGCCATGGACGAATCTTGCTCTCTGTGGATTTGGCCCGATCCCAATTGTTTTTCGTCAATCTGTTGGATGGAGGACTCCTTTCAGGGTTGTTGCATCAGGTGTCCCACCAAAAGAGGAATTCCAAAGCAGAGCCCTGGGGAAGAGTGAAGGGACAACACGAACTATGGTTAAAAATTGGGACCTGGGGGCATGGCAAGCCCAATATGCTGTCTCTTCATCCAGCCACTGAGAGGCCTTAGCTGAGGACTGGGCTTAGGCTGAGGGTCACAATGTGTGTTTGCTACCTATCTCGACCACAAGCAATGGCGGGTCCTCAAAGGACACACTGGTTTCCACTACACTGAACGTTGGACAACAAGCCAACCACAAGTTTTCCTGCCATCGGGAAGGAGTTCTGATTTCTGCATCATTTTCAAACCTGGGCAGTGATTGGAGATAAGGTCTAGGTTCTGAAGCCTGAAAACTGAGGTTGGGAAGGGATAACGACCTAAGGCCATGGGGGGTCTGAAGTTCTCAGTTTGTAGCCAGCTGTCTGGGTGGGCCCAGGAGGTCCAGGCTCAGGCTGTGTCAGAAAGGGCATTATTGCCCAGGTCATCCTATATATTTTGGGTATAGCGAAGTGTCGTCCAGGTTGATCGTCACTTGGGGTTTCTAGGTAGCCCCAGAGGGCAATGTATTTCTTCTGCAGGGCAGGTAGAGTGCCGCATTGTAGTTCTGGATTGCCAAATTGGAGGGCTTGTGCGCCAGTAGTCTGTGGACAGAAGTCTGAGGACACAAGCAAGGCTTAGGTTTCTGGGTGAGGACATGGCAGGCACAATCTACAGACCTGAACCGAGATCTCGTGCATCTGAAATCAGGGTGAGGATCAGACGATCGCTCAGGTTGGACCTTGTGTCCCTGATGGCCCCATTATGAAGGGGGGGTGATCATGTGGCCATGGGGTTTCCCTCACGATGGGAGTTCTGAGAAGCTCCCAACTGCAAAGATTCTTCTGCAGGACAATTGAGACCTGTTGGTTGGCTCCAGGCCAACGATTCCGAGCAGGGTTTTAACGATCAATGGCGGGGTAGGCCACTTCACATTCCAATTGTCTCCTAGCAACAAGACAAGTTAGATCTGCTGGATCTCGAGGAGCAACCGAATACACTCAGTTGAAATGCACTCTCCTGTGGATGGGTCCTAATGTGTTTTTGTGTCAATGGAGACCTTGTAATGGGGCAGTGGCACACAGGCCCTGAATGATTCTCCTAACTGGAGGTTTTGAGACATCTTCAAAGGATAATTTTCCCATGTGGAGAAGAGATTTGTTCTGATTGCTGCCTCATGAAATCCCCATATGCTAATATTGGAAACCAGGCCTCTGAGGAGAGATACCTGTAACCGAAAGCAATGAATCTGATTCAGGCCTAGGGGCCTGTCTGATTCAAACTTCTTCTCTGGGGACATCCATCTACGCTGAGTAGAGGTAGATGCTCAGCTGGTTTCAGATGACCCTTGTTTGTCCTGGGCGGCCTACATTATTGGGATGTCCTTGGGGACTCTGGAGGTTTTTCCTAATTGTACGATGGTGGACAATGGAATGGGCAGAATTCCCATGGTATGGACAGGCACAGTCCTGATGTGTGGCTCCAGGGGCCCCAGCCTGAAGGGTCTGTGGGCCAGGAATGTGGGGACAGAAGTCTGAAAACACAAACTCGGCTTAGTTTGGGAAGTAGGTATGGCAGGCCCGATCCACAGACCGTGAGGAGAACTCTTCAGGATACGACAAAAGAGAGAGTGTGAGGCGCTTGCTCAGACTTTTGTCTCTGGATTTGTTGTCAACGATGGCTGTGGAATCTCGGGGAGGCCTCATGGGCCATGGACGAGACTTCCTCTCTGTGAATTTGGTCCAATCCCAATTGTTTGGGGTCAATCTGAAGGATGGGAGGAGTCCTTTTAGTTTTGTTACCCCAGGTGTCCCACCAAAAGAGGGATTCCAAAGCAGAGCTCTGGGGAGGGATGAATGGACAACCCGAACAATCCAATTGGGGTGAGGTCGAGAACCGAGCAGGTTGATCCTCATTTGGGGTTTATGGAGATCCCCATAGAGCAACGTTTTTCTTCTGGAGGGCCAGCATAGGGCTGCATTTTGGTTCCAGAATTCCAAGTCTTGAGGACATGTTTGCCAGGAGTGTGAGGAAGGAAGTCTGAAAACACAAGGGAGCACGAGGTTTGGGCCCACTGTGCAGAGGCTGAATGGAGATCTCCTGTATCTGAGGTCAGGGCGAGTATCAGATGTTGCCTCAAGCTGGAGTTTGTGTCCATGACGGCCCCTTCCTGAAGGGGGTGGGGGCGTCATGAGGCCTGGGAGGTTTCCCTAAGCTGGGAGTTGTGAGCTGCTCCAAACTTCAAAGTTTCCTTCTTCAGGACAGTCGAGTACTATTGGATGGTTCCAGGATGCCCCATACAGAAAGACACGAGAGCAGGGGCCTAAGCATGGATGCCGAGAAACGCAAACTCACCTTCCCATTGCCTGGTCGATACAAGGCATGCTCAATCTGCGGGCTCTTGGGTGAGCTACCCAGAAGGCTGAGTTTAAATGGACTTTCCTGAGGATGAGTCATAATGTGGGTTGGTGGCCATGGAGACCTTGGAATGTGGCAGTAGCTAAGGGACTCTGCAGGATTCTCCAACCCGAAGGGTTTGACACAACTCCAACAAGGAAGCTTTCCATGTGGAGATGAGAGGTGTTCTGTCTGGTGCCTCCGGATAGCCCCATATGCTGGTCTTCGAACCCAGGCCTCTGAGGAGTGATACCTGGACACCAAAGCCAGAGTTCATAATAGGGCCTAGGGGCCTGTCTGGTTCAATCTTCTGTCTCTGCGGATATCAGTCTGTGTGTCTGCATGGAGGTAGTAGTTGCTCAGCTGGTGTCATAATGCCCCTGTTTGTCCAGTGCGGCTTGCGGTAGTGGGATGTCCTTGGGGACCTTGAGGTTTCTACTATTTTGTAGAGTTGTGGCCAATGGAACGGGCAGTTTCTTAGGAGAGAGCAGGCACAGTTCTGTGGTGTGGCTCCAGAGTCCCCAGCCTGGAGGCGGTGTGGGCCACGGCTGTGCAGACAGACATCCAAAAACCCAAACTCAGCTCAGGTTTGGGGCCGAGGTTATGGCAGGCCTGATCTACAGTCCGTGAGGGGAGCTCCTCTGGATATGAAAGAAGGGTGAGAGGGAGGCAGTCGCTAAGTCTTTTGTCTCTGGATATTTTGTCCACAATGGCCGTTTAATGTAGGAGTTGCCTCATGGGTCGTAGAAGTCTCCCTCTCTGGTACTTTGTCCAGCCCCCAAGAGTTTGGGGTCATTCTGTGGGAAGGGAAGAGTCCTGTTTTCTGCTTCATGTGTCCCCCCAGTAGAGGGATTCTGGAGCATAACAGTGGGTACTGACAACTGGAATACTCGCTCTCTGATCAAGCCTGGGTGCCTATGGATATGACAAGCCCCATATGCAGGATCTTGGTCCAGCCACTGAAGGCGTTACTTTAATACGGGACTCACGCTACAGGTCACAATGAATGTCTGTGCCCTAGGCGGCCCTCAAGCACTGGCGTGGCCTTTCCGACAAAGCAGGTTTTCCCACATTGAACGTTGGACAACATGCCAACCACAAGGTTTCTGGCCATGGGGAAGGAGTAATTCTAATTTCTGCATCACGTTCACCCCTGGGAAGTGATTGGAGATAAGGTCTAGGATCTGAAGCCTGAAAACTGAGGTTGGGAAGAGATGACGAACTACAGCCATAGCGGGTCCCTTGTGTCCAGGTTGGAGCCAGCTGTCTAGGTGTCGTTTGGGATGTCTTGTCTCAGGCTGTGCCAGACAGGGCATTCGTATTCAGGGTAGGCTGTATAATTGCTTTACAGTCGAGTGGCATGCATTAGATAATCATTTGGGGTTTCTTATTAGCAGCATAGGGCAAAGTTTTTCTTCTGGAGGGCAGGCAGAGTGCTGCATTGTGGCTTCGGAATTCCCAAACTGGAGGGCTTGTGGGCCAGGAGAGTGAGGACGGAAGTCTGAGAACACAAGTTAGGCTTAGGTTTCGGGGAATGGACATGGCAGGCACACTCTGCAGAGCTGAATTGAGATCTCATGAGTCTGAAGTCAGGTCGAGGATCAGACTTTGGCTCAGGTTGGAGTTTCTGTCCATGTTGGCCCCTTCATGAAGGGGGGGGGCATTATGAGGCCATGGGGGTTTTGCCACTATTAGAGTTGTGAGATGCTCCAAACCGCAAGGATTCCTTCTGTGGGACAATTAAGATTTGTTGGATGGCTCCAGGACGTCTCCTAAGGTATTTTTCCCGAACAGGGTTCTAAGTATGGATGCCTGGGCAGACAGCCTCAATTCCAATTGTCTCCTAGCAACAAGAAACTTTTGATCTGCTGGCTTGGGGTAGCATCAGAGGGGGCTGAGTTGGAATGGACTTTCCTGAGGATGGTCTTAAATGAGTTGAAATGGACTTTCCTGAGGATGGTCTTAATGTTGGTTTGAGTCCATTGAGACCTTGGTATGGGGCAGTGGCACCAGGGCCCTGAAGGATTCTCCTAACCAGAGGTGATAACAAAGCTCCAATGAGCAAGTTTTCCATGGGGAGACGAGATTTGTTCTTATTGGTGCCTCAGGAAACCACCATTTGCTGGTATTGGAAATGAGGCCTCTGAGGAGAGATGCCTGGAAACCAAAGCAATGGATCTGATTAGGGCCTAGGGGCCTGTCCGGTTCAATATTCTTTTCTGGGGACATCTTTTGTCTGAGTGGAGGTAGTTGCTCAGCTGGTTTGAGATCACACCTGTTTGTCCTGGGCGGCCTACACTATTGGGATGGACTCGGTAACTTTGGAGGTTTTTCCTAATTTGCAAGGTTGTGGCCAATGGAATGGGAATAATTCGCTTGAAAGGGAAGCACAGTCCTGAGGTGTGGCTCCAGGGACCCAAGTGTGGAGCGTGTGTGGTCCAGGGCTATTTGGACAAAAGTCTAAAAACACAAACTCCACTTAGGTTTGGGTCTGTAGGTATGGCCGGCCCGTTATATAGACCGTGAGGAGAACTCTTCGGGATTTGAACAAAGGGCGAATGTGAGGTGCTTGCTCATGCTTATTTTTTTCTGGATATGTGTCACCGATTGCCATGGAATGTCCGAGTGTCCTCATGGGACATCGATGAGGCTCCCTTTCTGGGGATTTGACCCAATCCCAAGTGTTTGGGGTCATTCTGTGGGAAGGGAGGCGGCCTTTTTTTTTTTTTTTTTTTTTTTTTTTTTTTTTTTTTACCTCAGGTGGACCACCAAAAGAGGGATTCCACAGCAGAGTCCTGGGGAGGGGCGACTGGACAACCAGAACTCTTGTTAACATTGGGACCTAAGACATGGCAAGCCCCATATGTGGGCTCTTGGTCCAGACACTGAGAGGCCTTCCTTGAGCATAGGCCTCACATTGAGTTTCACAATGTGTTTTTGTGCCCAATGAGCCCCTCAAGTCAGGGCGTGGCCTAATGTACCATGCTGGTTTCTCCTACACTGAACGTTGCACAGTATGGCAACCACCAGTCTTCTGGCCATGGGGAAGAAGGAGTTCTAATTTCTGCAACACTTTCACTCCTGGACTGTGATTGGATTTAAGGTCTAGGTTCTGAAGCCTGAAAACTGAGGTTGGGAAGAGATGAAGACCTAAGGCCATGGTGTGACTGATGTGCTAGTGTTCGGCCAGCTGTTGAGTGTGGGTTGGGAGGTGTAGGCTCAGGCTGTGGCAGACAGGGAATTAGTGCCCAGGCTAGACTGTATCATTGGGGTGCAGTCGAGTTTCGTGCAGGTTGGTACTCATTTGTGGTTACTGGGTAGCCCCAGAGGGCAACGTTTTTCTTCTGGAAGGAAGACACAGTGCCACATAGTGGCTCCAGAATTCCCAAACTGGAAGGCTTGTGGGCCAGGAGTGTGAGGAAAAAATTCTGAGAACACAAGCCAGACTTAGATTTCGGGGTGAGGGGACGGCAGGAACCGTCTGCAGAGATGATTCGAGATCCCGTGTACCTGAAGACAGAGCTAGGATCAGACGTTGGCTCAGGTTGGAGTTTCTGTCCATGACGGCCCCTTCATGAAGGGGAGGGTGTCACGAGGCCATGGAGGTTTTCCCACGATGGGAATTGTGAGATGCTCCAAACCGCAATGATTCCTTCCGTGGGACAGTCGAGACCTGCTGGATGGCTCCAGGACATCCCATATGGAAGTTATCCAGAGCAGGGTTCTAAGGATGGATGCCTGGGCAGCCTGCCTCCCACTCCAGGTGTCTCATAGCGCCAAGGCAAGTTCGATCTGCTAGATCTAGGGGAGTAACCGAGGCGGGTGTGTTGAAATGGGTGAGTTGAGGATGGGTCATAATGTGCATTTTGTCCATGGAGACCTTGGAATGGGGTGCTTGATCCGGGGCCTTGAGGGATGTTCATAACCGGAGGTTTTGATGGAGCTCTAAAGAGTACTTTTCCTATGTAGAGAAGAGAATTGTTTTGATGAGTGCCTAAGGAATCTCCCATATGCTGGTATTGGAAACCAGGCCTCTGAGGAGAGATGCCTGGAAACAAAAGCAATGGATATGATTAGGGCCTAGGTGCCTGTCCGTTTCAATCTCTTTCCTGGGGATACGTGTCTATGGATCTGAGGGGAGGTAGTTGCTCGGCTTGTGTCAGATCGCCCCTGTTTGTCCTGAGCAGCCTATAATATTGGGAATGGCCTCGGGACTTTGGAGTTTCTCCTAATCTATAGGGTTGTGGCCAATGGAATGGGCAGAAATCCCCTGGAGAGGGCAGGCACAGTTCTGAGTTTGGCTCTAGGGGCCCAGCCTTGAGGGTGTGTGGGCCAGGCCTGTGGGGACAGAAGTCTGAAAACACAAACTCCGCTTAGGATCGGTGACATAGGTATGGCACGCCCAATCTACAGACCGTGATAACACTTCGGGATATGAAAAAGGGTGAGTTTGAGGTGCTTGCTCAGGTTTTGTCTCTGGATTTGGGTCAAGAATGTGGATCGAATGCTGGCGTGGCCTCATGGGTTGTGGACGGCTTTCCTTCTATGAGGATTGGACCCAATCCCAAGAGTTTGCGTACATTCTGTTGGATGGGAGGAGTCCTTTCTGTTTTTTATTTTATTTTATGTACCTCATGTGTGCCAATAAAAGAGGGATTCCAGGGCAGAGTCCTTGGGAGGGACAACTGGATAACCCCACCTCTGTTTAAGTTTGGGGGCCTAGGGGCATGGCAAGTCCAATATGTGGGCTCTTGATTCAGACACTGAGAGGTCTTCCTTGAGGACAGGGCTCATGCTGAGGGTCACAATGCCTATTTGTGCCCAACAAGGACCTCAAGCATGGGAAGGGCCTCATGGGCCACGCTGGATTCTCCTACACTGAACGTTGGAGAATATGCCAACCACAAGGTTTCCGGCCATGGCGAAGGAAGAGTTGTGATTTCTGCATCACGTTCACCCCTGGACAGTGATTGGAGTTTATGTCTAGGTTCTGAAACCCGAAAACCGAGGTTGGGAAGAGATGAAGACCTAAGGACCTGATTGGTACAATGAGCTCAGTGTGTGGCTAGCTGTTGAGCGTAGGTCTGGAGGTGTGGGCTCATGCTGTGTCAGACAGGGCATTAGACAGGGTAGACTGTATATTTTGGGTGCAGTCGAGTGGCGTTCAGTTGATCCTCATTCGGGTTTCTAGGTAGATCCATAAGGCAACGTTTTTCTTCTGGAGGGCAGGCAGAGTGCTGCATTGTGACCCCAGTATTGCCAAACTGTAGGGCTTTGGGGCCAGGGGTGTGAGGACGGTAGTCTGAGAACACAAGCTAGGCTTAGTTTCGGGGGGGTGAGGGCAAAGAAGGCACACTCTGCAGACCTGAATCAAGATCTCATGCACCTGAAGCCAGGGCTAATATCAGACGTTTGCTCAGGTTGGAGTTTCTGTCCATGATGGCCCTTTTACAAAGTGGAGCGTCTCAAGAGGCCATGAAGATTTTCCCACAATGGGAGTTGTGAGATGCACCAGACTGCAAAGATTCCTTCTGTGGGACACTTGAGACCTGTTGGATGGCTCTAGGATGTCCCATATGGAACGACTCCAGAGTAGGGTTCTAAGGATGGATGCCTGGGCAGCCCACCTCCCATTCTAGTTGTCTCCTAGCAACAAGGCAGGTTTGATCTGCAGGCCCTGGGGGAGAATCCTAGGGGGATGAGTTGACATGGACTCTACCGAGGATAGATCATAATGTGGGTTTAAGTCCATGGAGACCTTGGAATGGGGCGCTTGATCCTGGGCCCTGAAAGATTCTCCTAAACAGAGGTTTTTATAGAGCTCCAAAGAGTACATTTCCTATTTGGATACGAGATTTTTCTATGAGTGCCTCAGTAATCCCCCATATGCTGGTATTGGTAACCAGGCCTCTGAGGACAGATGCCTGGAAACAAAAGCAATGGATCTGATTAGGGCCTAAGTGCCTGTCCAGTTCAATCTTATTCTAAGGGGATATCTGTCTCTGGGTCTGAGTGGAGGTAGTTTCCTAACTTGTGAAAGATCATCCCTGTTTGTCCTGGGCAGCCAACACTATTGGGATGGCCTCGGGGAGTTTGGAGGTTTCTCCTAATCTATAGGGTTGTGGGCAATGGAAATGGCAGAATTCCCCTGGAGAAGGAAGCCACAGTGCACAGGTGTGGCTCCAGGGGCCCCAGCTTGGATGGTGTGTGGGCCAGGACTGTGGGGACAGAAGTCTGTAAACACAAACTCAGCTTAGGTTTGGGGATGTATGTATGAAGGCTCGATCAACAGACCGTGAGAATTTTCCGGGTTATGAACAAAGGGCGAGTATGTGGCGTTTGCTCAGGCTTTTGTCTCTGGATTTTGTGCCTACGGTGGCCGTGGAATGTCGGGGTGTCCTCAAGGGCCATGGACAAGTCTTTCTCTGGTGATTTGGCCTGATCCCAAGTGGTTGGGATCATTCTGTGGATGGGAAGAGTCCTTTCTGTATTTTTTTTTTTTTACCTCAGGTGTCCCACCAAAGAGGGATTCCAGAGCAGTGCCCTGAGTAGGGGTGACTAGACATCTCTAACTCTGGTTGAGATTGGGGGACTAGGGGCTTGGCAAGCCCCATATGTGGGCTGTTGTTCCAGTCACTAAGAGGCTTTACATGAGGATAGGGCTCACGCTGAGGGTCACAATGTGTGTTTGTGCAAATTGTAGCCCTCAGGGATAGGTGGGGCCTCATAGTCCATGCTGCTTTCTCCTACAATGAACGTTGGACAACATGCCAACCACAAGGTTTCTTGCCATGGCGAAGGAGAAGTTCTGATTCTTGTATCACGTTCACTCCTGAGCAGTGAGTGGAGATAAGGTCTAGGTTCTGAAAGTGAAAACTGAGGTTGGGTAGAGATGATGGCCGAAAGCCATTGTGGGTTTGATATGCTCAGTGTAAGGCCAGCTGTCTGGGTGTTGGACTGGATGTCTGCCTTCAGGCTGTGTCAGACAGGGCTTTAGTGCACAGGCTAGATTGTATAATTTGGGTATGGTCGAGTGGCATGCAGGTTGTTACTCATTGGCGTTTCTGGTTAGCCCTATAGGGCAACATTTTTCTTCTGGAGGGCAGGCAGAGTGCTGCATTGTGTCTCCAGAATTGTCAAACTGGAGGGGTGTGGCCAGGATTGTGAAGACGGAAGTCTGAGAACACAAGTTAGGCTTAGGTTTCGGGGCGAGGGCACAGCAGGCACACTCTCAAGTGCTGAATCGAGATCTCGTGCTTCTGAATTCAGGGCGCGGATCAGACTTTGGCTTAGGATGGAGTTTCTGTCCATGATGGCCCATTTATGAAGGTGTGGGGCATCATGAGGAAATGGAGGTTTTCTCATGGAGGTGGGATTGTGTGATGCTTCAAACCACAAGGATTCATTCTGCGAGACAGTCAAGACAGGTTGGTTGGATTCAAGACGTCCCATAAAGTAATTCTCCAGAGCAGGGTTCTAAGGATGGATGCCTGGACAGCCCACCTCGTATTCCAACTGTCTCCTAGTGACAAGGCAGGTTTGATCTGCTGGCTCTGGGTGAGCAGCCGAGGGGGTGATTTGGAATGGACACTCCTGAGGACGGATCATAATGTAAGTTTGTGTCCTTGGAGACCTTGGAATTGGGCCATGGTGCCAGCGCCCTGAAGGATCCTCCTAACCTGAGGTATTGACACAGCTCCAAAGAGCAAGTTTCTCATGTGGAGATGAGATCTGTTCTGATTGTTTCCTTAGGAAACCCCCATATTCTGATATTGGAAACCAGGCCTCTGAGGAGAGATACATAGAAACCAAAGCAATGGATCAGAAGTTGGCTCAGGTTGGAGTTTCTGTCCATGATGGCCCCTTTATAAAGGGGAGCATCTCATGAGGCCATGTAGGTTTTCCCACGATAGGAGTTGTGAGATGCTCCAATCTGCAAGGATTCCTTCTGCAGGACATTCAAGACCTGTTGGAAGGCTCCCAGGACATCCCATATGGAACGGCGCCAGAGCAGGTTTCCAAATATGGATGCCTAGAGAGTCTGCTTTGCATTCAAGTTGTCTCCTAGCAACAAGGCAGATTTGATACTCTGGCATTGGGGGAGTAATCAACGGGGCTGAATTGAAATGTACTCTCCTGCCGAATGGTCATAATGCGGGTTTGTGTCCATGGAGACCTTGGAATAGGGCGGTGGCTCCGGTTACCTGAAGGTTTCTCCTAACTGGAGGTTTTTACAGAGCTCCAAAGGATAAGTTTCCCATGTGGAGACAAGATTTGTTCTGATTGGTATCTCTGGAATCCCCCATATGCTGGTATTGGAAAACAGGCCTCTGAGGAGAGATGCTAAGAAACAAAAGCAATGGAACCAATTACGTTCTAGGGGCCTGTCCAGTTTAATACCTTTCTCTTGGGATATCTGTCTACGGGTGTGTTGAGGTCGTTGCTCAGCTTGTGACAGATCACACCTCTTTGTACTGGGCAGCCTACACTATTGGAATGGCCTCTGGGACTTTGGAGGTTTCTCCTAATCTGTAGGGTTGTGGCCAATGGAATGGGAAGAATTTCCTTGGAGAGGGCAGGCACAGTCCTGAAGTGTGGCTCCAGGGGCCTCAGCCTGGAGGGTGTGTGGGACAGGGATGTCAGGATAGATGTCTGAAAACTGAAAACACGGTTTGGGGACGTAGGTATGGCAGGCCCGATCTACAGACTATGAGGAGAATTTTTTGGGCTATGACCTAAGGGTGAGGCTTATGTCTCTGGATTTTGTGTCAATAGTGCTGTGGAATGTCGGGCTGGCCTCATGGGCCATGGAGGAGTCTTTCTCTCTGGGGATGGCCTGATTCCAAATCATTGCGGTCATTCTGTGGGTGGGAGGAATCCTTTCTGTGTTTAATTACCTCAAATGTCCCACCAAAGAGGGATTCCAGAGCAGAGCCCTGAGTAGGGGTGACTAGATGTCTCTACCTCTGGTTAAGATTGGGTGACTTGGGGCATGGCAGTCCCCATATGCGGGCTCATGGTCCAGCCACTGAGAGGCTTTACTTGAGGACAAGGCTCAAACTGAGGGTCCCAATGTGTGTTTGTGCCCACCGCAGCTCTTAAGCATGGGCAGGGTCTCAGGGACCCTACACTACCCTCAGGGACCCTACTACTACTCCTGTAGGCCCTACAGGGGTCCTACACTGAACTTTGGATAAGATGCCAAACACAAGATTCTGGCGAGAGGGAAGGAGGAGTTATGATTTCTGCATCACGTTCACCCATGGGAAATGAGTAGAGATAAGGTCTAGGTTTCTGTAGCCTGAAAACCAGGTTCGAAAGAGATGGAAACCTAAGGCCATGGCGGTTCAGATGTTCTCAGTGTACGGCAAGCTGTCTGGGTGTCGGTTGGGAATTCAGGCCTCAGGTTGTGTCAGACAGGGCATTCGTGCACAGGCTAGACTATATAATTGGTGTACAGTTGAGTGGCATGCAGGTTTATCCTCATTTGAGGTTTCTGGGTAGACCCATAGGGCAAAGTTTTCCTTCTAGAGGGCAGGCAGAGTGCAGCACTGTGTCATCGGAAATCCCAAAATGGAGGGCGTGTGGTCCAGGAGAGTGAGGACGGAAGTCTGAGAACACTAGCTATGCTTAGGTTTTGGGGTGAGGGCACAGCAGGTGCACTCTGAAGAGCTTAATCAAGATCTTGTGCATCTGAAGTCAAGGCGAAGATCAGCCGTTGGCTCAGGTTGGAGTTTCTTTCCATGAGCCGACTTCATGAAGATTGGGGGCATCATGTGACCTTGGAAGCTTTCCATGATATGAGTTGTGAGGTGGTCCATGAACAAGGACTCCAGTGGGACAGTCGACACCTGTTGGACGGCACAAGGATGTCCCATAAAGAACGACGCAAGAGCAGGGTTCTAAGGGTTCTAAGGATCTCTAAGGAGAGATGCCTGGAAACCAAGCAATAGATCCGATAGGTGCCTATGGGCCTGTTCGTTCCTTTTTAACTCTGGGGACATCAGTCTATGTGTCTGAGGCGGTAGGTGCTCAGATGGGCCCAGATTGCCCCTGTTTCTCCTGGGATGCCACAAATATTGGGATGGCCTCAGGGACTTTGGAGGTTTATCCTCTTAGTAGGGTTGTGGCCATTGGAATGGGCACAAACAATTCCTCTGGAGAGGGCAAGCCCAGACTTCATGTTGGGCTCCAGGGGCCAAAGCCTGTAGGGTGTGTAGGCCTGAAAACCGAGGTTGAGAAGAGATGACGAACTAAGGCCATGACGGGTCCGATGTGCTCAGTGTGCGGCCAGCTGTGTGGGTGGGGCCTGGAGGTCCAGGCTCAGGGTGTGCCATAAAGGGCTTTAGTGCCCAGGTCAGCCTATATATTTGCGGTACAGCCGAATGCCGTGCAGGTTGATCCTCATTGGGGGTTTCTGGGTAGCCCCAGAGGGCAATGTTTTTCTTCTGGAGGGCAGGCAGAGTGCTGCATTGTAGTTCTGGATTGCCAAACTGGAGGGCTTGTGGGTCAGTAGTCTGAGGACGGAAGTCTGAGAAGCCAAGCTAGACCTAGTTTTCTGGGTGAGGATATGGCAGGCACAATCTACAGACCTGAATCAAGATCTCGTGCATCTGAAATCAGGGCGAGGATCAGACGATCACTCAGGTTGTACATTCGTCCCTGATGGCCCCTTCTTGAAGGGGGGGGTGGATCACGAGGCCTTGGGGATTTTCCCACGATGGGAGTTGTGAGAAGCTCCCAACCTCAAAAATTCTTCTGCAGGACAATTGAGACCTGTTGGTTGGCTCCAGGAAAATGATTCTGAGCAGGGTTCTAAGGATGAATGGCTGGGTAGCACACCTCGCATTCCAATTGTCTCCAAGCAACAAGACAGGTTAGATCTGCTTGATCTGGGGGAGCAACCGAGGAGGATGAGTTCAGATGGACTCTCCCGTGGATGTGTCCTAATATGATTTTGTGTCTATGGAGACCTTGGAATGAAGCGGTGGCACTGGGGCCCTGAAGGGTTCTCCTACATAGAGGCTTTCACAAAGCTCCATCGTGCAAGTTTCCCATGTGTAGATGAGATTTGTTCTGATGGTGAGTCAAGAAACAGCCATATGCTGTTATTGAAATCCAGGCCTCTGAGGAGAGATGCCTGGAAACCAATGCAATGGATCCGATAGGTGCCTAGAGGCCTGTTCATACCTTTTTACCTCTGGGGACATCAGTCTTCCGGTCTGAGAGCAGGTAGGTGCTCAGATGGGCCCAGTTTGCCCCTGTTTGTCCTGAGAAGATACAAATATTGGGATGGCTTCAGGGAATTTGGAGGTTTATCGTATTAGTAGGGTTGTGGCCATTGGAGTGGGCTTAAACAATTCCCTTGGAGAGGGCAAGCACAGTCGTCAGGTTTGGCTCCAGGGGCCTGAGCAAGTAGGGTGTGTAGGCCAGGGCTGTTTGGACAGTTGTCTGAAAACACAAACTCGGCTTATGTTTCGGGTCATAGGTATGGCAGGACTGATCTACAGCCCTTGACATTCCACGGCATTCGCTGAAACAAAATCCAGAGACAAAAGTCTTAGCAAGCGCCTCAGACTCGCACTTTCTTCATATCCTGAAGATGTCTTCTCATGGTTTGTAGATCGGGCCTGCCATACCTTCGTCCCCAAACATAAGCTGAGTTTGTGTTTTCAGACTTCTGTCCTCAAAGTCCTGGGCCACACACCATCCAGGCTGGGGACCCTGGAGTCACACAATAGGTCTGTGCCTACCGAATCCATGGTAATTTTGCCCATTCCATTGTCCAAAATCGTACAAATTAGGAGAACCCTCCAAAGTCCCTGAGGCCATCCCAATAGTATAGGTCGCCCGGGACAAAAAAGTTCAGTCTGACACCAGCTGAGCATCTACCTCCTCTCATACCCTTGATGGATGTCCCCAGAGAAGAAGATTGACCAGACAGGACCCTAGGCCAAAATCGGATTCATAGCTTTGGTTTACAGGCATATCTCCTCAAAACCCTGGTTTCCAATACCAGCATTGGGGTTTTCCTGAGGCACCCATCAGAACCAAACTCGTCTCCACAAGGAAACTTGTGCATGGGAGCTATGTCAAAAGCTGAGTGGAATACTTCAGGGTACCGGTGCCACCGCCCCATTCCAAGGCCCTCATGGACACAAACACACATTAGACCCATCCTCAGGAAAGTTCATTTCAACTCAGCCAACCCGGTTGCTCCCACAGAGCCATCAGATCTAAACTGTCTTGTCCCTAGGAGACAATTGGAATGCGAGGTGGGCTTCCCAGGCATCCATCCTCGAACGTTGGTCTGGACTCATCCATATGGGATGTCCTGGAGCTGTCCAACAGGTCTCAATTTTCACGCAGAAGGAATCCTTGGAGGGGGCATCCCACCACTCCCAACGTGGGAAAACCTCCACGCTCGATTCCGCTCCCTTCATGAAGGAGCCGTCATGAACAGAAAATCCAAGCTGAGCCAACGTCTGATCCTCGCTCTGACTTCAGAAGCATGACATATTGCTTCAGATCTTCAGGGGGTAAATGCCGTGCCCTCGCCCTGAAACCCAAGTCTAGCTTGTGTTCTCAGACTTCCATCCTCACACTCCTGGCCCCGAAGCCTACAAGTTTGGCAATTCCGGACCATCATTGCAGCACTCTGCCTGCCCTCTAGAAAAAATATATTGCCTAATGAGCTGCCCGGGCACATTAAATGAGAATAAACCTACACGGCACTCGAATGTACCAAAATTATATAGTCTAACCTGGGCAGTAATGCACTGTCTGACACAACCTGAGCCAGGACCTCCTGAGCAACACCCAGGCAGCTGAACGCTCACTGAGCACATCAGACCCGCGATGGCCTTAGGTCATCATCTCTGCCCTACCTCAGTTTTCAGGCTTCAGAACCTAGACCTTATCTCCAATCACTGCCCAGGGGTGACTGTGATGCAGAAATCAGAAATCCTGCTTACACAAGGCAAGAAACCTTGTGGTTGCCATGTTGTCCTATGTTCAATGTAGGAGAAACCAGCATTCACCCTGAGGTCACGCCCATTCTTTAGTGCAACGAGGGCATAAACACGCATTGTGACCCTCAGCGTGAGTCCAGTCCTCTAGTACGTCCTCTCAGTGGCTGGACCATTAGATTTCATAATGGGCTTGACATGTCCCTAGGCCCCAATTTTTAACCAGATTTCTGGTTGTCCAGTCACAACTCCCCAGAGCTGTACTCTGGTATCCCTCATTTGGTAGAACACCTGAGGTTGAAAAACAAAACAAATCAAATCAACAACAACAACAAAAAAAACGGACTTCTTCCATCCCACAGAGTGACCCCAAACTCCTTGGACGGGGCCAAACCCCAGAGAGTAAGACTCGTTCATTTCCTATGAAGTCACCCGGAAATTTCACGATCATGAATGACACAATATCTGGAGACAAAAACGTGAGCAAGAGCCTCACACTCGCCCATTTTTCATATCCAAAAGTGTTCTCCTCATGGTCTGAAGATCAGTCCTGCCATACCTATGACCTGAAACATAATCCGAGTTTGTGTTTTCAGACAACTGTCCCAACAGCTCTGGCCTACACACCCTACAGGCTCAGGCCCCTGAGGCCAAACCTGAAGACTGTGCTTGCCCTTTCCAAGGGAATTGTATGTGCCCATTCCAATGGCCACAACCCTACTTAGAGGATAAACCGCCAAAATTCCTGATGCCATCCCAATAGTGGTGGCTTCCCTGGACAAAAAGGGGCAATATGTGCCCATATGAGCACCTACCTGCACTCAGACCCGTAGAATGATATCCCTAGAGGTAATAAGGAACGAACAGGCCCCTAGGCACCTATCGGATCCATTGCTTTGGTTTCGAGGCATCTCTCCTCAGAGGCCTGGATTTCAATAACAGCATATGGCTGTTTCTTGACTCACCATCAGAACAAATCTCATCTACACATGGGAAACTTGCACGATGGAGCTGTGTGAAAGCCTCTATTTAGGAGAAACCTTCAGGGCCCCAGTGCCACCGCTTCATTCCAAGGTCTCCATAGACACAAAATCATATTAGGACAGATCCACGGTAGAGTACATTTCAACTCAGCCTCCTCGGTTGCTCCCCCAGATCCAGGAGATCTGACCTGTCTTGTTGCTTGGAGACAATTGGAATGCGAGGTGGGGTACCCGGCCATCCATCCTTAGAACCCTGAATGGAAACGTTGTCCTGGAGCCAACCACCAGGTCTCAATTGTCCTGCAGAAGAATCTTTGCAATTGGGACCTTCTCACAACTCCCATCGTCGGAAAACCCCCATGGCCTCGAGAACACCCCCTTCAAGTAGGGGCCCTCAGGGACAGAATGTCCAACCTGAGCGATGGTCTGATCCTCGCCCTGACTTCAGATGCACGAGATCTAGATTCAGGACTGTAGATTGTGCCTGCCATATCCTCACCCACAAACCTAGGCCTAGCTTGGCTTCTCTCAGACTTCCGTCCTCAGACTACTGGCCCACAAGACCTCGAATTTGGCCATTCAGAACTACAATGCAGCACTTTGCCTGCCCTCCAGAAGAAAAACATTGCCCTCTGGGGCTACCCAGAACCCCCAAATGAGGATCAAACTGCACGCCATTCGGCAGTACCCCAAATATATAGGCTGACCTGGGCCTTAATGCCCTTTCTGACGCAGCCTGAGCCTGGATCTCCTGGCCCCACCCAGACAGCTGGCCGCACACTGAGCACATCGGAACCGCCATGGCCTTAGGACGTCATCTCTTCTCAACCTCGGTTTTCAGGCTTCAGAACCTAGACCTTATCTCCAATCACGGCCCGGGTTTGAAAATGATGCAGAAATCAGAACTCTTTCCCCATGGCAAGAAACCTTGTAGTTGGCATGTTGTCCAAGAATCAGTGTAGTTGAAACCAGTGTGGCCCATAAGGCCCCATCCATGCTTGCGGGCCATATTGGTCACAAACACACATTGTGACCCTCAGCCTGACCCAGTCCTCAGGTAAGGCCTCTCAGTGGCTGGATGGAGAGACAACATATTGGGCTTGCCATGCCCCTAGGCCCCAATTTTTTACCGTAGTTGGGGTTGTCCCTTCACTCTTCCCCTGGTCTATGCTTCCGAATTCCTCTTTTGGTGGGACACCTGAGGTAACAAACCTGAAAGGAGTCCTCCCATCCCACAGATTGACGAAAAACAATTGGGATCGGGCCAAATCCACAGAGAGCAAGATTCTTCCATGGCCCATGAGGCTTCCCCAACATTCCACGGCCATCGCTGATACAAAATCCAGAGACAAAAGCCTGAGCACGTGCCTCAGACTCGCTCATTCTTCATATCCTGAAGAGTTCTTCAGATAAGAACCTACACGGCACTCGAATGCATCCAAAATGTATAGTCTAACTTGGACACTAATGCACTGTCTCAAAACCTGAGCCCGATATCGTGGTCAACTCCCAAAGAGCTGACCGCACACTGAGCACATGAGACCCGACAAGGCATTAGGTCATCATCTCTTCCCTATCTCAGATTTCAGGCTTCAGAACCTAGACCTTATCTCCAATCACTGCCCAGGGGTGACTGTGATGCAGAAATCAGTACTCTTCCTTACCCATGGCAAGAAACCTTGTGGTTGTCATGTTGTCCAACGTTCAGTGTAGGAGAAACCAACATTAACCCTGAGGCCCCACCCATTCTTCAGTGCGACGAGGGCATAAACACGCATGGTGACCCTCAGCGTGAATCCTGTCCTCTAGTACGTCCTCTCAGTGGCTGGACCATTAGATGTCATAATGGGCTTGACATGTCCCTAGGCTCCAATTTTTAACCAGATTTCTGGTTGTCCAGGCGCCCCTCCCCTGGGCTCTACTCTGGAATACCTCATTTGGTGGGACACCTGAGGTAGAAAAACAAAACAAAACAAATCAACAACAACAGAACAACGGACTTCTTCCATCCCACAGAATGCCACCCCAAACTCTTTGGACGGGGCCAAACCCCCAGAGAGTAAGACTCGTGATTTCCCATGAAGTCACCAGGAAATTTCACGACCATGAGTGACAGGATATCCAGAGAGAAAAACTTGAGCAAGTGCCTCACACTCGCCCTTTTTTTCATACCGCGATGAATTCTCCTCATGGTATGTAGAAAGTCCTGCCATACCTAAGACCCGAAACATAAGCCGAGTTTGTGTTTTCAGACAACTGTCCAAAGAGCACTGGCCTACACACCCTACAGGCTCAGGGCCCTGGAGCCAAATCTGACGAATGTGCTTGCCCTCTACTAGGGAATTGTATAAGCCCATTCCAATGGCCACAACCCTACTAAGAGTATAATCCTCCAAAGTCCCTGAGGCCATCCCAATATTTGTGTCTTCCCAGGACAAACAGGGGAAATCTCGGCCCATCTGAGCACCTACCTCCTCTCAGACCGTAGACTGATGTCCCCAGAGGTAAAAAGGAGCGAACAGGTCCCTAGGCACCTATCGGATCCATTGGTTTGGCTTCCAGGCATCTCTACTCAGAGGCCTGGATTTCAATAACAGCATAAGGCTGTTTCTTGACTCACCCATCAGAACAAATCTCATATGCACATGGGAAACTTGCACGATGGAGCTGTGTGAAAGCCTCTCTTTAGGAGAACCCTTCAGGGCCCCAGTGCCACCGCTTCATTCCAAGGTCTCCTTAGACACAAAATCATATTAGGACACATCGACAGGAGAGTCCATTTAAACTCAGCCTCCTCAGTTGCTCCCCCAGATCCAGCAGATCTAACCTGTCTTGTTGCTTGGAGACAATTGGAATGCGAGATGGGCTACCCAGGCATCCATCCTTAACACCCTGCTCGGAATCCTTGTCCTGGAGCCAACCAACAGGACTCAATTGTCCTGCAGAAGAATCTAAGCAGTTGGGAGCTTCTCACAACTCCCTTCGTGGGAAAACCCGCATGGCCTCGTGATCCACCCCCCCTTCAAGAAGGGGCCATCAGGGACAGAATGTCCAACCTGAGCGATCGGCTGATCCTCGCCCTGACTTCAGATGCACGAGACACTGTCTGACAACCTGAGCCCGGACCTCGTGAACAACACCCAGACAGCTGACCGCACACTGAGCACATCTGACCCGCCATGGCCTTATGTCATCATCCTTCCCTACCTCAGTTTTCAGGCTTCAGAACCTAGACCTTATCTCCAATCACTGCCCAGGGGTGACTGTGATGCAGAAATCAGAACTCTTCCTTACCTATGGCAAGAAACCTTGTGGTTGGCCTGTTGTCCAACGTTCAGTGTAGGAGAAACCAGCATTCACCCTTAGGCCCCGCCCATTCTTGAGTGCGACGAGGGCATATACTCGCATTGTGATCCTCAGCGTGAGTCCTGTCCTCTAGTACGTCCTCTCAGTGGCTGGACCATTAGATATCATAATGGGCTTGACATGTCCCAAGGCCCCAATTTATAACCAGATTTCTGGTTGTCCAGTCACATCTACCCAGGGCTCTACTCTGGAATCCCTCATTGGGTGGGACACCTGAGGTAGAAATACAAAACAAAACAAATCAACAACAACAAAAATAACGGACTTCTTCCATCCCACAGAGTGACCCCAAACTCCTTTGACGGGGCCAAACCCCCAGAGAGTAAGACTCGTCCATTTCCCATGAAGTCACCCGGAAATTTCACGACCATGAGTGACACAATATCTAGAGACAAAAACGTGAGCAAGAGCCTCACACTCGCCCATTTTTTCATATCCCAAAGTGTTCTCCTCATGGTCTGTAGATCAGTCCTGCCATACCTATGACCTGAAACATAAGCCGAGTTTGTGTTTTCAGACAACTGTCCCAACAGCTCTGGCCTACACACCCTACAGGCTCAGGGCCCTGAGGCCAAACCTGAAGACTGTGCTTGCCCTATCCAAGGGAATTGTATGTGCCCATTCCAATGGCCACAACCATACTAAGAGTATAATCCTCCAAAGTCCCTGAGGCCATCACAATATTTGTGGGTTCCCAGGAAAAACAGGGGCAATCTGGGCCCATCTGAGCACCTACCTGCTCTCAGACCGTAGACTGATGTAACTAGAGGTAAAAAGGAACGGACAGGCCCTAGAAACCTATCAGATCCATTGGTTTGGCTTCCAAGCATCTCTCCTCAAAGGCCGGGATTTCAATAACAGCATATGGCTGTTTCTGGACTCACCATCAGAACAAATCTCATCTACAGATGGGAAACTTGCACGATGGAGCTGTGTGAAAGTCTCTCTTTTGGAGAACCCTTCAGGTCCCCAGTGCCACCGCTTCATTCCAGGGTCTCCTTAGACACAAAATCATATTAGGACACATCCACTGGAGAGTCCATTTCAACTCAGCCTCCTCATTTGCTCCCCAGATCCAGCAGATTTAACCTCTCTTTTGCTTGGAGACAATTGGAATGCGAGGTGGACTACCCAGCCATCCATCCTTAGAACCCTGCTCAGAATCGTTGTTCTGGAGCCAACCACCAGGTGTCAATTGTCCTGCAGAAGAATCTTTGCAGTTGGGAGCTTCTCACAACTCCCATCGTGGGAAAACCGCCATGGCCTCGCGATCCACCTACCCCTTAAAGAAGGGGCCATCAGGGACATAATGTCCAACCTGAGCGATCGTCTGATTCTCACCCTGACTTCAGAAGCATGAGATCTCGATTCAGGTGTGTAGATTGTGCCTGCCATATCCTCACCCAGAAACGTAGCCCTAGCTTGGTTTCTCAGACTTCCGTTCTCAGACATCTGAACCACAAACCTTCCAGTGTGGCAATCCAGAACTACAATGCAGCACTCCGCCTGCCCTCCAGAAGAAAAACATTGGCTTATGGGGCTACCCAGAAACCCCAAATTAGGATCAACATGAACGCCATTCGGCTGTACCACAAATATATAGGCTGACCTGGGCACTAATGCCCTTTCTGACACAGCCTGAGCCTACACCTCCTGGCCCCACCCAGACTGCTGGCCGCACACTGAGCACATCGGACCCGCCATGGCCTTAGGTCGTCATCTCTTCTCAATCTCGGTTTTCAGGCTTCAGATCCTAGACCTTATCTCCAATCATGGCCCCGGTTTGAAAATGATGCAGAAATAAGAACTCTTTCCCCATGACAAGAAACCTTGTGGTTGGCATGTTGTCCAAGGTTCAGTGTACTTGAAACCAGTGGGGCCCATGAGGCCCCACCCATGATTGGGGGCCACATTGGTCACAAACACACATTTTGACCCTCAGCCTGAGCCCAGTCCTCAGGTAAGGCCTCTCAGTGGCTGGATGGAGAGACAGAATATTGGGCTTGCCATTCCCCTAGGCCCCAATTTTTAACCATAGTTCGGGTTGTCCCTTCACTCTTCCACAGGGCTCTGCTTTGGAATTCCTCTTTTGGTGGGACTCCTGAGTTAAGAAACCTGAAAGGAGCCCTCCCATCCCACAGATTGACGAAAAACAATTGGGATCGGGCCAAATCCACAGAGAGCGAGATTCGTCATTGGCCCATGAGAACTCCCCAACATTCCACGGCCATCGCTGATACAATATCCAGAGACAAAAGCATGAGCATGCGCCTCAGACTCGCTCATGCTTCATATCCTGAAGAGTTCTTCAGATAAGAACCTACACGGCACTCGAATGCACCCAAAATATATAGTCTAACCTGGGCACTAATGCACACTCTGAAAACCTGAGCCCGGACCTCGTGACCAACACCCAGACAGCTGACTGCACACTGAGCACATCTGACCCGCCATGGCCTTAGGTCATCATCTCTTCTCTACCTCAGTTTTCAGGCCTCAGAACCTAGACCTTATCTCCAATCACTCCCCAGGGGTGACTGTGATGCAGAAATCAGAACTCTTCCTTACCTATGGCAAGAAACCTTGTGGTTGGCCTGTTGTCCAACGTTCAGTGTAGGAGAAACCAGCATTCACCCTGAGGCCCCTCCAATTCTTGAGTGCGACGAGGGCATAAACACGCATTGTGACCCTCAGCGTGAGTCCAGTTCTCTAGTAGTACGTCCTCTCAGTGGCTGGATTATTAGATGTCATAATGTGCTTGACATGTCCCTAGGCCCCAATTTTTAACCAGATTTTTGGTTGTCCAGTCACAACTCCCCAGGGCTCTACTCTGGAATCTCTCATTTAGTGGGACACCTGAGGTAGAAAAACAAAACAAAACAAATCAACAACAACAAAAATGGACTTCTTCCATCCCACAGAATGACCCCAAACTCTTTGGACGGGGCCAAAGCCCCAGAGAGTAAGACTCGTCCATTTCCCAAGAATTCACCCGGAAATTTCACGACCATGAGTGACACGATATCCAGAGACAAAAACTTGAGCAAGAGTCTCACTCTCGCCCTTTTTTCATATCCCGAAGAGTTCTCTTCATGGTCTGTAGATCAGTCCTGCCATACCTATGACCCGAAACATAAGCCGAGTTTATGTTTTCAGACAAAACTGTCCCAACAGCTCTGGCCTACACACCCTACAGGCTCAGGTCCCTGAGGCCAAACCTGAAGACTGTGCTTGCCCTATCCAAGGGAATTGTATGTGCCCATTCCAATGGCCACAACCCTACTAAGAGTATAATCCTCCAAAGTCCCTGAGGCCATCACAATATTTGTGGCTTCCCAGGACAAACTGGGGCAATCTGGCCCCATCTGAGCACCTACCTGCTCTCAGACCATAGACTGATGTCCCCTGAGGTAAAAAGGAACGAACAGGCCCCTAGGCAACTATCGGATCCATTGGTTTGATTCCAGGCATCTCTCCTCAGAGGCCTGGATTTCAATAACAGCATATGGCTCTTTCTTGATTCACCATCAGAACAAATCTCATCTACACATGGGAAACTTGTACGATGGAGCTGTGTGAAAGCCTCTCTTTAGGAGAACCCTTCAGGGCCCCAGTGCCACCGCTTCATTCCAAGGTCTCCTTAGACACAAAATCATATTAGGACACATCCACGGGAGAGTCCATTTCAACTCAGCCTCCTCATTTGCTCCCCCAGATCCAGCAGATCTGTCCTGTCTTGTTGCTTGGAGACAATTGGAATGCGAGGTGGGCTACCCAGCCATCCATCCTTAGAACCCTGCTCGGAATCGTTGTCCTCGAGCCAACCAACAGGTCTTAATAGTCCTGCAGAAGAATCTTTGCAGTTGGGAGCTTCTCACAACTCCCATCGTTGAAAACCCCCATGGCCTCACGATCCACATTGGTCACAAACACACATTGTGACCCTCAGCCTGAGCCCAGTCCTTAGGTAAGGCCTCTCAGTGGCTGGTTGGAGAGACAGCATATTGGTCTTGCCATGCCCCTAGGCCCCAATTTTTAACCATTGTTCGGGTTTTCCCTTCAATATTCCCCAGGGCTCTGCTTTGGAATTCCTATTTTGGTGGGACTCCTGAGGTAAGAAACCTGAAAGGAGTCCTCCCATCCCACAGATTGATGAAAAACAATTGGGATCGGGCCAAATCCACAGAGAGCGAGATTCGTCCATGGCCCATGAGGCCTCCCCAACATTCCACTGCCATCGCTGATACAAAATCCAGAGACACAAAGCCTGAGCACGTGCATCAGATTCGCTCATTCTTCAGATCCTGAAGAGTTCTTCAGATAAGAACCTACACGGCACTCGAATGCACCCAAAATATATAGTCTAACCTGGGCACTAATGCACTGTCTGACAACCTGAGCCCAGACCTCGTGACCAACGCCCAGACAGCTGACTGCACACTGAGCACATCAGACCCACCATGGCCTTAGTTCATCATCTATTCCCTTACCTCAGTTTTCAGGCTTCAGAACCTAGACCTTATCTCCAATCACTGCCCAGGGGTGACTGTGATGCAGAAATCAGAACTCTTCCTTAACAATGGCAAGAAACCTTGTGGTTGACATGTTGTCCAACGTTCAGTGTAGGAGAAACCAGCATTCACTCTGAGGCCCTGCCCATTCTTGAGTGCCACGCGGGCATAAACACGCATTGTGACCCTCAGCGTGAGTCCTGTCCTCTAGTACGTCCTCTCAGTGGCTGGATCATTAGATGTCATAATGGGCTTGACATGTGCCTAGGCCCCAATATTTAACCAGATTTCTGGTTGTCCAGGCGCCCCTCCCCAGGGCTCTACTCTGGAATCCCTCATTTGGTGGGACACCTGAGGTTGAAAAACAAAACAAAACAAAACAAATCAACAACAAAAGAACAACGGATTCTTCCATCCCACAGAATAACCCCAAACTCTTTGGACGGGGCCAAACCCCCAGAGAGTAAGAGTAGTCCATTTCCCAAGAAGTCACCCTGGATTTTCACGAACATGAGTGACACGATATCCAGAGACTAAAACTGTAGCAAGAGCCTCACACTCGCCCTTTTTTTTATATCCCGAAGATTTCTCCTCATGGTCTTTAAATCAGTCCTGCCATACCTATGACACGAAACATAAGCCGAGTTTGTGTTTTCAGACAACTGTCCAAACAACCCTGACCTACACACCCTAAAGGCTCAGGTATCTGGAGCCCAACCTGACTACTGTTTTTGCCCTCTCCAAGGGAATTCTGTGTGCCCATTCCAATGGCCACAACCCTACTAATAGGATAAACCTCCATCGTCCTTGAGGCCATCACAATATTTGTGGCTTCCCATGACAAACAGGGCATCTGGGCCCATCTGAGCACCTACCGGCACTCAGACCCGTAGACTGATGTCCCCTGAGGTAAAAAGGAACGAACAGGCCCCTAGGCACATATCCGATCCATTGCTTTGGTTTCCAGTCATCTCTCCTCAGAGGCCTGGGTTTCAGTAACAGCATATGGCTGTTTCTTGACTCACCCATCAGAACAAATCTCATCTACACATGGGAAACTTGCACGATGGAGCTTTGTGAAAGCCTCTCTTTTGGAGAACCCTTCAGTGCCCCAGTTCCACTGCTATATTCCAAGATTTCCATCACACAAAATCATATAAGGTCACATCCACGGGAGAGTCCATTTCAACTCAGCATCCTCGGTTGCTCCCCCAGAACCAGCAGATCTGACCTGTCTTGATGCTTGGAAACAATTGGAATGCGAGGTGGGCTACCCAGCCATCCATCCTTAGAACCCTGCTCGGAATCGTTGTCCTGGAGCCTACCCACAGGTCTCAATTGTCCTGCAGAAGAATCTTTGCAGTTGGGAGCTTCTCACAACTCCCATCGTGGGAAAACACCCATGGCCTCGTGATCCACCCCACCTTCAAGTGGAGCCTCAGGGACAGAATGTCCAAACTGAGCGATCGTCTGATCCTCGCCCTGACTTCAGACGCACGACATCTCGATTCAGGTATGTAGATTGTGTCTCCCATGTCCTCACCCAGAATTCTAGGACTAGCTTGGGTTCTCAGACTTCCGTCCTCAGACTACTGAGCCACAAAACCTCCAGTTTGGCAATCCAGGACTACAATGCAGCACTCTGCCTGCCCTCCAGAAGAAGAAAAACATTGCCCTCTGGGGCTACCCAGAAACCCCCAATGAGTATCTACCTGCACGGCATTTGGATGTACCCCAAAAATATAGGCTGACCTGGGCACAAATGCCTTTTCTGACACAGCCTGAGCCTGGACCTCCTGGCCCCACCCAGACAGCTGGCCGCACACTGAGCACATCGGACCCCTCATGGCCTTAGGTCGTCCTCTCTTCTCAACCTCGGTTTTCAGGCTTCAGAACCAAGACCTTATCTCCAATCACGGCCCGGGTTTGAAAATGATGCAGAAATCAGAACTCTTTCCCCATGGCAAGAAACCCTTGTGGTTGGCATGTTGTCCAAGGTTTCAGTGTCGTTGAAACCAGTGTGGCCCATGAGGCCCCGCCCATGCTTGCGGGCCACATTGGTCACAAACACACCTTGTGACCCTCAGCCTGAGCCCAGTCCTCAGGTAAGGTCTCTCAGTGGCTGGATGGAGAGACAGCATATTGGTCTTGCCATGGGCCTAGACCCCAATTATTAAACCGTAGTTCAGGTTGTGTCTTCACTCTTCCCCAGGGCTGTGCTTTGGAATTCCTCTTTTCGGTGGGACACCTGAGGTAACAAACCTGAAAGGAGTCCTCCCTTCCCTCAGATTGACGAAAAACAATTGGGATCGTGCCAAATCCACAGAGAGCAAGATTCCTCCATGGCCCATGAGGAGGCCCCCAACATTCCACGGCCATCGCTGATACAAAATCCAGAGACAAAAGACTGAGCACGCACCTCTGACTCACTCATTCTTCATATCTTGAAGAGTTCTTCAAATAAGAACCTACACTGCTCTCTAATGCACACAAAATATTTAGTCTAACCTGGGCACCAATGCACTGTCTGACAACCTGAGCCCAGACCTCGTGACTAACACCCAGTCAGCTGAGCGCACACTGAGCACTTCAGACCCGCCATGGCCTTAGGTCATCATCTCTTCCCTACCTCAGTTTTCAGGCTTCAGAACCTAGACCTTATCTCCATTCACTGCCCAGGGGTGACTGTGATGCAGAAATCAGAACTCTTCCTTACCAATGGCAAGAAACCTTGTGGTTGGCATGTTGTCCAACGTTCAGTGTAGGAGAAAACAGCATTCACCCTGAGTCCCCACCAATTCTTAGTGCGACAAGGGCATAAACACGCATTGTGACCCTCCGCGTGAGTCCTTTCCTCTAGTACGTCCTCTCAGTGGCTGGACCATTAGATGTCATAATGGGCTTGACATGCCCCTAGGCCCCAATTTTTAACCAGATTTCTGGTTGTCCAGTCGCCCCTTCCCAGGGCTCTATTCTGGAATCCATCATTTGGTGGGACACCTGAGGTTGAAAAACAGAACAAAACAAATCAACAACAACAGAACAGGGGACTTCTTCCATCCCACAGAATGACCCCAAACTCTTTGGATGGGGCCAAACCCCCAGAGAGTAAGACTCGTCCATTTCCCATGAAGTCACCCGGAAATTTCACGACCATGTGTGACACGATATTCACAGACAAAGACTTGAGCAAGAGACTCACACTCGCCCTTTTTTCATATCCCAAAGAGTTCTCCTCATGGTCTGTAGATCAGTCCTGCCATACCTATGAACCGAAACATAAGCTGAGTAAGTGTTTTCAGACAACTGTCCAAACAGCCCTGGCCTACACACCCTACAGGCTGAGGCCCCTGGAGCCAAACCTGACGTCTGTGCTTGCCCTCTCCAAGGGAATTGTATGTGCCCATTCCAATGGCCACAAGTCTACTAAGAGGATCAACCTCCAAAGTCCCTGAGGCCATCCCAATATTTGTGGCTTCCCAGGACAAACAGGGGCAATCTGGGTCCATCTGAGCATCTACCGGCATCAGACCCGTAGACTGATGTCCCCAGAGGTAAAAAGGAACGAACAAGCCCCTAGGCAACTATCGGAGCCATTTTTTGGCTTCCAGGCTTCTCTCCTCAGAGGCCTGGATTTCAATAACAGCATATGGCTGTTTCTTGACTCACCCACCAGAACAAATCTCATCTACACATGGGAAACTTGCACGATGGAGCTGTGTGAAAGCCCCTCTTTAAGAGAACCCTACAGGGCCCCAGTGCCACCGCATCATTCCAAGGTCTCCATAGACACAAAATCATATTAGGACACATCCACGGGCCCGTCAATTTCAACTCAGCCTCGTCGGTTGCTCCCCCAGATCCAGCAGATCTAACCTGTCTTGTTGCTTGGAGACAATTGGAATGCGAGGTGGGCTACCCAGATATCCATCCTTAGAACCCTGCTCGGAATCGTTGTCCTGGAGCCAACCAACAGGTCTCAATTGTCCTGCAGAAGAATCTTTGCAGTTGGGAGCTTCTCAAAACTCCCATCTTGGGAAAAACCCCATGGCCACGTGACCAACCCCACCTTCAAGAAGGGGCATCAGGGACATAAGGTCCAACCTGAGCGATCGTCTGATCCTTGCCCTGACTTCAGAAGCACGAGATCTCGTTTCAGGTCTGTAGATTGTGCGTGCAATATCAATATCCTCACTTAAAAACCTAGGCCTAGCATGGGTTCTCAGACTTCCGTCCTCAGACTACTGGCCCACAAGCCCTCCAGTTTGGCAATCCAGAACTACAGTGCAGCTCTCTGCCTGCCCTCCAGAAGAAAAACATTGCCCTCTGGGGCTAACCAGAAACCCCCAATGAGGATCAACCTGCACGACATACTGCTGTATCCGAAATAAAAAGGCTGACCTGGGCACTAATGCCCTTTCTTGCACAGCCTGATCCTGGACCTCCTGGCCCCACCCAGACAGCTGGCCGCACACTGAGCACATCGGACCCCTCATGGCCTTAGGTCGTCCTCTCTTCTCAACCTCGGTTTTCAGGCTTCAGAACCTAGACCTTATCTCCAATCACGGCCCGGGTTTGAAAATGATGAGAAATCAGAACTCTTTCCCCATGGCAAGAAACCTTGTTGTTGGCATGTTTTCCAAGGTTCAGTGTACTTGAAACCAGTGTGGCCCATGAGGCCCTGCCCATGCTTGTGGGCCACATTGTTCACAAACACACATTGTGACCCTCAGCCTGAGCCCAGTCCTCAGGTAAGGCCTCTCAGTGGCTGGATGGAGAGACAGCATATTGGGCTTGCCATGCCCCTAGGCCCCAATTTTTAACCATAGTTCGGGTTGACCCTTCACTCTTCCCCAGGGCTCTGCTTTGGAATTCCTCTTTTGGTGGGACCCCTGAAGTAACAAACCTGAAAGGAGTCCTCCCATCCCACAGATTGAAGGAAAACAATTGGGATCGGGCCAAGTCTACAGAGAGCAAGATTCGTCCATGGCCCATGAGGCCTCCCCAACATTCCATGGCCATCGCTGATACAAAATCCAGAGACAAAAGCCTGAGCACGCGCCTCAGACTCGCTCATTCTTCATATCCTCAAGATTTCTTCAGATAAGAACCTACACGGCACTTGATTGCACCCAAAATATATAGTCTAATTTGGGCACTAATGCACTGTCTGACAACTTGAGCCCGGACCTCGTGACCATAACACAGACAGCTTACCGCACACTGAGCACATCAGACCCGCCATGGCCTTAGGTCATCATCTCTTCCCTACCTCAGTTTTCAGTCTTCAGAACCTAGACCTTAACTCCAATCACTGCCCAGGCTTGACTGTGAGGCAGAATCAGACCTCTTTCTTACCCATGGCAAGAAACCTTGTGGTTGGCATGTTGTCCAACGTTCATTGTAGGAGAAACCAGCATTCACCCTGTGGCCCTGCCCGTCTTGAGTGTGACGAGGGCATAAACACGCATTGTGACCCTCAGCATGAGTCCTGTCCTGTAGTACATCCTCTCAGTGGCTGGACCGTTAGATGTCATAATGGGCTTGACATGTCCCTAGGCCCCAATTTTTAACCAGATATCTGGTTGTCCAGTCGTCCCTCCCCAGGGCTCTACTCTGGAATCCCTCATTTGGTGGGACACCTGAGGTTGAAAAACAAAACAAAACAAATCAACAACAACATAACCACGGACTTCTTCCATCCCACAGAATGACCCCAAAATCTTTGGACGAGGCTAAACCCCCAGAGAGTAAGACTCGACCATTTCCCATGAAGTCACCCGGAAATTTCAGGACCATGAGTGAAACGATATCCAGAGACAAAAACTTGAGCAAGAGCCTCACCCTCGCCCTTTTTTCATATCCCGAAGAGTTCTCCTCATGTCTGTAGATCAGTCCTGCCATACCTATGACCCGAAACATAAGCCGAGTTTGTGTTTTCAGACAACTGTCCAAACAGCCCTGGCCTACACACCCTACAGGCTCAGGCCGCTGGAGCCAAACCTGACGATGGTGCTTGCCATCTCCAAGGGAATTGTATGTGCCCACTCCAATGGCCACAACCCTACTAATATGATCAACCTCCAAAGTCCCTGAGGCCATCCCAATATTTGTGGGTTCCCAGGACAAACTGGGGCAATCTGGGCACATCTGATCACCGACTGGCACTCAGACCCGTAGACTGATGTCCCCAGAGGTAAAATGTACGAACAGGCCCCTAGGCACCTATCGGATCCATTGCTTTGGTTTCCAGACATCTCTCCTCAGAAGCCTGGATTTCAATAACAGCATATATCTGTTTCTTGACTCACCCATCAGAAACAAATCTCATCTACTCAAGGGAAACTTGCACGATGGAGCTAAGTGAAAGCCTCTCTTTAGGAGAACCCTTCAGGGCCCCAGTGCCACCGCTTCATTCCAAGGTCTCCATAGACACAAAATCATATTAGGACACATCCACGGAAGAGTCCATTTCAACTCAGCCTCCTCGGTTGCTCCCCCAGATCCAGCAGATCTAACCTGTCTTGTTGCTTGGAGACAATTGGAATGTGAGGTGGGCTACCCAGCCATCCACCCTTAGAACCCTGCTCGGAATCGTTGTCCTGGAGCCCACCAACAGGTCTCAATTGTACTGCAGAAGAATCTTTGCAGTTGGGAGCTTCTCACAACACCCATCGTGGGGAAAACCCCCATGGCCTCGTGATCCACCCCCATTTTAAGAAGGGACCATCAGGTACAGAATGTCCAACCTGAGCGATCGTCTGATCCTCGCCCTGACTTCAGATGCACGTGATCTCGATTCAGGTCTGTAGATTGTGCCTGCCATATCCTCACCCAGAAACCTAGGCCTAGCTTGGGTTCTCAGACCTCCATCCTCAGACTACTGGCCCACAAGCCCTCCAGTTTGGCAATCCAGAACTACAATGCAGCACTCTGCCTGCCCTACAGAAGAAAAACATTGCCCTCTGGGGCTACCCAGAAACCCCAAAGGAGGATCAACAGGGCACGCCATCCGGCTGTGCCCCAAATATATAGGCTGACCTGGGCACTAATGCCCTTTCTGACACAGCCTGATCCTGGACCTCCTGGCCCCACCCATACAGCTGGACGCACACTGAGCACATCGGACCCCTCATGGCCTTAGGTCGTCATCTCTTCTCAACCTTGGTTTTCAGCTTCAGAACCTAGACCTTATCTCCAATCACGGCCCGGGTTTGAAATCAGAACTCTTTCCCCATGGCAAGAAACCTTGTGGTTGGCATGTTGTCCAAGTTTCAGTGTAGTTGAAATAGTGTGGCCCATGAGGCCCCGCCCATGCTTGCGGGCCACATTGGTCACAAACCCACATTGTGACCCTCAGCCTGAGCCCAGACCTCAGGTAAGGCCTCTCAGTGGCTGGATGGAGAGACAGCATATTGGGCTTGCCATGCCCCTAGGCCCCAATTTTTAACCATAGTTCGGGTTGTCCCTTCACTCTTCCCCAGGGCTCTGCTTTGGAATTCCTCTTTTGGTGGGACACCTGAGGTAACACGCCTGAAAGGAGTCTCCCATCCCACAGATTGACGGAAAACAATTGGGATCGGGCCAAGTCCACAGAGAACAAGATTCGTCCATGGCCCATGAGGCATCCCCAACATTCCACGGCCATCGCTGATACAAAATCCAGAGACAAAAGCCTGAGCACGCGCCTCAGACTCGCTCATTCTTCATATCCTGAAGAGTTCTTCAGATAAGAACCTACACGGCACTGGAATGCACCCAAAAAATATAGTCTAACCTGGGCACTAATGCACTGTCTGACAACCTGAGCCCGGACCTCGTGACCAACACCCAGAAGCTGACCGCACACTGAGCACATCAGACCCGCCATGGCCTTAGGTCATCATCTCTTCCCTACCACAGTTTTCAGGTATCAGAACCTAGACCTAATCTCCAATCACTGCCCAGGGGTGACTGTGATGCAGAAATCAGAACTCTTCCTTACCCATGGCAAGAAACCTTGTGGTTGGCATTTTGTCCAACGTTCAGTGTAGGAGAAACCAGCATTCACCCTGAGTCCCCGACCATTCTTGAGTGCGACGAGGGCATAAACACGCATGGTGACCCTCAGCGTGAGTCCTGTCCTCTAGTACGTCCTCTCAGTGGCTTGACCATTAGATGTCATAATGGGCTTGACATGTCCCTAGGCCCCAATATTTAACCAATTTCTGGTTGTCCAGTCGCCCCTCCCCAGGGCTCTACTCTGGAATCCCTCATTTTGTGGGACACCTGAGGTTGAAAAAAAACAAAAAACAAAACAAATCAACAACAACAGAACAACGGACTTCTTCCATCCCACAGAATACCCCAAACTCTTTGGACGGGGCCAAGCCCCCAGAGAGTAAGACTCGTCCATTTCCCATGAAGTCACCCGGAAATTACACGACCATGAGTGACATGATATCCAGAGACAAAAACTTGAGCAAGAACCTCACACTCGCCCTTTTTTCATATCCTGAAGAGTTCTCCTCATGGTCTGTTGATCAGTCCTGCCATACCTATGACCCGAAGCATAAGCTGAGTTTGTGTTTTCAGACTACTGTCCAAACAGCCCTGACCTACACACCCTACAGACTTTGGCCCCTGGAGCCAAACATGATGACTGTGCTTGCCCTCTCCAAGGGAATTATGTGCCCATTCCAGTGGCCACAACCCTACCAAGAGGATAAACCTGCAAAGTCCCTGAGACCTTCCCAATATATGTGGCTTCCCAAGACAAAAAGGAGCAATCTGGGCCAATCTGAGCACCTACCGGCACTCAGACCCGTAGACTGATGTCACCAGAGATAAAAAGGAATGAACAGGCCCCTAGGCACCTATAGGATCCATTGCTTTGGTTCCAAGGCATCTCTCCTCAGAGGCATGGATTTCAATAACAGCATATGGCTGTTTCTTGAATCACCCATCAGAACAATCTCATCTACACATGGGAAACTTGCACGATGGAGCTGTGTGAACGCCTCTCTTTAGGAGAAACCTTCAGGGCCCCAGTGCCACCGCTTCATTCCAAGGTCTCCATAGACACAAAATCGTATTAGGACACATCCACAGGAGAGTCCATTTCAACTCAGCCTCCTCGGTTGCTCCCCCAGATCCAGCAGATCTAAACTGTCTTGTTGCTTGGGGACAATTGTAATGCGAGGTGAGCTCCAGACATCCATCCTTAGAACCCTGCTCGGAATCGTTGTCCTGGAGCCAACCAACAGGTCTCAATTGTCCTGCAGAAGAATCTTGCAGTTGGGAGCTTCTCACAACACCCATCGTGGGAAAACCCCCATGGCCTCGTGATCCACCCCCCTTTCAAGAAGGGGCCAACAGGTACAGAATGTCCTACCTGAGCGATCCTCTGATCCTCGCCCTGACTTCAGAGGCACGAGGTCTCGATTCAGGTCTCACCAAGAAACTGAGGCCTAGCTTGGATTCTCAGACTTCCGTCCTCAGACTACGGGCCCACAAGCCCTCCAGTTTGGCAATCCAGAACTACAATGCAGCACACTGCCTGCCCTCCAGAAGAAAAACATGTCCCTTGGGGCTACACAGAAACCCCAAATGAGGATCAACAGGTCACACCATTTGGCTGTACCCCAAATATATAGGCTAACCTGGGCACTAATGCCCTTTCTGACACAGCCTGAGCCTGCACCTCCTGGCCCCAACCAGTCAGCTGGCTGCACACTGAGCACATCGGACCCTCCATGGCCTTAGGTCGTCATCTCTTCTCAATCTCGGTTTTCAGGATTCAAAAACTATACCTTATCTCCAATCACTGCCCGGGTTTGAAATCAGAACTCTTTCCCTATGGCAAGAAACCTTGTGGTTGGCTTGTTTTCCAAGGTTCAGTGTAGTTGAAACCAGTGTGGCCCATGAGGCCCCGCCCATGCTTGTGGGCCACATTGGTAACAAACACACATTGTGACCCTAAGGCTGAACCCAGTCCTCAGGTAAGGCTTCTCAGTGGCTGGATGGAGATACAGCATATTGGGCTTGCTATGCCACTAGGCCCCAATTTTTAAACATAGTTCGAGGTTGTCCCTTCACTCTTCCCCGGGGCTCTGCTTTGGAATTCCTCTTTTGGTGGAACTCCTGAGGTAACAAAACTGAAAGGAGTCCTCCCATCCCACAGATTGACGAAAAACCATTGGGATCGGGCCAAGTCCACAGAGAGCAAGATTCGTCCATGGCCCATGAGGCCTCCCCAACATTCCACGGCCATCGCTGATACAAAATCCAGAGACAAAAGCATGAGCACGCACCTCAGACTCGCTCATTCTTCATATCCTGAAGAGTTCTTCAGATAAGAACCTACACGGCACTCGAATGCACCAAAAATATATATTCTAACCCGAGCACTAATGCACTGTCTGACAACCTGAGCCCAGACCTCGTGACCAACACCCAGACAGCTGACCGCACACTGAGCACATCAGACCCGCCATGGCCTTAGGACATCATCTCTTCCCTACCTCAGTTTTAAGGCTTCAGAACCTAGACCTTATCTCCAATCACTGCCCAGGGGTGACTGTGATGCAGAAATCAGAACTCTTCCTTAACCATGGCAAGAAACCTTGTGGATGGCATGTTGTCCAACGTTCAGTGTAGGAGAAACCAGCATTCACCCTGAGGCCCCGCCCATTCTTGAGTGCGACGAGGGCATAAACACGCATTGTGACCCTCAGCATGAGTCCTGTCCTGTAGTACGTCCTCTCAGTGGCTGGACCGTTAGATGTCATAATGGGCTTGACATGTCCCTAGGCCCCAATTTTTAACCAGATATCTGGTTGTCCAGTCGTCCCTCCCCAGGGCTCTACTCTGGAATCCCTCATTTGGTGGGACACCTGAGGTTGAAAAACAAAAAAAAAAAACAAATCAACAACAACAGAACCACGGACTTCTTCCATCCCACAGAATGACCCCAAAATCTTTGGACGAGGCTAAACCCCCAGAGAGTAAGACTCGACCATTTCCCATGAAGTCACCCGGAAATTTCAGGACCATGTGTGAAACGATATCCAGAGACAAAAACTTGAGCAAGAGCCTCACCCTCGCCCTTTTTTCATATCCCGAAGAGTTCTCCTCATGTCTGTAGATCAGTCCTGCCATACCTATGACCCGAAACATAAGCCGAGTTTGTGTTTTCAGACAACTGTCCAAACAGCCCTGGCCTACACACCCTACAGGCTCAGGCCGCTGGAGCCAAACCTGACGATGGTGCTTGCCATCTCCAAGGGAATTGTATGTGCCCACTCCAATGGCCACAACCCTACTAATATGATCAACCTCCAAAGTCCCTGAGGCCATCCCAATATTTGTGGGTTCCCAGGACAAACTGGGGCAATCTGGGCACATCTGATCACCGACTGGCACTCAGACCCGTAGACTGATGTCCCCAGAGGTAAAATGTACGAACAGGCCCCTAGGCACCTATCGGATCCATTGCTTTGGTTTCCAGACATCTCTCCTCAGAAGCCTGGATTTCAATAACAGCATATATCTGTTTCTTGACTCACCCATCAGAACAAATCTCATCTACTCAAGGGAAACTTGCACGATGGAGCTAAGTGAAAGCCTCTCTTTAGGAGAACCCTTCAGGGCCCCAGTGCCACCGCTTCATTCCAAGGTCTCCATAGACACAAAATCATATTAGGACACATCCACGGAAGAGTCCATTTCAACTCAGCCTCCTCGGTTGCTCCCCCAGATCCAGCAGATCTAACCTGTCTTGTTGCTTGGAGACAATTGGAATGTGAGGTGGGCTACCCAGCCATCCACCCTTAGAACCCTGCTCGGAATCGTTGTCCTGGAGCCCACCAACAGGTCTCAATTGTACTGCAGAAGAATCTTTGCAGTTGGGAGCTTCTCACAACACCCATCGTGGGAAAAACCCCCATGGCCTCGTGATCCACCCCCATTTCAAGAAGGGACCATCAGGTACAGAATGTCCAACCTGAGCGATCGTCTGATCCTCGCCCTGACTTCAGATGCACGTGATCTCGATTCAGGTCTGTAGATTGTGCCTGCCATATCCTCACCCAGAAACCTAGGCCTAGCTTGGGTTCTCAGACCTCCGTCCTCAGACTACTGGCCCACAAGCCCTCCAGTTTGGCAATCCAGAACTACAATGCAGCACTCTGCCTGCCCTACAGAAGAAAAACATTGCCCTCTGGGGCTACCCAGAAACCCCAAAAGAGGATCAACAGGGCACGCCATCCGGCTGTGCCCCAAATATATAGGCTGACCTGGGCACTAATGCCCTTTCTGACACAGCCTGATCCTGGACCTCCTGGCCCCACCCAGACAGCTGGCCGCACACTGAGCACATCGGACCCCTCATGGCCTTAGGTCGTCCTCTCTTCTCAACCTCGGTTTTCAGGCTTCAGAACCTAGACCTTATCTCCAATCACGGCCTGGGTTTGAAAAAATGATGCAGAAATCAGAACTCTTTCCCCATGGCAAGAAACCTTGTGGTTGGCATGTTGTCCAAGTTTCAGTGTAGTTGAAATAGTGTGGCCCATGAGGCCCCGCCCATGCTTGCGGGCCACATTGGTCACAAACACACATTGTGACCCTCAGCCTGAGCCCAGTCCTCAGGTAAGGCCTCTCAGTGGCTGGATGGAGAGACAGCATATTGGGCTTGCCATGCCCCTAGGCCCCAATTTTTAACCATAGTTCGGGTTGTCCCTTCACTCTTCCCCAGGGCTCTGCTTTGGAATTCCTCTTTTGGTGGGACACCTGAGGTAACACACCTGAAAGGAGTCTCCCATCCCCCACAGATTGACGGAAAAACAATTGGGATCGGGCCAAGTCCACAGAGAACAAGATTCGTCCATGGCCCATGAGGCATCCCCAACATTCCACGGCCATCGCTGATACAAAATCCAGAGACAAAAGCCTGAGCACGCGCCTCAGACTCGCTCATTCTTCATATCCTGAAGAGTTCTTCAGATAAGAACCTACACGGCACTCGAATGCACCCAAAATATATAGTCTAACCTGGGCACTAATGCACTGTCTGACAACCTGAGCCCGGACCTCGTGACCAACACCCAGACAGCTGACCGCACACTGAGCACATCAGACCCGCCATGGCCTTAGGTCATCATCTCTTCCCTACCTCAGTTTTCAGTCTTCAGAACCTAGACCTTATCTCCAATCACTCCCCGGGGGTGACTGTGATGCAGAATCAGAACTCTTCCTTACCCATGGCAAGAAACCTTGTGGTTGTCATGTTGTCCAACGTTCAGTGTAGGAGAAACCAGCATTCACTCTGAGGCCCCGCCCATTCTTGAGTGCGACGAGGGCATAAACACGCACTGTGACCCTCAGCGTGAGTCCTGTCCTCTAGTACGTCCTCTCAGTGGCTGGACCGTTAGATGTCATAATGGACTTGACATGTCCCTAGGCCCTAATTTTTAACCAGATATCTGGTTGTCCAGTCGTCCCTCCCCAGGGCTCTACTCTGGAATCTCTCATTTGGTGGGACACCTGAGGTTGAAAAACAAAAAAAAAAACAAATCAACAACAACAGAAACACGGACTTTTTCCATCCCACAGAATGACCCCAAACTCTTTGGACGGGGCCAAACCCCCAGAGAGTAAGACTCGTCCATTTCCCATGAAGTCACCCGGAAATTTCACGACCATGTGTGAAACGATATCCAGAGACAAAAACTTGAGCAAGAGCCTCACCCTCGCCCTTTTTTCACATCCCGAAGAGTTCTCCTCATGGTCTGTAGATCAGTCCTGCCATACCTATGACCCGAAACATAAGCCGAGTTTGTGTTTTCAGACAACTGTCCAAACAGCCCTGGCCTACACACCCTACAGGCTCATGCCCCTGGAGCCAAACCTGACGACTGTGCTTGCCCTCTCCAAGGGAATTGTATGTGCCCACTCCAATGGCCACAACCGCACTAATAGGATCAACCTCCAAAGTCCCTGAGGCCATCCCAATATTTGTGGCTAACCAGGACAAACTGGGGCAATCTGGGCACATCTGAGCACCTACCGGCACTCAGACCCGTAGACTGATGTCCCCAGAGGTAAAAATGAACGAACAGGCCCCTAGGCACCTATAGGATCCATTGCTTTGGTTTCCAGGCATCTCTCCTCAGAGGCCTGGATTTCAATAACTGCATATGGTTGTTTCTTGAATCACCCATCAGAACAAATCTCATCTACACATGGGAAACTTGCACGATGGAGCTGTGTGAAAGCCTCTCTTTAGGAGAACCCTCAGGGCCCCAGTGCAACCGCTTCATTCCAAGGTCTCCATAGACACAAAATGATATTAGGACACATCCACGGGAGAGTCCATTTCAACTCAGCCTCCTCGGTTGCTCCCCCAGATCCAGCAGATCTAACATGTCTTGTTGCTTGGAGACAATTGGAATGCGAGTTGGGCTACCAAGACATCCATCCTTAGAACCCTGCTCGGAATCGTTGTGCTGGAGCCAACCAACAGGTCTCAATTGTCCTGCAGATGAATCTTTGCAGTTGGGAGCTTCGCACAACTCCCATCGTGGGAAAACCCCCATGGCCTCGTGATCCACCCCCCCTTCAAGAAGGGGCCATCAGGGACAGAATGTCCAACCTGAGCGATCGTCTGATTCTCACCCTGATGTCAGAAGAATGAGATCTCGATTCAGGTCTGTAGATTGTGCCTGCCATATCCTCACCCAGAAACCTAGGCCTAGCTTGGGTTCTTAGACTTCGGTCCTCAGACTACTGGCCCACAAGCCCTCCAGTTTGGCAATCCTGAACTACAATGCAGCACTCTGCCTGCCCTCCAGAAGAAAAACATTGCCCTCTGGGGCTACCCAGAAACCCCAAATGAGGATCAACGGGGTACGCCATTCGGCTGTACCCCAAATATATAGGCTGACCTGGGCACTAATGCCCTTTCTGACACAGCCTGATCCTGGACCTCCTGGCCCCACCCAGACAGCTGGCCACACACTGAGCACATCGGACCCCTCATGGCCTTAGTTCGTCATCTCTTCTCAACCTCGGTTTTCAAGCCTATACACCCTACAGGCTCAGGCCCCTGGAACCAAACATGAAGACTGGGCTTGCCCTCTCCAAGAGAATTGTATGTGCCCATTCCAATGGCCACAACCCTACTAATAGGATAAACCTCCAAAGTCCCTGAGGCCATCCCAATATTTGTGGCTTCCTAGGAGAAACAGGGGCAATCTGGGCCCATCTGAGCACCTACCGGCACTCAGACCCATAGACTGATGTCCCCAGAGGTAAAAAGGAACGAACAGGCCCATAGGCACCTATCAGATCTATTGCTTTGGTTTCCAGGCATCTCTCCTTAGAGATCCTTAGAACCCTTAGAACCCTGCTCTTGCTTCGTTCCTTATGGGACATCCTTGAGCCATCCAACAGGTGTCGACTGTCCCACAGGAGTCCTTGTTCATGGTCCACATCACAACTCATATCATGGAAAGCTTCCAAGGTCACATGATGCCCCCAATCTTCATGAAGTCGGATCATGGTAAGAAACTCCAACCTGAGCCAACAGCTGATCTTCGCCTTAACTTCAGATGCACGAGATCTTGATTAAGCTCTTCAGAGTGCACCTGCTGTGCCCTCACCCCAAAACCTAAGCATAGCTAGTGTTCTCAGACTTCCGTCCTCACACTCCTGGACCATACGCCCTCCATTTTGGGATTTCCGATGACACAGTGCTGCACTCTGCCTGCCCTCCAGAAGAAAAACTTTGCCCTATGGGTCTACCCAGAAACCTCAAATGAGGATAAACCTGCATGCCACTCAACTGTACACCAATTATATAGTCTAGCCTGTGCACTAATGCCCTGTCTGACACAACCTGAGGCCTGAATTCCCAACCGACACCCAGACAGCTTGCCCTACACTGAGAACATCTGAACCGCCATGGCCTTAGGTTTCCATCTCTTTCCAACCTGGTTTTCAGGCTACAGAAACCTAGACCTTATCTCTACTCATTTCCCATGGGTGAACGTGATGCAGAAATCATAACTCCTCCTTCCCTCTCGCCAGAATCTTGTGGTTGGCATCTTATCCAAAGTTCAGTGTAGGACACCTGTAGGGCCTACAGTAGTAGTAGTAGGGCCCCTGAGGGTAGTGTAGGGTCCCTGAGGCCCTGCCCATGCTTAAGAGCTGCGGTGGGCACAAACACACATTGGGACCCTCAGTTTGAGCCCTGTCCTCAAGTAAAGCCTCTCAGTGGCTGGACCATGAGCCCGCATATGGGGCCTGCCATGCCCCAAGTCACCCAATCTTAACCAGAGGTAGAGACATCTAGTCACCCCTACTCAGGGCTCTGCTCTGGAATCCCTCTTTGGTGGGACATTTGAGGTAAGTAAACACAGAAAGGATTCCTCCCACGCACAGAATGACCCCAATCACTTGGGATCAGGCCATCCCCAGAGAGAAAGACTCCTCCATGGCCCATGAGACCAGCCCGACATTCCACGGCCACTATTGACACAAAATCCAGAGACATAAGCCTCACCCTTAGGTCATAGCCCAAAAAATTCTCCTCATAGTCTGTAGATCGGGCCTGCCATACCTACGTCCCCAAACTTAAGCCGAGTTTGTGTTTTCAGACTTCTGTCCTGACATCCCTGTCCCACACACCCTCCAGGCTGAGGCCCCTGGAGCCACACCTCAGGACTGTGCCTGCCCTCTCCAAGGAAATTCTTCCCATTCCATTGGCCACAACCCTACAGATTAGGAGAAACCTCCAAAGTCCCAGAGGCCATTCCAATAGTGTAGGCCGCCCAGTACAAAGAGGGGTGATCTGTCACAAGCAGAGCAACGACCTCAACTCACCCGTAGACAGATATCCCAGGAGAAAGGTATTCAACTGGACAGGCCCCTAGAACGTAATTGGTTCCATTGCTTTTGTTTCTAAGCATCCCTCCTCAGAGGCCTGTTTTCCAATACCAGCATATGGGGGATTCCCGAGATACCAATCAGAACAAATCTTGTCTCCACATGGGAAACTTATCCTTTGGAGCTCTGTAAAAACCTCCAGTTAGGAGAAAGCTTCAGGTAACCTGAGCCACCGCCCTATTCCAAGGTCTCCATGGACACAAACCCGCATTATGACCATTCGGCAGGAGAGTACATTTCAAACTCAGCCCCGTTGATCACTCCCCCAGAGGCAGAATATCAAACCTGCCTTGTCACTAGGAGACAACTGGAATGCAAAGCAGACTCTCTAGGCATCCATCGTTGGAATCCTGCTCTGGCGCCGTTCCATATGGGATGTCCTGGGAGCCTTCCAACAGGTCTTGACTGTCCTGCAGAAGGAATCCTTGCAGATTGGAGCATCTCACAACTCCTATCGTGGGAAAAACCTACATGGCTTCATGAGATGCTCCCCTTTATAAAGGGGCCATCATGGACAGAAACTGCAACCTGAGCCAACTTCTGATCCATTGCTTTGGTTTCTATGTATCTCTCCTCAGAGGCCTGGTTTCCAGTATCACAATATGGGGGTTTCCTAAGGAAACAATCAGAACAGATCTCATCTCCACATGAGAAACTTGCTTTTTGGAGCTGTGTCAATACCTCAGGTTAGGAGGATCCTTCAGGGCGCTGGCACCATGGCCCAATTCCAAGGTCTCCAAGGACACAAACTTACATTATGATCCATCCTCAGGAGAGTCCATTTCAAATCAGTCCCCTCGGCTGCTCACCCAGAGCCAGCAGATCAAACCTGCCTTGTCACTAGGAGACAGTTGGAATGCGAGGTGGGCTGCCCAGGCATCCATCCTTAGAACCCTGCTCTGGAGAATTTCTTTATGGGACATCTTGAATCCAACCAACCTGTCTTGACTGTCTCGCAGAATGAATCCTTGTGCTTTCAAGCATCACACAATCCCACTGTGAGAAAACCTCCATTTCCTCATGATGCCCCACACCTTCATAAATGGGCCATCATGGACAGAAACTCCATCCTAAGCCAAAGTCTGATCCGCGCCCTGAATTCAGAAGCACGAGATCTCGATACAGCACTTGAGAGTGTGCCTGCTGTGCCCTCGCCCCGAAACCTAAGCCTAACTTGTGTTCTCAGACTTCCGTCTTCACAATCCTGGCCACACCCCTCCAGTTTGGCAATTCTGGAGACACAATGCAGCAGCACTCTGCCTGCCCTCCAAAAGAAAAAATGTTGCCCTATAGGGCTAACCAGAAACGCCAAATGAGTAACAACCTGCATGCCACTCGACCATACCCCAATTACACAATCTAGCCTGTGCACTAAAGCCCTGTCTGACACAGCCTGAAGGCAGACCTCCAGTCCAACACCCAGACAGCTGGCCCTACACTGAGCATATCAAACCCACAATGGCTTTTGGACATCATCTCAACCCAACCTCAGTTTTTTCCTTCAGAACCTAGACCTTATCTCCACTCACTGCTCAGGAGTGAACGTGATACAAGAATCAGAACTTCTCCTTCGCCATGGCAAGAAACCTTGTGGTTGGCATGTTGTCCAACGTTCATTGTAGGAGAAAGCAGCATGGACTATGAGGCCCCACCTATCCCCGAGGGCTACAATTTGCACAAACACACATTGTGACCCTCAGCGTGAGCCCTATCCTCATGTAAAGCCTCTTAGTGACTGGAACAACAGCCCACATATGGGGCTTGCCAAGCCCCTAGTCCCCCAATCTCAACCAGAGTTAGAGATGTCTAGTCACCCCTACTCAGGGCATTGCTCTGGAATCCCTCTTTGGTGGGACACCTGAGGTAAAAAAAAAAATACAGAAAGGACTCTTCCCATCCACAGAATGATCCCAACCACTTGGGATCAGGCCAAATCACCAGAGAAAGACTTGTCCATGGCCCTTGAGGACACCCCGACATTCCACGGCCACCGTATGCACAAAATCCAGAGACAAAAGCCTGAGCAAACGCCACATACTCGCCCTTTGTTCATAGCCCGGAAAATTCTCACGGTCTGTAGATCGAGCCTTCATACATACATCCCCAAACCTAAGCTGAGTTTGTGTTTTCAGACTTCTGTCCCCACAGTCCTGGCCCACACACTATCCAAGCTGAGGCCCCTGGAGCCACACCTGAGGACTGTGGCTTCCTTCTCCAGGGGAATTCTGCCATTTCCATTGGCCACAACCCTATAGATTAGGAGAAACCTCCAAACTCCCCGAGGCCATCCCAATAATGTTGGCTGCCCAGGACAAACAGGGATGATCTTTCACAAGTTAGGAAACTACGTCCAATCAGACCCAGAGACAGATATCCCCATAGAATAAGGTTGAACTGGACAGGCACTTAGGCCCTAATCAGATCCATTGCTTTTGTTTCCAGGCATCTCTCCTCAGTGGCCTGGTTACCAATACCAGCATATGGGGGATTACTGAGGCACTCATAGAAAAAAATCTCGTCTCCATATAGGAAATGTACTCTTTGGAGCTCTATAAAAACCTCTGTTTAGGAGAATCTATCAGGGCCCCGGATCAAGCGCCCCATTCCAAGGTCTCCATGGACTTAAACCCACATTATGATCTATCCTCGGTAGAGTCCATGTCAACTCATCCCCCCCCTTGGTTTCTCCCCCAGGGCCTGCAGATCAAACCTGCCTTGTTGCTAGGAGACAACTAGAATGGGAGGCGGGCTTGCCCAGGCATCCATCCTTAGAACCCTACTCTGGAGTCGTTCCATATGGGACATCCTAGAGCCATCCAACAGGTCTCAAGTGTCCCACAGAAGGAATCTTTGCAGTCTGGTGCATCTCACAACTCCCATTGTGGGAAAATCTTCATGGCCTCTTGAGACGCTCCACTTTATAAAGGGGCCATCATGGACAGAAACTCCAACCTGAGCAAACGTCTGATATTCGCCCTGGCTTCAGGTGCATGAGATCTTGATTCAGGTCTGCAGAGTGTGCCTTCTGTGCCCTCACCCCAAAAATTAAGCCTAGCTTGTGTTCTCAGACTACCGTCCTCACACCCCTGGCCCAAAAGCCCTACATTTTGGCAATACTGGGGCCACAATGCAGCACTCTGCCTGCCCTCCAGAAGAAAAACGTTGCCTTATGGAGCTACCTAGAAACCCGAATGAGGATCAACTGAACGCCACTCGACTGCACCCCAAATATACAGTCTACACTGTCTAATGCCCTGTCTGACACAGCATGAGCCCACACCTCCAGACCTACGCTCAACAGCTAGCCACACACTGAGCTCATTGTACCCATCAGGTCCTTAGGTCTTCATCTCTTCCCAACCTCGGTTTTCGGGTTTCAGAACCTAGACCTAAACTCCAATCACTGTCCAGGGGTGAACGTGATGCAGAAATCACAACTCTTCCTTCGCCATGGCCGGAAACCTTGTGGTTGGCATATTCTCCAACGTTCAGTGTAGGAGAATCCAGCGTGGCCCATGAGGCCCTTCCCATTCTTGAGGGCCTTGTTGGGCACAAATAGGCATTGTGACCCTCAGCATGAGCCCTGTCCTCAAGGAAGACCTCTCAGTGTCTGAATCAAGAGCCCACATATTGGACTTGCCATGCCCCTAGGCCCCCAAACTTAAACAGAGGTGGGGTTATCCAGTTGTCCCTACCAAGGACTCTGCTAGGGAATCCCTCTTTTATTGGCACACACATGAGGTACATAAAATAAAAAAAAAAAAACAGAAAAGGACACCTCCCATCCCGCAGAATGTACCCAAACTCTTGGGATTGGGTCAAATCCTCAGAGAAGGAAAGCCATCCACAACCCATGAGGCCATGCCAGCATTCAACCCACATTGTTGACACAAATCCAGAGACAAAACCTGAGCAAGCACCTCAAACTCACCCTTTTTCATATCCCGAAGTGTTATCACGGTCTGTAGATTGGGCGTGCCATACCTATGTCGCTAATCCTAAGCTGAATTTGTGTTTTCAGACTTATGTCCCCACAGGCCTGGCCCACACACACTCAAGGCTGGGCACCTAGAGCCAAACTCAGAACTGTGCCTGCCCTCTCCAGGGGATTACTGCCCATTCCATTGGCCACAACACTATAGATTAGGAGAAACTCCAAAATCCCGAGGCCATTTCCAATATTATAGGCTGCCCAGGAGAAACAGGGGCGATCTGACACAAGCCGAGCAACTACCTCCCCTCGGATCCATAGACACGTATCCCCAGGAAGGAGATTGAACCGGACAGGCACCTACGCCCTAATCATATCCATTGCTTTTGTTTCCAGGCATCTCTCCTCAGAGGCCTGGTTTCCAATACCAGCATATGGGAGATTCCTTAGGCACTCATCAAAACAATTCTCTTCTCTACATAGGAAACGTACTCTTTAGAGCTCCATCAAAACCTCCGGTTATGAACATCCCTCAAGGCCCCGGATCAAGCACCCCATTCCAAGGTCTCCATGGACACAAATGCACATTATGACCCATCCTCAACTCACCCATTTCAACACACCCGCCTCGGTTACTCCCCTAGATCCAGCAGATCGAACTTTCCTTGGCGCTATGAGACACCTGGAATGGGAGGCAGGCTGCCCAGGCATCCATCCTTAGAACCCTGCTCTGGATAACTTCCTTATGGGATGTCCTGGAGTCATCCAGCAGGTCTCGACTGTCCCACGGAAGGAATCATTGCGGTTTGGAGCATCTCACAATTCCCATCGTGGGAAAACCTCCATGGCCTCGTGACACCCTCCCCTTCATGAAGGGGCCGTCATGGACAGAAACTCCAACCTGAGCCAACGTCGGATCCTAGCTCTGTCTTCAGGTACACGGGATCTCGAATCATCTCTGCAGACGGTTCCTGCCGTCCCCTCACCCCGAAATCTAAGTCTGGCTTGTGTTCTCAGAATTTTTTCCTCACACTCCTGGCCCACAATCCTTCCAGTTTGGGAATTCTGGAGCCACTATGTGGCACTGTGTCTTCCTTCCAGAAGAAAAATGTTGCCCTCTGGGGCTACCCAGTGACCACAAATGAGTACCAACCTGCACGAAACTCGACTGCACCCCAATGATACAGTCTAGCCTGGGCACTAATTCCCTGTCTGCCACAGCCTGAGCCTGCACCCCCCAACCCACACTCAACAGCTGGCCGAACACTGAGCACATCAGTCACACCATGGCCTTAGGTCTTCATCTCTTCCCAACCTCAGTTTTCAGGCTTCAGAACCTAGACCTTAAATCCAATCACAGTCCAGGAGTGAAAGTGTTGCAGAAATTAGAACTCCTTCTTCCCCATGTCCAGAAAACTTGTGGTTGCCATATTGTGCAACGTTCAGTGTAGGAGAAACCAGCATGGTACATTAGGCCACGCCCTGACTTGAGGGGCTCCTTGGGTACAAAACCACATTGTGAAACTCAATGTGAGCCCTATGCTCAAGGAAGGCCTCTCAGTGTCTGGACCTAGAGCCCACATATGGGGCTTGCCATATTCTTAGGTCCCAATGTTAACCAGAGTTCTGGTTGTCCAGTCGCCCCTCCCCAGGACTCTGCTGTGGATTCCCTCTTTTGGTGGTCCACCTGAGGTAAAAAAAAAAAAAAAAAAAAAAAAAAAAAAAAAAACAGAAAGGCCTCCTCTCTTCCCACAGAATGACCCCAAACTCTTGGGATTGGGTCAAATCCCCAGCAAGGGAGAGAAAGGGAGCCTCATCGATGGCCCATGAGGACACCCGGACATTCCATGGCAATCGGTGACACATATCCAGAAAAAAATAAGCATGAGCAAGCACCTCACTTTCGCCCTTTGTTCATATCCCGAAGAGTTCTCCTCATGGTCTATATATCGGGCCGGCCATACCTACAGACCAAAACCTAAGTGGAGTTTGTGTTTTCAGACTTTTGTCCAAATAGCCCTGGACCACACACGCTCCACACTTGGGTCCCTGGAGCCACACCTCAGGACTGTGCTTCCCTTTCAAGAGAATTCTTCCCATTCCATTGGCCACAACCTTGCAGATTAGGAAAAACCTCCAAAGTTACCGAGGCCATTCCAATAGTGTAGGCCGCCCAGGACAAACAGGTGTGATCTCAAACCAGCTGAGCAACTACCTCCACTCAGACAAAAGATGTCCCCAGAGAAGAATATTGAACCGGACAGGCCCCTAGGCCCTAATCAGATCCATTGCTTTGGTTTCCAGGCATCTCTCCTCAGAGGCCTCATTCCAATACCAGCAAAAATGGTGGTTTCCTGAGGCACCAATAAGAACAAATCTCGTCTCCCCATGGAAAACTTGCTCATTGGAGCTTTGTTATCACCTCTGGTTAGGAGATTCCTTCAGGGCCCTGGTGCCACTGCCCCATACCAAGGTCTCAATGGACTTAAACCAACATTAAGACCATCCTCAGGAAAGTCCATTTCAACTCATTTAAGACCATCCTCAGGAAAGTCCATTCCAACTCAGCCCCCTCTGATGCTACCCCAAGCCAGCAGATCAAACGTTTCTTGTTGCTAGGAGACAATTGGAATTGAGGCTGTCTGCCCAGGCATCCATACTTAGAACCCTGTTCTGGAAAAATACCTTAGGAGACGTCCTGGAACCATCCAACAAATCTTAATTGTCCCACAGAAGGAATCCTTGCGGTTTGGAGCATCTCACAACTCTAATAGTGGGAAAACCCCCATGGCCTCATTATGCCCCCCCCCTTCATGAAGGGGCCAACATGGACAGAAACTCCAACCTGAGCCAAAGTCTGATCCTCGACCTGACTTCAGACTCATGAGATCTCAATTCAGCTCTGCAGAGTGTGCCTGCCATGTCCATTCCCCGAAACCTAAGCCTAGCTTGTGTTCTCAGACTTCCTTCCTCACTCTCCTGGCCCACAAGCCCTCCAGTTTGGGATTTCCGAAGCCACAATGCAGCACTCTGCCTGCCCTCCAGAAGAAAAACTTTGGCCTATGCTGCTAATAAGAAACCCCAAATGATTATCTAATGCATGCCACTCGACTGTAAAGCAATTATACAGCCTACCCTGAATACGAATGCCCTGTCTGGCACAGCCTGAGACAAGACATCCCAAACGACACCTAGACAGCTGGCTCCAACCTGGACACAAGGGACCCGCTATGGCTGTAGTTCGTCATCTCTTCCCAACCTCGGTTTGCAGGCTTCAGAACCTAGACCTTATCTCCAATCACTGCCCAGGGGTGAACGTGATGCAGAAATTAGAATTCCTCCTTCCCCATGGCCAGAAACCTTGTGGTTGGCATGTTGTCCAACGTTCAATGTGGGAAAACCTGCATTGTCGGAAAGGCCACGCCAGTGCTTGAGGGCCGCCTAGGGCACAGACATGCATTGTGACCTGTAGCGTGAGTCCCGTATTAAAGTAACGCCTCTCAGGGCTGGACCAAGATCCTGCATATGGGGCTTGTCATATCCATAGGCCCCCAGGCTGAACCAGAGAGCGAGTATTCCAGTTGTCAGTACCCACTGCTATGCTCCAGAATCCCTCTACTGGGGGGACACATGAAGCAGAAAACAGGACTCTTCCCTTCCCAAAGAATGACCCCAAAGTCTTGGGGCCTGGACAACTACCAGAGAGGGAGACTTCTATGACCCATGAGGCAACTCCTACATTAAACGGCCATTGTGGACAAAATATCCAGAGACAAAAGACTGAGCGACTGCCTCCCTCTCACCCTTCTTTCAAATCCAGAGGAGCTCCCCTCACGGACTGTAGATCAGGCCTGCCATAACCTCGGCCTAAAACCTGAGCTGAGTTTGGGTTTTTGGATGTCTGTCTGCACAGCCGTGGCCCACACCGCCTCCAGGCTGGGGTCTCTGGAGCCACACCACAGAACTGTGCCTGCTCTCTCCTAAGAAACTGCCCGTTCCATTGGCCACAACTCTACAAAATAGTAGAAACCTCAAGGTCCCCAAGGACATCCCACTACCGCAAGCCGCACTGGACAAAGAGGGGCATTATGACACCAGCTGAGCAACTACTACCTCCATGCAGACACAGAGACTGATATCCGCAGAGACAGAAGATTGAACCAGACAGGCCCCTAGGCCCTATTATGAACTCTTGCTTTGGTGACCAGGTATCACTCCTCAGAGGCCTGGGTTCGAAGAACAGCATATGGGGCTATCCTGAGGCACCAGACAGAACACCTCTCATCTCCGCATGGAAAGCTTCCTTGTTGGAGTTGTGTCAAACCCTTCGGGTTGGAGAATCCTGCAGAGTCCCTTAGCTACTGCCACATTCCAAGGTCTCCATGGCCACCAACCCACATTATGACTCATCCTCAGGAAAGTCCATTTAAACTCAGCCTTCTGGGTAGCTCACCCAAGAGCCCGCAGATTGAGCGTGCCTTGTCTCGACCAGGCAATGGGAAGGTGAGTTGGCGTTTCTCGGCATCCATGCTTAGGCCCCTGCTCTCGAGTCTTTCTGTATGGGGCATCCTGGAACCATCCAATAGTACTCGACTGTCCTGAAGAAGGAAACTTTCAAGTTTGGAGCATCTTACAACTCCCAGCGTAGGGAAACCTCCCTGGCCTCATGACGCCCCCACCCCCTTCAGGAAGGGGCCGTCATGGACACAAACTCCAGCTTGAGGTAACATCTGATACTCGCCCTGACCTCAGATGCAGGAGATCTCGATTCAGCCTCTGCACAGTGGGCCCAAACCTCGTGCTAACTTGTGTTTTCAGACTTCCTTCCTCACACTTCTGGCAAACATGTCCTCAAGACTTGGAATTCTGGAACCAAAATTCAGCCCTATGCTGGCTCTCCAGAAGAAAAACGTTGCTCTATGGGGATCTCCATAAACCCCAAATGAGGATCAACATGCTCGGTTCTCGACCTCACCCCAATTGGATTGTTCAGGTTGTCCATTCATCCCTCCCCAGAGCTCTGCCTTGGAATCCCTCTTTTGGTGGGACACCTGAGGTAACAAAACTAAAAGGACTCCTGCCATCCTTCAGATTGACCCAAAACAATTGGGATTGGACCAAATTCACAGAGAGGAAGTCTCGTCCATGGCCCATGAGGCCTCCCCGAGATTCCACAGCCATCGTTGACAACAAATCCAGAGACAAAAGTCTGAGCATGCGCCTCACACTCGCTCTTTTGTCGTATCCCAAAGAGTTCTCCTCACGGTCTGTAGATCGGGCCTGCCATACCTACTTCCCAAACCTAAGCCGAGTTTGTGTTTTCAGACTTCTGTCCCCACATTCCTGGCCCACAGACCCTTCAGGCTGGGGCCCCTGGAGCCACACATCAGGACTGTGCCTGTCCATACCACGGGAATTCTGCCCATTCCATTGTCCACAATCGTACAAATTAGGAAAAACCTCCAGAGTCCCCAAGGACATCCCAATAATGTAGGCCATCCAGGACAAACAAGGGTCATCTGAAACCAGCTGAGCAACTACCTCTACTCAGCGTAGATGGATGTCCCCAGAGAAGAAGATTGAATCAGACAGGCCCCTAGGCCTGAATCAGATTCATTGCTTTCGGTTACAGGTATCTCTCCTCAGAGGCCTGGTTTCCAATATTAGCATATGTGGATTTCATGAGGCAGCAATCAGAACAAATCTCTTCTCCACATGGGAAAATTATCCTTGGAAGATGTCTCAAAACCTCTAGTTAGGAGAATCCTTCAGGGCCTGTGTGCCACTGCCCCATTACAAGGTTTCCATAGACGCAAAAACACATTAGGACCCATCCACAGGAGAGTCCATTTCAACTCAGCGTATTCGGTTGCTCCGCGAGATCCAGCAGATCTAACTTGTCTTGTTGCTAGGAGACAATTGGAATGTGAGGTGGCCTACCCGCCATCCATCCTTAAAACCATGCTCGGAATCATTGGCCTGGAGCCAACCAACAGGCCTCAATTGTCCTGCAGAAGAATCTTGGCAGTTGGGAGCTTCTCACAACTCCCATCGTGAGAAAACACCCATGGCCTCGTGATCCTCCCCACCTTCATGAAGTGGCCCTCAGGGACATAAGGTCCAACCTGAGCGATCGTCTGATCCTCACCCTGACTTCAGATGCACGAGCTCTCCATTCAGCTCTGTAGATTGTGCCTGCCATGTCCTCACCCAGAAACCTAAGCCTAGCTTGTGTCCTCAGACTTCCATCCTCAGACTAATGGCCCACAAGCCCTCCAGTTTGGCAATCCAGAATTATAATGCAGCACTCTGCCTGCCCACCAAAAGAAAAACATTGCCTTCTGGGGCTACCCAGAATCCCCAAATGAAGATCAACCTGCACGCCACTTGGCTGTAATCAAAATATATAGGCTGACCTGGGCAATAATGCCCATTCTGACAGAGCCTGAGCCTGGACCTCCTGGCCCCACCCATACAGCTGGCCACTCACTGAGCACATGGGACCAGCCATTGCCTTAGGTCGTTATCTCTTCCCAGCCTCGGTTTTCAGGATTTATAACCTAGGCCTTATCTACAATCACTGTCCATGTTTGAATATGATGCAGAAATCAGAACTCTTTCCCGTTATCAAGAAACCTTGTGGTAGGCTTGTTGTATAATGTTCAGTGTAATGGATACCAGTGTGTCCAATGAGGCCCTGCCATTGCTCGCGGGCCACATAGGTGGCAAACACACATTGTGACCCTCAGCCTTAGCCCAGTCCTCAGGTAAGGCCTCTCAGTGGCTGGATGAAGAGACAGCATATTGGGCTTGCCATGCCCCTAGGCCCAGATTTTTAACAGTAGTTCGGGTTGTCCCTTCACTCTTCCGCAGGGCTCTGCTTTGGAACTCCTATTTTGGTGGGACCACTGATGTAACAACCCTGAAAGGAGTACTCCATCCAACAGATTGATGAAAAACAATTGGGATCGGGCCAAATTCACAGAGAGCAAGATTCGTCCATGGCCCATGAGGCCTCCTCGACATTCCACGGCCATCGCTGAAACAAACTCCAGAGACAAAAGCCTGAGCAAGCGCCTCAGACTCGCACTATCTTCATATCCTGAAGATGTCTTCTCATGGTTGATAGATCAGGCCTGCCATACCTACGTCCCCAAACATAAGCTGAGTTTGTGTTTTCAGACTTCTGTCCTCAAAGTCCTGGGCCACACACCATCCAGGCTTGGAACCCTGGAGCCACACATTGGGACTGTGCCTACCCAATCCATGGGAATTCTGCCCATTCCATTGTCCAAAATCGTACAAATTAGGAGAACCCTCCAAAGTCCCTGAGGTCATCCCAATAGTATAGGTCGCCCGGGACAAAAAAAGTCAGTCTGTCACCAGCTGAGCATCTACCTCCACTCATACTCTAGATGGATGTCCCCAGAGAAGAAGATTGAACCAGACAGGACCCTAGGCCAAAATCGGATCCATTGCTTTGTTTTACAGGCATGTCTCCTCAAAAGCCTGGATTCCAATACAAGCATTGGGGTTTTCCTGAGGCACCCATCAGAACAAACCTTGTCTCCACCAGGAAACTTGTGCATGGGAGCTATGTCAAAAGCTGAGGAGAATACTTCAGGGTCCCGGTGCCACCGCCCCATTCCAAGGCCCTCATGGACACAAACACACATTAGACCCATCCTCAGGAAAGTCCATTTCAACTCAGCCACCCCGGTTGCTCCCGCAGAGCCATCAGATCTAAACTGTCTTGTCACTAGGAGACAATTGGAATGCGAGGCGGGCTTCCAAGGCATCCATCCACGAACGTTGGTCTAGACTCATCCATATGGGATGTCCTGGAGCTGTCCAGCAGGTCTCAATTGTCCCGCAGAAGGAATCCTAGGAGGGGGCCTTCCACCACTCCAAACGTGGGAAAACCTCCACGGCCTCGAGATTCGGCTCCCTTCATGAAGGGGCCGTCATGAACAGAAAATCCAAGCTGAGCCAACGTCTGATCCTCGCTCTGACTTCAGATGCATGAGATATTGCTTCAGATCTTCAGGAGGTACATGCCGTGCCCTCGCCCTGAATCCCAAGTCTAGCTGGTGTTCTCAGACTTCCGTCCTCACACTCCTGGCCCCGAAGCCTACATGAGTGGCAATTCCGGACCATCATTGCAGCACTCTGCCTGCCCCTCGAGAAACAAAATATTGCCCAATGAGCTGCCCGGGCACATTAAATGAGAATAAACCTACATGGTACTCGAAAGTACCCAAATTATATAGTCTAACCTGGGCAGTAATGCACTGTCTGACACAACCAGAGCTGGGACCTCCTGAGCAACAACCAGACAGCTGACCGCACACTGAGGACATGAGCCCCGCCATGGCCTTAGGACAGCATCTCTTCCCTACCTCAGTTTTCAGGCATCAGAACCTAGACCTTAACTCCAATCACTGCCCAGGGGTGACTGTGATGCAGAAATCAGACCTCCTGCTTACCCATGGCAAGAAACCTTGTGGTTGGCATGTTGTCCTACGTTCAGTGTAGGAGAAACAGACATTCACCCTGACGCCCCGCCCATTCTTGAGTGCGACGAGGGCATAAACACGTATTGTGACCCTCAGTGTGAGTCCTGTCCTCTAGTACGTCCTCTCAGTGGCTGGACCATTAGATGTCATAATGGGCTTGACATGTCCCTAGGCCCCAATTTTTAACCAGATTTCTGGTTGTCCAGTCGCCCTCCCAGGGCTCTACTCTGGAATCCCTCATTTGGTGGGACACCTGAGGATGAAAAACAAAACAAAACAAATCAAAAACAACAGAACTACGGACTTCTTTCATCCCACAGAATGACCCCAAACTCTTTGGACGGGCCAAACCCCCAGAGAGTGAGACTCGTCCATTTCCCATGAAGTCACCCGGAAATTGCACGACCATGAGTGACACGATATCCAGAGACAAAAACTTGAGCAAGAGACTCACACTCACCATATTTTCATATCCCGAAGAGTTCTCCTCATGGTCTGTAGATCAGTCCTGCCATACCTATGACCCGAAACATAAGCCGAGTTTGTGTTTTCAGATAACTGTCCAAACAGCCCTGGACTACACACCCTACAGGCTCAGGCCCCTGGAGCCAAACCTGACGACTGTGCTTGCCCTCTCCAAGGGAATTGTGTGTGCCCATTCCAATGGCCACAACCCAACTAAGAGGATAACCTCCAAAGTCCCTGAGGCCAACCCAATATTTGTGGCTTCCTAGGACAAACAGGGGCAATCTGGGCCCATCTGAGCACCTACCGGCACTCAGACCCGTAGACTGATGTCCCCAGAGGTAAAAAGGAACGAAAAGGCCCCTAGGCACCTATCCGATCCATTGCTTTGGTTTCCAGGCATCTCTCCTCAGAGGAATGGATTTCAATAACAGCATATGGCTGTTTCCTGACTCACCCATCAGAACAAATCTCATCTACACATGGGAAACTTGCACGATGGAGCTGTGTGAAAGCCTCCCTTTAGGAGAACCCTTTAAGGCCCCAGGGCCACCGCTTCATTCCAAGGTCTCCATAGACACATAATCATATTAGGACACATCCACGGGAGAGTCCATTTTAACTCAGCCTCCTCGGTTGCTCCCCCAGATGCAGCAGATCTAACCTCTCTTGTTGCTTGCAGACAATTGGAATTCGAGGTTGGCTACCCAGCCATCCATCCTTAGCACCCCGCTCAGATTCGTTGTCCTGGAGCCAACCAACAGGTCTCAATTGTCCTGCAGAAGAATCTTTGCAGTTTGGAGCTTCTCACAACTTCCATCGTGGGAAAACCCCCATGGCCTCGTGATCTAACCCCCCCTTCGAGAAGCAGCCATCAGGGACATAATGTCCAAAATGAGCAATCATCTGATCCTCGCCCTGACTTCAGATGTTCGAGATCTCGATTCAGGTCTCACCCAGAATCCTAGGCGTAGCTTAGGTTCTCAGACTTCCGTCCTCAGACTACTGGCCCACAAGCCCTCCAGTTTGGCAATCCAGAACTCCAATGCAGCACTCTGTCTGTTCTCCAGAAGAAAAACATTGCCCTCTTTGCCTACCCAGAATCCCCAAATGATAATCAACCTGCACGCCATTCGGCTGTACCCCACATATATAGGCTGACATGGGCACTAATGCCCTTTCTGACACAGCCTGAGCCTGGACGTCCTAGCCCCACCCAGACTACTGGCCCCACACTGAGCACAACGGACCCCTCATGGCTTTAGGTCTTCATCTCTTCTCAACCTCGGTTTTCAGGCTTCAGAACCTAGACATTATCTCCAATCACGGCCCGGGTTTGAAAATGATGCAGAAATCAGAACTCTTTTCCCATAGCAAGAAACCTTGTGTTTGGCATGATGTCCAAGGTTCTGTGTCGTTGAAACCAGTGTGTCCCACGAGGCCCCGCCCATGCTTGCGGGCCACATTGGTCACAAATACACATTGTGACCCTCAGCCTGAGCCCAGTCCTCAGGTAAGGCCTCTCATTTGCTGGATGGAGAGACAGCATATTGGGCTTGCCTAGCCCCTAGGCCCCAATTTTTAACCATAGTTCGGGTTGTCCCTTCACTCTTCCCCAGGGCTCTGCTTTGGAATTCCTCTTTTGGTGGGACACCTGAGGTAGCAAACCTGAAAGGAGTCCTCCCATCCCACAGATTGACGAAAAACAATTGAGATTGAGCCAAATCCACAGAGAGCAAGATTCGTCCATGGCCCATGAGGCCTCCCCAACATTCCACGGCCATTGCTGATACAAAATCCAGAGACAAAATCCTTAGTTCGTGCTTCAGACTCGCTCATTCTTCATATCCTGAAGAGTTCTTCAGATAAGAACCTACACGGCACTCGAAGGCACCCAAAATATATAGTCTAACTTGGGTACTAATGCACTGTCTGACAACCTGAGCCCGGACCTCGTGACCAACACCCAGACAGCTGACCGCACACTGAGCACATCAGACCCACCATGGCCTTAGGTCATCATCTCTTCCCTTCCTCTGTTTCTAGGCTTCAGAACGTAGACCTTATCTCCAATCACTGTCCAGGGGTGACTGTGATGCAGAAATCAGTACTCTTCCTTACACATGGAAAGAAACCTTGTGGTTGGCATGTTGTCCAATGTTCAGTGTAGGAGAAACCAGCATTCACCCTGAGGCCCCGCCCATTCTTGAATGCGACGAGGGCATAAACACGCATTGTGACCCTCAGCGTGAGTCCTGTCCTCTAGGACGTCTTCTCAGTGGCTGGACCATTAGATGTCATAATGGGCTTGACATGCCCCCAGGCCCCAATGTTTAACCAGATTTCTGGTTGTCCAGTCGCCCCTCCCCAGGGCTCTACTCTGGAATCCCTCATTTGGTGGCACACCTGAGGTTGTTAAACAAAAACAAAACAAATCAACAACAATAGAACAACGGACTTCTTCCATCCCACAGAATGACCCCAAACCCTTTGGACGGGGCCAAACCCCCAGAGAGTAAGCCTCGTCCATTTCCCATGAAGTCACCCGGAAATTTCACGACCATCACTGACACGATATCCAGAGACAAAAACTTGAGGAAGAGCCTCACACTCGCCCTTTTTTCATATCCCGAAGAGTTCTCCTCATGGTCTGTAGATCAGTCCTGCCATAGCTATGACCCGAAACATAAGCCGAGTTTGAGTTTTCAGACAACTGTCCAAACAGCCCTGGCCTACACACCCTACAGGCTCAGGCCCCTGGAGCCAAAGCTGACGACTGTGCTTGCCCCCTCCAAGGGAATTGTGTGTGCCCATTCCAATGGCCACGACCATACTAATAGGATCAACCTCCAAAGTCCCTGAGGCCATCCCAATATTTGTGGCTTCCCAGGACAAACAGGGGCAATCTGGGCCCATCTGAGCACCTACCTGCACTCAGACCCGTAGACTGATGTCCCCAGAGGTAAAAAGGAACGAACAGGCCCCTAGGACATATCGGATCCATTGCTTTGGTTTCCAGGCATGTCTCCTCAGAGGCCTAGATTTCAATAACAGCATATGGCTGTTTCTTGACTCACCCATCAGAACAAATCTCATCTACACATGGGAAACTTGCACAATGGAGCTGTGTAAAAGCCTCTCTTTAGGAAAACCCGCAGGGCCCCAGTGACACCGCTTCATTCCTAGGTCTCCATAGACACAAAATCATATTAGGACACATCCACGGGAGAGTCCATTTCAACTCAGCCTCCTTGGTTGCTCACCCAGATCCAGCAGATCTAACCTGTCTTGTTGCTTGGAGACAATTGGAATGCGAAGTGGGCTACCGAGACATCCATCCTTAGAAAGCTGTTCGGAATCGTTGTCCTGGAGGCAACCATCAGGTCTCAATTGTCATGTAGAAGATTCTTTGCAGTTGGGAGCTTCTCACAACTCCCATCGTGGGAAAACCCCCATGGCCTCGTGATCCACTCCCCGTTCAAGAAGGGGACAACAGGGATAGAATGTCCAACCTGAGCGATCCAATGATCCTCGCCCTGACTTCAGAGGCACGAGGTCTTGATTGAGGACTCACCCAGAAACCTATGACTAGCTTGGGTTCTCAGACTTCCGTCCTCAGACTACTGGCCCACAATCCTCCAGTTTGGAAATCCAGAACTACAATGCAGCACTCTGCCTGACCTCCAGAAGAAAAACATAGCACTCTGGGGCTACCCATAAAACCCCAATGAGGATCAACCTGCACGGCATTCGGCTGTACCCCAAATATATAGGCTGACCTGAGCACTAATGCCCTTTCTGACACAGCCTGAGCCTGGACCTCCTGGCCCCACCCATACAGCTGGCCGCACACTGAGCACATCAGACCCGCCATGGCCATAGGTCGTCATCTATTCTCAACCTCGGTTTTCAGGCTTCAGAACCTAGACCTTATCTCCAATCACTGCCCAGCGGTGACTTTGATGCAGAAATCAGGACTGTTCCTTACCTATGGCAAGAAACCTTGTGGTTGGCATGTTGTCCAACGTTCAGATTAGGAGAAACAAGCATTCACACTGAGGCCCCGCCCATTCTTGAGTGCGACGAGGGCATAAACACGCATTGTGACCCTCAGCGTGAGTCCTGTCCTCTAGTACGTCCTCTCAGTGGCTGGACCATTAGATGTCATAATGGGCTTGACATGTCCCTAGGCCCCAATGTTTAACCAGATTTCTGGTTTTCCAGTCGCCCCTCCCCAGGGCTCTACTCTGGAATCCCTCATTTATTGAGACACCTGAGGTTGAAAAAAAAACAAAACAAAACAAATCAACCACAACAGAACAACAGACTTCTTCAATCCCACAGAATGACCCGAAACTCTTTGGACGGGGCGAAAACCCCAGAGAGTAAGACTCGTCCATTTCCCATGAAGTCACCCGGATATTTCACGACCATGAGTGACACGATATCCAGAGGCAAAATCTTGAGGAAGAGCCTCACACTCGCCCTTTTTTCATATCCCGAAGAGTTCTCTTCATGGTCTGTAGATCAGTCCTGCCATACCTATGACCTGAAACATAAGCCGAGTTTGTGTTTTCAGACAACTGCCCAAACAGCCCTGGCCTACAGGCTCAGGCCCCTGGAGCCAAACCTGATGGCTGTGCTTGCCGTCTCCAAGGGAATTGTATGTGCCCATTCCAAAGGCCACAACCCTACTAATTTGATAAACCTCCAAAGTCCCTGAGGCCATCCCAATATTTGTGGCTTCCCAGGACAAACAGGGGCAATCTGGGCCCATCTGAGCACCTACCGGCGCTCAGACCCATAGACTGATGTCCCCAGAGGGAAAAGGAACGAACAGGCCCCTAGGCAACTATCGGATCCATTGGTTTGGCTTCCAGGCTTCTCTCCTAAGAGGCCTGGAATTCAAAACAGCATATGCCTGTTTCTTGACTCACCCATCAGAACAAATCTCATCTACACATGGGAAACTTGCACGATGGAGCTGTGTGAAAGCCCCTCTTTAAGAGAACCCTTCAGGGCCCCAGTGCCACCGCTTCATTCCAAGGTCTCCATAGACACAAAATCATATTAGGACACATCCACCAGCGCATCCATTTCAAACTCATCCTCCTTGGTTGCTCCCCCAGATCCAGCAGATCTAAACTGTCTTGTTGCTTGGAGACAATTGGAATGCGAGGTGGGCTACCCAGACATCCATCCTTAGAACCCTGCTCGGAATCGTTGTCCTGGAGCCAACCAACAGGTCACAATTGTCCTGCAGAAGAATCTTTGCAGTTGGGAGCTTCTCAAAACTCCCATCGTGGGAAAACCCCCATGGCCCCGTGATCCACACCCCCTTCAAGAAGGGGCCATCAGGAACAGAATGTCCAACCTGAGCGATCGTCTGATCCTCGCCCTGTCTTCAGACGCACGAGATCTCGATTCAGGTCTGTAGATTGTGCCTGCCATATCCTCACTCAGAAACCTAGGCCTACCTTGGTTTCTCAGACTTCCATCCACAAAATACTGGCCCAGAAGCTCTCAAGTTTGGCAATATAGAACTACAAAGCAGCACTCTGCCTGCCCTCCAGAAAAAAAACATAGCCCTCTGGGGCTACCCAGAAACCCCCAATGAGGATCAACCTGCACGGCATGCGGCTGTACCCCCAAATATATAGGCTGACCTGGGCACTAATGCTCTTTCTGACACAGCCTGAGCCTGGACCTCCTGGCCCCACACAGACAGCTGGCCGCACACTGAGCACATCGGACCCGCCATGGATTAGGACGTCATTTCTTCTCAACCGCGGTTTTCAGGCTTCAGAACTTAGATCTTATCTCAAATCACTGCCCGGGTTTGAAAATGATGCAGAAATCAGAACTCTTTCCCCATGGCAAGAAACCTTGTGGTTGGCATGTTGTCCAAGGATCAGTGTAGTTGAAACCAGTGTGGCCCATGAGGCCCCGCCCATGCTTGGGGGCCACATTGGTCACAAACACACATTGTGACCCACAGCCTGAGCCCAGTCCTCAGGTAAGGCCTCTCAGTGTCTGGATGGAGAGACAGCATATTGGGCTTGCCATGCCCCTAGGACCCAATTTTTAACCGTAATTCAGGTTGTGTCTTCACTCTTCCCCAGGGATCTGCTTTGGAATTCCTCTTTTGGTGGGACACCTGAGGTAACAAACCTGAAAGGAGTCCTCCCATCCCACAGATTGACGAAAAACAATTGGGATCGGGCCAAATCCAGAGAGAGCAAGATTCGTCCATGGCCCATGAGGCCTCCCGAACATTCCACGGCCATCGCTAATACAAAATCCAGAGATAAAACATGAGCACGCACCTCAGACTCGCTCATTCTTTATATCCTGAAGAGTTCTTCAGATAAGAACCTACACGGCACTCGAATGCACCCAAAATATATAGTCTAAACCTGGGCACTAATGCACTGTCTGACAACCTGAGCCCGGACCTCGTGACCAACAACCAGACAGCTGACCGCACACTGAGCACATCAGACCCGCCATGGCCTTAGGTCATCATCTCTTCCCTACCTCAGTTTTCAGGCTTCAAAACCTAGACCTTATCCCCAATCACTGCCCAGGGGTGACTGTGATGCAGAAATCAGAACTCTTCCTTACCCATGGCAAGAAACCTTGTGGTTGGCATGTTGTCCAATGTTCAGTGTACGAGAAACCAGCATTCACCCTGAGGCCCCGCCCGTTCTTGAGTGCGACGAGAGCATAAACAAGCATTGTGACCCTCAGCGTGAGTCCTGTCCTCTAGTACGTCCTCTCAGTGCCTGGACCATTAGATGTCATAATGGGCTTGACATGTCCCTAGGCCCCAATGTTTAACCAGATTTCTGGTTGTCCAGTCGCCCCTCCCCAGGTCTCTACTCTGGAATCCCTCATTTATTGGGACACCTGAGGTTGAAAAACAAAACAAAACAAATCAACCACAACAGAACAACAGACTTCTTCCATCCCACAGAATGACCCGAAACTCTTTGGACGGGGCCAAACCCCCAGAGAGTAAGACTCGTCCATTTCCCATGAAGTCACCCGGATATTTCACGACCATGAGTGACACGAAATCCAGCGACAAAATCTTGAGGAAGAGCCTCACACTTGCCCTTTTTTCATATCCAGAAGAGTTCTCCTCATGGTCTGTAGATCAGTCCTGCCATACATATGACCCGAAACATAAGCTGAGTTTGTGTTTTCAGACAACTGTCCAAACAGCCCTGGTCTACACACCCTACAGGCTCAGGCCCCTGGAGGCAAATTTAACGACTGTGCTTGCCCTCTTCAAGGGAATTTTATGTGCCCATTCCAATGGCCACAACCCTACTCATAGGATAAACCTCCAAAGTCCCTGAGGACCTCCCAATTATTGTGGCTTCCCATGACTAACAGGGGCAATCTGGGCCCATCTGAGCACCTTCCTGCACTCAGACCCGTAGTCTGATGTCCCCAGAGGTAAAAAGGAACGAATAGGCCCCTAGGCAACTATCGGATCCATTGGTTTGGCTTCCAGGCTTCTCTCTTCAGAGGCCTGGATTTCAATAACAGCATATGCCTGTTTCTTGACTCACCCATCAGAACAAATCTCATCTACACATGGGAAACTTGCACAATGGAGCTGTGTGAAAGCCTCTCTTTAGTAGAACCCTTCAGGACCCCAGTGCCACCACTTCATTCCATGAGGCCCTGTTTATGCTTGCAGGCCACATTGGTCACAAACACACATTGTGTCCCTCAGCCTGAGCCCAGTCCTCAGATAAGGTCTACAGTGGCGGGATGGAGAGACTGAATATTGGGCTTGCCATGCCCCTAGGCCCCAATTTTTAACCATAGTTCGGGTTGTCCCTTCACTCTTCCCCAGGGCTCTTCTTTGGAATTCCTCTTTTGGTGGGACACCTAAGGTAACAAAACTGAAAGGAGTACTCCCATCCCACAGATTGACTAAAAACAATTGGAATCGGGCCCAATCCACATAGAAAAGATTCGTCCATGACCCTTGAGGCCTCCCCAACATTCCACGGCCATCGCTGATACAAAATCCAGAGACAAAAGCCTGAGCACGCGCCTCAGACTCGCTCATTCTTCATATCCTGAAGAGTTCTTCAGATAAGAAGCTACACGACACTCGAATGCACCCAATCAGAACAGCATATGGCTGTTTCTTGACTCACCCATCAGAACAAATCTCATCTACACATGGGAATCTTGCACGATGGAGCTCTGTGAAAGCCTCTCTTTAGGTGAACCCTTCAGGGCCCCAGTGCAACTGCTTCATTCCAAGGTCTCCATAGATGCAAAATCATATTAGGACACATCCACGGGAGAGTCCATTTCAACTCAGCCTCCTCGGTTGCTCCCCCAGATCCAGCAGATCTAACCTGTCTTGTTGCGTGGAGACAATTGAATGAGAGGTGGGCTACCCAGCCATCCATCATTAGAACCCTGCTCGGAATAGTTGTAATGGAGCCAACCAACAGGTCTCAATTGTCCTGCAGAAGAATCTGTGCATTTGGGAACCTCTCACAACTCCCATCGTGGGAAAACTCCCAAGGCCTCGTGATCCACCCCACCTTCTAGAAGGGGCATCAGGGTCAGAATGTCCAACCTGAGCGATCGTCTGATCCTCGCCCTGACTTCAGATGCACGAGATATCGATTCAGGGCTGTAGATTGTGCCTGCCATATCCTCACCAAGAATCCTAGTCCTAGCTTGGTTTCTCAGATTTCGTCCTCAATCTAATGGCCCATAAGCCCTCCAGTTTGGCAATCCAGATACAATGCATCAATATGCCTGCCCTCCAGAAGAAAAACATTGCCCTCTGGGGCTACCGAGAAACCCCAAATGAGGATCAGCCTGCACGCCTTTTGGCTGTACCCCAAATATATAGGCTGACCTGGGCACAAATGCCCTTTCTGACACAGCCTGAGTCTAGACCTCCTGGCCCCACCCAGACAGCTGGCCGCACACTGCTCACATCGGACCCGCCATGGCCTTAGGACGTCATCTCTTCTCAACCTGGGTTTTCAGGCTTCAGAACCTAGACCTTATCTCCAATCACGGCCCGGGTTTGAAAATGATGCAGAAATCAGAACTCTTTCCCCATGGCAAGAAATCTTGTGGTTGGCATGTTGTCCAAGGTTCCGTGTAGTTGAAACCAGTGTGGCCCATGAGGCCCGGCCCATTCTTGCGGGCCACATTGGTCACAAACACACATTGTGACTCTCAGCCTGAGCCCAGACCTCAGGTAAGGCCTCTCAGTGGCTGGATGGAGAGACAGCATATTGGTCTTGCCATGCCCCTAGGCCCCAATTTTTAACCATAGTTCGGGTTGTGTCTTCACTCTTCCCCAGGGCTCTGCTATCGAATTCCTCTTTTGGTGGGACACCTGAGGTAACAAACCTGAAAGGAGTCCTCCCATCCCACAGATTGATGAAAAACAATTGGGATCGGGCCAAATCCAGAGAGAGCAAGATTCGTCCATGGCCCATGAGGCCTCCCGAACATTCCACGGCCATCGCTAATACAAAATCCAGAGATAAAACATGAGCACGCAACTCAGACTCGCTCATTCTTTATATCCTGAAGAGTTCTTCAGATAAGAACCTACACGGCACTCGAATGCACCCAAAATATATAGTCTAACCTGGGCACTACAGCACTGTCTGACAACCTGAGCCCGGACCTCGTGACCAACAACCAGACAGCTGACCGCACACTGAGCACATCAGACCCGCCATGGCCTTAGGTCATCATCTCTTCCCTACCTCAGTTTTCAGGCTTCTGAACCTAGACCCTATCTCTAATCACTGCCCAGGTGTGACTGTGATGCAGAAATCAGAACTCTTCCTTACCCATGGCAAGAAACCTTGTGGATGGCAAGTTGTCCAACGTTCAGTGTTTGGAGAAACCAGCATTCACCCAGAAGCCCCGCCCATTCTTGAGTGCGACAAGGGCATAAACACGCATTGTGACCCTCAGCGTGAGTCCTGTCCTCTAGTACGTCCTCTCAGTGGCTGGACCATTAGATGTCATAATGGGCTTGACATGTCCCTAGGCCGCAATTTTAACCAGATTTCTGGTTGTCCAGTCGCCCCTCCCCAGGGCTCTACTCTGGAATCCCTCATTTGGTGGGACACCTGAGGTTGAAAAACAAAACAAAACAAATCAGCCACAAGAGAACAACAGACTTCTTCCATCCCACAGAATGACCCGAAACTCTTTGGACGGGGCGAAACCCCCAGAGAGTAAGCCTCGTCCATTTCCCATGAGTCACCCGGATATTTCACGACCATGAGTTACACGAAATCCAGAGACAAAATCTTGAGGAAGAGCCTCACAGTCGCCCTTTTTTCATATCCCAAAGAGTTGTCCTCATGGTCTGTAGATCAGTCCTGCCATACCTATGACTCGAAACATAAGCCGAGTTTGTGTTTTCAGACAACTGTCCAAACATCCCTGGCCTACACACACTACAGGCTCAGGCCCCTGGAGCCAAACCTGATGACTGTGCTTGCCCTCTCCAAGGGAATTGTATGTGCCCATTTCAAAGACCACAACCCTACTAATAGGATAAACCTCCACAGTCCCTGAGGTCATCCCAATATTTCTGGCTTCCCAGGACAAACAGGGGCAATCTGGGCCTATCTGAGCACCTATCGGCGCTCAGACACGTAGAATGGTGTCCCCAGAGGTAAAAAGGAACGAAGAGGCCCCTAGGCACCTATCGGATCCATTGGTTTGGCTTCCAGGCATCTCTCCTCAGAGGCCTGGATGTCAATAACGGCATATGGCTGTTTCTTGACTCACCCATCAGAACAAATCTCATCTACACATAGGAAACTTTCACGATGGGGCTGTGTGAAAGCCTCTCTTTAGGAGAACCCTTCAGGGCTCCAGTGCCACCGCTTCAATCCAAGGTCTCCATAGACACATAATCATATTAGGACACATCCACGGGAGAGTCCATTTCAACTCAGCCTCCTCGGTTGCTCCCCCAGATCCAGCAGATCTAACCTGTCTTGTTGCGTGGAGAGAATTGGAATGCGAGGTGGGCTACCCAGCCATCCATCCTTAGAACCCTGCTCAGAATCATTGTCCTGGAGGCAACCAAGAGGTCTCAATTGTCCTGCAGAAGAATCTTTGCAGTTTGGAGCTTCTCACAACTCCCATCGTGGGAAAACAACCATGGCCTCCTGATCCAACCCATCAGGGACAGAATGTCCAACCTGAGTGATTGTCTGATCCTCGCCCTGACTTCAGATGCAAGAGATATCGATTCAGGCCTGTAGATTGTGCCTGGCCTTAGGTCATCATCTCTTCCCTACCTCAGTTTTCAGGCTTCAAACCTAGACCTTATATCCAACCACTACCCAGGGGTGACTGTGATGCCGAAATCAGAACTCTTCCTTACCCAAGGCAAGAAACCATGTGGTTGGCATGTTGTCCAACTTTCAGTGTAGGAGAAACCAGCATTCACCCTGACGACCCGCCCATTCTTGAGTGCGACGAGGGCATAAACACGCATTGTGACCCTCACCGTGAGTACTGTCCTCTAGTACGTCCTCAGTGGCTGGACCATTAGATGTCATAATGGGCTTGACATGTCCCTAGGCCCCAATGTTTAACCAGATTTCTGGTTGTCCAGTCGCCCCTCCCCAGGACTCTACTCTAGAATCCCTCATTTGGTGGGACACCTGAGGTTGAAAAACAAAACAAAACAAATCAACAACAACAGAACAATGGACTTCTTCCATCCCACAGAATGACCCCAAACTGTTTGGATGTGGCTAAACCCAAAGAGTAAGACTCGTCCATTTCCCCTGAAGTCACCCGGAAATTTCACGACCATGTGTGACACGATATTCACAGACAAAAACTTGAGCAAGAGCCTCACACTCGCCCTTTTTTCATATCCCGAAGAGTTCTCCTCATGGTCTGTAGATCAGTCCTGCCATACTTATGACCCGAAACATAAGCTGAATTTGTGTTTTCAGACAACTGTCCAAACAGCCCTGGCCTACACACCCAACAGGCTCAGGCCCCTGGAGCCAAACCTGATGACTGTGCTTGCCCTCTCCAAGGGAATTGTATGTGCCCATTCCAATGGCTGCAACCATACTAATAGGATAATCCTCCAAAGTGCCTCTGGCCATCCCAATATTTGTGACTTCCCAGGAAAAACAGGGGCAATCTGGGCCCATCTGAGATCCTACCGGCACTCAGACCCGTAAACTGATGTCCCTAGAGGTAAAACGGAACGTACAGGCCCCTAGTCACCTGACGGATCCATTGTTTGGTTTCCAGGCATCTCTCTTCAGAGGCCTGGATTTCAATAACAGCATATTGCTGTTTCTTGACTCACCCATCAGAAAAAATCTCATCTACACATGGGAAACTTGCACGATGGAGCTGTGTGAAAACCTCTCTTTAGGAGAACCCTTCAGGGCCCCAGTGCCACCGCTTCATTCCAAGGTCTCCTTAGACACAAAATCATATTAGGACACATCCACGGGTGATTCCATTTCAACTCAGCCTCCTCGGTTGCTCCCCCTGATCCAGCAGATCTAACCTGTCTTGTTGCTTGGAGACAATTGGAATGCGAGGTGGGCTACCCAGCCATCCATCCTTAGAACCCTGCTCGGAATCGTTGTCCTAGAGCCTACCAACAGGTCTCAATTGCCCTGCAGAAGAATCTTTGCAGTTGGGATCTTCTCACAACTCCCATCGTGGGAAAACCCCCATGGCCTCGTGATCCACGACCCCTTCTAGAAAGGGCCATCAGGGACAGAATGTCCAACCTGAGGGATCGTCTGATCCTCGCCCTGACTTCAGATGCACGGACCTCGATTCAGGTCTGTAGATTGTGCCTGCCATATCATCACCCAGAGTCCTAGGCCTAGCTTGGGTTCTCAGACTTCTGTCCTCAGATTGCGGGCCCACAAGCCCTCCGGTTTGGCAATCCAGAACTACATGCAGCACACTGCCTGCCCACTAGAAGAAAAACATTGCCCTCTGGTGCTACCCAGAAACCACAAAAGAGGATCAACCTGCACGCCATTTTGCTGTACCCCAAATATAAGGGCTGTCCAGGGAACTAATGCCCTTTTTGACAAAGCCTGATCCTGGACCTCCTGGCCCCACCCAGAGAGCAGGCTACACACTGAGCACATCGGACCCGCCATGGCCTTAGGTCGTCATCTCTTCTCAACCTCGGTTTTCAGGCTTCAGAACCTAGACCTTATCTCCAATCACGGCCCGGGTTTGAAAATGATGCAGAAATAAGAACTTTTTCCCCATGCAAAGAAACCTTGTGGTTGGCATGTTGTCCAAGGTTCAGTGTAGTTGAAACCAGTGTGGCCCATGAGGCACCGACCCTGCTTGCTGGCCACATTGGTCACAAACACACAATGTGACCCTCAGCCTGAGCCCAGTCCCCAGGTAAGGCCTCTCATTGGCTGGATGGAGAGAGAGCATATTGGGCTTGCCATGCGGCTAGGCCCCAATTTTTTAACCGTAATTCGGGTTGTCCCTTCATTCTTCCCCAGGGCTCTGCTTTGGAATTTCTCTTTTGGTGGTACACCTGAGGTAACAAACCTGAAAGAGTCCTCCCATCCCACAGATTGACGAAAAACAATTGTGATCGGGACATATCCACAGAGAGCAAGATGCGTCCATAGCCCATGAGGCCTCCCCAACATTCCACGGCCTTCGCTGATAAAATATCCAGAGACAAAAGCCTGAGCACGTGCCTCAGACTCTTTCATTCTTCATATCCTGAAGAGTTCTTCAGGTAAAAACCTATACTGCACTCGAATGCACCCAAAATATATCGTTTTTAACCTGGGCACTAATGCACTGTCTGACAACCTGAGCCCGGACCTCGTGACCAACACACAGACAGCTGACCGCACACTGTGCACATCAGACCCGCCATGGCCTTAGGTCATCATCTCTTCCCTACCTCAGTTTTCAGGCTTCAGAACCTAGACCTTATTTCCAGTCACTGCCCAGGGGTGACTGTGATGCAGAAATCAGAACTCTTCCTTACCCAGCGCAAGAAACCTTGTGGTTGGCATGTTGTCCAACGTTCAGTGTAGGAGAAAGCAGCATTCACCCTGAGGCCACGCCCATTCTTGAGTGCGACGAGGGCATAAACACGCATTGTGATCCTCCGCGTGAGTCCTGTCCTCTAGTACGTCCTCTCAGTGGTTGGACCATTAGATGTCATAATGGGCTTGAAATGTCCCAAGGCCCCAATTTTTAACCAGATTTCTGGTTGTCCAGTCGCCCCTCCCCAGGGCTCTACTCTGGAATCCCTCATTTGCTGGGACACCTGAGGTTCAAAAACAAAACAAAACAAATCAACAACAACAGAACAAGGGATTTCTTCCTTCCCACAGAATGACCCCAAACTCTTTGGACGGGGTCAAAGCCCAGAGATTAAGACTCGTCCATTTCCAATGAAGTCACCCGGAAATTTCACGACCATGAGTGACACGATATCCAGAGACAAAAAACTTGAGCAAGAGCCTCACAGTCGCCCTTTTTTCATATCCCGAAGTGTTCTCCTCATGGTCTGTAGATCAGTCCTGCCATAATTATGACCCGAAACATAAGCCGAGTTTGTGTTTTCAGACAACTGTCCAAACAGCCTTGGCCTACACAGCCTACAGGCTCAGGCCCCAGGAGCCCAACCTGACGACTGTGTTTGCCCTCTCCAAGGAAATTGTATGTGCCCATTCCAATGGCCACAACCCTACTAATAGGATAAACCTCCACAGTCCCTGAGGCCATCCCAATATTTGTGGCTTCCCAGGACAAACAGGGACAATCTGGGCCCATCTGAGCACCTACTCGCACTCAGACCCGTAGACTGAAGTCCCCAGAGGTAAAAAGGAACGAACAGGCCCCTAGGCACCTATCGGATCCATTGCTTTGGATTCCAGGCATCTCTCCTCAGAGGCCTGGATTTCAAAAACAGCATATGGCTGTTTATAGTCTCATCCATCAGAACAAATCTCATCTACACATGGGAAACTTGCACGATGGAGCTCTGTGAAGCCTCTCTTTAGGAGAACAATTCAGAGCCCCCTGTGCCACCGCTTCATTCCAAGGTCTCCATAGACACAAAATCATATTAGGACACATCCACGGGAGAGTCCATTTCAACTCAGCCTCTTCGGTTGTTCCACGAGATCCAGCAGATATAACCTGTCTTGTTGCCTGGAGACAATTGGAATGCGAGGTGGACTACGAAGCCATCCATCCTTAGAACCCTGCTCGGAATTTTTTCCTGGAGCCAAACAACAGGTCTCAATTTTCCTGCAGAATAAACTTTGCAGTTGGGAGCTTCTCACAACTCCCATCGTGGGAAAACCCCCATGGCCTCGTGATCCACCCCCCCTTCAAGAAGGGGCCATCAGGGACCGAATGCCCCATGAGAGCGATCGTCTGATCCTCGGCCTGACATTAGATGCACGAGATCTCGATTCAGGTCTGTAGATTGTGCCTGCCATATCCTCACCCAGAAACCTATGCCTAGTTTGGGTTCTCAGACTTCCGTCCTCAGACTACTGGCCCACAAGCCCTCCAGTTGGCAATCCAGAACTACAATGCAGCATTCTGCGTGACCTCCAGAAGAAAAACATAGCGCTCTGGGGCTACCCAGAAACCACAAATGAGGATCAACCTGCATGCCTTTTGCCTGTACCCCAAATATATAGGCTGACCTGGGCACTAGTGCCCTTTCTGACACAGCCTGAGACTGGAACTCCAGGCCCCACCCAGACAGCTGGCCGCACACTGAGCACTTCCGACCCGTCATGGCCTTAGTTCGTCATCTCTTCCAATCCTCGGTTTCAGGCTTCAGAACCTAGACCTTATCTCCAATCACGGCCGGGGTTTGAAAGTGATGCAGGAATCAGAACTCTTTCCCCATGACTAGAAATCTTGTGGTTGGCATGTTGTCCAAAGTTCGGTGTAGTTGACACCAGTGTGGCCCATGAGGCCCCGCCCATGCTTGCGGGCCACATTGGACACAAACACACATTGTGACCCTCAGACTGAGCCCAGTCCTCATGTAAGGCCTCTCAGTGGCTGGATGGAGAGACAGCATGTTGGGCTTGCCATGCCCCTAGACTGCAAGTTTTAAACATAGTTCGGGTTGTCCCTTCACTCTTCCACAGGGCTCTGCTTTGGAATTCCTCTTTTGGTGGGACACGTGAGGTAACAAACCTGAAAGGAGTCCTCCCATCCCACAGATTGACGAAAAACAATTGGGAATGGGCCAAGTCCACAGAGAGCAAGATTAGTCCATTGCCCATGAGGCCTCCCCAACATTCCACGGCCATCTCTGATACAAAATCCAGAGACAAAAGCCTGAGCCAGTGCTTCAGACTCGCGCATTCTTCATATCCTGAAGAGTTCTTCAGATAAGAACTTACACGGCACTCGAATGCACCCAAAATATATAGTCTAAACGGGGCGCTAATGCACTGTCTGACAACCTGAGCCCGGACTTCGTGACCAACACCCAGACAGCTGACCGCACACTGAGCTCAACAGACCCGCCATAGCCTTAGGTCATCATCTCTTCCCTACCTCAGTTTTCAGGCTTCAGAACCTAGACCTTATCTCTAATCACTGCCCAGGGTTGACTGTGTGATGCAGAAATCAGAACTCTTCCTTACCCATGGCAAGAAAGCTTGTGGTTGGCATGTTGTCCAACGTTCAGTGAAGGAGAAACCAGATTTCACCCTGAAGCCCCACCCATTCTTGAGTGCGAGGAGGGCATAAAACACGCATTGTGACCCTCAGTGTGAGTCCTGTCCTCTAGTACGTCCTGTCAGTGGCTGGACCATTAGATGTCATAATGGGCTTGACAACTCCCTAGGCCCCAATTTGTAACCAGATTTCTGGTTGTCCAGTCGCCCCTCCCCAGGGCTCTACTCTGGAATCACTCATTTGGTGGGAACCCTGAGGTTGAAAAACAAAAAACAAAAAGAAATCAAACAACAACCGAACAACGGACTTTTTCCATCCCACAGAATGACCCCAAACTCTTGGACGGGTCAAACCCCGAGAGAGTAAGACTCACCATTTCCCATGAAGTCACCCGGAAATTTTACGACCATGAGTGACAGGATATCCAGAGACAAAAACTTGAGCAACGCCTCACACTCGCCGTTTTTTCTTATCCTGAAGAGTTCTCCTCATGGTCTGTTGATCAGTGTGCCACACCTATGACCCGAAACATAAGCTGCGTATTTTTTTCAGACAACTGTCCAAAAAGCCCTGGCCTACACACCCTACAGGCTCATGCCCCTGGAGCCAAACCTGACGACTGTGCTTGCCCTCTCCAAGGGAATTGTATGTGCCCTTTCCAATGTCCACAACCCTACTAATAGGATAAACCTCCAAAGTCCCTGCGGCCATCCCAATATTTGTGGCTTCCCAGGACAAACAGGGGCAATCTGGGCCCATCTGAGCACCTATCGGCTCTCAGACCCGTAGACTGACATCCCCAGAGGTAAAAAGGAACGTACAGGACTAGGCACCTAACGGATCCATTCCTTTGGTTTCCAGGCATCTCTCCTCAGAGGCCTGGATTTCAATACAGCATATGACTGTTTCTTGACTCACCCATAAGAACAAATCTCATCTACACATGGGAAACTTGCACGATGGAGCTGTGTGAAAGCCGCTCTTTCGGAGAACCCTTCAGGGCCCCGGTGCCACCGCTTCATTCCAAGGTCTCCATAGACACAAATCATATTAGGACACATCCACGGAAGAGTCCATTTCAACTCAGGCTCCTCGGTTGCTCCCCCAGATCCAGCAGATCTAACCTGTCTTGTTGCTTGGAAACAATTGGACTGCGAGGTGGGCTACCCAGACATCCATCCTTCGAACCCTGCTCGGAATCGTTGTCCTGGAGCCAATCAACAGGTCTCAATTGTCCTGCAGAAGAATCTTTGCAGTTGGGAGCTTCTCACAACTCCCATCGTGGGAAAACCCCCAAGGCCTCAAGATCCACCCCCCTTCAAGAAGGGGCCATCAGGGACAGAATGCCCCACGAGAGCGATTGTCGGATCCTAGGCCTGACATTAGATGCACGATATCTCGATTCAGGTCTGTAGATTGTGCCTGCCATATCCTCACCCAGAAACCTAGGCCTAGCTTGAGTTCTCAGACTTCCGTCCTCAGACTTCTGGCCTACAAGCCCTCCAGTTTGGCAATCCAGAACTACAATGCAGCACTCAGTCTGCCCTCCAGAAGAAAAACATTGCCCTCTGGGGCTACCCAGAACGCCAAAATGAGTATCAACCTGCACGCCATTCGGCTGTACCCCAAATATATAGGCTGACCTGGGCACTATTGCCCTTTCTGTCACAGCCTGAACCGGGACCTCCTAGCCCCACTCAGACTGCTGGCCGCACACTGAGCACATCGGACCCGCGATGGCCTTAGGTCGTCATCTCTTCTGAACCTCGGTTTTCAGGCTTCTGAACCTATACCTTATCTCTAATCACGGCCCGGATTTGAAAATGATGCAGAAATCAGAACTCTTTCCCAATGGCAAGAAACCTTGTGGTGGCATGTTGTCCAAGGTTCAGTGTAGTTGAAACCAATGTGGCCCATGAGGCCCCGCCCATGCTTGCGGGCCACATTGGTCACAAACACACATTGTGACCCTCAGCCTGAGCCCAGTCCTCAGGTAAGGCCTCTCAGTGGCTGGATGGAGAGACAGCATATTGGGCTTGTCATGCCACTAGGCCACAATTTTTAACCATAGTTCGGGTTGTCCCTTCACTCTTCCCCAGGGCTCTGCTTTGGAATTCCTCTTTTGGTGGGACACCTGAGGTAACAAACCTGAAAGGAGTCCTCCAATCTCACAGGTTGACTGAAAACAATTGGGATCGGGCCAAGTCCACCGAGAGCAAGATTCGTCCATGGCCCATGAGGCCTCCCCAACATTCCACGGCCATCGCTGATACAAAATCCAGAGACAAAAGCCTGAGCACGCGCCTCAGACTCGCGCATTCTTCATATCCTGAAGAGTTCTTCAGATAAGAACTTACACGGCACTCGAATGCACCCAAAATATATAGTCTAACCTGGGCACTAATGCACTGTCTGACAACCTGAGCCCGGACTTCGTGACCAACACCCAGACAGCTGACCGCACATTGAGCTCATCAGACCCGCGATGGTCTTAGGTCATCATCTCTTCCCTAACTCCGTTTTCAGGCTTCAGAACCTAGACCTTATTTCCAATCACTGCGCAGGGGTGACTGTGATGCAGAATTCAGAACTCTTCCTTACCCATGGCAAGAAACCTTGTGGTTGGCATGTTGTCCAACGTTCAGTGTAGGAAAAACCATCATTCACACTGAGGCCCCGCCCATTCTTGAGCGCAACGAGGGCATAAGCACGTATTGTGACCCTCAGCGTGAGTCCTGTCCTCTAGTACGTCCTCTCAGTGGCTGGACCATTAGATGTCATAATGGGCTTGACATGTCCCTAGGCCCCAATTTTTAACCAGATTTCTGGTTGTCCAGTCGCCCCTCCCCAGGACTCTACTCTAGAATCCCTCATTTGGTGAGACACCTGAGGTTGAAAAACAAAATAAACAAATCAACAACAAAAGACCAATGGAGTTCTTCCATCCCACAGAATGACCCCAAACTCTTTGGACGGGGCCAAACCCACAGAGAGTAAGATTCGTCCATTTCCCATGAAGTCACCCGAATATTTCACGACCATGATTGACACGATATCCAGAGACAAAAACGTGAGCAAGAGCCTCACACTCGCCCTTTTTTCATATCTCGAAGAGTTCTCCTCATGGTCTGTAGATCAGTGCTGCCATACCTATGACCCAAAACATAAGCCGAGTTTGTGATTTCAGACAACTGTCCAAAAAGCCCTGGCCTACACACCCTACAGGCTCAGGCCCCTGGAGCCAAACCTGACGACTGTTCTTGCCCTCTCAAAGGGAATTGTATGTGCCCATTCCAATGGCCACAACCGTACTAGGGGATAAACCTCCAAAGTCCCTGAGGCCATCCCAATATTTGTGGCTTCCCTGGACAAACGGTGGCAATCTGGCCACATCTGAGCACCTACGGGCACTCAGACCCGTAGACTGATGACCCCAGAGGTATAAAGGAACGAAGAGGCCCCTAGGCACCTATCAGATCCATTGCTTTGGTTTCCAGGCATCTCTCCTAAGAGGCCTGGCTTTCAATAACACCATATGGCTGTTTCTTGGCTCACCCATCAGAACAAATCTCATCTACACATGGGAAACTTGTACGATGGAGCTGTTTGAAAGCCTCTCTTTAGGAAATCCTTCAGGGCCCCAGTGCCACCGCTTCATTCCAAGGTCTCCATAGACACAAAATCATATTAGGACACATCCACGGTATAGTCCATTTCAACTCAGCCTCCACGGTTGCTCCCCCAGATCCAGCAGATCTAACATGTCTTGTTGCTTGAGACAATTGGAATGCGAGGTGGGCTACCCAGCCATCCATCCTTCGAACCCTGCTCGGAATCGTTGTCCTGGAGCCAACCAACAGGTCTCAATTGTCCTGCAGAAGAATCTTTGCAGTTGGGAGCTTCTCACAACTCCCATCGTGGGAAAACCCCCAAGGCCTCGAGATCCACCCCCCCTTCAAGAAGGGGCATTCAGGGACCGAATGTCCAACCTGAGCGATCGACTGTTCCTTGCCCTGACTTCACATGCCCGAGATCTCGATTCAGGTCTGTAGATTGTGCCTGCCATATCCTCACCCAGAAAACTAGGCCTAGCTTGGTTTCTCAGACTTCCGTCCTCAGACTACTGGCCCACAAGCCCTCCAGTTTGGCAATCCAGAACTACAATGCAGCATTCTTTTTTTTTTTTAATTTTTTATTTTTGATAAACATATATTTTTATCCCCAGGGGTACAGGTCTGTGAATCACCAGGTTTACACACTTCACAGCACTCACCAAATCACATACCCTCCCCAATGTCCATAGTCCCACCCCCTTCTCCCAAACCCCCTCCCCCAGCAACCCTCAGTTTGTTTTGTGAGATTAAGAGTCACTTATGGTTTGTCTCCCTCCCAATCCCATCTTGTTTCATTTATTCTTCTTCTAACCACTTAAGCCTCCATGTTGTATCACCACTTCCTCATATCAGGGAGATCAGATGATAGTTGTCTTTCTCTGCTTGACTTATTTCGCTAAGCATGATACGCTCTAGTTCCATCCACGTTGTTGCAAATGGCAAGATTTCATTTCTTTTTGGCTGCATAGTATTCCATTGTGTATATATACCACATCTTCTTAATCCATTCATCTGTTGATGGACATCTAGGTTCTTTCCATAGTTTGGCTATTGTGGACATTGCTGCTATAAACATTCGGGTGCATGTGCCCCTTTGGATCACTACATTTGTATCTTTAGGGTAAATGCCCAATAGTGCAATTGCTGGGTCATCGGGCAGTTCTATTTTCAACATTTTGAGGAACCTCCATGCTGTTTTCCAGAGTGGCTGCACCAGCTTGCATTCCCACCAACAGTGTAGGAGGGTTCCCCTTTCTCCGCATCCTCGCCAGCATCTGTCATTTCCTGACTTGTTGATTTTAGCCATTCTGACTGGTGTGAGGTGATATCTCATTGTGGTTTTGATTTGTATTTCCCTGATGCCGAGTGATATGGAGCACTTTTTCATGTGTCTGTTTGCCATGTGGATGTCTTCTTTGCAGAAATGTCTGTTCATGTCCTCTGCCCATTTCTTGATTGGATTATTTGTTCTTTGGGTGTTGAGTTTGCTAAGTTCTTTATAGATTCTGGACACTAGTCCTTTATCTGATATGTCGTTTGCAAATATCTTCTCCCATTCTGTCAGTTGTCTTTTGATTTTGTTAACTGTTTCCTTTGCTGTGCAAAAGCTTTTGATCTTCATGAAATCCCAGTAGTTCATTTTTTCCCTTGCTTCCCTTGCCTTTTGCGTTGTTCCTAGGAAGATCTTGCTGCGGCAGAGGTGGAAGAGGTTGCTGCCCGTGTTCTGCTCAAGGATTTTGATGGATTCCTTTCGTACATTGAGGTCCTTCATCCATTTTGAGTCTATTTTTGTGTGTGGTGTAAGGGAATGGTCCAATTTCATTTTTCTGCATGTGGTTGTCCAATTTTCCCAGCACCATTTATTGAAAAGGCTGTCTTTTTTACATTGGACATTCCTTCCTGCTTTGTCGAAGATTAGTTGACCATAGATTTGAGGGTCTATTTCTGGGCTCTCTATTCTGTTCCATTGATCTATGTGTCTGTTTTTGTGCCAGTACCATGCTGTCTTGATGATGACAGCTTTGTAATAGAGCCTGAAGTCCGGAATTGTGATGCCACCAACGTTGGCTTTCTTTTTCAATATCCCTTTGGCTATTCGAGGTCTTTTCTGGTTCCATATAAATTTTAGCATTATTTGTTCCATTTCTTTGAAAAAGATGGATGGTACTTTGATAGGAATTGCATTAAATGTGTATATTGATTTAGGTAGCATAGACATTTTCACAATATTTATTCTTCCAATCCAGGAGCATGGAACATTTTTCCATTTCTTTGTGTCTTCCTCAATTTCTTTCATGAGTACTTTATAGTTTTCTGAGTATAGATTCTGTGTCTCTTTGGTTAGGTTTATTCCTAGGTATCTTATGGTTTTGGATGCAATTGTAAATGGGATTGACTCCTTAATATCTCTTTCTTCTGTCTTGCTGTTGGTGTAGAGAAATGCAACTGATTTCTGTGCATTGATTTTATATCCTGACACTTTACTGAATTCCTGTATAAGTTCTAGCAGTTTTGGAGTGGAGTCTTTTGGGTTTTCCACATATAGTATCATATCATCTGCGAAGAGTGATAATTCGACTTCTTCTTTGCCGATTTGGATGCCTTTAATTTCCTTTTGTTGTCTGATTGCTGAGGCTAGGACCTCTAGTACGATGTTGAATAGCAGTGGTGATAATGGACATCCCTGCCGTGTTCCTGACCTTAGCGGAAAAGCTTTCAGTTTTTTCTCCATTGAGAATGATATTTGCGGTGGGGTTTTTCATAGATGGCTTTGATGATATTGAGGTATGTGCCCTCTATCCCTACACTTTGAAGAGTTTTGATCAGGAAGGGATGTTGTACTTTGTCAAATGCTTTTTCAGCATCTATTGAGAGTATCATATGGTTCTTGTTCTTTCTTTTATTGATGTGTTGTATCACATTGACTGATTTGCGGATGTTGAACCAACCTTGCAGCCCTGGAATAAATCCCACTTGGTCGTGGTGAATAATCCTTTTAATGTACTGTTGAATCCTATTGGCTAGTATTTTGTTGAGTATTTTCGCATCTGTGTTCATCAAGGATATCGGTCTATAGCTCTCTTTTTTGGTGGGATCCTTGTCTGGTTTTGGGATCAAGGTGATGCTGGCCTCATAAAATGAGTTTGGTAGTTTTCCTTCCATTTCTATTTTTTGGAACAGTTTCAGGAGAATAGGAATTAGTTCTTCTTTAAATGTTTGGTAGAATTCCCCCGGGAAGCCGTCTGGCCCTGGGCTTTTGTTTGTTTGGAGATTTTTAATGACTGTTTCAATCTCCTTACTGGTTATGGGTCTGTTCAGGCTTTCTATCTCTTCCTGGCTCAGTTGTGGTAGTTTATATGTTTCTAGGAATGCATCCATTTCTTCCAGATTGTCAAATTTATTGCCGTAGAGTTGCTCATAGTATGTTCTTATAATAGTTTGTATTTCTTTGGTGTTAGTTGTGATCTCTCCTCTTTCATTCATGATTTTATTTATTTGGGTCCTTTCTCTTTTCTTTTTGATAAGTCGGGCCAGGGGTTTATCAATTTTATTAATTCTTTCAAAGAACCAGCTCCTAGTTTCGTTGATTTGTTCTATTGTTTTTTTTTTTTGGTTTCTATTTCATTGATTTCTGCTCTGATCTTTATGATTTCTCTTCTCCTGCTGGGCTTAGGTTTTCTTTCTTGTTCTTTCTCCAGCTCCTTTAGGTGTAGGGTTAGGTTGTGTACCTGAGACCTTTCTTGTTTCTTGAGAAAGGCTTGTAGCGCTATATATTTTCCTCTCAGGACTGCCTTTGTTGTGTCCCACAGATTTTGAACCGTTGTATTTTCATTATCATTTGTTTCCATGATTTTTTTCAATTCTTCTTTAATTTCCCGGTTGACCCATTCATTCTTTAGAAGGATACTGTTTAGGCTCCATGTATTTGGGTTCTTTCCAAACTTCCTTTTGTGGTTGGGTTCTAGCTTTAGAGCATTGTGGTCTGAAAATATGCAGGGAATGATCCCAATCTTTTGATACCGGTTGAGTCCTGATTTAGGACCGAGGATGTGATCTATTCTGGAGAATGTTCCATGTGCACTCGAGAAGAATGTGTATTCTGTTGCTTTGGGGTGAAATATTCTGAATATATCTGTGATGTCCATCTGGTCCAGTGTGTCGTTTAAGGCCTTTATTTCCTTGCTGATCTTTTGCTTGGATGACCTGTCCATTTCAGTGAGGTGAGTGTTAAAGTCCCCTACTATTATTGTATTATTGTTGATGTGTTTCTTTGATTTTGTTATTAATTGGTTTATATAGTTGGCTGCTCCCACATTGGGGGCATAGATATTTAAAATTGTTAAATCTTCTTGTTGGACAGACCCTTTGAGTATGATATAGTGTCCTTCCTCATCTCTAATTATAGTCTTTGGCTTAAAATCTAATTGATCTGATATAAGGATTGCCACTCCTGCTGTCTTCTGATGTCCATTAGCATGGTAAATTCTTTTCCACCCCCCCCTCACTTTAAATCTGGAGGTGCCTTCGGGCTTAAAATGTGTTTCTTGGAGGCAACATATAGATGGGTTTTGTTTTTTTATCCATTCTGATACCCTGTGTCTTTTGACAGGGGCATTTAGCCCATTCACATTCAGGGTAACTATTGAGAGATATGAATTTAGTGCCATTGTATTGCCTGTAAGGTGACTGTTACTGTATATGGTCTCTGTTCCTTTCTGATCTACCACTTGTAGGCTCTCTCTTTGCTTAGAGGACCCCTTTCAATATTTCCTGTAGAGCTGGTTTGGTATTTGCAAATTCTTTCAGTTGTTGTTTGTCCTGGAAGCTTTTAATCTCTCCTTCTATTTTCAATGATAGCCTAGCTGGATATAGTATTCTTGGCTGCATGTTTTTCTCGTTTAGTGCTCTGAAAATATCATGCCAGCTCTTTCTGGCCTGCCAGGTCTCTGTGGATAAGTCAGCTGCCAATCTAATATTTTTACCATTGTATGTTACAGACTTCTTTTTCCCGGGCTGCTTTCAGGATTTTCTCTTTGTCATTGAGACTTGTAAATTTTACTATTAGGTGACGGGGTGTGGGCCTATTCTTATTGATTTTGAGGGGCATTCTCTGAACCTCCTGAATTTTGATGCTCGTTCCCTTTGCCATATTGGGGAAATTCTCCCCAATAATTCTCTCCAGGATACCTTCTGCTCCCCTCTCACTTTCTTCTTCTTCTGGAATCCCAATTATTCTAATGTTGTTTCGTCTTATGGTGTCACTAATCTCTCGAATTCTCCCCTCGTGGTCCAGTAGCTGTTTGTCCCTCTTTTGCTCAGTTTCTTTATTCTCTGTCATTTGGTCTTCTATATCACTAATTCTTTCTTCTGCCTCATTTATCCTAGCAGTTAGAGCCTCCATTTTTTATTGCACCTCATTAATAACTTTTTTGATTTCACCTTGGTTAGATTTTAGTTCTTTTATTTCTCCAGAAAGGGCTTTTTATCTCTCGAGAGGGTTTCTCTAATATCTTCCATGCCTTTTTCAAGCCCGGCTAGAACCTTGAGAATTGTCATTCTGAACTCTAGATCTGACATATTACCGATGTCTGTATTGATTAGGTCCCTAGCCTTCGGTACTGCCTCTTGTTCTTTTTTTTGTGTTGAATTTTTACATCTTGTCATTTTGTCCAGATAAGACTAAATGAAGGGGCAAGTAAAATACTAAAAGGGTGGCAACAACCCCAGGAAAATATGCTTTAACCAAATTAAAAGAGATCCAAAATCGTGAGTGGGGAGAAAGGGGATAAAAAGAGGTTCAAAAAGGAAGAAAGAAAAAAAAAAGAAAAGAAAAGAAAAGAATTTTTTAAAAAAAGAATACACCTAAGAAAAATGTAAAAAAGAAAAAATATATATATTAGATAAACTAGTATAAAATCGTTAAAAAAGAAAAAGGTAACAGTTAAAAAAAAATTTTACCCAAGGCGAGAAAGAAAAAAAAAATGAAAAAGAAAAAATTAAATTAACTGCAAGACTAAAAAAAATCACAGGAAAAAAGCCATGAGTTCCGTGCTTGGCTTTCTCCTCCTCTGGAATTCTGCTGCTCTCCTTGGTATTGAAACCGCACTCCTTGGTAGGTGAACTTGGTCTTGGCTGGATTTCTTGTTGATCTTCTGGGGCAGGGGCCTGTTGTAGTGATTCTCAAGTGTCTTTGCCCTAGGCGGAATTACACCGCCCTTACCCAGGGCCGGGGTGAGTAATCCGCTCGGGTTTGCTTTCAGGAGCTTTTGTTCCCTGAGCGCTTTCCGTAGAGTTCCAGAGGACGGGAATACAAATGGCGGCCTCCTGGTCTCCGGCCCAGAAGAGCCAAGAGCCCAGGGCCGCACTCCTCAGTGCGCGCTCAGAGAACCGCGCCCAGTTACTCCCGTCTGCCTGACCTCCGGCCGCGCTACGAGCTCACCGAGCCTATGACCGGTTCAAGGTAACACGGAGCTGTGAGCTTACTGTCAGCTCTGTCTCTGTAGCCGGCTTTCCTGTTCCAATACCCGCAAGCTCTGCGACACTCAGACACCCCCGATCCTCTGTGATCCTGCGGGACCTGAGGCCACGCTGACCCCGCGTGGGCTTCGCCCAGGTTTAGCCTCTGGAGCGATGTCCCTCAGCGGAACAGACTTTTAAAAGTCCTGATTTTGTGCACGGTTGCTCCGCCGCTTGCCGGGAGCCGGCCCCTCCCCCCGGGGTCTATCTTCGCGTCCCTTTGGATTCACTTCTCTGCCGGTCCTACCTTTCAGAAAGTGGTTGTTTTTCTGTTTCCAGAATTGCTGTTTTTGTTTTTCTTCTCTTCGAACTGCCGATGGATTTTTCAGGTGTTTGCAATCTTTAGATAAGGTATCTAGGTGATCTCCGGCTAGCTGAAGCAGTCTCAGCTTGCTACTTCTCCGCCATCTTGACTCCTCCCCTACACTCGCCCTTTTTTCATTATCCGAAATGTTCTCCTCATGGTCTGTAGATCAGTCCTGCCATACCTATGACCCGAAACATAAGCCGAGTTTTTTTTTCAGACAACTGTCCAAACAGCCCTGGCCTACACACCCTACAGGTTCAGCCCCTAGAGCCAAACCTGACGACTGTGATTGCCCTCTCCAAGGGAATTGTATGTGCCCATTCCAATGGCCACAACCCTCCTAAGAGTATAAACCTCCAAAGTCCCTGAGGCCATCCCAATATTGCGGCTTCCCAGGACAAATGGGGCAATCTAGTCCCATCTGAGCAACTACTTGCACTCAAACACTTAGACTGATGTGCCCAGAGGTAAAAAGGAACGAACAGGCCCCTAGGAACCTATCGCATCTATTGCTTTCCTTTACAGGCATCTCTCCTCAGAGGCCTGGCTTTCAATAACAGCATATGGCTGTTTCTTGACTCACCCATCAGAACAAATCTCATCTACACATGGGAAACTTGCACGATGGAGCTGTGTGAAAGCCTCTTTATGAGAACCCTTCAGGGCCCCAGTGCCACTGCTTCATTCCAAGGTCTCCATAGACACAAAATCATATTAGTCACATCCAAGGGAGAGTCCATTTCAACTCAGCCTCCTTGGTTGCTAGCCCAGATCCAGCAGATCTGAACTGTCTTGTTGCTTGAAGACAATTGGAATGCGAGGTGGGCTACCCAGCCCTCCATCCTTAGAACCCTGCTCGGAATCGTTGTCCTGGAGCCAACCAACAGGTCTCAATGGTCCTGCAGAAGAATCTTTGCAATTGGGACCTTCTCACAATCCCATCGTCGGAAAATCCCCATAGTCTCGTGATATCGCCCCTCAAGAAGGGGCCCTCAGGGACAGAATGTCCAACTTGAGCGATCGTCTGATCCTCGCCCTGACTTCAGATGCACGAGATCTAGATTCAGGACTGTAGATTGTGCCTGCCAAATCCTCACCCAGATAACTAGGCCTAGCTTGGGTTCTCAGACTTCCGTCGTCAGACTACTGGCCCACACGCCCTCCAATTTGGCAATTTAGAACTACAATGCAGCACTCTGCCTGCCCTCCAGAAGAAAAACATTGCCCTCTGGGGCTACCTAGAAACCCCAAATGAGGATCAACCTGCACGCCATTCGGCTGTACCCCAAATATATAGGCTGATCTGGGCACTAATGCCCTTTCTGACGCAGCCTGAGCCTGGACCTCCTGGCCCCACCCAGACAGCTGGCCGCACACTGAGCACATCGGACCCGCCATGGCCTTAGGTCGTCATCTCTTCACAACGTCGGTTTTCAGGCTTCAGAACCTAGACCTTATCTTCAATCACAGCCCGGGTTTAAAAATGATGCAGAAATCAGAACTCTTTCCCCATGGCAAGAAACTTTGTGGTTGGCATGTTGTCCAAGAATCAGTGTAGTTGAAACCAGTGTGGCCCAAGAGGCCCCGCCCATGATTGCGGGACACATTGGGCACAACACACATTGTGATCCTAGCCAGTACCCATTCCGCAGCTAAGGCATCTCAGTGGCTGGATGGAGAGACAGCATATTGGGATTGCCATGACCCTAGGCCCAAATTTTTTTTACCGTAATTTGGGTTGTCCCTTCACTCTTCCCCAGGGCTCTGCTTTGGAATTCATCTTTTGGTGGGACCCCTGAGGTAACAAACCTGAAAGGAGTCCTCCCATCCCACAGAATGACGGAAAACAATTGGGATCGGGCCAAATCCACATAGAGCAAGATTCGTCCATGGCACATGAGGCCTCCCCAACATTCCACGGCCATCGCTGATACAAAATCCATATTCAAAAGACTGAGCACGCGCCTCAGACTCGCTCATTCTTCATATCCTGAAGAGTTCTTTAGATAAGAACCTACACGTCACTCGAAGGCACCCAAAATATATAGTCTAACCTGGGCACTAATGCACTGTCTGAAAACCTGAGCCCGATCCTCGTGACCAACACCCAGACAGCTGACCGCACACTGAGCACATCAGACCCGCCATGGCCTTAGGTCATCATCTCTTCCCTACCTCAGTTTTCAGGCTCAGAACCTAGATCTTATCTCCATTCACTGTCCAGGGGTGACTGTGATGCAGAAATCAGAACTCTTCCTTACCCATGGCAAGAAACCTTGTGGTTGGCATGTTGTCCAATGTTCAGTGTAGGAGAAACCAGCATTCACCATGAGGCCCGCCCATTCTTTAGTGCGACGAGGGCATAAACACGCATTGTGACCCTCAGCGTGAGTTCTATCCTCTAGTACGTCCTCTCAAGGCTGGACCATTAGATGTCATAATGGGCTTTACATGTCCCTAGGGCCCAATTTTTAACCAGATTTCTGGTTGTCCAGTCGCCCCTCCCCAGGGCTCTACTCTGGAATCCCTCATTTAGTTGGACACCTTAGGTTGAGAAACAGAACAAAAGAAACCAACAACAACAGAACAAGGGACTTCTTCCATCCCACAGAGTGACCGCAAAATCTTTGGACGGGGCCAAACCCTCATAGAGTAAGACTCGTCCATTTCCCATGAAGTCACCCGGAAATATCACAACCATGAGTGACTCGGTATCCAGACACAAAAACTTGAGCAAGAGCCTCACACTTGCCCTTGTGTCATATCCCGAAGAGTTCTCCTCATGGTCTGTAGATCAGTCCTGCCATACCTATGACCCGAAACATAAGCCCATTTTGTGTTTTCAAACAACTGTCCAAAGCCCTGGCCTACACACCCTACAGGATCAAGCCCCTGGAGCCAAACCTGACGAATGTGCTTGCCCTAAACAAGGGAATTGATGTGCCCATTCCAATGGCCACAACCCTACTAAGAGGATAAACCTCCAAAGTACCTGAGGCCATGCCAATATTTGTGGCTTCCCAGGACAAACAGGGGCAATCTGGGCCCATCTGAGCGCCTACCGGCACTCAGACCCGTAGACTGATGTCCCCAGAGGTAAAAAGGAACGAACAGGCCCCTAGGCACATATCTGATCCATTGCTTTGGTTTCCAGGCATCTCTCCTCAGAGGAATGGATTTCAATAACAGCATATGGCTGTTTCTTGACTCACCCATCAGAACAAATCTCATCTACACATGGGAAACTTGCACGATGGAGCTGTGTGAAAGTCTCTCTTTAGGAGAACCCTTCAGTGCCCCAGTGCCACCGCTTCATTCCAAGGTCTCCATAGACATATTATCATATTAGGACACATCCACAGGAGAGTCCATTTCAACTCAGCCTCCTCGGTTGCTCCCCCAGATCCAGCAGATCTAACCTCTCTTGTTGCTTGCAGACAATTGGTATGCGAGATGGGCTACCCAGCCATCCATCCTTGGAACCCTGCTCAGAATCGTTGTCTTGGAGCCAAACAACAGGTCTCAATTGTCCTGCAGAAGAATCTTTGCAGTTGGGAGCTTCTCACAACTCCCATCGTGGGAAAACCCGCATGGCCTCGTGATCCACGCCCCCCTTCAAGAAGGGGCCATCAGGGACAGAATGTCCAACCTGAGTGATCGTCTGATCCTCGCCCTGACTTCAGATGCACGAGATCTAGATTCCGGTCTCACCCAGAAACCTAGGCCTAGCTTGAGTTCTCAGACTTCCGTCCTCAGACTACTGGCCCACAAGCCCTCCAGTTTGGCAATCCAGAACTACAGTGCAGCACTCTGCCTGCCCTCCAGAAGAAAAACATTGCCGTCTGGGGCTACCCAGAAACCCCAAATGAGATTCAACCCGCACGCCATTTGGCTGTACCCCAAATATATAGGCTGACCTGGGCACTAATGCCCTTTCTGAGACAGCCTGAGTCTGGACCTCCTGGCCCCAACCAGACAGCTGGCCGCACACTGAGTTCATATGACCTGCCATGGCCTTAGGACTTCATTTCTTCTCAATCTCGGGTTTCAGGCTTCAGAACCTAGACATTATCTCCAATCATGGCCCGGGTTTGAAAATGAAGCAGAAATCAGAACGCTTTCCCCATGGCAAGAAACCTTGTGGTTGGCATGTTGTCCAAGGTTCAGTGTACTTGAAACCAGTGTGGCCCATGAGGCCCGCCTATGCTTGCGGGCCACATTGATCACAAACACTCATTGTCACCCTCACCCTGAGCCCAGTCCTCTGGTAAGGCCTCTCAGTGGCTGGATGGATAGACAGCATATTGGGCTTGCCATGCCCCTAGGACCCAATTTTTAACCATAGTTCGGGGGTTGTCCCTTCACTCTTCCCCAGGGCTCTGATTTGGAATTCCTCTTTTGGTCGGACACAGGAGGTAACAAACCTAAAAGGAGTCCTCCCATCCCACAGATTGACGAAAAACAATTGGGATCGGGCCAAGTCGACAGAGAACAAGATTCGTCCATGGCCCATGAGGTCTCACCAACATTCCACGGCCATCGCTGATACAAAATCCAGAGACAAAAGCCTGAGCACACGCCTCAGACTCGCTCATTCTTCATATCCTGAAGAGTTCTTCAGATAAGAACCTACACGTCACTCGAAGGCACCCAAAATATAGTCTAACCTGGGCACTAATGCACTGTCTGACAACCTGAGCCCGGACTTCTTGAGCAACACCCAGACAGCTGACCGCACACTGAGCACATCAGACCCGTCATCGCCTTAGGTCATCATCTCTTTCCTACCTCAGTTTTCAGTCTTCAGAACCTAGACCTTATCTCCAATCACTGCCCACGGGTGACTATGATTCAGAAATCAGAACCCTTCCTTACCCAAGGCAAGAAACCATGTGGTTGGCATGTTGTCCAACGTTCAGTGTAGGAGAAACCAGCATTCACCCTGACGCCCCGCCCATTCTTGAGTGCGTCGAGGGCATAAAAACGCATTGTGACCCTCAGTGTGAGTCCTGTCCTCTAGTACGTCCTCTCCGACGCTGGATCATTAGATGTCATAATGGGCTTGACATGTCCCTAGGTCCCAATTTTAAAGCAGATTTCTGGTTGTCCAGTCGCCCCTCCCAGGGCTCGACTCTGGAATCCTTCATTTGCTGGGACACCTGAGGTTGAAAAACAAAACAATACAAATCAATGACAACAGAACAACGGACTTCTTCCATCCCACAGAATGACCCCAACTCTTTGGACGGGGCCAAAGCCCCAGAGAGTAAGACTCGTCCATTTCCCATGAAGTCACCCGGAAATTTCACGACTATGAGTGACACAATAACCAGAGATAAAAACTTGAGCAAGAGCCTCACACTCGCCCTATTTTCATATCCCGAAGAGTTCTCCTCATTGTCTGTAGATCAGTCCTGCCATACCTATGACCCGAAATATAAGCCGAGTTTGTGTTTTCAAACAACTGTCCAAAGCCCTGGCCTACACACCAAACAGGCTCACGCCCCTGGAGCCAAACCTGACAAATGTGCTTGCCCTAAACAAGGGAATTGTATGTGCCCATTCCAATGGCCACAAACCTACTAAGAGGATAAAACTCCAAAGTACCTGAGGCCATCCCAATATTTGTGGCTTCCCTGGACAAACAGGGGCAATCTGGGCCCATCTGAGCACCTACCGGCACTCAGACCCGTAGACTGATGTCCCCAGAGGTAAAAAGGAACGAACAGGACCCTAGGCACATATCCGATCCATTGCTTTGGTTTCCAGGCATCTCTCCTCAGAGGAATGCATTTCAATAACAGCATATGGCTGTTTCTTGACTCACCCATCAGAACAAATCTCATCTACACATGGGAAACTTGCACGATGGAGCTGTGTGAAAGCATATCTTTAGGAGAACCCTTCAGGGCCCCAGTGCCACCCCTTCATTCCAAGGTCTCCATAGACATATTATCATATTAGGACACATCCACGGGAGAGTCCATTTCAACTCAGCCTCCTCGGTTGCTCCCCCAGATCCAGCAGATCTAACCTCTCTTGTAGCTTGCAGACAATTGGAATGCGAGATGGGCTACCCAGCCATCCATCCTTAGAACCCTGCTAGGAATCGTTGTCCTGGAGCCAACCAACAGGTTTCAATTGCCTGCAGAAGAATCTTTGCAGTTGGGAGCTTCTCACAACTCCCATCGTGGGAAAACCCGCATGGCCTCGTGATCCATGCCCCCCTTCAAGAAGGGGCCATCAGGGACAGAATGTCCAACCTGAGCGATCGTCTGATCCTCCCCCTGACTTCAGATGCACGAGTTCTAGATTCCGGTCTCACCCAGAAACGTAGGCCTAGCTTGAGTTCTCAGACTTCCGTCCTCAGACTACTGGCCCACAAGCCCTCCAGTTTGGCAATCCAGAACTACAGTGCAGCACTCTGCCTGCCTTCCAGAAGAAAAACATTGCCGTCTGGGGCTACCCAGAAACCCCAAATGAGATTCAACCCGCACGCCATTCGGCTGTACCCCAAATATATAGGCTGACCTGGGCACTAATGGCTTTCTGAGACAGCCTGAGTCTGGACCTCCTGGCCCCACCCAGACAGCTGGCCTCACACTGAGCTCATATGACCTGCCATGGCCTGAGGACTTCATCTCTTCTCAATCTCGGGTTTCAGGCTTTAGAACCTAGACATTATCTCCAATCACGGCCCGGGTTTGAAAATGATGCAGAAATCAGAACGCTTTCCACATGGCAAGAAACCTTGTGGTTGGCATTTTGTCCAAGGTTCAGTGTACTTGAATCCAGTCAGGCCCATGAGGCCCCGCCCATGCTTGTGGGCCACATTGGTCACAAACACTCATTGTCACCCTCAGCCTGAGCCCAGTCCTCCGGTAAGGCCTCTCAGTGGCTGGATGGAGAGACAGCATATTCGGCTTGCCATGCCCCTAGGCCCCAATTTTTAACCATAGTTCGGGTTGTGCCTTCACTCTTCCCCAGGGCTCTGATTTGGAATTCCTCTTTTGGTTGGACACAGGAGGTAACAAACCTAAAAGGAGTCCTCCCATCCCACAGATTGACGAAAAACAATTGGGATCGGGCCAAGTCGACAGATAGCAAGATTCGTCCATGGCCCATGAGGCCTCGCCAACATTCCACGGCCATCGCTGATACAAAATCCAGAGACAAAAGACTGAGCACGTGCCTCAGACTCGCTCATTCTTCATATCCTGAAGGATTCTTCAGATAAGAACCTACACGTCACTCGAAGGCACCCAAAATATATAGTCTAACCTGGGCACTAATGCACTGTCTGACAACCAGAGCCCGGACCTCGTGACCAACACCCAGACAGCTGACCGCACACTGAGCACATCAGACCCGCCACAGCCTTAGGTCATCATCTCTTACCTACCTCAGTTTTCAGTCTTCAGAACCTAGACCTTATCTCCAATCACTGCCAAGGGGTGACTATGATGCAGAAATCAGAACTCTTCCTTACCCAAGGCAAGAAACCATGTGGTTGGCATGTTGTCCAACGTTCAGTGTAGGAGAAACCAGCATTCACCCTGACGACCCGCCCATTCTTGAGTGCGACGAGGGCATAAACACGCAATGTGACCCTCAGCGTGAGTCCTGTCCTCTAGTACGTCCTCTCAGTGGCTGGAACATTAGATGTCATAATGGGCTTGACATGTCCCTAGGCCCCAAATTTTAACCAGATTTCTTGTTGTCCAGTTGCCCATCCCCAGGGCTCTACTCTGGAATCCCTCATTTGCTGGGACACCTGAGGTTGAAAAATAAAACAAAACAAATCAATAACAACAGAACAACGGACTTCTTCAATCCCACAGAATGACCCCAAACTCTTTGGACGGGGCCAAACCCCCAGAGAGTAAGACTCGTCCATTTCGCATGAAGTCACCCGGAAATTTCACGACCATGAGTGACACGATAACCAGAGATAAAAACTTGAGCAAGAGCCTCACACTCGCCCTATTTTCATATCCCGAAGCGTTCTCCCCATGGTCTGTAGATCAGTCCTGCCATACTTTTGACCCAAAACATAAGCCGAGTTTGTGTATTCAGACAACTGTTCAAACAGCCCTGGCCTACACACCCTACAGGCTCAGGCCCCTGGAGCCAAACCTGACGACTGTGCTTGCCCTCTCCAAGGAAATTGTGTGTGCCCATTCCAATCGACACAACCCAACTAAGAGGATAAACCTCCAAAGTCCCTGAGGCCATCCCAATATTTGTGGCTTCCCAGGACATACAGGGGCAATCTGGGCCCAGCGAGCACCTACCGGCACTCAGACCCGTAGACTGATGTCCCTAGAGGTAAAAAGGAACGAACAGGACCCTAGGCACATATCCGATCCATTGCTTTGGTTTCCAGGCATCTCTCCTCAGAGGAATGCATTTCAATAACAGCATATGGCTGTTTCTTGACTCACCCATCAGAACAAATCTCATCTACACATGGGAAACTTGCACGATGGAGCTGTGTGAAAGCTTCTCTTTAGGAGAACCCTTCAGGGCCCCAGTGCCACCGCTTCATTCCAAGGTCTCCATAGACATATTTTCATATTAGGACACATCCACGGGAGAGTCCATTTCAACTCAGCCTCCTCGGTTGCTCCCCCAGATCCAGCAGATCTAACCTGTCTTGTTGCTTGCAGACAATTGGAATGCGAGGTGGGCTACCCAGCCATCCATCCTTAGAACCCTGCTCGGAATCGTTGTCCTGGAGCCAACCAACAGGTCTCAATTGTCCTGCAGAAGAATCTTTGCAGTTGGGAGCTTCTCACAACTCCCATCGTGGGAAAACCCGCATGGCCTCGTGATCCACGCCCCCCTTCAAGAAGGGGCCATCAGGGACAGAATGTCCAACCTGAGCGATCGTCTGATCCTCCCCCTGACTTCAGATGCACGAGATCTAGATTCAGGTCTCACCCAGAAACCTAGGCCTAGCTTGGGTTCTCAGACTTCCGTCCTCAGACTACTGGCCCACAAGCCCTCCAGTTTGGCAATCCAGAAGTACAATGCAGCACTCTGCCTGCTCTCCAGAAGAAAAACATTGCCATCTGGGGCTACCCAGAAACCCCAAATGAGATTCAACCTGCACGCCATTCGGCTGTACCCCAAATATATAGGCTGACCTGGGCACTAATGCCCTTTCTGACACAGCCTGAGTCTGGACCTCCTGGCCCCACCCAGACAGCTGGCCGCACACTGAGCTCATATGACCTGCCATGGCCTTAGGTCTTCATCTCTTCTCAACCTCGGTTTTCAGGCTTCAGTACCTAGACCTTATCTCCAATCATGGCCCGGGTTTGAAAATGATGCAGAAATAAGAACTCTTTCACCATGGCAAGAAACCTTGTGGTTGGCATGTTGTCCAAGGTTCAGTGTAGGTGAAACCAGTGTGGCCCATGAGGCCCCGCCCATGCTTGCGGGCCACATTGGTTACAAACACACATTGTGAACCCTCAGCCTGAGCCCAGTCCTCAGGTAAGGCCTCTCAGTGGCTGGATGGAGAGACAGCATATTGGGCTTGCCATGCCCCTAAGCTCCAATTTTTAACCATAGTTCGGGTTGTCCCTTCTGTCTTCCACAGGGCTCTGCTTTGGAATTCCTCTTTGGTGGGACACCTGACGAAACAAACCTGAAAGGAGTCCTCCCATCCCACAGATTGACGAAAAACAATTGTGATCGGGCCAAGTCCACAGAGAGCAAGATTCGTCCATGGCCCATGTGGCCTCCCCAACATTCCACGGCCATCGCTGATACAAAATCCAGAGACAAAAGCCTGAGCACGCGCCTCAGACTCGCTCATTCTTCATATCCTGAAGAGTTCTTCAGATCAGAACCTACACGGCACTGGAATGCACCCAAAATATATAGTCTAACCTGGGCACTAATGCATTGTCTGACAACATGAGCCCGGACCTCGTGACCAACACCCAGACAGCTGACCGCACACTGATCCCATTAGACCCGCCATGGCCTTAGGTCATTATCTCTTCCCTACCTCAGTTTTCAGACTTCAGAACCTAGATCTTATCTCCAATCACTTCCCACGGGTGACTGTGATGTAGAAATCAGAAATCTTCCTTACCCATATTAAGAAACCTTGTGGTTGGCATGTTGTCCAACGTTCAGTGTAGGAGAAACCAGCATTCACCCTGAGGCCCCGCCCATTCTTGAGTGCGACGAGGGCATAAACACGCATTGTGACCCTCAGCGTGAGTCCTTTCCTCTAGTACGTCCTATCAGTGGCTGAACCATTAGATGTCATAATGGGCTAGATGTCCCTAGGCCCCAATTTTTAACCAGATTTCTGGTTGTCCAGTCGCCTCCTCCAAGGACTCTACTCTGCAATCCCTTATTTGGTGGGACACCTGAGGTTGAAAAACAAAACAAAACAAATCAACAACAACAGAACAACGGACATCTTCCATCCCACAGAATAACCCCAAACTCTTTGGACGGGGCCAAACCCCCAGAGAGTAAGACTCGTCCATTTCCCATGAAGTCACCCGAACATTTCACGACCATGAGGGACACGATATCCAGAGACAAAAACTTGAGCAAGAGCCTCACACTCGCCCTTTTTTTATATCCCGAAGTGTTCTAGTCATGGTCTGTAGATCAGTCCTGCCATACCTATGACCCAAAACATAAGCCGAGTTTGTGTTTTCAGACAACTGTCCAAACAGCCCTGGCCTACACACCCTACAGGCTCAGGCCCCTGGAGCCAAACCTGAAGACTGTGCTTGCCCTCCCCCAGGGAATTGTATGTGCCCATTCCAATGGCCACAACCCTACTAAGAGGATAAACCTCCAAAGTCCCTGAGGCCATCCCTATACTTGTGGCTTCCCAGGACAAACAGGAGCAATCGGGGCCCTTCTGAGCACCTACCTGCACTCAGACCCTTAGACTGATGTCCCCAGATGTAAAAAGGAACGAACAGGCCACTAGGCTCCTATCGGATCCATTGGTTTGGCTTCCAGGCATCTCTCCTCAGAGGCCTGGATTTCAATAACAGCATATGGCAGTTCTTGACTCACCCATCAGAACAAATCTCATCTACACATGGGAAACTTGCACGATGGAGCTGTGTGAAAGCCTCTCTTTAGGAGAACCCTTAAGGGCCCCAGTGCCACCGCTTCATTATAAGGTCTCCAAGACACAAAATCATATTAGGACACATCCAAGGGAGAGTCCATTTCAACTCAGCCTCCTCGGTTGCTCCCCTAGATCCAGCAGATCTAACCTGTCTTGTTGCTTGGAGACAATTGGAATGCGAGGTGGGCTACCGAGACATCCATCCTTAGATCCCTGCTCGGAATCGTTGTCCTGGAGCCAACCAACAGGTCTCAATTGTCCTGCTGAAGAATCTCTGCAGTTGGGAGCTTCTCACAACTCCCATCGTGGGAAAACCCCCATGGCCTCGTGATCCACACCCCTTCAAGATGGGGCCATCAGGGACAGAATATCCAACCTGAGCGATCGTCTGATCCTCGCCCTGACTTCAGATCCACGAGATCTCGATTCAGGTCTGTAGATTGTGCCTGCCATATCCTCACCCAGAAACCTAGGCCTAGCTTGGGTTCTCAGACTTCCGTCCTCTGAGTACTGACCCACAAGCCCTCCAGTTTGGCAATCCAGAACTACAATGCAGCCCTCTGCCTGACCTCCAGAAGGAAATCATTGCCCTCTGGGGCTACCCAGAAACCCCAAATGAGGATCAACGGGTCACGCCATTCGGCTGTACCCCAAATATATAGGCTGACCAGGGCACTAATGCCCTTTCTGACACAGCCTGAGCCTGGACCTCATGGCCCCACCCAGACATCTGGCCGCAAACTGAGCACTTCGGACCCGCCATGGCCTTAGGTCGTCATCTCTTCTGAACCTCGGTTTTCAGGCTTCTGAACCTAGACCTCATCTCCAATCACGGCCCGGGTTTGAAAATGATGCAGAAATCAGAACTCTTTCCCCATGGCAAGAAATCTTGTGGTTGGCATGTTGTCGAAGGTTCAGCATCCTTGAAACCAGTGTGGCCCATGAGGTTACGCCCAGGCTTGCGGGCCACATTGGACACATACACATTGTGACCCTCAGCCTGAGCCCAGTCCTCAGGTAAGGCCACTCAGTGGCTGGATGGAGAGACAGCATATTGGGCTTGCCATGCCACTAGGCCCCAATTTTTAACCATAGCTCGGGGGTTGTCACTTCACTCTTCCCCAGGGCTCTGCTTTGGAATTCCTCTTTTGGGTGGGACACCTGAGGTAACAAACCTGAAAGGAGTCCTCCCATCCCACAGATTGACGAAAAAACAATTAGGATCGGGCCAAATCCACAGAGAGCAAGATTCGTCCATGGCCCATGAGGCCATCCCAACATTCCACGGACGTAGATGATACAAAATCCATAGACAAAAGACTGAGCACGCGCCTCCGACTCGCTCATTCTTCATATCCTGAAGAGGTCTTCAGATAAGAACCTACACGGCACTCGAAGGCACCCAGCATATATAGTCTAACCTGGCACTAATGCTCTGTGTGACAATATGAGCCCGGACCTCGTGACCAACACCCAGACAGCTGACCGCACACTGAGCACATCAGACACGCCATGGCCTTAGGTCATCATCTCTTCCCTACCTCAGTTTTCAGGCTTAAGAACCTAGACCTTACCTTCAATCACTGACCAGGGGTGACTGTGATTCAGAAATCAGAACTCATCCTTAACCATGGCAAGGAACCTTGTGGTTGGCATGTTGTCCAACGTTCAGTGTAGGAGAAACCAGCATTCACCCTGAGGCCCCGCCCATTCTTGAGTGCGACGAGGGCATAAACACGCATTGTGACCCTCAGCGTGAGTCCTGTCCTCTAGTACTTCCTCTCAGTGGCTTGACCATTAGATATCATAATGGGCTAGACATGTCCCTAGGCCCCAATTTTTAACCAGATTGCTGGTTGTCCAGTCGCCCCTACCCAGGGCTCTACTCTGGAATCCCTCATTTGGTGGGACACCTGATGTTGAAAAACAAAACAAAACAAATCAACAACATCAGAACAGGGGACTTCTTACATCCCACAGAATGACCCCAAACTCTTTGGACGGGGCCAAAGCCCCCGAGAGTAAGACTCGTCCATTTCCCATGAAGTCACCCGAACATTTCACGACCATGAGTGACACGATATCCAGAGACAAAAACTTGAGCAAGAGCCTCACACTCGCCCTTTATTCATATCGCGATGAGTTCTCCTCATGGTCTGTAGGTCAGTCCTGCCATACCTATGACCCGAAACGTAAGCCGAGTTTGAGTTTTCAGACAACTGTCCAAAAGCCCTGGTCTGCACACCCTACAGGCTCAGGCCCGTAGAGCCAAGCCTGACGACTGTGCTTGCCCTCTCCAAGGGAATTGTATGTGCCCATTCCAATGGCAACAACCCAGCTAAGTGGATAAACCTCCAAATTCCCTGAGGCCATCCCAATATTTGTGGCTTCCCAGGACAAACAGGGGCAATCTGGGCCCATCTGAGCACCTACCTGCACTCAGAACAGCAGACTGATGTCCCCAGAGGTATAAAGTTTCGAACAGGCCCCTAGGCACCTATCGGATCCATTGCTTTGGTTTCCAGGCATCTCTCCTCAGAGTCCTGGCTTTCAATAACAGCATATGGCTGTTTCTGGACTCACCCATCAGAACAAATCTCATCTACACATGGGAAACTTGCACGATGGAGCTGTGTGAAAGGCTCTCTTTAGGAGAACCCTTCAGGGCCCCAGTGCCAACGCTTCATTCCAATGACTCCATAGACACAAAATCATATTAGGACACATCCACGAGAGAGTCCATTTCAACTCAGCCTCCTCGGTTGCTCCCCCAGATCCAGCAGATCTAACCTGTCTTGTTGCTTGGAGACAATTGGAATGCGAGGTGGGCTACCCAGCCATCCATCCTTAGACACCTGCTCAGAATCCTTGTCTTGGAGCCAACCAACAGGTCTCTATTGTCCTGCAGAAGAATCTTTACAGTTGGGAGTTTCTCACAACTCCTATCGTGGGAAAAACCCCAATGGCCTCGTGATCCAACCCCCTTCAAGAAGGGGCCATCAGGGCCTGAATGTCTAACCTGAGCGATCGTCTGATCCTCGCCCTGACTTCAGATGCACGAGATCTCGATTCAGGTCTGTAGATTGTGCCTGCCATGTCCTCACCCAGAAACCTAGGCCTAGCTTGGGATCTCAGACTTCCGTCCTCAAACTACTGGCCCACAAGCCCTCCAGTTTCGCAATCTATAACTATAATGCAGCACTCTGCCTGTCCTCCAGAAGAAAAACATTGCCCTCTGGGGCTACCCAGAAAACCCCAAATGAGGATCAACCTGCATGCCATTCGGCTGTACCCCAAATATATAGGCTGACCTGGGCACTAATGCCCTTTCAGACACAGCCTGAGCCTGGACCTCCTGGCCCCACCCAGACAGCTGGCCGGACACTGAGCACATCGGACCCGCCGTGGCCTTAGGTCGTCATCTCTTCTCAACCTCGGTTTTCAGGCTTCAGGACCTAGACCTTATCTCCAATCATGACCCGGGTTTGAAAATGATTCAGAAATAAAAAACTCTTTCCCCATGGCAAGAAAGCTTGTGTTGGCTTTTTGTCCAAGATTCAGTGTAGTTGAAACCAGTGTGGCCCATGAGGCCCAGCCCATGCTTGCGGGCCACATTGGTCACAAAAACACATTGTGACCCTCAGCCTGAGCCAAGTCCTCAGGTATGGCCTCTCAGGGGCTGGATGGAGAGAAAGCATATTGGGCTTGCCATGCCCCTAGGCCCCAATTTTTAACCATAGTTCGGGTTATCCCTTCACTCTTCCCCAGGGCTCTGCTTTGGAATTCCTCTTTTGGGGGGACACCTGAGGTAACAAACCTGAAAGGAGTACTCCCATCCCACAGATTGACGTAAAACAATTGGGATCGGGCCAAGTCCAGGAGAGCAAGATTCGTCCATGGCCCATGAGGCCTCCCCAAAATTCCACGGCCATCGCTGTTACGAAATCCAGAGACAAAAGCCTGAGCACGCGCCTCAGACTCCCTCATTCTTCATATCCTGAAGAGTTCTTCAGATAAGAACCTACATGGCACTCGAATGCACCCAAAATATATAGTCTAACCTGGGCACTAATGCACTGTCCTACAACCTGAGCCCGGACCTCGTGAACAACAACCAGACAGCTGACCGCACACTGAGCACATCAGACACGCCATGGCCTTAGGTCATCATCTCTTCCTTACCTCGTTTTCAGGCTTAAACACCTAGACCTTACCTTCAATCACTGCCCAGGGGTGACTGTGATGCAGAAATCAGAACTCTTCCATACCCATGGCAAGAAACCTTATGGTTGGCATGTTGTCCAACGTTCAGTGTAGGAGAAACCAGCATTCACCCTGAGGCCCCGCCCATTCTTGAGTGCGACGAGGGCATAAACACGCAATGTGACCCTCAGCGTGAGTCCTGTCCTCTAGTACGTCCTCTCAGTCGATGGACCATTAGATGTCATAATGGGCTAGACATGTCCCTAGGCCGCAATTTTTAACCAGATTTCTGGTTGTCCATTCGCCCCTCCCCAGGGCTCTCTAATCTGGAATCCCTCATTTGGTGGGACACCTGATGTTGAAAAACAAAACAAAACAAATCAACAACATCAGAACAGGGGACTTCTTCCATCCCACAGAATGACCCCAAACTCTTTGGACGGGGCCAAACCCCCAGAGAGTATGACTCGTCCAATTCCCATGAAGTCACCCGAACATTTCACGACCATGTGTGACACGATATCCAGAGACAAAAACTTGAGCAAGAGCCTCACACTCGCCCTTTTTTCATATCGCGAAGAGTTCTCCTCATGGTCTGTAGGTCAGTCCTGCCATACCTATGACCCGAAACATAAGCCGAGTTTGAGTTTTCAGACAACTGTCCAAAATCCCTGGCCTGCACACCCTACAGGCTCAGGCCTGTAGAGCCAAACCTGACGACTCTGCTTGCCCTCTCCAAGGGAATTGTATGTGCCCATTCCAATGGCAACAACCCAACTAAGAGGATAAACCTCCAAATTCCCTGAGGCCATCCCAATATTTGTGGCTTCCCAGAACAAACAGGGGCAATCTGGGCCCATCTGAGCACCTACCTGCACTCAGAACAGCAGACTGATGTCCCCAGAGGTAAAAAGTTTCGAACAGGCCCCTAGGCACCTATCGGATCCATTGCTTTGGTTTCCAGGCATCTCTCCTCAGAGTCCTGGCTTTCAATAACAGCATATGGCTGTTTCTGGACTCACCCATCAGAACAAATCTCATCTACACATGGGAAACTTGCACGATGGAGCTGTGTGAAAGGCTCTCTTTAGGAGAACCCTTCAGGGCCCCAGTGCCAACGCTTCATTCCAAGGACTCCATAGACACAAAATCATATTAGGACACATCCACGAGAGAGTCCATTTCAACTCAGCCTCCTCGGTTGCTCCCCCAGATCCAGCAGATCTAACCTGTCTTGTTGCTTGGAGACAATTGGAATGCGAGGTGGGCTACCCAGCCATCCTATCTTAGAACCTTGCTCGGAATCGTTGTCCTGGAGCCAACCAACAGGTCTCAATTGTCCTGTAGAAGAATCTTTGCAGTTGGGATCTTCTCACAACTCCCATCGTGGGAAAAACCCCTTGGCCTCGTGATCCAACCCCCTTCAAGAATTGCCATCAGGGACAGAATGTCCAAACTGAGCGTTCATCTGATCCTCGCCCTGACTTCAGATACATGAGATCTCGTTTCAGGTCTGTAGATTGTGCCTGCCATATTCACCCAGAAACCGAGGCCTAGCTTGGGTCCTCAGACTTCCGTCCTCAGACTACTGGCCCACAAGCCCTCCTCTTTGGCAATCCAGAACTACAATGCAGCACTCTGCCTGCCCTCCAGAAGAAAAACTTTGCCTTCTGGGGCTACCCTGAAACCCCAAATGAGGATCAAACTGCATGCCATTCGGCTGTACCCCAAATATGTATGCTGACCTGAGCTCTAATGGCCTTTTTGACACAGCCTGTGCCTCGACATCCTTGCTCCACCCAGACAGCTGGCCGCACACTGAGCTCTTCGGAACCGTCATGGACTTAGTTCGTCATCTCTTCTCAACCTTGGTTTTCAGGCTTCAGAACCTATACCTTATCTCCAAACACCGCCCGGGTTTGAAAATGATGCAGACATCATAACTCTTTCCCCATGGAGAGAAACCTTGTGGATGTCATGTTGTCCAAGGTTCAATGTACTTGAAACCAGTGTGGCCCATGATTCCCCGCCCATGCTTGCGGTCCACATTGGTCACAAACACGCATTGTGACCCTCAGCCTGAGCCCAGTCCTCAGTTAACGCCTCTCAGTGGCTGGATGTGGAGACAGCATATTGGGCTTGCCATGCCCCTAGGCCCCAATTTTTAACCGTAGTTCGGGTTGTCCCTTCACTCTTCACCAGGGCTCTGCTTTGGAATTCCTATCTTGGTGGGACACCTGAGGTAACAAACCTGAAAGGAGTCCTCCAATCCCACAGATTGACGAAAAACAATTGGGATCGTGCCAAATCCACAGAGAGCAAGATTCGTCCATGGCCCTTGAGGCCTCCCCAACTTTCCACGGCCATCGCTGATACAAAATCCAGAGACAAAAGCCTGAGCACGCGCCTCAGACTCGCTCATTCTTCATATCCTGAAGAGTTCTTCAAATAAGAACCTACACGGCAGTCGAATGCACCCAAAATATATAGTCTAACCTGGGCACTAATGCACTGTCTGACAACCTGAAACCGGAACTCGTGACCAACACCCAGACAGCTGACCGCACACTGAGCACATCAGACCAGCCATGGCCTTAGGTCATCATCTCTTCCCTACCTCAGTTTTCAGGCTTCAGAACCTAGACCTTAACTCCAATCACTGCCCACAGGTCACTGTGATGCAGAAATCAGAACTCTTCCTTACCCATGGCAAGAAACCTTGTGGTTGGCATGTTGTCTTACGTTCAGTGTAGGAGAAACCAGCATTCACCCTGAGGCCCCGCCCATCCTTGAGTGCGACGAGGGCATAAACACGCATTGTGACCCTCAGCGTGAGTCCTGTCCTCCAGTATGTCCTCACAGTGGTTGGACCATTATATGTCATAATGGGCTTGCCATGACCCTAGGCCACAATTGGTAACCGTACTTTGTGCTGTCCCTGCAGTCTTCGCCAGGGCTCTGCTTTGGAATTCCTCTTTTGGAGGGACACGTGAGGTAACAAACCTGAAAGGAGTCCTCCCATCCCACATATTGACGAAAAACAATTGGGATCGGGCCAAATCCACAGAGAACAAGATTGGTCCAAGGCCCATGAGGCCTCCCCAACATTCCAAGGCCATCACGGATAGAAAATACAGAGACAAAAGCCTGAGCACCCGCCTCAGACTCACTCATTCTTCATATCCTGAAGAGATCTTCAGATAAGAACTTACACGGCACTCATATGCACCCAAAATATATAGTCTAAACTGGGCAGTAATGCACTGTCTGACAACCTGAGCCCGGACCTCGTGACCAACACCCAGACAGCTGACCGCACATCGAGCTCATCAGACACGCCATGGCCTTAGGTCATCATCTCTTCCCTACATCAGTTTTCGGGTTTCAGAACCTAGCCCTTATCTCCAATCATTGCCCAGGGGTGATTGTGATGCAGAAATCAGAACTCTTCCTTACCCATGGCAAGAAACCTTGTGGTTGGCATGTTGTCCAACATTTAGTGTAGGAGAAACCAGCATTCACCCTGAGGCCCCGCCCATTCTTGAGTGCAACGAGGGCATAAACACGCAATGTGACCCTCAGCGTGAGTCCTGTACTCTAGTACGTCCTCTCAGTCGATGGACCATTAGATTTCATAATGGGCTTGACATGTCCCTAAGCCCCAATTTTTAACCAGATTTCTGGTTGTCCAGTCGCCCCTTCCCAGGGCTCTACTCTGGAATCCCTCATTTGGTGGGACCCCTGAGGTTCAAAAACAAAACAAAACAAATCAACAACAACAGAGCAACGGACTTCTCCCATCCCACAGAATGACCCCAAACTCTTTGGACGGGGCCAAACCCCCAGAGAATAAGACTCGTCCATTTCCCATGAAGTCACCCGAACATTTCACGACCATGAGTGACACGATATCCAGAGACAAAAACTTGAGCAAGAGCCTCACACTCGCCCTTTTTTCATATCGCGAAGAGTTCTCATCATGGTCTGTAGATCAGTCCTGCCATACCTATGACCCGAAACATAAGCCGAGTTTGTGTGTTTTCAGACAACTGTCCAAACAGCCCTGGCCTACACACCCTACAGGCTCAGGCCCCTGGAGCCAAACCTGACGACTGTGCTTGCCCTCTACAAGGGAATTGTATGTGCCCACTCCAATGCCCACAACCCTACTAAAGAGTATAAACCTCCAAATTCCCTGAGGCCATCCCAATATTTGTCGCTTCCCAGGACAAACAGGGGCAATCTGGGCCCATCTGAGCACCTACCGGCACTCAGACCCGTAGACTGATATCCCCAAGGTAAAAAAAGGAAAGAACAGGCCCCTAGGCACCTATCGGATCCATTGCTTTTGTTACCAGGCATCTGTCTTCAGAGGCCTGGCTTTCAATAACAGCATATGGCTGTTTCTTGACTCACCCATCAGAACAAATCTCATCTACACTTGGGAAACTTGCACGATGGAGCTGTGTGAAAGCCTCTCTTTAGGAGAACCCTTCAGGGCCCCAGTGCCACCGTTTCATTCCAAGGTCTCCATAGACACAAAATCATATTACGACACATCCACGAGAGAGTCTATTTCAACTCAGCCTCTTCGGTTGCTCCCCCAGATCCAGCAGATAACCCTGTCTTTTTTCTTAAAGACAGTTGGAATGCGAGGTGGGCTACCCAGGCATCCATCCTTAGAACCCTGCTCGGAATTCTCCTGAAGACAACCAACAGGTCTCAATTGTCCTGCAGAAGAATCTTTGCAGTTGGGAGCTTCTCACAACTCCCATCGTGGGAAAACCCCCATGGCCTCGTGATCCACGCCCCTTCAAGAAGGGGCCATCAGGGACAGAATGTCCAACCTGAGCGATCGTCTGATCCTCGCCCTGACTTCAGATACACGAGATCTATATTCAGGTCTGTAGATTGTGCCTGCCATATCCTCACCCAGAAACCTAGGCCTAGCTTGGGTTCTCAGACTTCCGTCCTCTGAGTACTGACCCACAAGCCCTCCAGTTTGGCAATCCAGAACTACAATGCAGCCCTCAGCCTGACCTCCAGAAGGAAATCATTGCCCTCTGGGGCTACCCAGAAACCCCAAATGAGGATCAACGGGTCACGCCATTCGGCTGTACCCCAAATATATAGGCTGACCAGGGCACTAATGCCCTTTCTGACACAGCCTGAGCCTGGACCTCATGGCCCCACCCAGACATCTGGCCGCAAACTGAGCACTTCGGACCCGCCATGGCCTTAGGTCGTCATCTCTTCTGAACCTCGGTTTTCAGGCTTCTGAACCTAGACCTCATCTCCAATCACGGCCCGGGTTTGAAAATGATGCAGAAATCAGAACTCTTTCCCCATGGCAAGAAATCTTGTGGTTGGCATGTTGTCGAAGGTTCAGCGTCCTTGAAACCAGTGTGGCCCATGAGGTTACGCCCAGGCTTGCGGGCCACATTGGACACATACACATTGTGACCCTCAGCCTGAGCCCAGTCCTCAGGTAAGGCCACTCAGTGGCTGGATGGAGAGACAGCATATTGGGCTTGCCATGCCACTAGGCCCCAATTTTTAACCATAGCTCGGGTTGTCACTTCACTCTTCCCCAGGGCTCTGCTTTGGAATTCCTCTTTTGGTGGGACACCTGAGGTAACAAACCTGAAAGGAGTCCTCCCATCCCACAGATTGACGAAAAACAATTAGGATCGGGCCAAATCCACAGAGAGCAAGATTCGTCCATGGCCCATGAGGCCATCCCAACATTCCACGGACGTAGATGATACAAAATCCATAGACAAAAGACTGAGCACGCGCCTCCGACTCGCTCATTCTTCATATCCTGAAGAGGTCTTCAGATAAGAACCTACACGGCACTCGAAGGCACCCAGCATATATAGTCTAACCTGGCACTAATGCTCTGTGTGACAATATGAGCCCGGACCTCGTGACCAACACCCAGACAGCTGACCGCACACTGAGCACATCAGACACGCCATGGCCTTAGGTCATCATCTCTTCCCTACCTCAGTTTTCAGGCTTAAGAACCTAGACCTTACCTTCAATCACTGACCAGGGGTGACTGTGATTCAGAAATCAGAACTCATCCTTAACCATGGCAAGGAACCTTGTGGTTGGCATGTTGTCCAACGTTCAGTGTAGGAGAAACCAGCATTCACCCTGAGGCCCCGCCCATTCTTGAGTGCGACGAGGGCATAAACACGCATTGTGACCCTCAGCGTGAGTCCTGTCCTCTAGTACGTCCTCTCAGTGGCTTGACCATTAGATATCATAATGGGCTAGACATGTCCCTAGGAACCAATTTTTAACCAGATTGCTGGTTGTCCAGTCGCCCCTACCCAGGGCTCTACTCTGGAATCCCTCATTTGGTGGGACACCTGATGTTGAAAAACAAAACAAAACAAATCAACAACATCAGAACAGGGGACTTCTTACATCCCACAGAATGACCCCAAACTCTTTGGACGGGGCCAAAGCCCCCGAGAGTAAGACTCGTCCATTTCCCATGAAGTCACCCGAACATTTCACGACCATGAGTGACACGATATCCAGAGAGAAAAACTTGAGCAAGAGCCTCACACTCGCCCTTTATTCATATCGCGATGAGTTCTCCTCATGGTCTGTAGGTCAGTCCTGCCATACCTATGACCCGAAAACGTAAGCCGAGTTTGAGTTTTCAGACAACTGTCCAAAAGCCCTGGTCTGCACACCCTACAGGCTCAGGCCCGTAGAGCCAAGCCTGACGACTGTGCTTGCCCTCTCCAAGGGAATTGTATGTGCCCATTCCAATGGCAACAACCCAGCTAAGTGGATAAACCTCCAAATTCCCTGAGGCCATCCCAATATTTGTGGCTTCCCAGGACAAACAGGGGCAATCTGGGCCCATCTGAGCACCTACCTGCACTCAGAACAGCAGACTGATGTCCCCAGAGGTATAAAGTTTCGAACAGGCCCCTAGGCACCTATCGGATCCATTGCTTTGGTTTCCAGGCATCTCTCCTCAGAGTCCTGGCTTTCAATAACAGCATATGGCTGTTTCTGGACTCACCCATCAGAACAAATCTCATCTACACATTGGAAACTTGCACGATGGAGCTGTGTGAAAGGCTCTCTTTAGGAGAACCCTTCAGGGCCCCAGTGCCAACGCTTCATTCCAATGACTCCATAGACACAAAATCATATTAGGACACATCCACGAGAGAGTCCATTTCAACTCAGCCTCCTCGGTTGCTCCCCCAGATCCAGCAGATCTAACCTGTCTTGTTGCTTGGAGACAATTGGAATGCGAGGTGGGCTACCCAGCCATCCATCCTTAGACACCTGCTCAGAATCCTTGTCTTGGAGCCAACCAACAGGTCTCTATTGTCCTGCAGAAGAATCTTTACAGTTGGGAGTTTCTCACAACTCCTATCGTGGGAAAACCCCAATGGCCTCGTGATCCAACCCCCTTCAAGAAGGGGCCATCAGGGCCTGAATGTCTAACCTGAGCGATCGTCTGATCCTCGCCCTGACTTCAGATGCACGAGATCTCGATTCAGGTCTGTAGATTGTGCCTGCCATGTCCTCTCCCAGAAACCTAGGCCTAGCTTGGGATCTCAGACTTCCGTCCTCAAACTACTGGCCCACAAGCCCTCCAGTTTCGCAATCTATAACTATAATGCAGCACTCTGCCTGTCCTCCAGAAGAAAAACATTGCCCTCTGGGGCTACCCAGAAACCCCAAATGAGGATCAACCTGCATGCCATTCGGCTGTACCCCAAATATATAGGCTGACCTGGGCACTAATGCCCTTTCAGACACAGCCTGAGCCTGGACCTCCTGGCCCCACCCAGACAGCTGGCCGGACACTGAGCACATCGGACCCGCCGTGGCCTTAGGTCGTCATCTCTTCTCAACCTCGGTTTTCAGGCTTCAGGACCTAGACCTTATCTCCAATCATGACCCGGGTTTGAAAATGATTCAGAAATAAAAACTCTTTCCCCATGGCAAGAAAGCTTGTGTTGGCTTTTTGTCCAAGATTCAGTGTAGTTGAAACCAGTGTGGCCCATGAGGCCCAGCCCATGCTTGCGGGCCACATTGGTCACAAAAACACATTGTGACCCTCAGCCTGAGCCAAGTCCTCAGGTATGGCCTCTCAGGGGCTGGATGGAGAGAAAGCATATTGGGCTTGCCATGCCCCTAGGCCCCAATTTTTAACCATAGTTCGGGTTATCCCTTCACTCTTCCCCAGGGCTCTGCTTTGGAATTCCTCTTTTGGGGGGACACCTGAGGTAACAAACCTGAAAGGAGTACTCCCATCCCACAGATTGACGTAAAACAATTGGGATCGGGCCAAGTCCAGGAGAGCAAGATTCGTCCATGGCCCATGAGGCCTCCCCAAAATTCCACGGCCATCGCTGTTACGAAATCCAGAGACAAAAGCCTGAGCACGCGCCTCAGACTCCCTCATTCTTCATATCCTGAAGAGTTCTTCAGATAAGAACCTACATGGCACTCGAATGCACCCAAAATATATAGTCTAACCTGGGCACTAATGCACTGTCCTACAACCTGAGCCCGGACCTCGTGAACAACAACCAGACAGCTGACCGCACACTGAGCACATCAGACACGCCATGGCCTTAGGTCATCATCTCTTCCTTACCTCGTTTTCAGGCTTAAACACCTAGACCTTACCTTCAATCACTGCCCAGGGGTGACTGTGATGCAGAAATCAGAACTCTTCCATACCCATGGCAAGAAACCTTATGGTTGGCATGTTGTCCAACGTTCAGTGTAGGAGAAACCAGCATTCACCCTGAGGCCCCGCCCATTCTTGAGTGCGACGAGGGCATAAACACGCAATGTGACCCTCAGCGTGAGTCCTGTCCTCTAGTACGTCCTCTCAGTCGATGGACCATTAGATGTCATAATGGGCTAGACATGTCCCTAGGCCGCAATTTTTAACCAGATTTCTGGTTGTCCATTCGCCCCTCCCCAGGGCTCTAATCTGGAATCCCTCATTTGGTGGGACACCTGATGTTGAAAAACAAAACAAAACAAATCAACAACATCAGAACAGGGGACTTCTTCCATCCCACAGAATGACCCCAAACTCTTTGGACGGGGCCAAACCCCCAGAGAGTATGACTCGTCCAATTCCCATGAAGTCACCCGAACATTTCACGACCATGTGTGACACGATATCCAGAGACAAAAACTTGAGCAAGAGCCTCACACTCGCCCTTTTTTCATATCGCGAAGAGTTCTCCTCATGGTCTGTAGGTCAGTCCTGCCATACCTATGACCCGAAACATAAGCCGAGTTTGAGTTTTCAGACAACTGTCCAAAATCCCTGGCCTGCACACCCTACAGGCTCAGGCCTGTAGAGCCAAACCTGACGACTCTGCTTGCCCTCTCCAAGGGAATTGTATGTGCCCATTCCAATGGCAACAACCCAACTAAGAGGATAAACCTCCAAATTCCCTGAGGCCATCCCAATATTTGTGGCTTCCCAGAACAAACAGGGGCAATCTGGGCCCATCTGAGCACCTACCTGCACTCAGAACAGCAGACTGATGTCCCCAGAGGTAAAAAGTTTCGAACAGGCCCCTAGGCACCTATCGGATCCATTGCTTTGGTTTCCAGGCATCTCTCCTCAGAGTCCTGGCTTTCAATAACAGCATATGGCTGTTTCTGGACTCACCCATCAGAACAAATCTCATCTACACATGGGAAACTTGCACGATGGAGCTGTGTGAAAGGCTCTCTTTAGGAGAACCCTTCAGGGCCCCAGTGCCAACGCTTCATTCCAAGGACTCCATAGACACAAAATCATATTAGGACACATCCACGAGAGAGTCCATTTCAACTCAGCCTCCTCGGTTGCTCCCCCAGATCCAGCAGATCTAACCTGTCTTGTTGCTTGGAGACAATTGGAATGCGAGGTGGGCTACCCAGCCATCCTATCTTAGAACCTTGCTCGGAATCGTTGTCCTGGAGCCAACCAACAGGTCTCAATTGTCCTGTAGAAGAATCTTTGCAGTTGGGATCTTCTCACAACTCCCATCGTGGGAAAAACCCCTTGGCCTCGTGATCCAACCCCCTTCAAGAATTGCCATCAGGGACAGAATGTCCAAACTGAGCGTTCATCTGATCCTCGCCCTGACTTCAGATACATGAGATCTCGTTTCAGGTCTGTAGATTGTGCCTGCCATATTCACCCAGAAACCGAGGCCTAGCTTGGGTCCTCAGACTTCCGTCCTCAGACTACTGGCCCACAAGCCCTCCTCTTTGGCAATCCAGAACTACAATGCAGCACTCTGCCTGCCCTCCAGAAGAAAAACATTGCCTTCTGGGGCTACCCTGAAACCCCAAATGAGGATCAAACTGCATGCCATTCGGCTGTACCCCAAATATGTATGCTGACCTGAGCTCTAATGCCCTTTTTGACACAGCCTGTGCCTCGACATCCTTGCTCCACCCAGACAGCTGGCCGCACACTGAGCTCTTCGGACCCGTCATGGACTTAGTTCGTCATCTCTTCTCAACCTTGGTTTTCAGGCTTCAGAACCTATACCTTATCTCCAAACACCGCCCGGGTTTGAAAATGATGCAGACATCATAACTCTTTCCCCATGGAGAGAAACCTTGTGGTTGTCATGTTGTCCAAGGTTCAATGTACTTGAAACCAGTGTGGCCCATGATTCCCCGCCCATGCTTGCGGTCCACATTGGTCACAAACACGCATTGTGACCCTCAGCCTGAGCCCAGTCCTCAGTTAACGCCTCTCAGTGGCTGGATGTGGAGACAGCATATTGGGCTTGCCATGCCCCTAGGCCCCAATTTTTAACCGTAGTTCGGGTTGTCCCTTCACTCTTCACCAGGGCTCTGCTTTGGAATTCCTCTCTTGGTGGGGACACCTGAGGTAACAAACCTGAAAGGAGTCCTCCGATCCCACAGATTGACGAAAAACAATTGGGATCGTGCCAAATCCACAGAGAGCAAGATTCGTCCATGGCCCTTGAGGCCTCCCCAACTTTCCACGGCCATCGCTGATACAAAATCCAGAGACAAAAGCCTGAGCACGCGCCTCAGACTCGCTCATTCTTCATATCCTGAAGAGTTCTTCAAATAAGAACCTACACGGCAGTCGAATGCACCCAAAATATATAGTCTAACCTGGGCACTAATGCACTGTCTGACAACCTGAGACCGGAACTCGTGACCAACACCCAGACAGCTGACCGCACACTGAGCACATCAGACCAGCCATGGCCTTAGGTCATCATCTCTTCCCTACCTCAGTTTTCAGGCTTCAGAACCTAGACCTTAACTCCAATCACTGCCCACAGGTCACTGTGATGCAGAAATCAGAACTCTTCCTTACCCATGGCAAGAAACCTTGTGGTTGGCATGTTGTCTTACGTTCAGTGTAGGAGAAACCAGCATTCACCCTGAGGCCCCGCCCATCCTTGAGTGCGACGAGGGCATAAACACGCATTGTGACCCTCAGCGTGAGTCCTGTCCTCCAGTATGTCCTCACAGTGGTTGGACCATTAGATGTCATAATGGGCTTGCCATGACCCTAGGCCACAATTGGTAACCGTACTTTGTGCTGTCCCTGCAGTCTTCGCCAGGGCTCTGCTTTGGAATTCCTCTTTTGGTGGGACACGTGAGGTAACAAACCTGAAAGGAGTCCTCCCATCCCACATATTGATGAAAAACAATTGGGATCGGGCCAAATCCACAGAGAACAAGATTGGTCCAAGGCCCATGAGGCCTCCCCAACATTCCAAGGCCATCACGGATAGAAAATACAGAGACAAAAGCCTGAGCACCCGCCTCAGACTCACTCATTCTTCATATCCTGAAGAGATCTTCAGATAAGAACTTACACGGCACTCATATGCACCCAAAATATATAGTCTAAACTGGGCACTAATGCACTGTCTGACAACCTGAGCCCGGACCTCGTGACCAACACCCAGACAGCTGACCGCACATCGAGCTCATCAGACACGCCATGGCCTTAGGTCATCATCTCTTCCCTACATCAGTTTTCGGGTTTCAGAACCTAGCCCTTATCTCCAATCATTGCCCAGGGGTGATTGTGATGCAGAAATCAGAACTCTTCCTTACCCATGGCAAGAAACCTTGTGGTTGGCATGTTGTCCAACATTCAGTGTAGGAGAAACCAGCATTCACCCTGAGGCCCCGCCCATTCTTGAGTGCAACGAGGGCATAAACACGCAATGTGACCCTCAGCGTGAGTCCTGTCCTCTAGTACGTCCTCTCAGTCGATGGACCATTAGATTTCATAATGGGCTTGACATGTCCCTAAGCCCCAATTTTTAACCAGATTTCTGGTTGTCCAGTCGCCCCTTCCCAGGGCTCTACTCTGGAATCCCTCATTTGGTGGGACCCCTGAGGTTCAAAAACAAAACAAAACAAATCAACAACAACAGAGCAACGGACTTCTCCCATCCCACAGAATGACCCCAAACTCTTTGGACGGGGCCAAACCCCCAGAGAATAAGACTCGTCCATTTCCCATGAAGTCACCCGAACATTTCACGACCATGAGTGACACGATATCCAGAGACAAAAACTTGAGCAAGAGCCTCACACTCGCCCTTTTTTCATATCGCGAAGAGTTCTCATCATGGTCTGTAGATCAGTCCTGCCATACCTATGACCCGAAACATAAGCCGAGTTTTGTGTTTTCAGACAACTGTCCAAACAGCCCTGGCCTACACACCCTACAGGCTCAGGCCCCTGGAGCCAAACCTGACGACTGTGCTTGCCCTCTACAAGGGAATTGTATGTGCCCACTCCAATGCCCACAACCCTACTAAGAGTATAAACCTCCAAATTCCCTGAGGCCATCCCAATATTTGTCGCTTCCCAGGACAAACAGGGGCAATCTGGGCACATCTGAGCACCTACCGGCACTCAGACCCGTAGACTGATATCCCCAAGGTAAAAAGGAAAGAACAGGCCCCTAGGCACCTATCGGATCCATTGCTTTTGTTACCAGGCATCTGTCTTCAGAGGCCTGGCTTTCAATAACAGCATATGGCTGTTTCTTGACTCACCCATCAGAACAAATCTCATCTACACTTGGGAAACTTGCACGATGGAGCTGTGTGAAAGCCTCTCTTTAGGAGAACCCTTCAGGGCCCCAGTGCCACCGTTTCATTCCAAGGTCTCCATAGACACAAAATCATATTACGACACATCCACGAGAGAGTCTATTTCAACTCAGCCTCTTCGGTTGCTCCCCCAGATCCAGCAGATAACCTGTCTTTTTTCTTAAAGACAGTTGGAATGCGAGGTGGGCTACCCAGGCATCCATCCTTAGAACCCTGCTCGGAATTCTCCTGAAGACAACCAACAGGTCTCAATTGTCCTGCAGAAGAATCTTTGCAGTTGGGAGCTTCTCACAACTCCCATCGTGGGAAAACCCCCATGGCCTCGTGATCCACGCCCCTTCAAGAAGGGGCCATCAGGGACAGAATGTCCAACCTGAGCGATCGTCTGATCCTCGCCCTGACTTCAGATACACGAGATCTATATTCAGGTCTGTAGATTGTGCCTGCCATATCCTCACCCAGAAACCTAGGCCTAGCTTGGGTTCTCAGACTTCCGTCCTCTGAGTACTGACCCACAAGCCCTCCAGTTTGGCAATCCAGAACTACAATGCAGCCCTCAGCCTGACCTCCAGAAGAAAAACATTGCCCTCTGGGGCTACCCAGAAACCCCATATGAGGATCAACCTGTGCCATTCGGCTGTACCCCAAATATATAGGCTGACTTGGGCACTAATGCCCTTTCTGACACAGCCTGAGCCTGGACCTCATGGCCCCACCCAGACAACTGGCCGCACACTGAGAACTTCGGACCCGCCATGGCCTTAGGTCGTCATCTCTTCTCAACCTCGCTTTTCAGGATTTAGAACCTAGACCTCATCTCCAATCACGGCCCGCGTTTGAAAATGATGCAGAAATCAGAACTCTTTCCCCATGGCAAGAAATCTTGTGGTTGGCATGTTGTCCAACTTTCAGTGTCCTTGAAACCAGTGTGGCCCATGAGGTTCCGCCCAGGCTTGCGGGCCACATTGGTCACAAAAACACATTGTGACCCTCAGCCTGAGCCCAGTCCTCAGGTAAGGCCTCTCAGAGGCTGGATGGAGAGACAGCATATTGGGGTTGCCATGCCACTAGGCCCCAATTTTTAACCATAGTTCAGGTTGTCCCTTCACTCTTCCCCAGGGCTCTGCTTTGGAATTCCTCTTTTGGTGGGACACCTGAGGTAACAAACCTGAAAGGAGTCCTCCCATCCCACAGATTGACGAAAAACAATTAGGATCGGGCCAAATCCACAGAGAGCAAGATTCGTCCATGGCCCATATGGCCTCCCCAACATTCCACGGACATCGCTGATACAAAATCCAGAGACAAAAGACTGAGCACGCGCCTCAACTCGCTCATTCTTCATATCCTGAAGAGTTCTTCAGATAAGAACCTACACGGCACTCGAAGGCACCCAGCATATATAGTCTAACCTGGCACTAATGCTCTGTGTGTCAACATGAGCCCCGACCTTGTGACCAACACCCAGAGAGCTGACCGCACACTGAACAGATCAGACCCGCCATGGCCTTAGGTCAACATCTCTTCCCTACCTCAGTTTTCAGGCTTAAGAACCTAGACCTTACCTTCAATCACTGCCCAGGGGTCACTGTGATTCAGAAATCAGAACTCATCCTTAACCATGGCAAGGAACCTTGTGGTTGGCATGTTGTCCAACGTTCAGTGTAGGAGAAATCAGCATTCACCCTGAGGCCACGCCCATTCTTGAGTGCGACGAGGGCATAAACAAGAATTGTGACCCTCAGCGTGAGTCCTGTCCTCTAGGACGTCCTCTCAGTGGCTGGACCATTAGGTGTCATAATGGGCTAGACATGTCCCTAGGCCCCAATTTTTAACCAGATTTCTGGTTGTCCAGTCGCCCCTCCCCAGGGCTCTACTCTGGAATCCCTCATTTGGTGGGACACCTGAGGTTGAAAAACAAAACAAAACAAATCAACAACATCAGAACAGGGGACTTCTTCCATCCCACAGAATGACCCCAAACTCTTTGGACTGGGCCAAGCCCCCGAGAGTAAGACTCGTCCATTTCCCATGAAGTCACGTGGAAATTTCACGACCATGACTGACACGATATACAGAGACAGAAACTTGAGCAAGAGCCTCACACTCGCCCTTTTTTCATATCGCGAAGAGTTCTCCTCATGGTCTGTAGGTCAGTCCTGCCATACCTATGACCCGAAACATAAGCCGAGTTTGAGTTTTCAGACAACTGTCCAAAAGCCCTGGCCTACACACCCTACAGGCTCAGGCCCGTAGAGCCAAACCTGACGACTGTGCTTGCCCTCTCCAAGGGAATTGTATGTGCCCATTCCAATGGCAACAACCCAATTAAGAGGATAAACCTCCAAAGTCCCTGAGGCCATCCCAATATTTGTGGCTTCCCAGGACAAACAGGGGCAATCTGGGCCCATCTGAGCACCTACCTGCACTCAGAACAGCAGACTGATGTCCCCAGAGGTAAAAAGTTTCGAACAGGCCCCTAGGCACCTATCGGATCCATTGCTTTGGTTTCCAGGCATCTCTACTCAGAGGCCTGAATTTCAAAACAGCATATGGCTGTTTCTTGACTCACCCAACAGAACAAATCTCATCTACACATGGGAAACTTGCACGATGGAGCTGTGTGAAAGGCTCTCTTTAGGAGAACCCTTCAGGCCCCAGTGCCAACGCTTCATTCCAAGGACTCCATAGACACAAAATCATATTAGGACACATCCACGAGAGAGTCCATTTCAACTCAGCCTCCTTGGTTGCTCCCCCAGATCCAGCAGATCTAACCTGTCTTGTTGCTTGGAGACAATTGGAATGCGAGGTGGGCTAACCAGCCATCCATCCTTAGACACCTGCTCAGAATCGTTGTCTTGTAGCCAACCAACAGGTCTCAATTATCCGGTAGAAGAATCTTTGCAGTTGGGAGCTTTTCACAACTCCCATCGTGGGAAAACCCCCATGTCCTCGTGATCCACCCCTCCTTCAAGAAAGGGCCATCAGGGACAGAATGTCCAACCTGAGCGATCGTCTGAACCTCGCCCTTACTTCAGATGCACGAGATCTCGATTCAGGTCTGTAGATTGTGCCTGCCATGTCCTCACCCAGAAACCTAGGCCTAGCTTAGGTTCTCAAACTTTCGTCCTCAGACTACTGGCCCACAAGCCCTCCAGTTTGGCATTCCAGAACTACGATGCAGCACTCTGCTAGCACTCCAAAAAGAAAAACATTGCCCTCTGGGGCTACCCAGAAACCCCAAATGAGGATCAACCTGCACGCCATTCGGCTGTACCCCAAATATATAGGCTGACCTGGGCACTAATGCCCTTTCTGACACAGCCTGAGCCTGGACCTCCTGGCCCCACCCAGACAGCTGGCCGCACAGGAGCACATTGGTCCCGCCATGGCCTTAGGTCGTCATCTCTTCTCAACATTGGTTTTCATGCTTCAGAACCTAGACATTATCTCCAATCACGGCCCGGGGTTGACTGTGATGCAGAAATCAGAACTCTTCCTTACCCATGGCAAGAAACCTTATGTTTGTCATGTTGTCCAACGTTCAGTGTAGGAGAAACCAGCATTCACCCTGAGTCCTCGCCCATTCTATACTGCGACGAGGGCATAAACACGCATTGTGACCCTCAGCGTGAGTCCTGTCCTCTAGTACGTCCTCTCAGTGGCTGGACCATTAGATGTCATAATGGGCTTGACATTTCCCTAGGCCCCAATTTTTTTAAAAGATTTAGATCATTCGGCCCAGAGCTCTACTCTGGAGTCCCTCATTTGGTGGGACACCTGAGATTGAAAAACAAAATAAAACAAATCCACAACAGAACAACGGACTTCTTCCATCCCACAGAATGACCCCAAACTGTTTGGACGGGGCCAAACCCCCAGAGAATAAGACTCGTCCATTTCCCATGAAGTCACCCGGAAATTTCACGACCATGAGTGACACGATATCCCGAGACAAAAACTTGAGCAAGAGCCTCACACTCGCCCTTTTTTCATATCCCGAAGAGTTCTCCTCATGGTCTGTAGATCAGTCCTGCTATACCTATGACCCGAAGCATAAGCCGAGTTTGTGTTTTTAGACAACTGTCCAAACAGCCCTGGCCTACACACCCTACAAGCTCAGGTCCCTGGAGCCAAACATGAAGACTGTGCTTGCCCTATCCAAGGGAATTGTATGTGCCCATTCCTTGGCCACAACCCTACTAATAGGATAAACCTCCAAAGTCCCTGAGGCCGTCCCTATATTTGGGGCTTCCCAGGACAAACAGGGGCAATCTGGGCCCATCTAAGCACCTACCTGCACTCAGACCTGTAGACTGATGTCCCCAGAGGTAAAAAGTTTCGAACAGGCCCCTAGGCACCTATCGGATCCATTGCTTTGGTTTCCAGGCATCTCTCCATAGAGATCCTGAGAACCCTTAGAACCCTGCTCTTGCGTCGTTCCTTCTGGGACATCCTTGAGCCATCCAACAGGTTTCGACTGTCCCAAAGGAGTCCTTGTGCATGGACCACCTCACAACTAATATCATGGAAAGCTTCCAAGGTCACATGATGCCCCCAATCTTCATGAAGGCGGATCATGGATAGAAACTCCAACCTGACCCAACGGCTGATCTTCGCCTTGACTTCAGATGCACGAGATCTTGATTAAGCTCTTCTGAGTGTACCTGCTGTGCCCTCACCCCAAACCTAAGCATAGCCAGTGTTCTCAGACTTCCGTCCTCACTCTCCTGGACCACACACCCTCCATTTTGGGATTTCCGATGACACAGTGCTGCACTCTGCCTGCCCTCCAGAAGAAAAACGTTGCCCTATGGGTCCACCCAGAAACCTCAAATGAGGATAAACCTGCATGCCACTCAACTGTACACCAATTATATAGTCTAGCCTGTGCACTAATGCCCTGTCTGACACAACCTGAGGCCTGAATTCCCAACCGACACCCAGACAGCATGCCGTACACTGAGAACATCTGAACCGCCATGGCCTTAGGTTGCCATCTCTTTCCAACCTGGTTTTCAGGCTACAGAAACCTAGACCTTATCTCTACTCATTTCCCATGGGTGAACGTGATGCAGAAATCATAACTCCTCCTTCCCTCTCGCCAGAATCTTGTGGTTGGCATCTTATCCAAACTTCAGTGTAGGACCCCTGTAGGGCCTACAGGAGTAGTAGTAGGGCCCCTGAGGGTAGTGTAGGGTCCCTGAGGCCCTGCCCATGCTTAAGATCTGCGGTGGGCACAAACACACATTGGGACCCTCAGTTTGAGCCCTGTCCTCAAGTAAAGCCACTCAGTGGCTCGACCCATGAGCCCGCATATGGGGCCTGTCATGCCCCAAGTCACCCAATCTTAACCAGAGGTAGAGACATCTAGTCACCCCTACTCAGGGCTCTGCTCTGGAATTCCTCTTTGGTGGGACATTTGAGGTAAGTAAACACAGAAAGGATTCCTCCCACCCACAGAATACCCCAATCACTTGGGATCAGGCCATCCCCAGAGAGAAAGACTCCTCCATGGCCCATGAGGCCAGCCCGACATTCCACGGCCACTATTGACACAAAATCCAGAGACATAAGCCTCACCCTTAGGTCATAGCCCAAAAAATTCTCCTCATAGTCTGTAGATCGGGCCTGCCATACCTACGTCCCCAAAACTAAGCCGAGTTTGTGTTTTCAGAATTCTATCCTGACATCCCTGTCCCACACACCCTCCAGGCTGAGGCCCCTGGAGCCACACCTCAGGACTGTGCCTGCACTCTCCAAGGAAATTCTTCCCATTCCATTGGCCACAACCCTACAGATTAGGAGAAACCTCCAAAGTCCCAGAGGCCATTCCAATAGTGTAGGCCGCCCAGTACAAAGAGGGGTGATCTGTCACAAGCTGAGCAACGACCTCAACTCACCCGTAGACAGATATCCCAAGAGAAAGGTATTAAACTCGACAGGCCCCTAGAAACGTAATTGGTTCCATTGCTTTTGTTTCTAAGCATCTCTCCTCAGAGGCCTGTTTTCCAATACCAGCATATGGGGGATTCCAGAGATACCAATCAGAACAAATCTTGTCTCCACATGGGAAACTTATCCTTTGGAGCTCTGTAAAAACCTCCAGTTAGGAGAAACCTTCAGGTAACCGGAGCCACCGCCCTATTCCAAGGTCTCCATGGACACAAACCCGCATTATGACCATTCGGCAGGAGAGTACATTTCAACTCAGCCCGTTGATTACTCCCCAGAGCCAGAATATCAAACCTGCCTTGTCGCTAGGAGACAACTGGAATGCAAAGCAGACTCTCTAGGCATCCATCGTTGGAATCCTGCTCTGGCGCCGTTCCATATGGGATGTCCTGGGAGCCTTCCAACAGGTCTTGACTGTCCTGCAGAAGGAATCCTTGCAGATTGGAGCATCTCACAACTCCTATCGTGGGAAAACCTACATGGCCTCATGAGATGCTCCCCTTTATAAAGGGGCCATCATGGACAGAAACTCCAACCTGAGCCAACTTCTGATCCATTGCTTTGGTTTCTATGTATCTCTCCTCAGAGGCCTGGTTTCCAGTATCAGAATATGGGGGTTTCCTAAGGAAACAATCAGAACAGATCTCATCTCCACATGAGAAACTTGCTCTTTGGAGCTGTGTCAATACCTCAGGTTAGGAGGACCCTTCAGGGCGCTGGCACCATGGCCCAATTCCAAGGTCTCCAAGGACACAAACTTACATTATGATCCATCCTCAGGAGAGTCCATTTCAAATCAGCCCCCTCGGCTGCTCACCCAGAGCCAGCAGAACAAACCTGCCTTGTCACTAGGAGACATTTGGAATGCGAGATGGGCTGCCCAGGCATCCACCCTTAGAACCCTGCTCTGGAGAATTTCTTTATGGGACGTCTTGAATCCAACCAACTTGTCTTGACTGTCTCGCAGAATGAATCCTTGTTGTTTGAAGCATCACACAATCCCACTGTGAGAAAACCGCCATTTCCTCATGATGCCCCACACCTTCATAAATGGGCCATCATGGACAGAAACTCCATCCTAAGCCAAAGTCTGATCCGCGCCCTGAATTCAGAAGCACGAGATCTCGATTCAGCACTTGAGAGTGTGCCTGCTGTGCCCTCGCCCCGAAACCTAAGCCTAACTTGTGTTCTCAGACTTCCGTCTTCACAATCCTGGCCACACCCGTCCAGTTTGGCAATTCTGGAGACACAATGCAGCACTCTGCCTGCCCTCCAGAAGAAAAATGTTGCCCTATAGGGCTAACCAGAAACGCCAAATGAGTAACAACCTGCATGCCACTCGACCATACCCCAATTATACTGTCTAGCCTGTGCACTAAAGCCCTGTGTGACGCAGCCTGAAGGCAGACCTCCAGTCCAACACCCAGACAGCTGGCCGTACACTGAGCATATCAAACCCACAATGGATTTCGGCCATCATCTCTACCCAACCTCAGTTTTCACCTTCAGATCCTAGACCTTATCTCCACTCACTGCTCAGGAGTGAACGTGATACAAGAATCAGAACTTCTCCTTCGCCATGGCAAGAAACCTTGTGGTTGGCATGTTGTCCAACGTTCATTGTAGGAGAAAGCAGCATGGACTATGAGGCCCCACCTATCCCTGAGGGCTACAATTTGCACAAACACACATTGTTACCCTCAGCGTGAGCCCTATCCTCATGTAAAGCCTCTTAGTGACTGGAACAACAGCCCACATATGGGGCTTGCCAAGCCCCTAGTCCACCAATCTCAACCAGAGTTAGAGATGTCTAGTCACCCCTACTCAGGGCACTGCTCTGGAATCCCTCTTTGGTGCGACAGCTGAGGTAAAAAAAAAAATACAGAAAGGACTCTTCCCATCCACAGAATGATCCCAACCACTTGGGATCAGGCCAAATCACCAGAGAAAGACTTGTCCATGGCCCTTGAGGACACCCCGACATTCCACGGCCACCGTAGGCACAAAATCCAGAGACAAAAGCAAGAGCAAACGCCACATACTCGCCCTTTGTTCATAGCCCGGATAATTCTCACGGTCTATAGATCGAGCCATCATACATACATCCCCAAACCTAAGCTGAGTTTGTGTTTTCAGACTTCTGTCCCCACAGTCCTGGCCCACACACCATCCAAGCTGGGGCCCCTGGAGCCACACCTGAGGAATGTGGCTTCCCTCTCTAGGGGAATTCTGCCATTTCCATTGGCCACAACCCTATAGATTAGGAGAAACCTCCAAACTCACCGATGCCATCCCAATAGTTTTGGCTGCCCAGGACAAACAGGGATGATCTTTCACAAATTAGGAAACTACCTCCACTCAGACCCAGAGACAGATATCCCCATAGAATAAGATTGAACTGGACAGGCACTTAGGCCCAAATCAGATCCATTGCTTTTGTTTCCAGGCATCTCTCCTCAGAGGCCTGGTTACCAATACCAGCATATGGGGGATTACTGAGGCACTCATAGAAAAATCTCGTCTCCACATAGGAAATGTACTCTTTGGAGCTCTATAAAAACCTCTGTTTAGGAGAATCTTTCAGGGCCCCGGATCAAGCGCCCCATTCCAAGGTCTCCATGGACTTAAACCCACATTATGATCTATCCTCAGAAGAGTCCATGTCAACTCATCCCCCTTGGTTTCTCCCCCAGGGCCTACAGATCAATCCTGCCTTGTTGCTAGGAGACAACTAGAATGGGAGGCGGGCTGCCCAGGCATCCATCCTTAGAACCCTACTCTGGAGTCGTTCCATATGGGACATCCTAGAGCCATCCAACAGGTCTCAAGTGTCCCACAGAAGGAATCATTGCAGTCTGGTGCATCTCACAACTCCCATTGTGGGAAAATCTTCATGCCCTCTTGAGACGCTCCACTTTATAAAGGGGCCATCATGGACAGAAACTCCAACCTGAGCAAACGTCTGATATTCGCCCTGGCTTCAGGTGCATGAGATCTTGATTCAGCTCTGCAGAGTGTGCCTTCTGTGCCCTCACCCCAAAAACTAAGCCTAGCTTGTGTTCTCAGACTACCGTCCTCACACACCTGGCCCAAAAGCCCTACAGTTTGGCAATACTGGGGTCACAATGCAGCACTCTGCCTGCCCTCCAGAAGAAAAACGTTGCCTTATGGAGCTACCTAGAAACCCAAATGAGGATCAACTGAACACCACTCGACTGCACCCCAAATATACAGTCTATCCTGTCTAATGCCCTGTCTGACACAGCATGAGCCCACACCTCCAGACCTACGCTCAACAGCTAGACACACACTGAGCTCATTGTACCCATCAGGTCCTTAGGTCTTCATCTCTTCCCAACCTCGTTTTTCGGGTTTCAGAACCTAGACCTAAACTCCAATCACTGTCCAGGGGTGAACTTGATGCAGAAATCACAACTCTTCCTTCGCCATGGCTGGTAACCTTGTGGTTGGCATATTCTCCAACGTTCAGTGTAGGAGAATCCAGCGTGGCCCATGAGGCCCTTCCCATGCTTGAGGGCCTTGTTGGGCACAAATAGGCATTGTGACCCTCAGCATGAGCCCTGTCCTCAAGGAAGACCTCTCAGTGTCTGAATCAAGAGCCCACATATTGGACTTGCCATGCCCCTAGGCCCCCAAACTTAAACAGAGGTGGGGTTATCCAGTTGTCCCTCCCAAGGACTCTGCTGGAATCCCTCTTTTATTGGCACACATGAAGTACATAAAATAAAATAAAAAACAGAAAGGACACCTCCCATCCCACAGAATGTACCCAAACTCTTGGATTGGGTCAAATCCTCAGAGAAGGAAAGCCGTCCACAACCCATGAGGCCACGCCAGCATTCGACCCACATTGTTGACACAAATCCAGAGACAAAACCTGAGCAAGTACCTCAAACTCACCCTTTTTCATATCCCGAAGTGTTATCACGGTCTGTAGATTGGGCGTGCCATACCTATGTCCCCAATCCTAAGGGGAATTTGTGTTTTCAGACTTCTGTCCCCACAGGCCTGGCCCACACACCCTCAAGGCTGGGCCCCTAGAGCCAAACTCAGAACTGTGCCTGCCCTCTCCAGGGGATTTCTGCCCATTCTATTGGCCACAACCCTATAGATTAGGAGAAACTCCAAAATCCCGAGGCCATTCCCAATATTATAGGCTGCCCAGGACAAACAGGGGCGATCTGACACAATCCGAGCAACAACCTCCCCTCAGAACCATAGATAGGTATCCCCAGGATAGAGATTGAACCGGACAGGCACCTAGGCCCTAATCATATACATTGCTTTTGTTTCCAGGTATCTCTCCTCAGAGGCCTGGTTTCCAATACCAGCATATGGGAGATTCCTTTGGCACTCATCAAAACAATTCTCTTCTCTACATAGGAAACGTACTCTTTAGAGCTCCATCAAAACCTCCGGTTATGAACATCCCTCAAGGCCCCGGATCAAGCACCCCATTCCAAGGTCTCCATGGACACAAATGCACTTTATGACCCATCCTCAACTCACCCATTTCAACACACCCGCCTCGGTTACTCCCCTAGATCCAGCAGATCGAACTTGCCTTGGCGCTATGAGACACCTGGAATGGGAGGCAGGCTGCCCAGTCATCCATCCTTAGAACCCTGCTCTGGATAACTTCCTCATGGGATGTCCTGGAGCCATCCAGCAGGTCTCGACTGTCCCACGGAAGGAATCATTGCGGTTTGGAGCATCTCACAATTCCCATCGTGGGAAAACCTCCATGGCCTCGTGACACCCTCCCCTTCATGAAGGGGCCGTCATGGACAGAAACTCCAACCTGAGCCAACGTCTGATCCTAGCTCTGTCTTCAGGTACACGGGATCTCGAATCATCTCTGCAGAGGGTTCCTGCCGTCCCCTCACCCCGAAATCTAAGTTTGGCTTGTGTTCTCAGAATTTTTTCCTCACACTCCTGGCCCACAAGCCTTCCAGTTTGGGAATTCTGGAGCCACTATGTGGCACTGTGTCTTCCTTCCAGAAGAAAAACGTTGCCCTCTGGGGCTACCCAGTAACCACAAATGAGTACCAACCTGCACGAAACTCGACTGCACCCCAATGATACAGTCTAGCCTGGGCACTAATTCCCTGTCTGCCACAGCCTGAGCCTGCACCTCCCAACCCACACTCAACAGGTGGCCGAACACTGAGCACATCAGACACACCATGGCCTTAGGTCTTCATCTCTTCCCAACCTCAGTTTTCAGGCTTCAGAACCTAGACCTTAAATCCAATCACAGTCCAGGAGTGAAAGTGTTGCAGAAATTAGAACTCCTTCTTCCCCATGTCCAGAAAACTTGTGGTTGCCATATTGTGCAACGTTCAGTGTAGGAGAAACCAGCATGGTACATTAGGCCACGCCCTGACTTGAGGGGCTCCTTGGGCACAAAAACACATTGTGAAACTCAATGTGAGCCCTATGATCAAGGAAGGCCTCTCAGTGTCTGGACCAAGAGCCCACATATGGGGCTTGCCATGTTCTTAGGTCCCAATGTTAACCAGAGGTCTGGTTGTCCAGTCGCCCCTCCCCAGGACTCTGCTGTGGAATCCCTCTTTTGGTGGTCCACCTGAGGTAAAAAAAAAAACAGAAAGGCCTCCTCCCTTCCCACAGAATGACCCCAAACTCTTGGGATTGAATCAAATCCCCAGAAAGGGAGCCTCATCGATGGCCCATGAGGACACCCGGACATTCCATGGCAATCGGTGACACATATCCAGAAAAAAATAAGCATGAGCAAGCACCTCACTTTCGCCCTTTGTTCATATCCCGAAGAGTTCTCCTCACGGTCTATATATCGGGCCGGCCATACCTACAGACCAAAACCTAAGTGGAGTTTGTGTTTTCAGACTTTTGTCCAAATAGCCCTGGACCACACACGCTCCACACTTGGGTCCCTGGAGCCACACCTCAGGACTGTGCTTCCCTTTCAAGAGAATTCTTCCCATTCCATTGGCCACAACCTTGCAAATTAGGAAAAACCTCCAAAGTTACCGAGGCCATCCCAATAGTGTAGGCTGCCAAGGACAAAGAGGTGTGATCTCAAACCAGCTGAGCAACTACCTCCACTCAGACAAAAGATGTCCCCAGAGAAGAATATTGAACCGGACAGGCCCCTAGGCCCTAATCAGATCCATTGCTTTGGTTTCCAGGCATCTCTCCTCAGAGGCCTCATTTCCAATACCAGCAAATGGTTGTTTCCTGAGGCACCAATAAGAACAAATCTCGTCTCCCCATGGAAAACTTGCTCATTGGAGCTTTGTTATAACCTCTGGTTAGGAGAATCCTTCAGGGCCCTGGTGCCACTGCCCCATACCAAGGTCTCAATGGACTCAAACCAACATTAAGACCATCCTCAGGAAAGTCCATTCCAACTCAGCCCCCTCTGATGCTAACCCAAGCCAGCAGATCAAACGTTTCTTGTTGCTAGGAGACAATTGGAATTGAGGCTGTCTGCCCAGGCATCCATACTTAGAACCCTTTTCTGGAAAAATACCTTAAGAGACGTCTTTCAGCCATCCAACAAATCTTAATTTCCCACAGAAGGAATCCTTGCGGTTTGGAGCATCTCACAACTCAAATAGCGGGAAAACCCCTATGGCCTCATAATGCCCCCCCCCACTTCATGAAGGGGCCAACATGGACAGAAACTCCAACCTGAGCCAAAGTCTGATCCTCGACCTGACTTCAGACTCATGAGATCTCAATTCAGCTCTGCAGAGTGTGTCTGCCATGTCCATTCCCCGAAACCTAAGCCTAGCTTGTGTTCTCAGACTTCCGTCCTCACTCTCCTGGCCCACAAGCCCTCCAGTTTGGGAATTGAGAAGCCACAATGCAGCACTCTGCCTGCCCTCCAGAAGAAAAACTTTGCCCTATGCTGCTAATAAGAAACCCCAAATGATTATCTAATGCATGCCACTCGACTGTAAAGCAATTATACAGCCTACCCTGAATACGAATGCCCTGTCTGGCACAGCCTGAGACAAGACATCCCAAACGACAATTAGATAGCTGGCTCCAACCTGGACACAAGGGACCCGCTATGGCTGTAGTTCGTCATCTCTTCCCAACCTCGGTTTTCAGGCTTCAGAACCTAGACCTTATCTCCAATCACTGCCCAGGGGTGAACGTGATGCAGAAATTAGCATTCCTCCTTCCCCATGGCCAGAAACCTTGTGGTTGTCATGTTGTCCAACGTTCAATGTGGGAAAACCTGCATTGTCGGAAAGGCCACGCCAGGGCTTGAGGGCCGCCTAGGGCACAGACATTCATTGTGACCTGTAGCATGAGTCCCGTATTAAAGTAACGCCTCTCAGTGGCTGGACCAAGATCCTGCATATGGGGCTTGTCATATCCATAGGCCCCCAGGCTTAACCAGAGAGCGAGTATTCCAGTTGTCAGTACCCACTGCTATGCTCCAGAATTCCTCTACTGGGGGGACACATGAAGCAGAAAACAGGACTCTTCCCTTCCCACAGAATGACCCCAAACTCTTGGGGGCTGGACAAACCACCAGAGAGGGAGACTTCTACGACCCATGAGGCAACTCCTACATTAAACGGCCATTGTGGACACAATATCCAGAGACAAAAGACTGAGCGACTGCCTTCCTCTCACCCTTCTTTCATATCCAGAGGAGCTCACCTCACGGACTGTAGATCAGGCCTGCCATAACCTCGGCCCCAAACCTGAGCTGAGTTTGGGTTTTTGGATGTCTGTCTGCACAGCCGTGGCCCACACCGCCTCCAGGCTGGGGTCTCTGGAGCCACACCACAGAACTGTGCCTGCTCTCTCCTAAGAAACTGCCCGTTCCATTGGCCACAACTCTACAAAATAGTAGAAACCTCAAGGTCCCTAAGGACATCCCACTACCGCAAGCCGCACTGGACAAACAGGGGCATTATGACACCAGCTGAGCAACTACTACCTCCATGTAGACACACAGACTGATATCCGCAGAGACAGAAGATTGAACCAGACAGGCCCCTAGGCCCTATTATGATCTCTTGCTTTGGTGTCCAGGTATCACTCCTCAGAGGCCTGGGTTCGAAGACCAGCATATGGGGCTATCCTGAGGCATCAGACAGAAAACCTCTCATCTCCGCATGGAAAGCTTCCTTGTTGGAGTTGTGTCAAACCCTTCGGGTTGGAGAATCCTGCAGAGTCCCTTAGCTACTGCCACATTCCAAGGTCTCCATGACCACCAACCCACATTATGACTCATCCTCAGGAAAGTCCATTTAAACTCAGCCTTCTGGGTAGCTCACCCAAGAGCCCGCAGATTGAGCGTGCCTTGTCTCGACCAGGCAATGGGAAGGTGAGTTGGCGTTTCTCGGCATCCATGCTTAGGCCCCTGCTCTCGAGTCTTTCTGTATGGGGCATCCTGGAACCATCCAATAGTACTCGACTGTCCTGAAGAAGGAAACTTTGAAGTTTGGAACAGCTCACAACTCCCAGCGTAGGGAAACCTCCCTGGCCTCATGACGCCCCCACCCCCTTCAGGAAGGTGCCGTCATGGACACAAACTCCAGCTTGAGGCAACATCTGATACTCGCCCTGACCTCAGATGCAGGAGATCTCGATTCAGCCTCTGCACAGTAGGCCCAAACCTCATGCTTCCTTGTGTTTTCAGACTTCCTCCCTCACACTCCTGGCAAACATGTCCTCAAGACTTGGAATTCTGGAACCAAAATGCAGCCCTATGCTGGCCCTCCAGAAGAAAAACGTTGCTCTATGGGGATCTCCATAAACCCCAAATGAGGATCAACCTGCTCGGTTCTCGACCTCACCCCAATTGGATTGTTCGGGTTGTCCATTCATCCCTCCCAAGAGCTCTGCTTTGGAATCCCTTTTTGGTGGGACACCTGAGGTAACAAAACTAAAAGGACTCCTCCCATCCTTCAGATTGACCCATAACAATTGGGATTGGACCAAATTCACAGAGAGGAAGTCTCGTCCATGGCCCATGAGGCCTCCCCGAGATTCCACAGCCATCGTTGACAACAAATCCAGAGACAAAAGTCTGAGCAAGCGCCTCACACTCGCTCTTTTGTCGTATCCCGAAGAGTTCTCCTCACGGTCTGTAGATCGGGCCTGCCATACCTACTTCCCAAACCTAAGCCGAGTTTGTGTTTTCAGACTTCTGTCCCCACATTCCTGGCCCACAGACCCTTCAGGCTGGGGCCCCTGGAGCCACACATCAGGACTGTGCCTGTCCATACCACGGGAATTCTGCCCATTCCATTGTCCACAATCGTACAAATTAGGAAAAACCTCCAGAGTCCCCAAGGTCATCCCAATAATGTAGGCCGCCCAGGACAAACAAGGGTCATCTGAAACCAGCTGAGAATCTACCTCTACTCAGCGTAGATGGATGTCCCCAGAGAAGAAGATTGAATCAGACAGGCCCCTAGGACTGAATCAGATTCATTGCTTTCGGTTACATGAATCTCTCCTCTGAGGCCTGGTTTCCAATATTAGCATATGGGGATTTCATGAGGCAGCAATCAGAACAAATCTCTTCTCCACATGGGAAAATTATCCTTTGAAGATGTCTCAAAACCTCCAGTTAGGAGAATCCTTCAGGGCCTGTGTGCCACTGCCCCATTACAAGGTCTCTATGGACAGAAATCCACATTAGAACCCATCCGCAGGAAATTCCATTTCAACTCAGCTCCCTTGGTTGCTCCCCCAGAGCGAGAAGACTGAACCTGTCTTGCCTAGGAGACAATTGGAATGCGAGGCGGGCTGCCCAACCATCCATCCTTAGAGCTCTGCTCTGGCATCGTTCCGTATGGGATGTCCTGGAGCCATCCAACAGGTCTCAAATGTCCAGCAGAAGGAATCCTTGAGTTTTGGAGCATCTCACAATTCCATCCTGGGAAAATCTAGATGGCTTTGTGATGCCCCCCCCCCATTTATGAAGGGGAAATCATGGACAGGAACTCCAACCTAAGCCAACGTCTGATCTTCACCCTGAATTCAGATGCACGAGATCTCGATGCAGCTCTGCAGAGTGTGCTTTCCTTGCCCTCGCCCTGAAACCTATGACTAGCTTGTGTTCTCAGACTTCCGTCCTCACACTCTTGACCCCCAAGCCCTCACATTTGGAAATTCGGGACACAAAATGAAGCATTCTGCCTTCCTTCCAGAAGAAAATTTTTGAACTATGGAGTTTCTCACATAACCCAAATGAGGATAGACATACATGGCACTCGAAGGTACCCAAATTAGATAGTCTAACCTGGCCACTAATACACTGTCTGATACAGAGTGAGCCCGGACCACCTGACCAAAACCGAGACAGCTGACGGCACACTGAGAACATCACACCTGCCATGGTCTTAGCTTGTTATCTCTTCCCAACCTAACTTTCCAGGCTTCAGAATTTAGACCTTAACTCCAAGCCCTGACAAGGGTTGAATGTGATGCAGAAATCAGAACTCCTCCTTACCCAAGGCAAGAAGCCTTGTGGTTGGCATGTTGTCCAAAGTTCAGTGTAGGAGTACCCGCATTCACCCTGAGGCCCGCCCATTCATGAGTGCGACGAGGGCATAAACACGCATTGTGACCCTCCGCATGAGTCCTGTCCTCTAGTAAGTCCTCTCAGTGGCTGGACCATTAGATGTCATAATGGGCTTGACATGTCCTTAGGCCCCAATTTTAAACCAGATTTCTGGTTGTCCAGTCGCCACTCCCCAGGGCTTTACTCTGGAATCCCTCATTTGGTGGGACACCTGAGGTTAAAAAACAAAATAAAACAAAACAACAACAACAACAACAACAACAAAAAAAACGGACTTCTTCCATCCCACAGAATGACCTCAAACTCTTTGGACAAGGCCAAACCCCAGAGAATAAGACTCATCCATTTCCCATGAAGTCACCCGGAAATTTCACGACCAGGAGTGACACGATATCCAGAGACAAAAACTTGAGCAAGAGCCTCACACTCGCCCTTTTTTCATATCCTGAAGAGTTCTCATCAAGGTCTGTAGATCAGTCCTGCCATACCTATAACCCGAAACATAATCCGAGTTTGTGTTCTCTGACAACTGTCCAAACAGACCTGGCCTAAACACCCTACAGTTTCAGGCCCCTGGAGCCAACCTGAGGACTGTACTTGCCCTCTCCAAGCGAATTCTGTGTGCCCATACTAATGGCCACAATACTACTAATAGGATAAACCTACAGAGACCCTGAGGTCATCTCAATAGTGGTGGCTTCCCAGGACAAACAGGAGAAATCTGAGCCCATCCGAGAACCTACCTGCACTCAGACCCGTAGACTGATGTTCCTAGAGGTAAAAAGGAACGAACAGGCCCCTAGGCACTAATCGGATCGATTGCTTTGGTTTCCAGGCATCTCTCCTCAGAGGCCTGGATTTCAATACCAGCATATGGCTGTTCCTTGACTCACACACCAGTACAAATCTCATCTACACATGGGAAACTTGCACGTGGGAGCTGTGTCAAAGCCTCTGTTTAGGAGAACCCTTCAGGGCCCCAGTGCCACCGCTTCATTCCATGGTCTCCATAGACACAAACACATTAGGACCCATCCACAGGAGAGTCCATTTCAACTGAGCGATATTCGGTTGCTTCGCGAGATACAGCAGATCGAACTTGTCTTGTTGCTAGGAGACAATTGGAATGCGAGGTGGGCTACCCCGCCATCCATCCTTAAAACCCTGCTCGGAATCGTTGGCCTGGAGCCAACCAACAGGTATCCTTTGTCCTGCAGAAGAATCTTTGAAGTTGGGAGCTTCTCACAACTCCCATCGTGAGAAAACACCCATGGCCTCGTGATCACCCCCCCCTTCATGAAGGGGCCCTCAGGGACAAAAGGTCCAACCTGAGTGATCGTCTGATCCTCACCCTGACTTCAGATGCACGAGATCTCGGTTCAGGTCTGTATATTGTGCCTGCCATGTCCTCACCAGAAACCTAAGCCTAGCTTGTGTCCTCAGACTTCCATCCTCAGACTAATGGCCCACAAGCCCACCAGTTTGGCAATCCAGAAATATAATGCAGCACTCTGCCTGCCCTCCAGAAGAAAAAACATTGCCTTCTGGGGCTACCCAGAAACCCCAAATGAAGATCAACCTGCACGCCACTTGGCTGTACCCAAAATATATAGACTGACCTGGGCAATAATGCCCATTCTGACAGAGGCTGAGACTGGACCTCCTTGCTCACCCATACAGCTGGCCGCTCACTGAGCACATCGGACCAGCCATTGCCTTTGGTCGTTATCTCTACCCAGCCTCGGTTTTCAGGATTTAGAACCTAGACCTTATCTCCCATCACTGCCCATGTTTGAAAATGATGCAGAAATCAGAACTCCTTCCCCATGACAAGAAACCTTGTGGTAGGCTTGTTGTATAATGTTCAGTGTAGTAGATACCTGTGTGTCCGATGAGGCCCCACCGGCTCGTGACCACATAGGTGGCAAACACACATTGTGACACTCAGCCTTAGCCCAGTCCTCAGGTAAGGCCTCTCAGTGGCTGGATGAAGAGACAGCATTTTGGGCTTGCCATGCCCCTAGGCCCCAATTTTTAACCATAGTTCGGGTTGCCCCTTCCCTCTTCACCCAGGGGCTCTGCTTTGGAATTCCTCTTTTGGTGGGACACCTGTGGTAACAACCCTGAAAGGAGTACTCCATCCAACAGATTGACGAAAAACAATTGGGATCGGGCCAAATCCACAGAGAGCAATATTCGTCCATGGCCCATGAGGCCTCCTCGACATTCCACGGCCATCGCTGATACAAAATCCAGAGACAAAAGCCTGAGCAAGCGCCTCAGACTCGCACTATCTTCATATCCTGAAGATGTCTTCTCATGGTTTGTAGATCGGGCCTGCAATACCTACGTCCCCAAACATAAGCTGAGTTTGTGTTTTCAAACTTCTGTCCTCAAAGTCCTGGGCCACACACCATCCAGGCTGGGGACCCTGGAGCCACACATTAGGACTGTGCCTACCCAATCCATGGGAATTCTGCCCATTCCATTGTCCCAAATCGTACAAATTAGGAGAACCCTCCAAAGTCCCTGAGGCCATCCCAATAGTATAGGTCGCCCGGGACAAAAAAGGGCAGTCTGACACCAGCTGAGCATCTACCTCCACTCATACCCTAGAAGGATGTCCCCAGAGAAGAAGATTGAACCAGACAGGACCCTAGGCCAAAATCGGATCCATTGCTTTGGTTTACAGGCATGTCTCCTCAAAACCCTGGATTCCAATACCAGCATTGGGGTTTTCCTGAGGCACCCATCAGAACAAACCTCGTCTCCACAAGGAAACTTGTGCATGGGAGCTATGTCAATAGCTTAGGAGAATACTTCAGGGTCCCGGTGCCACTGCCCCATTCCAAGGCCCTCATGGACACAAACACACATTAGACCCATCCTCAGGAAAGTCCATTTCAACTCAGCCACCCCGGTTGCTCCCGCAGAGCCATCAGATCTAAACTGTCTTGTCGCTAGGAGACAATTGGAATGCGAGGCGGGCTTCCCAGGCATCCATCCTCGAACGTTGGTCTGGACTCATCCATATGGGATGTCCTGGAGCTGTTCAACAGGTCTCAATTGTCCCGCAGAAGGAATCCTTGGAGGGGGCATCCCACCACTCCCAACGCGGGGAAACCTCCACGGCCTCGAGATTCGGCTCCCTTTATGAAGGGGCCGTCATGAACAGAAAATCCAAGCTGAGCCAACGTCTGATCCTCGCTCTGACTTCAGATGCATGAGATATTGCTTCCGATCTTCAGGGGGTACATGCCGTGCCCTCGCCCTGAAACCCAAGTCTAGCTTGTGTTCTCAGACTTCCATCCTCACACTCCTGGTACCGAAGCCCACAAGTTTGGCAATTCCGGACCATCATTGCAGCACTCTGCCTGCCCTCTAGAAAAAATATATTGCCTAAAGAGCTGCCCAGGCAGCTGAAATGAGAATAAACCTACAAGGCACTCGAATGTACCCAAATTATAGAGTCTAACCTGGGCAGTAATGCACTGTCTGACACAACCTGAGCCAGGACCTCCTGAGAAACACCCAGACAGTTGACCGCACACTGAGCATATCAGAACCGCCATGGCCTTAGGTCATCATCTCTGCCCTACCTCAGTTTTCAGGCTTCCGAACCTAGACCTTATCTCCAATCAGTGCCCAGGGGTGACTGTGATGCAGAAATCAAAACTCCTGTTTACCCATGGCAAGAAACCTTTTGTTTGCCATGTTGTCCTACGTACAGTGTAGAAGAAAACAGCATTCACCCTGAGGCCCCGCCCATTCTTGAGTGCGACGAGGGCATAAAAACGCATTGTGAACCTCAGCGTGATTCCTGTCCTCTAGTAAGTCCTCTCAGTGGCTGGACCATTAGATGTCATAATGGGCTTGACATGTCCCTAGGCCCCAATTTTATCCAATATTCTTGTTGTCCAGTCACCCCTCCCCAGGGCTCTACTCTGGAATCCCTCATTTGGTGGGACACCTGAGGTTGAAACACAAAACAAAACAAATCAACAACAACAAAAAAACGGACTTCTTCCATCCCACAGACTGAGCCCAAAATCCTTGGACGGGGCCAAACCCCTAGATAGTAAGACTCGTACACTTCCCATGAAGTCACCCGGAAATTTCACGACCATGAGTGACACGATATCCAGAGACAAAACATTGAGCAAGAGCTACACAATCGCCCATTTTCATATCCCAAAGTGTTCTCCTCATGGTCTGTAGATCAGTCCTGCCATACCTATGACCTGAAACATAAGCCGAGTTTGTGTTTAAGACAACTGTCCCAACAGCTCTGGCCTACATGCCCTACAGGCTCAGGCACATGAGGCCAAACCTGAAGACTGTGCTTGCCCTCCCCATGGGAATTGTATGTGACATTCTAAATGGCCACAACCCTACTAATAGGATAAACCTCCAAAATTCCTGAGGCCTTCCCAATAGTTGTGCCTACCCAGGACAATAGGGCAATCTGAGCCCATCTGAGCTCCTACCTGCACTCAGACCAGTAGACTGATGTCCCCAGAGGTAATAAGGAGTGAACAGGCACCCAGGCACCAATCGGATCCTTTGCTTTGGTTTCCAGGCATCTCTCCTCAGAGGCTTGGATTTCAAAACCAGCATATGGCTGTTTCGTGACTCACCCATCAGAAAAAATCTCATGTACACATGGGAAACTTTCACGTTGGAGCTGTGTGAAAGCCTCTGTTTAGGAGAACCCTTCAGGGCCCCAGTTCCACCGCTTCATTCCAAGGTCTCCATAGACACAAAATCATATTAGGACACATTCACGGGAGAGTCCATTACAACGAAGCCTCCACTGTTGCTCCTCCAGATCCAGCAGGTCTAACCTGTCTTGTTGCTTGGAGACAATTGGAATGCTAGGTGGGCTACCCAGTCATTCAGCCTTAGAACCTTGCTCGGAATCATTGGCCTTGAGCCAACTAACAGGTCTCAGTTGTCCTGCAGAAGAATCTTTGCAGTTGGCAGCTTCTCACAACTCCCATCGTGGGAAAACACCCATGGCCTCGTGATCCACCGTCCCTTTAAGACGGGGCCATTAGGGACAGAATGTCCAACCTGAACGATCATCTGATCCTCGCCCTGAATTCAGATGCACGAGTCCTCGATTCAGGTCTGTAGATTGTGCCTGCCATATCCTCACCCAGAAACCTAGGCCAAGCTTGGGTTCTCAGACTTCCGTCCTCAGACTACTGGACCACAAGCCCTCCAGTTTGGCAATCCAGAACTACAATGCAGCACTCTGCCTGCCCTCCAGGCCAATATATTGCCCTCTGCGGCTACCCAGAAACCCCAAAAGAGGATCAACCTGCACGCCATTCGACTCTACCTCAAATATGTAGGCTGTCCTGGGCAATAATGCCCTTTCTGACACAGCCTGAGCCTGGACCTCCTGGCCCCACCCACACAGTTGGCCGCACACTGAGCACATCGGACCCGCCATGGCCTTAATTCGTCATCTCGTCTCAACCTCGATTTTCAGGCTTCAGAACCTAGACCTTATCTCCAAGCACGGCCCGGGTTTGAAAATGATGCAGAAATCAGCACTCTTTCCCCATGGCAAGAAACCTTGTGGTTGGCATGTTGTCCAACGTTAACTGTAGTACAAACCAGTGTGCCCCATTAAGCCCCGCCCATGCTTGCGGGCCACATTGGTCACAAACACAAATTGTGACCTTCAGCCTGAACCCAGTCCTCAGGTAAGGCCTCTCAGTGGCTGGACGGAGAGACAGCATATTGGGCTGGCCATGCCCCTAGGTCCCATTTTTAACCATCTTTCGGGTTGTCCCTTCACTCTTCCCCAGGGCTCTGCTTTGGAATTACTCTTATGGTGGGACACCTGAGGTAACAAATATGAAAGGAGTCCTCCCATCCCACAGATTGACGAAACTCATTTGGGATCGGGCTAAAAACCACAGAGAGCAAGACTCGTCCATGGCCCATGAGGCCTCCCCAACATTCCACGGCCATCGCTGATACAAAATCCAGAGACAAAAGCATGAGCACGCGCCTCAGACTCGCTCATTCTTCATATCCTGAAGAGTTCTTCAGGTAAGAACCTACACGGCACTTGAATGCACCCAAAATATATAGTCTAACCTGGGCACTAATGCACTGTCTGACAACCTGAACCCCGACCTCGTGACTAACACCCAGACAGCTGACCGCACACTGAGCGCATCAGACCCGCCATGGTCTTAGGTCATCATCTCTTCCCTACCTCATTTTTCAGGCTTCAGAACCTAGACCTTATCTCCATTCACTGGCCAGGGTTGACTGTGATGCAGAAATCAGAACTCTTCCTTACCCATGGCAAGAAACCTTGTGGTTGGCATGATGTCCAACGTTCAGTGTAGGAGAAACCAGCATTCACCCTGAGGCCCCGCCCATTCTTGAGTGCGACGAGGGCATAAACACGCATTGTGACCCTCAGCGTGAGTCCTGTCCTCTAGTACGTCCTCTCAGTGGCTGGACCATTAGATGTCATAATGGGGTTGAATGTCCCTAGGCCCCAATATTTAACCAGATTTCTGGTTGTCCAGTCGCCCCCCCCCCAGGGCTCTACTCTGGAATCCCTCATTTGGTGGGACACCTGAGGAAGAAAAACAGAACAAGACAAATCAACAGCAAAGGAACAACGGACTTCTTTCATCCCACAGAATGACGCCAAACACTTTGGACGGGGCCAAATCCCCAGAGAGTAAGACTCGTCCATTTCCCATGAATTCACCCGGAAATTTCACGACCATGTGTGACACGATATTCACAAACAAAGACTTGAACAAGAGCCTCACACTCGCTCTTTTTTCATATCCCAAAGAGTTCTCCTCATGGTCTGTAGATCAGTCCTGCCATACCTATGTCCCGCAACATAAGCCGAGTTTGTGTTTTCAGACAACTGTCCAAACAGCCCTGGCCTACACACCCTACAGGCTCAGGCCTCTGGAGACAAACCTGACGACTGTGCTTGCCCTCTCCAAGGGAATTGTATGTGCCCACTCCAATGGCCACAACCCTACTAAGAGTATAAACCTCCAAAGTCCCTGAGGCCATCCCAATATTTGTGGCTTCCCAGGACAATCAGGGGCAATCTGGGCCCATCTGAGCGCCTACGGCACTCAGACCCGTAGACTGAGGTCCCCAGAGTTAAAAAGGAACGAACAGGCAACTAGGCACCTATCGGATCCATTGCTTTGGTTTCCAGGCTTCACTCCTCAGAGGCCTGGATTTCAATAACAGCATATGGCTGTTTCTTGACTCACCCATCAAAACAAATATCATCTACACATGGGAAACTTACACGATGGAGCTGTGTGAAAGCCTCTCTTTAGGAGAAACCTTCAGGGCCCCAGGCTTCATTCCAAGGTCTCCATAAACACAAAATCATATTAGGACACATCCACGGGAGAGTCCATTTCAACTCAGCCTCCTCGGTTGCTCCCCCAGATCCAGCAGATCTAACCTGTCTTGTTGCTTGGAGACAATTGGAATGCGAGGTGGGCTACCCAGCCATCCATGCTTAGAACCCTGCTCGGAATCGTTGTCCTGGAGCCAAGCAACGGGTATCAATTGTCCTGCAGAAGAATCTTTGCAGTTGGGAGCTTCTCACAACTCCCATCGTGGGAAAACACCCAAGGCCTCGTGATCCACGCCCACCTTCAAAAACGGGCCATCAGGGACAGAATGTACAACTTGAGCGATCATCTGATCCTCGCCCTGACATCAGATGCACGAGATCTCAATTCAGGTCTGTAGATTGTGCCTGCCATATCCTCACCCAGAAAACTAGTCCTAGCTTGGGTTCTCAGACTTCCGTCCTCAGACTACTGGCCCACAAGCCCTCCAGTTTGGCAATCCAGAAGCACAATGCAGCACTCTGCCTGCCCTCCAGAAGAAAAACATTGCCTCTGGGGCTACCCGGAAACCAAAAATGAGGATCATCCTGCATGCCATTTGGCTGTACCCCAAATATATAGGCTGACCTGGGCACTAATGCCCTTTCTAACACAGCCTGATCCTGGTCCTCCTGGCCCCACCAAGACAGCTGGCCGCACACTGAGCACATCGGACCTGCCATGGCCTTAGGTCTTCATCTCTTCTCAACCTCGGTTTTCAGGCTTCAGAACCTAGACCTTATCTCCAATCACGGCCCAGGTTTGAAAATGATGCAGACATCAGAACTCTTTCCCCATGGCAAGAAACCTTGTGGTTGGCATGTTGTCCAAGGTTCAGTGTATTTGAAACCAGTGTGGCCCATGAGGCCCCGCCCATGCTTGCGGGCCACATTGGTCACAAACACACATTGTGACCCTCTGCCTGAGCCTAGTCCTGAGGTAAGGCCTCTCAGTGGCTGGATGGAGAGACAGCATATTGGGCTTGCCATGCCCTAGGCCCCAATTTTTAACCATAGTTCGGGTTGTCCCTTCACTCTTCCCCAGGGCTCTGCTTTGAAATTCCTCTTTTGGTGGGACACCTGAGGTAGCAAACCTGAAACGAGTCCTCCCATCCCACAGATTGAAGGAAAACAATTGGGATCGGGCCAAGTCCACAGAGAGCAAGATTCGTCCATTGCCCATGAAGCCTCCCCAACATTCCACGGCCATCGCTGATACAAAATCCAGAGACAAAAGCCTGAGCACGCACCTCAGACTCGCTCATTTTTCATATCCTGAAGAGTTCTTCAGATAAGAACTTACACGTCACTCGAATGCACCCAAAATATATAGTCTAACCTGGGCAAAAATGCACTGTCTGACAACCTGAGGCCAGACCTCGTAAACAATTCCCATGTTATTCCTGTTATTGAAATCCAGGCCTCTGAGGAGAGATGCCTGGAAACCAAAGCAATGGATCCGATAAGTGCCTAGGGGCCTGTTTGTTCCTTTTTACCTCTGGGGACATTATTCTACGGGTCTATGTGCCGGAAGGTGCTCAGATGGGCCCAGATTGCCCCTGTTTGTCCTGAGAAGCCACAAATATTGGGATGGCCTCAGGGACTTTGGAGGTTTATTCTCTTAGTAGGGTTGTGGCCATTGGAATGGGCACATACAATTCCCTTGGAGAGGGCAAGCACAGTCGTCAGGTTTGGCTCCAGGGGCCTGAGCCTGTAGGGTGTGTAGGCCAGGGCTGTTTGGATAGTTGTCTGAAAACACAAACTCGGCTTATGTTTCGGGTCATAGGTATGGCAGGACTGATCTACAAGACCATGAGGAGAACTCTTCGGGATATGAAAAAAAGGCGAGTGTAAGGCTCTTGCTCAAGTTTTTGTCTCTGGATTTCGTGTCACTCATGGTCGTGAAATTTCCGGGTGACTTCATATGAAATGAACTAGTCTTACTCTCTGGGGGTTTGGCCCCGTCCAAAGAGTTTGGGGTCATTCTGTGGGATGGAAGAATCCGTTGTTCTGTTGTTGATTTGTTTTGTTTTGTTTTTCAACCTCAGATCTCTTGATCTGGTGGAGCAACCGAGGAGGCTGAATTGAAATCGACTCTCCCGTGGATGTGTCCTAATATGCTTTTGTGTCTATGGAGTCCTTGGTATGAAACGGTGGTACAGGGGCACTGAAGGGTTCTCCTAATGAGAGGCTTTCACATAGCTCCATCGTGCAAGTTTCCCATGTGTAGATGAGATTTGTTCTGATGGGTGAGTCAAGAAACAGGCATATGCTGTTATTGAAATCCAGGCCTCCGAGGAGAGATGCCTGGAAAACAAAGCAATGGATCCGATAGGTGCCTAGGGTCCTGTTGGTTCCTTTTTACCTCTGGGGACATCAGTCTACGGGTTTGAGTGCCGGTAGGTGTTCATATCGGCCCAGATTGCCCCTGTTTGTCCTGGGAAGCCACAAATATTGGGATGGTCTCAGGGACTTTGGAGTTTTATACTCTTAGGAGGGGTGTGGCCATTTAAATGGGCACATACAATTCTCTTGGAGAGGGCAATCACAGTCGTCAGGTTTGGCTCCAGGGGCCTGAGCCTGTAAGGTGTGTATGCCAGGGCTCTTTGGACAGATGGCTGAAAACACAAACTCGGCTTATGTTTAGGGTCATAGGTATGGCAGGATTGATCTACAGACCATGAGGAGAACTCTTCGGGATATGAAAAAATGGCGAGTGTGAGGCTCTGCTCAAGTTTTGTCTCTGGATATCGTGTCACTCATGGTCGTGAAATTTCCGGGTGATTTCATGAGAAATGGACGAGTCTTACTCTCTGGGGGTTTGGCCCCGCTCAAAGAGTTCGGGGTCATTCTGTGGGATGGACGAAGTCCGTTGCTCTGTTGTTGTTGATTTGTTTTGTTTTGTTTTTCAACCTCAGGTGTCCCAACAAATGAGGGATTCCAGAGTAGAGTCCTGGGGAGGGGCGATTGGACAACCAGAAATATGGTTAAAAATTGGGGCCTAGGGACATGTCAAGCCCATTATGACATCTAATGGTCCAGCCACTGAGATGACGTACTAGAGGACAGGACTCACACTGAGGGTCACAATGCGTGTTTATGCCCTCGTCGCACTCAAGAATGGGCGGGGCCTCAGGGTGAATGCTGGTTTCTCCTACACTGAACGTTGGACAACATGCCAACCACAGGTTTCTTGCAATGGGTAAGGATGAGTTCTGATTTCTGCATCACAGTCACCCCTGGGCAGTGATTGGAGATAAGGTCTAGGTTCTGAAGCCTGAAAACTGAGGTAGGGAAGAGATGATGACCTAAGGCCATGGCGGGTCTGATGTGCTCAGTGTGCGGTTAGCTGTCTGGGTGTTGGTTACGAGGTCCGGGCTCAGGTTGTCAGACAGTGCATTAGTGCCCAGGTTAGACTATATTTTTTGGGTGCATTCGAGTGCCGTGTACGTTTTTATCTGAAGATCTCTTCAGGATATGAAGAATGAGCGAGTCTGAGGCGCTTGCTCAGGCTTTTGTCTCTGAATTTTGTATCAGCGATGGCCATGGAATGTTGGTGAGGAATCATGGGCCATGACGAATCTTGCTCTCTGTGGACTTGGCCCGATCCCAATTGTTGTTCGTCAATCTGTGGGATGGGAGGACTCCTTTCAGGTTTGTTACCTCTGGTGTCCCACCAAAAGAGGAATTCCAAAGCTGAGCCCTGGGGAAGAATATAGGGACAACCCGAACTATGGTTAGAAATTGGGGCCGAGGGGCATTGCAAGTCTAATATGCTGTCTCTCCATCCAGCCACTGAGAGGCCTTACATGAGGACTGGGCTCAGGCTGAGCGTCACAATATGTGTTTGTGACCAATGAGGCCCGCAAGCATGGGCGGGGCCTCATGGGCCACACTGGTTTCAACTACACTGAACCTTGGACAACATGCCAACCACAAGGTTTCTTGCCTTGGGAAAGAGTTCTGATTTCTGCATCATTTTCAAACCCGGGCCGTGATTGGAGATAAGGTCTAGGTTCTGAAGCCTGAAAACCGAGGTTGAGAAGAGATGACGACCGAAGGCCATGGCCGGTCCGAGGTGCTCAGTGTGCGGCCAGCTGTCTGGGTGGGGCCAGGAGGTCCATGCTCACGCTGTGTCAGAAAGGGCATTAGTGCCCAGGTCAACCTATATATTTGGGGTACAGCCGAATGGTGTGCCCCGTTGATCCTGATTTGGGATTTCTCGGTAGCCCAGAGGGCAATGTTTTTCTTCTGGAAGGCAGGCAGAGTGCTGCATTGTGGTTCTGGATTGCCAAACTGGAGGGCTTGTGGGCCAGTAGTCTGAGGACGGATGTCTGAGAACCCAAGCTAGGCCTAGGTTTCTGGGTGAAGATATGGCAGGCACAATCTACAGACCTGAATCGAAATCTCGTGCATCTTAAGTCAGGGCGAGGATCAGACGATCGCTCAGGTTGGACATTCTGTCCCTGATGGCCCTTTCTTGAAGGGGAGGTGGATCACGAGTCCATGGGGGCTTTCCCACGATGGGAGTTGTGAGAAACTCCCAACTGCAAAGATTCTTCTCTAGGACAACTGAGACCTGTTGGTTGGCTCCAGGACAACGATTCCGAGCAGGGTTCTAAGGATGGATGGCTGGGTAGCCCACCTCACATTCCAATTGTCTCCAAGAAACAAGACAGGTTAGATCTGTTGGATCTGCGGAGCAACCGAAGAAACTAAGTTGAAATGGACTCTCCCGTGGATGTGTCCTTATATGATTTTGTGTCTACAGAGACCTTGGAATGAAGCGGTGGCACTTAGGCCCTGAAGGGTTCTCCTAAAGAGAGGCTTTCACACAGCTCCATCGTTCAAATTTCCCATGGGTAGATGAGATTTTTTCTGATGGGTGAGTCAAGAAGCAGCCATATGCTGTTTTTGAAATCCAGGCCTCTGAGGAGAGATGCCTGGAAACCAAAGCAATGGATCTGTTAGGTGCCTAGGGCCCTGTTCGTTCCTTATTACCTCTGGGGATATCAGTCTATGGGTCTGAGTACAGGTAGGTGCTCAGATGGGCCTAAATTGCCCCTGTTTGTCCTGGGAAGCCACAAATATTGGGATGGCCTCAGGGACTTTGGAGGTTTATCCTATTAGTAGGGTTGTGGCCATTGGAATGGGCACATACAATTCCCTTGGAGAGGGCAAGCAAATTCGTCAGGTTTGGACTCTGGGGCCTGAGCCTGTAGGGTGTGTAGGCCAGAGCTGTTGGGACAGTTGTCTGAAAACACAAACTCGGCTTATGTTTCAGGTCATAGGTATGGCAGGACTGATCTACAGACCGTGAGGAGAACTCTTCGGGATATGAAAAAAGGGCGAGTGTGAGGCTCTTGCTCACGTTTTTGTCTCTAGATATCGTGTCACTCATGGTCGTGAAATTTCCGGGTGGCTTCATGGGAAATGGTCGAGTCTTACTCTCTGGGGGATTGGTCCCCTCGAAGGAGTTTGGGGTGACTCCGTGGGATGGAAGAAGTCCGTTTTTTTGTTTTTGTTGATTTGTTTTGTTTTGTTTTTCTACCTCAGGTTTCCCACCAAATGAGGGATTCCAGAGTAGACCCTGGGGAGTGGTGACTGGACAACCAGAAATCTGGTTAAAAACTGGAGCCTAAGGACATGTCAAGCCCATAATGACATCTAATGGTCCAGCCCCTGAGAGGACGTACTAGAGGACAGAAATCACGCTGAGGGTCACAATGTGTGTTTATGCCCTCGTCGCACTCAAGAATGGGCGGGACCGCTGGGTGAATGCTGGTTTCTCCTACACTGAACTTTGGACAACATGCCAACCACAAGGTTTCTTGCCATGGATAAGGAAGAGTTCTGAATTCTGCATCACAGTCACCCCTGGGCAGTGAATGGAGATAAGGTCTCGGTTCTGAAGTCTGAAAACTGAGGTAGGGAAGAGATGATAACCTACGGCCATGGCGGTTCTGATGTGCTCAGTGTGCGGTCTGCTGTCTGTGTGTTTCTCAGGAGGTCCCGGCTCAGCTTGTGTCAGACAGTGCATTACTGTCCAGGTTAGACTATATAATTTGGGTACATTCGAGTGCCGTGTAGGTTTATTGTCATTTAATGTGCCAGGGCAGCTCATTAGGCAATATATTTTGCAATGATGGTCCGGAATTGCCAAACTTGTGGGCTTCGGGGCCAGGAGTGTGAGGATGGATGACTGAGAACACAAGCTAGACTTGGGTTTCAGGGCGAGGGCACGGCATGTATCCCCTGAAGATCTGAAGCAATATCTCCTGCATCTGAAGTCAGAGCGAGGATCAGACGTTGGCTCAGCTTGGATTTTCTGTCATGACGGCCCCTTCATGAAGGGAGCGGATTCTCGAGAGCGTGGAGGTTTTCCCACGTTGGGAGTGGTGGGATGCCCCCTCCAAGGATTCCTTCTGTGGGACAATTGAGACCTGTTGGTCAGCTCCAGGACAACCCATATGGATGAGTCCAGACCAACGTTCGAGGATGAATGCCTGGGAAGCCCGCCTCGCATTCCAATGGTCTCCTAGCGACAAGACAGTTTATATCTGATGGCTCTGCGGGAGCAACCGGGGTGGCTGAGTTGAAATGGACTTTCCTGAGGATGGGTCTAATGTGTGTTTGTGTCCATGAGGGCCTTGGAATGGGGCGGTGGTGGAACCGGGACCCTGAAGTATTCTCCTAAGCTTTTGACATAGCTCCCATGCACAAGTTTCCTTGTGGAGACGAGGTTTGTTCTGATGGGTGCCTCAGGAAAACCCCAATGCTGGTATTGGAATCCAGGGTTTTGAGGAGACATGCCTGTAAACCAAAGCAATGGATCCGATTTTGGCCTAGGGTCCTGTCTGGTTCAATCTTCTTCTCTGGGGACATCCATCTAGGGTATGTGTGGAGGTAGATGCTCAGCTGGTGACAGACTGACCTTTTTTGTCCCCGGGTGACCTATACTATTGGGATGGCCTCAGGGACTTTGGAGGGTTCTCCTAATTTGTACGATTTTGGACAATGGAATGGGCAGAATTCCCATGGATTGGGTAGGCACAGTCCTAATGTGTGGCTCTAGGGTCCCCAGCCTGGAGGGTGTGTGGCCCAGGACTTTGAGGACAGAGGTCTGAAAACACAAACTCAGCTTACGTTTGGGGACGTAGGTATGGCAGGCCCGATCTACAAACCATGAGAAGACATCTTCAGGATATGAAGATAGTGCGAGTCTGAGGCACTTGCTCAGGCTTTTGTCTCTGGATTTTGTATCAGCGATGGCCGTGGAATGTCGAGGAGGCCTCATGGGCCATGGACGAATCTTGCTCTCTGTGGATTTGGCCCGATCCCAATTGTTTTTCGTCAATCTGTTGGATGGAGTACTCCTTTCAGGGTTGTTACCTCAGGTGTCCCACCAAAAGAGGAGTTTCTAAGCAGATCCCTGGGGAAGAGTGAAGGGACAACCCGAACTATGGTTAAAAATTGGGCCCTAGGGGCATGGCAAGCCCAATATGCTGTCTCTTCTTCCAGCCACTGAGAGGCCTTACCTGAGGACTGGGCTAAGGCTGAGGGTCACAATGTGTGTTTGCTACCTATGTGGCCCACGAGCAATGGCGGGGCCTCATCGGACACACAGGTATCCACTACACTGAACATTATACAACAAGCCTACCACAAGGTTTCTTCTTCCCGTCGGGAAGGAGTTCTGATTTCTGCATCATTTTCAAACATGGGCAGTGATGGGAGATAAGGTCTAGGTTCTAAATCCTGAAAACCGAGGCTGGGAAGAGATAACGAACTAAGGCAATGGCTGGTCCGATGTGCTCAGTGAGCGGCCAGCTGTATGTGTGGGGCCAGGAGGTCCAGGCTCAGCCTCTGTCAGAAAGGGCATTATTGCGCAGGTCAGCCTATATATTTAGGGTACAGCCAAGTGGCGTGCAGGTTGATCTTCATTTGGGGTTTCTGGGTAGCCCCAGAAGGCAATGTTTTTCTTCTGGAGGGCAGGCAGAGTGCTGCATTATAATTCTGGATGGCCAAACTGGAGGGCTTGTGGGCCATTAGTCTGAGGATGGAAGTCTGAGGACACAAGCTAGGCTTAGGTTTCTGGGTGAGGACATGGCAGGCCTGAACCGAGATCTCGTGCATCTGAAGTCAGGGTGAGGATCAGAAGATCGCTCAGGTTGGACATTATGTCCCTGAGGGCCCCTTCATGAAGGGGGGAGGGATCACGAGGCCATGGGTGTTTTCCACGATGGGAGTTGTGAGAAGTTCCCAACTTCAAAGATTCTTCTGCAGGACAATTGAGACCTGTTGGTTGGCTCCAGGACAACGATTCCGAGCAGGGTTCTAAGGATGGATGGCGGGGTAGGCCACCTCGCATTCCAATTGTCTCCTAGCAACAATACAAGTTGGATCTCTGGACCTCGCGGAGCAACCGAATACGCTGAGTTGAAATGGACTCTCCTGTGGATGGGTCCTAATGTGTTTTTGTGTCTATGGATACCTTGGAATGACGCGGTGGACTGGGGCCATGAAGGGTTCTCCTAAACAGAGGCTTTGACATCGCTCTACACATCGTGCAAGTTTCCCATGTGTAGATGGGATTTGTTCTGATGGGTGAGTCAAGAAACAGCCATATGTTGGTATTGAAAACCAGTACTCTGAGGAGAGATGCCTGGAAACAAAAGCAATGGATCCGATTAGGGCCTAGGGGCCTGTTAGTTCCTTTTTACTTTTGGGGATATCAGTCTACAAGTCTGAGTGCAGGTAGGTTCTCAGATGGGCTCAGATTGCTCCTTTTTGTCCTGGGAAGCCACCACTATTGGGATGGCCTCAGGGACTTTGGAGGTTTATCCTATTAGTAGCGTTGTGGCCATTGGAAGGGCACACTGAATTCCCTTGGAGAGGGCCAGTACAGTCCTCACCTTGGCTCCAGGGGCCTAAGCCTGCAGGCTATGTAGGCCAGGGCTGTTTGGACAGTTGTCTGAAAACAGAAACTCGGCTTATGTTTCGGGTCATAGGTATGGCAGGACTGATCTACAGACCATGAGGAGAACACTTCGGGTTATGATAAAGGGCGAGTGTGAGGCTCTTGCACAAGTATTTATCTCTGGATATCGTGCCATTCATGGTCATGAAATTTCCGGGTGACTTCATGGGAAATGGACGAGTCTTACTCCCTGGGGGTTTGGCCCAGTCCAAAGAGTTTGGGGTCATTGTCTGGGATGGGAGAAGTCCTTTTTTGTTGTTGATTTGTTTTGTTTTGTTTTTCAAACTCATGTGTCCCACCAAATGAGGGATTCCAGAGTAGAGCCCTGGGGAGGGGCGATTGGACAACCAGAAATCTGGTTAAAATTGGGGCCTAGGGAAAGCTAGACTTGGGTTTCAGGGCGAGGGCATGGCATGTACCCCCTGAAGATCTGAAGCATTATCTCATGCATCTGAAGTCAGAGCGAGAATCAGACGTTGGCTCAGCTTGGATTTTCTGTTCATGACGGCCCGTTCATAAAGGGAGCCGAATCTCGAGGCCATGGAGGTTTTCCCACGTTGGGAGTGGTGGGATGCCCCCTCCTAGGATTCCTTCTGCGGGACAATTGAGACCTGTTGGACAGCTCCAGGACATCCCATATGGATGAGTCCAGACCAACGTTCGAGGATGGATGCCTGGGAAGCCCGCCTCGCATTCCAATGGTCTCCTAGCGACAAGACAGTTTAGATCTGATGGCTCTGCGGGAGCAACCGGGGTGGCTGAGTTGAAATGGACTTTCCTGAGGATGGGTCTAATGTGTGTTTGTGTCCATGAGGGCCTTGGAATGGGGCGGTGGCACGGGGACCCTGAAGTATTCTCCTAAGCTTTTGACATAGCTCCCATGCACAAGTTTCCTTGTGGAGACGAGGTTTGTTCTGATGGGTGCCTCAGGAAAACCCCAATGCTGGTATTGGAATCCAGGGTTTTTGAGGAGACATGCCTGTAAACCAAAGCAATGGATCTGATTTTGGCCTAGGGTCCTGTCTGGTTCAAACTTCTTCTCTGGGGACATCCTTCTAGGGTATGAGTGGAGTTAGATGCTCAGCTGGTGTCAGACTGCCCTTTTTTGTCCCGGGCGACCTATACTCTTGGGATGGCCTCAGGGACTTTGGAGGGTTCTCCTAATTTGTACGATTTTGGACAATGGAATGGGCAGAATTCCCATGGATTGGGTAGGCACAGTCCTAATGTGTGGCTCCAGGGTCCCCAGCCTGGATGGTGTGTGGCCCAGGACTTTGAGAGCAAAAGTCTGAAAACACAAACTCAGCTTATGTTTGGGGACGTAGGTATGGCAGGCCCGATCTACAAACCATGAGAAGACATCTTCAGGATATGAAGATAGTGCGAGTCTGAGGCGCTTGCTTAGGCTTTTGTCTCTGGATTTTGTATCAGCGATGGCCGTGGAATGTCGATGAGGCCTCATGGGCCATAGACGAATCTTGCTCTCTGTGGATTTGGCCCGATCCCAATTGTTTTTTTTTCGTCAATCTGTTGGATGGAGGTCTCCTTTCAGGGTTGTTACATCAGGTGTCCCACCAAAAGAGGAATTCCAAGCTGAGCCTTGGGGAAGAGTGAAGGGACAACACGAACTATGGTTAATAATTGGGGCCTAGGGGCATGGCAAGCCCAAAATGCTGTCTCTTCATCCAGCCACTGAGAGGCCTTACCTGAGGACTGGGCTAAGGCTGAGGGTCACAATGTGTGTTTGCTACCTATCTGGCCCGCGAGCAATGGCGGGGCCTCAAGGACACACTGGTTTCCACTACACTGAACGTTGGACAACAAGCCAACCACAAGTTTTCATGCTATTGGGAAGGAGTTCTGATTTCTGCATCATTTTGAAACCTGGGCAGTGATTGGAGATAAGGTCTAGGTTCTGAAGCCTGAAAACTGAGGTTGGGAAGGGATAACGACCTAAGGCCTCAGGGTGAATGCTGGTTTTTCTCCTACACTGATCGTTGGACAACTTTCCAACCAAAGGCTTCTTGCCTTGGGTAAGGAGGAGTTTGGTTTCTGCATCACATTCAACCCTTGTCAGGGCTTGGAGATAAGGTCTAAGTTCTGAAGCCTGAAAAGATAGGTTGGGAAGAGATTACGAGCTAAGACCATGGCGGGTGTGATGTTCTCAGTGTGCGGTCAGCTGTCTCGGTTTTGGTCAGGAGGTCCGGGCTCACTCTGTATCAGACAGTGTATTAGTGGCCAGGTTAGACTACCTAATTTGGGTACATTTGAGTGCCGTGTATGTCTATCCTCATTTGGGTTATGTGAGAAACTCCATAGGTCAAAATTTTTCTTCTGGAAGGCAGGCAGAATGCTTCATTTTGTGTCCCGAATTTCCAAATGTGAGGGCTTGGGGGCCAGGAGTGTGAGGGCGGAAGTCTGAGAACACAAGCTAGTCATAGGTTTCAGGGCGAGGGCAAGGAAAGCACACTCTGCAGAGCTGCATCGAGATCTCGTGCATCTGAATTCAGGGTGAAGATCAGACGTTGTCTTAGGTTGGAGTTCCTGTCCATGATTTCCCCTTCATAATGGGGGGGGGGGCATCACAAAGCCATCTAGATTTTCCCAGGTTGGGAGTTGTGAGATGCTCCAAAACTCAAGGATTCCTTCTGCTGGACATTTGAGACCTGTTGGATGGCTCCAGGACATCCCATACGGAACGATGCCAGAGCAGAGCTCTAAGGATGGATGGTTGGGCAGCCCGCCTCGCATTCCAATTGTCTCCTAGTCAAGACAGGTTCAGTCTGCTCGCTCTGGGGGAGCAACCAAGGGAGCTGAGTTGAAATGGAATTTCCTGTGGATGGGTTCTAATGTGTTTTTCTGTCCATGGAGACCTTGTAATGGGGCAGTAGCACACAGGCCCTGAAGGATTCTCCTAACTGGAGGTTTTGAGACATCTTCAAAGGATAATTTTCCCATGTGGAGAAGAGATTTGTTCTGATTGCTGCTTCCTGAAATCCCCATATGCTAATATTGGAAACCAGGCCTCTGAGGAGAGATACCTGTAACCGAAAGCAATGAATCTGATTCAGGCCTAGGGGCCTGTCTGATTCAATCTTCTTCTCTGGGGACATCCATCTACGCTGAGTAGAGGTAGATGCTCAGCTGGTTTCAGATGACCCTTGTTTGTCCTGGGCGGCCTACATTATTGGGATGACCTTGGGGACTCTGGAGAGGTTTTTCCTAATTTGTACGATTGTGGACAATGGAATGGGCAGAATTCCCGTGGTATGGACAGGCACAGTCCTGATGTGTGGCTCCAGGGGCCCCAGCCTGAAGGGTCTGTGGGCCAGGAATGTGGGGACAGAAGTCTGAAAACACAAACTCGGCTTAGGTTTGGGAAGTAGGTATGGCAGGCCCGATCTACAGACCGTGAGGAGAACTCTTCGGGATACGACAAAAGAGCGAGTGTGAGGCGCTTGCTCAGACTTTTGTCTCTGGATTTGTTGTCAACGATGGCTGTGGAATCTCGGGGGGGCCTCATGGGCCATGGACGAGACTTCCTCTCTGTGAATTTGGTCCAATCCCAATTGTTTTGGGTCAATCTGAAGGTTGGGAGGAGTCCTTTTAGTTTTGTTACCTCAGGTGTCCCACCAAAAGAGGGATTCCAAAGCAGAGCTCTGGGGAGGGACGAATGGACAACCCGAACAATCCAATGGGGGGGGTGAGGTCGAGAACCGAGCAGGTTGATCCTCATTTGGGGTTTATGGAGATCCCCATAGAGCAACGTTTTTCTTCTGGAGGGCCAGTATAGGGCTGCATTTTGGTTCCAGAATTCCACGTCTTGAGGACATGTTTGCCAGGAGTGTGAGGAAGGAAGTCTGAAAACACAAGGTAGCACGACGTTTGGGCCCACTGTGCAGAGGCTGAATCGAGATCTCCTGCATCTGAGGTCAGGGCGAGTATCAGATGTTGCCTCAAGCTGGAGTTTGTGTCCATGACGGCCCCTTCCTGAAGGGGGTGGGGGCGTCATGAGGCCAGGGAGGTTTCCCTACGCTGGGAGTTGTGAGCTGCTCCAAACTTCAAAGTTTCCTTCTACAGGACTTTCGAGTACTTTTGGATGGTTCCAGGATGCCCCATACAGAAAGACTCGAGAGCAGGGGCCTAAGCATGGATGCCGAGAAACGCCAACTCACCTTCCCATTGCCTGGTCGAGACAAGGCACGCTCAATCTGCGGGCTCTTGGGTGAGCTACCCAGAAGGCTGAGTTTAAATGGACTTTCCTGAGGATGAGTCATAATGTGGGTTGGTGGCCATGGAGACCTTGGAATGTGGCAGTAGCTAAGGGACTCTGTAGGATTCTCCAACCCGAAGGGTTTGACACAACTCCAACAAGGAAGCTTTCCATGTGGAGATGAGAGGTGTTCTGTCTGGTGCCTCAGGATAGCCCCATATGCTGGTCTTCGAAACCAGGCCTCTGAGGAGTGATACCTGGACACCAAAGCAAGAGTTCATAATAGGGCCTAGGGGCCTGTCTGGTTCAATCTTCTGTCTCTGCGGATATCAGTCAGTCTGTGTGTCTGCATGGAGGTAGTAGTTGCTCAGCTGGTGTCATAATGCCCCTGTTTATCCAGTGCGGCTTGCGGTAGTGGGATGTCCTTGGGGACCTTGAGGTTTCTACTATTTTGTAGAGTTGTGGCCAATGGAACGGGCAGTTTCTTAGGAGAGAGCAGGCACAGTTCTGTGGTGTGGCTCCAGAGACCCCAGCCTGGAAGCGGTGTGGGCCACGGCTGTGCAGACAGACATCCAAAAACCCAAACTCAGCTCAGGTTTGGGGCCGAGGTTATGGCAGGCCTGATCTACAGTCCGTGAGGTGAGCTCCTCTGGATATGAAAGAAGGGTGAGAGGGAGGCAGTCGCTCAGTCTTTTGTCTCTGGATATTTTGTCCACAATGGCCGTTTAATGTAGGAGTTGCCTCATGGGTCGTAGAAGTCTCCTTCTCTGGTAGTTTGTCCAGCCCCCAAGAGTTTGGGGTCATTCTGTGGGAAGGGAAGAGTCCTGTTTTCTGCTTCATGTGTCCCCCCAGTAGAGGGATTCTGGAGCATAGCAGTGGGTACTGACAACTGGAATACTCGCTCTCTGGTTAAGCCTGGGGGCCTATGGATATGACAAGCCCCATATGCAAGATCTTGGTCCAGACACTGAGAGGCGTTACTTTAATACGGGACTCACGCTACAGGTCACAATGCATGTCTGTTCCCTAGGCGGTCCTCAAGCACTGGCGTGTCCTTTCCGACAATGCAGGTTTTCCCACATTGAATGTTGGACAACATGCCAACCACAAGGTTTCTGGCCATGGGGAAGGAGGAATTCTAATTTCTGCATCACGTTCACCCATGGGCAGTGATTGGAGATAAGGTCTAGGTTCTGAAGCCTGAAAACCGAGGTTGGGAAGAGATGACGAACTACAGCCATAGCGGGTCCCTTGTGTCCAGGTTGGAGCCAGCTGTCTAGGTGTCGTTTGGGACGTCTTGTCTCAGGCTGTGCCAGACAGGGCATTACTATTCAGGGTAGGCTGTATAATTGCTTTACAGTCGAGTGGCATGCATTAGATAATCATTTGGGGTTTCTTAATAGCAGCATAGGTCAAAGTTTTTCTTCTGGAGGGCAGGCAGAGTGCAGCATTGTGGCTTCGGAATTCCCAAACTGGAGGGCTAATGGGGCAGGAGAGTGAGGATGGAAGTCTGAGAACACAAGCTAGGCTTAGGTTTCGGGGAATGGACATGGCAGGCACACTCTGCAGAGCTGAATTGAGATCTCATGAGTCTGAAGTCAGGTCGAGGATCAGACTTTGGCTCAGGTTGGAGTTTCTGTCCATGTTGGCCCCTTCATGAAGGGGGGGGTATTATGAGGCCATGGGGGTTTTCCCACTATTAGAGTTGTGAGATGCTCCAAACCGTAAGGATTCCTTCTGTGGGACAATTAAGATTTGTTGGATGGCTCCAAGACGTCTCATACGGTATTTTTCCAGAACAGGGTTCTAAGTATGGATGCCTGGGCAGACAGCCTCAATTCCAATTGTCTCCTAGCAACAAGAAACGTTTGATCTGCTGGCTTGGGGTAGCATCAGAGGGGGCTGAGTTGAAATGGACTTTCCTGAGGATGGTCTTAAATGAGTTGAAATGGACTTTCCTGAGGATGGTCTTAATGTTGATTTGAGTCCATTGAGACCTTGGTATGGGGCACTGGCACCAGGGCCCTGAAGGATTCTCCTAACCAGAGGTTATAACAAAGCTCCAATGAGCAAGTTTTCCATGGGGAGACGAGATTTGTTCTCATTGGTGCCTCAGGAAACCACCATTTGCTGGTATTGGAAATGAGGCCTCTGAGGAGAGATGCCTGGAAACCAAAGCAATGGATCTGATTAGGGCCTAGGGGCCTGTCCGGTTCAATATTCTTCTCTGGGGACATCTTTTGTCTGAGTGGAGGTAGTTGCTCAGCTGGTTTGAGATCACACCTGTTTGTCCTGGGCGGCCTACACTATTGGGATGGCCTCGGTAAGTTTGGAGGTTTTTCCTAATTTGCAAGGTTGTGGCCAATGGAATGGGAAGAATTCTCTTGAAAGGGAAGCACAGTCCCGAGGTGTGGCTCCAGGGACCCAAGTGTGGAGCGTGTGTGGTCCAGGGCTATTTGGACAAAAGTCTGGAAACACAAACTCCACTTAGGTTTGGGTCTGTAGGAATGGCCGGCCCGATATATAGACCGTGAGGAGAACTCTTTGGGATATGAACAAAGGGCGAAAGTGAGGTGCTTGCTCATGCTTATTTTTTTCTGGATATGTGTCACCGATTGCCATGGAATGTCCGGGTGTCCTCATGGGCAATCGATGAGGCTCCCTTTCTGGGGATTTGACCCAATCCCAAGATTTTGGGGTCATTCTGTGGGAAGGGCGGAGGCCTTTCTGTTTTATTTTTACCTCAGGTGGACCACCAAAAGAGGGATTCCACAGCAGAGCCCTGGGGAGGGGCGACTGGGACAACCAGACCTCTGGTTAACATTGGGAACTAAGAACATGGCAAGCCCCATATGTGGGCTCTTGGTCCAGACACTGAGAGGCCTTCCTTGAGCATAGGGCTCACATTGAGTTTCACAATGTGTTTTTGTGCCCAAGGAGCCCCTCAAGTCAGGGCGTGGCCTAATGTACCATGCTGGTTTCTCCTACAGTGAACGATGCACAATATGGCAACCACAAGTTTTCTGGCCATGGGGAAGAAGGAGTTCTAATTTCTGCAACACTTTCACTCCTGGACTGTGATTGGATTTAAGGTCTAGGTTCTGAAGCCTGAAAACTGAGGTTGGGAAGAGATGAAGACCTAAGGCCATGGTGTGTCTGATGTGCTCAGTGTTCGGCCACCTGTTGAGTGTGGGTTGGGAGGTGCAGGCTCAGGCTGTGGCAGACAGGGAATTAGTGCCCAGGCTAGACTGTATCATTGGGGTGCAGTCGAGTTTCGTGCAGGTTGGTACTCATTTGTGGTTACTGGGTAGCCCCAGAAGGCAACGTTTTTCTTCTGGAATGAAGACACAGTGCCACATAGTGGCTCCAGAATTCCCAAACTGGAAGGCTTGTGGGCCAGGAGTGTGAGGAAAATATTCTGAGAACACAAGCCAGACTTAGATTTTTTTGGGGTGAGGGGACGGCAGGAACCCTCTGCAGAGATGATTCGAGATCCCGTGTACCTGAAGACAGAGCTAGGATCAGACGTTGGCTCAGGTTGGAGTTTCTGTCCATGACGGCCCCTTCATGAAGGGGAGGGTGTCACGAGGCAATGGAGGTTTTCCCACGATGGGAATTGTGAGATGCTCCAAACCGCAATGATTCCTTCCGTGGGAAAGTCGAGACCTGCTGGATGGCTCCAGGACATCCCATAAGGACGTTATCCAGAGCAGGGTTCTAAGGATGGATGACTGGGCAGCCTGCCTCCCATTCCAGGTGTCTCATAGCGCCAAGGCAAGTTCGATCTGCTGGATCTAGGGGAGTAACCGAGGCGGGTGTGTTGAAATGGGTGAATTGAGGATGGGTCATAATGTGCATTTGTGTCCATGGAGACCTTGGAATGGGGTGCTTGATCCGGGGCCTTGAAGGATGTTCATAACCGGAGCTTTTGATGGAGCTCTAAAGAGTACGTTTCCTATGTAGAGAAGAGAATTGTTTTGATGACTGCCTAAGGAATCTCCCATAAGTTGGTATTGGAAACCAGGCCTCTGAGGAGAGATGCCTGGAAACAAAAGCAATGGATATGATTAGGGCCTAGGTGCCTGTCTGGTTCAATCTCTTTCCTGGGGATACGTGTCTATGGATCTGAGGGGAGGTAGTTGCTCGGCTTGTGTCAGATAGCCCCTGTTTGTCCTGGGCAGCCTATAATATTGGGAATGGCCTCGGGACTTTGTAGTTTCTCCTAATCTATAGGGTTGTGGCCAATGGAATGGGCAGAAATCCCCTGGAGAGGGCAGGCAGGCACAGTCTGAGTTTGGCTCTAGGGGCCAAGCCTTGAGGGTGTCTGGGCCAGGCCTGTGGGGACAGAAGTCTGAAAACACAAACTCCGCTTAGGATTGGGGACATAGGTATGGCACGCCCAATCTACAGATCATTATAACACTTCGGGATATGAAAAAAGGGTGAGTTTGAGGTGCTTGCTCAGGTTTTGTCTCTGGATTTGTGTCAACAATGTGGGTCGAATGCTGGCGTGGCGTCATGGGTTGTGGACGGCTTTCCTTCTCTGAGGATTTGACCCAATCCCAAGAGTTTGGGTACATTCTGTGGGATGGGAGGAGTCCTTTCTGTTTTTTTTTATTTTATTTTATGTACCTCATGTGTGCCAATAAAAGAGGGATTCCAGAGCAGAGTCCTTGGGAGGGACAACTGGATAACCCCACCTCTGTTTAAGTTTGGGGACCTAGGGGCATGGCAAGTCCAATATGTGTGCTCTTGATTCAGACACTGAGAGGTCTTCCTTGAGGACAGGGCTCATGCTGAGGGTCACAATGCCTATTTGTGCCCAACAAGGCCCTCAAACATGGGAAGGGCCTCATGGGCCACGCTGGTTTCTCCTACACTGAACGTTGGAGAATATGCCAACCACAAGTTTTCCGGCCATGGCGAAGGATGAGTTGTGATTTCTGCATCACGTTCACCCCTGGAAAGTGATTGAAGTTTACGTCTAGGTCTGAAACCCGAAAACCGAGGTTGGGAAGAGATGAAGACCTAAGGACCTGATGGGTACAATGAGCTCAGTGTGTGGCTAGCTGTTGAGCGTAGGTCTGGAGGTGTGGGCTCATGCTGTGTCAGACAGGGCATTAGACAGGGTAGACTGTATATTTGGGGTGCAGTCGAGTGGCGTTCAGTTGATCCTCATTCGGGTTTCTAGGTAGCTCCATAAGGCAACGTTTTTCTTCTGGAGGGCAGGCAGAGTGCTGCATTGTGGCCCCAGTATTGCCAAACTGTAGGGCTTTTGGGCCAGGGGTGTGAGGACAGTAGTCTGAGAACACAAGCTAGGCTTAGTTTTTGGGGGGGTGAGGGCACAGAAGGCAAACTCTGCAGAGCTGAATCAAAATCTCATGCACCTGAAGCCAGGGCGAATATCAGACGTTTGCTCAGGTTGGAGTTTCTGTCCATGATGGCCCCTTTATAAAGTGGAGCGTCTCAAGAGGCCATGAAGATTTTCCCACAATGGGAGTTGTGAGATGCACCAGACTGCAAAGATTCCTTCTGTGGGACACTTGAGACCTGTTGGATGGCTCTAGGATGTCCCATATGGAACGACTCCAGAGTAGGGTTCTAAGGATGGATGCCTGGGTAGCCCGCCTCCCATTCTAGTTGTCTCCTAGCAACAAGGCAGGTTTGATCTGCAGGCCCTGGGGGAGAAACCAAGGGGGATGAGTTGACATGGACTCTACCGAGGATAGATCATAATGTGGGTTTAAGTCCATGGGGACCTTGGAATGGGGCGCTTGATCCGGGGCTCTGAAAGATTCTCCTAAACAGAGGTTTTTATAGAGCTCCAAAGAGTACATTTCCTATGTGGAGACGAGATTTTTCTATGAGTGCCTCAGTAATCCCCCATATGCTGGTATTGGTAACCTGGTCTCTGAGTAGAGATGCCTGGAAACAAAAGCAATGGATCTGATTAGGGCCTAAGTGCCTGTCCATTTCAATCTTTTCTATGGGGATATCTGTCTCTGGGTCTGAGTGGAGGTAGTTTCCTAACTTGTGAAAGATCATCCCTGTTTGTCCTGGGCAGCCAACACTATTGGGATGGCCTCGGGGAGTTTGGAGGTTTCTCCTAATCTATAGGGTTGTGGCCATTGGAAATGGCAGAATTCCCTGGAGAGGGAAGCTACAGTCATCAGGTGTGGCTCCAGGGGCCCCAGCTTGGATGGGGTGTGGGCCAGGACTGTGGGGACAGAAGTCTGAAAACACAAACTCAAATTAGGTTTGGGGATGTATGTATGAAGGCTCGATCTACAAACCGTGAGAATTTTCCGGGCTATGAACAAAGGGCGAGTATGTGGCGTTTGCTCAGGCTTTTGTCTCTGGATTTTGTGCCTACGGTGGCCGTGGAATGTCGGGGTGTCCTCAAGGGCCATGGATAAGTCTTTCTCTCGTGATTTGGCCTGATCCCAAGTATGGGAACATTCTGTGGGTGGGAAGACTCCTTTCTGTATTTTATATTTTACCTCAGGTGTCCCACCAAAGAGGGATTCCAGAGCTGTGCCCTGAGTAGGGGTGACTAGACATCTCTAACTCTGGTTGAGATTGGGGGACTAGGGGCTTGGCAAGCCCCATATGTGGGCTGTTGTTCTAGTCACTAAGAGGCTTTACATGAGGATAGGGCTCACGCTGAGGGTCACAATGTGTGTTTGTGCAAATTGTAGCCCTCAGGGATAGGTGGGGCCTCATAGTCCATGCTGCTTTCTCCTACAATGAACGTTGGACCACATGCCAACCACAAGGTTTCTTGCCATGGCGAAGGAGAAGTTCTGATTCTTGTATCACGTTCACTCCTGAGCAGTGAGTGGAGATAAGGTGTAGGTTCTGAAGGTGAAAACTGAGGTTGGGTAGAGATGATGGCCGAAAGCCATTGTGGGTTTGATATGCTCAGTGTACGGCCAGCTGTCTGGGTGTTGGACTGGAGGTCTGTCCTCAGGCTGTGTCAGACAGGGCTTTGGTGCACAGGCTAGATTGTATAATTGGGGTATGTTCGAGTGGCATGCAGGTTGTTACTCATTTGGCGTTTCTGGTTAGCCCTATAGGGAGACATTTTTCTTCTGGAGGGCAGGCAGAGTGCTGCATTGTGTCTCCAGAATTGCCAAACCGGAGGGGTGTGGCTAGGATTGTGAAGACGGAAGTCTGAGAACACAAGTTTGGCTTAGGTTTTTTTGGGGCGAGGGCACAGCAGGCACACTCTCAAGTGCTGAATCGAGATCTCGTGCTTCTGAATTCAGGGCGCGGATCAGACTTTGGCTTAGGATGGAGTTTCTGTCCATGATGGCCCATTTATGAAGGTGTGGGGCATCATGAGGAAATGGAGGTTTTCTCACAGTGGGATTGTGTGATGCTTCAAACAACAAGGATTCATTCTGCGAGACAGTCAAGACAGGTTGGTTGGATTCAAGATGTCCCATAAAGAAATTCTCCAGAGCAGGGTTCTAAGGATGGATGCCTGGGCAGCCCACCTCGCATTCCAACTGTCTCCTAGTGACAAGGCAGGTTTGATCGGCTGACTCTGGGTGAGCAGCCGAGGGGGCTGATTTGAAATGGACTCTCCTGAGGATGGATCATAATGTAAGTTTGTGTCCTTGGAGACCTTGGAATTGGGCCATGGTGCCAGCGCCCTGAAGGATGCTCCTAACCTGAGGTATTGACACAGCTCCAAAGAGCAAGTTTCTCATGTGGAGATGAGATCTGTTCTGATTGTTTCCTTAGGAAACCCCCATATTCTGATATTGGAAACCAGGCCTCTGAGGAGAGATACATAGAAACCAAAGCAATGGATCAGAAGTTGGCTCAGGTTGGAGTTTCTGTCCATGATGGCCCCTTTATAAAGGGGAGCATCTCATGAGGCCATGTAGGTTTTCCCACGATAGGAGTTGTGAGATGCTCCAATCTGCAAGGATTCCTTCTGCGGGACAGTCAAGACCTTTTGGAAGGCTCCCAGGACATCCCATATGGAACGGCGCCAGAGCAGGATTCCAACGATGGATGCCTAGAGAGTCTGCTTTGCATTCAAGTTGTCTCCAAGCGACAAGGCAGGTTTGATATTCTGGCTCTGGGGGAGTAATCAACGGGGCTGAGTTGAAATGTACTCTCCTGCCGAATGGTCATAATGCGAGTTTGTGTCCATGGAGACCTTGGAATAGGGCGGTGGCTCCGGTTACCTGAAGGTTTCTCCTAACTGGAGATTTTTGCAGAGCTCCAAAGGATAAGTTTCCCATGTGAAGACAAGATTTGTTCTGATTGGTATCTCTGGAATCCCCCATATGATGGTATTGGAAAACAGGCCTCTGAGGAGAGATGCTTAGAAACAAAAGCAATGGAACTAATTATGTTCTAGGGGCCTGTCCAGTTTAATACCTTTCTCTTGGGATATCTGTCTACGGGTGAGTTGAGGTCGTTGCTCAGCTTGTGACAGATCACCCCTCTTGTACTGGGCGGCCTACACAATTGGAATGGCCTCTGGGACTTTGGAGGTTTCTCCTAATCTGTAGGGTTGTGGCCAATGGAATGGGAAGAATTTCCTTGGAGAGGGCAGGCACAGTCCTGAGTTGTGGCTCCAGGGGCCTCAGCCTGGAGGCTGTGTGGGACAGGGATGTCAGGATAGAAGTCTGAAAACACGGTTTGAGGACGTAGGTATGGCAGGCCCGATCTACAGACTATGAGGAGAATTTTTTGGGCTATGACCTAAGGGTGAGGCTTATGTCTCTGGATTTTGTGTCAATAGTGGCCGTGGAATGTCAGGCTGGCCTCATGGGCCATGGACGAGTCTTTCTCTCTGGGGATGTCCTGATCCCAAGTGATTGGGGTCATTCTGTGGGTGGGAGGAATCCTTTCTGTGTTTACTTACCTCAAATGTCCCACCAAAGAGGGATTCCAGAGCAGAGCCCTGAGTAGGGGTGACTAGATGTCTTTACCTCTGGTTAAGATTGGGTGACTTTGGTCATGGCAGGCCCCATATGCGGGCTCATGGTCCAGCCACTGAGAGGCTTTACTTGAGGACAGGGTTCAAACTGAGGGTCCCAATGTGTGTTTGTGCCCACCGCAGCTCTTAAGCATGGTCAGGGCCTCAGGGACCCTACACTACCCTCAGGGGCCCTACTACTACTGCTGAAGGCCCTACAGGGGTCCTACACTGAACTTTGGATAAGATGCCAACCACAAGATTCTGGCAAGAGGGAAGGAGGAGTTATGATTTCTGCATCACGTTCACATATGGGAAATGAGCAGAGAAAAGGTCTAGGTTTCTGTAGCCTGAAAACCAGGTTGGAAAGAGATGGCTACCTAAGGCCATGGCGGTTCATATGTTCTCAGTGTACGGCATGCTGTCTGGGTGTCGGTTGGGAATTCAGGCCTCAGGTTGTGTCAGACAGGGCATTAGTGCACAGGCTAGACTATATAATTGGTGTACAGTTGAGTGGCATGCAGGTTTATCCTCATTTGAGGTTTCTGGGTAGACCCATAGGGCAACGATTTTCTTCTAGAGGGCAGGCAGAGTGCAGCACTGTGTCATCGGAAATCCCAAAATGGAGGGCGTGTGGCCAGGAGAGTGAGGACGGAAGTCTGAGAACACTAGCTATGCTTAAGATTTTGGGGAGAGGGCACAGCAGGTGCACTCTGAAGAGCTTAAACATGATCTCGTGCAACTGAAGTCAAGGCGAAGATCAGCCGTTGGCTCAGGTTGGAGTTTCTTTCCATAATCCGACTTCATGAAGATTGGGGGCATCATGTGACATTGGAAGCTTTCCATGATATGAGTTGTGAGGTGGTCCATGAACAAGGATTCCTGTGGGATAGTCGACACTTGTTGGATGGATCAAGTATGTCCCATAAGAAACGAAGCAAGAGCAGGGTTCTAAGGGTTCTAAGGATCTCTAAGGAGAGATGCCTGGAAACCAAAGCAATAGATCCGATAGGTGCCTATGGGCCTGTTCGTTCCTTTTAACCTCTGGGGACATCAGTCTACGGGTCTGAGTGCCAGAAGGTGCTCAGATGGGCCCAGATTGCCCCTGTTTCTCCTGGGAAGCCACAAATATTGGGATGGCCTCAGGGACTTTGGAGGTTTATCCTATTAGTAGGGTTGTGGCCATTGTAATGGGCACATACAATTCCCTTGGAGAGGGCAATCACAGTCGTCAGGTTTGGCTCCAGGGGCCTGAGCCTGTAGGGTGTGTAGGCCAGGGCTTTTTGGACAGTTTTCTGAAAACACAAACTCGGATTATGTTTCAGGTCATAGGTATGGCAGGACTGATCTACAGACCATGAGGAGAACTCTTCGGGATATGAAAAAAGGCGAGTGTGAGACTCTTTCTCAAGTTTTTGTCTCTGGATATCGTGTCACTCATGGTCGTGAAATTTCCGGGTGACTTTATGGGAAATGGACGAGTCTTACGCTCTGGGGGTTTGACCCGTCCAAAGAGTTTGGGGTCATTCTGTGGGATGGAAGAAGTCTGTCGTTCTGTTCTTGTTGATTTGTTTTGTTTTCTTTTTAAACCTCAGGTGTCCCACCAAATGAGGGATTCCAGAGTAGAGCCCTGGGGAGGGGCGACTGGACAACCAGAAATCTGGTTAAAAATGGGGCCTAGGGACATGTCAAGCCCATTATGACATCTAATGGTCCAGCCACAGAGATGACGTACTAGAGGACAGGACTCATGCTGAGGGTCACAATGCGTGTTTATGCCCTCGTCGCACTCAAGAATTGGAGGGGCCTCAGGGTGAATGCTGGTTTCTCCTACACTGAACTTTGGACAACATGCCAACCACAAGGTTTCTTGCCATGGGTAAGGAAGAGTTCTGATTTCTGCATCAGAGTCACCCCTGGGCAGTGATTGGAGATAAGGTCTAGGTTTTGAAGCCTGAAAATTGACGTAGGGAAGAGATGATGACCTAAGGCCATGGCGGGTCTGATGTGCTCAGTGTGCGGTCAGCTGTCTGGGTGTTGGTCACGAGGTCCAGCCTCAGGTTGTCAGAGAGTGCTTTGGTACCCAGGTTAGACTATATATATTGGGTGCATTCGAGTGCTGTGTAGGTTCTTATCTGAAGAACTCTTCAGGATATGAAGAATGTGCGAGTCTGAGGCGCGTGCTCAGGCTTTTGTCTCTGGATTTTGTATCAGCGATGGCCGTGGAATGTTGGGGATGCCTCATGGGCCATGGACGAATTTTGCTGTCTGTTGACTTGACACGATCCCAATTCTTTTTCATGAATCTGTTGGATTGGAGGACTCCTTTCAGGTTTGTTACCTCAGGTGTCCCACCAGGAGAGGAATTCCAAAGCAGAGCCCTGGGGAAGAGTGAAGGTACAACCCGAACTATGGTTAAAAATTGGGGCCTAGGGGCATGGCAAGCCCAATATGCTGTCTCTCCATCCAGCCACTGAGAGGCCTTACCTGAGGACTGGGCTCAGGCTGAGGGTCACAATGTGTGTTTGTGATTGGAGATAAGGTCTAGGTTCTGAGCCTGAAAACCGAGTTTGAGAAGAGATGACGGTCTAAGGCCATGGCGGGTCCGATGGGCTCAGTTTTGGCAAGCTGCCTGGGTGTGGCCAGGAGGTCCAGTGTCAGGCTGTGTCAGAAAGCGCATTAGTGCACCGGTCAGCCTATATATTTGTGGTACAGCCGAATGCCGTGCAGGTTGATCATCATTTGGGGTTTCAGGGTATCCCCAGAGGCCAATGTTTTTCTTCTGGAGGGCAGGCAGAGTGCTGCATTGTAGTTTTGGATTGCCAAACTGGAGGGCTTGTGGGCAAGTAGTCTGAGGACGGAAGTCTGAGAACCCAAGCTAGGCCTAGGATTCTGCGTGAGGGTATGGCAGGCACCATCTACAGACCTGAATGGAAATCTCGTGCATGTGAAGTCAGGGCGAGGTTCAGACGATCGCTCAGGTTGGACATTCTTGCCCTGATGGCCCCTTCTTGAAGGGGGAGTGGATCACGAGGCAATGGGGGTTTTCCCACGATGGGAGTTGTGAGAAGCTCCAAACAGCAAAGATTCTTCTGCAGGACAATTGAGACCTGTTGGTTTGCTCGAGGACAACGATTCCGAGCAGGGTTCTAAGGATGGATCGCTGGGTAGCCCAGCTCGCATTCCAATTGTCTCCAAGCAACAAGATAGGTTAGATCTGCTGGATCTGGGGGAGCAACCGAGGAGGCTCGGTTGAAATGGACTCTCGAAAACGTGTGGGAATCTGGGACAGTGGCGGACCTGGAGAGGGGATGGAATCTTAGGGGGGCCTTACCCCATACCCTGCCTTGTACAGCTCTTCCATCTGGCTGTTCCTGAGTTCTATCCTTTTGGAATAAACCAATGACCTATTTCCCTCTCTCCAGTCCTCCAGTCTCATTCCCTGGGATTACTTCCCAAGAGAAATGCCGGCTCTGCCCATGAGCTCTTGTCTAAGACTCCTTCTGGGGAAATCCAAGATATGTGTCTTACAGGGGGGAGGAGTCAAGATGGCGGAGAAGTAGCAAGCTGAGACTGCTTCAGCTAGCCGGAGATCAGCTAGATAGCTTATCTAAAGATTGCAAATACCTGAAAATCCATCGGCAGATCGAAGAGAAGAAGAACAGCAATTCTGGAAACAGAAAAACAACCACTTTCTGAAAGGTGTTTTCTTTTTTTAAAAATTCTTTTCTTTTCTTTTCTTTTTTTTTCTTTTTCTTTTCTTTTTGTTTTTTTCTTTCTTTCTTCCTTTTTGAACCTCTTTTTATCCCCTTTCTCCCCACTCACGATTTTGGATCTCTTCTAATTTGGTTAAAGCATATTTTCCTGGGGTTGTTGCCACCCTTTTAGTATTTTACTTGCCCCTTCATTTACTCTTATCTGGACAAAATGACAAGACGTAAAAATTCAACACAAAAAAAAGAACAAGAGGCAGTACCGAAGGCTAGGGACCTAATCAATACAGACATCGGTAATATGTCAGATCTAGAGTTCAGAATGACAATTCTCAAGGTTCTAGCCGGGCTCGAAAAAGGCATGGAAGATATATTAGAGAAACCCTCTCGAGAGATATAAAAGCCCTTTCTGGAGAAATAAAAGAACTAAAATCTAACCAAGGTGAAAATCAAAAAGCTATTAATGAGGTGCAATCAAAAATGGAGGCTCTAACTGCTAGGATAAATGAGGCAGAAGAAAGAATTAGTGATATAGAAGACCAAATGACAGAGAATAAAGAAGCTGAGCAAAAGAGGGACAAACAGCTACTGGACCATGAGGGGAGAATTCGAGAGATAAGTGACACCATAAGACGAAACAACATTAGAATAATTGGGATTCCAGAAGAAGAAGAAAGTGAGAGGGGAGCAGAAGGTATACTAGAGAGAATTATTGGGGAGAATTTCCCCAATATGGCAAAGGGAACGAGTATCAAAATTCAGGAGGTTCAGAGAATGCCCCTCAAAATCAATAAGAATAGGCCCCACACCCCGTCACCTAATAGTAAAATTTACAAGTCTCAATGACAAAGAGAAAATCCTGAAAGCAGCCCGGGAAAAGAAGTCTGTAACATACAATGGTAAAAAATATTAGATTGGCAGCTGACTTATCCACAGAGACCTGGCAGGCCAGAAAGAGCTGGCATGATATTTTCAGAGCACTAAACGAGAAAAACATGCAGCCAAGAATACTATATCCAGCTAGGCTATCATTGAAAATAGAAGGAGAGATTAAAAGCTTCCAGGACAAACAACAACTGAAAGAATTTGCAAATACCAAACCAGCTCTACAGGAAATATTGAAAGGGGTCCTCTAAGCTAAGAGAGAGCCTACAAGTGGTAGATCAGAAAGGAACAGAGACCATATACAGTAACAGTCACCTTACAGGCAATACAATGGCACTAAATTCATATCTCTCAATAGTTACCCTGAATGTGAATGGGCTAAATGCCCCTGTCAAAAGACACAGGGTATCAGAATGGATAAAAAAACAAAACCCATCTATATGTTGCCTCCAAGAAACACATTTTAAGCCCGAAGACACCTCCAGATTTAAAGTGAGGGGGTGGAAAATAATTTACCATGCTAATGGACATCAGAAGAAAGCAGGAGTGGCAATCCTTATATCAGATCAATTAGATTTTAAGCCAAAGACTATAATAAAGAGATGAGGAAGGACACTATATCATACTCAAAGGGTCTGTCCAACAAGAAGATTTAACAATTTTAAATATCTATGCCCCCAATGTGGGAGCAGCCAACTATATAAACCAATTAATAACAAAATCAAAGAAAACACATCAACAATAATACAATGATAGTAGGGGACTTTAACACTCCCCTCACTGAAATGGACAGGTCATCCAAGCAAAAGATCAGCAAGGAAATAAAGGCCTTAAATGACACACTGGACCAGATGGGACATCACAGATATATTCAGAATATTTCATCCCAAAGCAACAGAATACACATTCTTCTCTAGTGCACATGGAACATTCTCCAGAATAGATCACATCCTCGGTCCTAAATCAGGACTCAACCGGTATCAAAAGATTGGGATCATTCCCTGCATATTTTCAGACCACAATGCTCTAAAGCTAGAACTCAACCACAAAAGGAAGTTTGGAAAGAACCCAAATACATGGAGACTAAACAGTATCCTTCTAAAGAATGAATGGGTCAACCGGGAAATTAAAGAAGAATTGAAAAAAATCATGGAAACAAATGATAATGAAAATACAACGGTTCAAAATCTGTGGGACACAACAAAGGCAGTCCTGAGAGGAAAATATATAGCGGTACAAGCCTTTCTCAAGAAACAAGAAAGGTCTCAGGTACACAACCTAACCCTACACCTAAAGGAGCTGGAGAAAGAACAAGAAAGAAACCCTAAGCCCAGCAGGAGAAGAGAAATCATAAAGATCAGAGCAGAAATCAATGAAATAGAAACCAAAAAAACAATAGAACAAATCAACGAAACTAGGAGCTGGTTCTTTGAAAGAATTAATAAAATTGATAAACCCCTGGCCCGACTTATCAAAAAGAAAAGAGAAAGGACCCAAATAAATAAAATCATGAATGAAAGAGGAGAGATCACAACTAACACCAAAGAAATACAAACTATTATAAGAACATACTATGAGCAACTCTACGGCAATAAATTTGACAATCTGGAAGAAATGGATGCATTCCTAGAAACATATAAACTACCACAACTGAACCAGGAAGAAATAGAAAGCCTGAACAGACCCATAACCAGTAAGGAGATTGAAACAGTCATTAAAAATCTCCAAACAAACAAAAGCCCAGGGCCAGACGGCTTCCCGGGGGAATTCTACCAAACATTTAAAGAAGAACTAATTCCTATTCTCCTGAAACTGTTCCAAAAAATAGAAATGGAAGGAAAACTTCCCAACTCATTTTATGAGGCCAGCATCACCTTGATCCCAAAACCAGACAAGGATCCCACCAAAAAAGAGAGCTATAGACCGATATCCTTGATGAACACAGATGCGAAAATACTCAACAAAATACTAGCCAATAGGATTCAACAGTACATTAAAAAGATTATTCACCACGACCAAGTGGGATTTATTCCAGGGCTGCAAGGTTGGTTCAACATCCGCAAATCAGTCAATGTGATACAACACATCAATAAAAGAAAGAACAAGAACCATATGATACTCTCAATAGATGCTGAAAAAGCATTTGACAAAGTACAACATCCCTTCCTGATCAAAACTCTTCAAAGTGTAGGGATAGAGGGCACATACCTCAATATCATCAAAGCTATCTATGAAAAACCCCACCGCAAATATCATTCTCAATGGAGAAAAACTGAAAGCTTTTCCGCTAAGGTCAGGAACACGGCAGGGATGTCCATTATCACCACTGCTATTCAACATCGTACTAGAGGTCCTAGCGTCAGCAATCAGACAACAAAAGGAAATTAAAGGCATCCAAATCGGCAAAAGAAGAAGTCAAATTATCACTCTTCGCAGATGATATGATACTATATGTGGAAAACCCAAAAGACTCCACTCCAAAACTGCTAGAACTTATACAGGAATTCAGTAAAGTGTCAGGATATAAAATCAATGCACAGAAATCAGTTGCATTTCTCTACACCAACAGCAAGACAGAAGAAAGAGATATTAAGGAGTCAATCCCATTTACAATTGCATCCAAAACCATAAGATACCTAGGAATAAACCTAACCAAAGAGACACAGAATCTATACTCAGAAAACTATAAAGTACTCATGAAAGAAATTGAGGAAGACACAAAGAAATGGAAAAATGTTCCATGCTCCTGGATTGGAAGAATAAATATTGTGAAAATGTCTATGCTACCTAAAGCAATCTACACATTTAATGCAATTCCTATCAAAGTACCATCCATCTTTTTCAAAGAAATGGAACAAATAATTCTAAAATTTATATGGAACCAGAAAAGACCTCGAATAGCCAAAGGGATATTGAAAAAGAAAGCCAACGTTGGTGGCATCACAATTCCGGACTTCAAGCTCTATTACAAAGCTGTCATCATCAAGACAACATGGTACTGGCACAAAAACAGACACATAGATCAATGGAACAGAATAGAGAGCCCAGAAATAGACCCTCAAATCTATGGTCAACTCATCTTCGACAAAGCAGGAAAGAATGTCCAATGGAAAAAAGACAGCCTTTTCAATAAATGGTGCTGGGAAAATTGGACAGCCACATGCAGAAAAATGAAATTGGACCATTTCCTTACACCACACACAAAAATAGACTCAAAATGGATGAAGGACCTCAATGTACGAAAGGAATCCATCAAAATCCTTGAGGAGAACACGGGCAGCAACCTCTTCGACCTCTGCCGCAGCAATATCTTCCTAGGAACAACGCAAAAGGCAAGGGAAGCAAGGGAAAAAATGAACTACTGGGATTTCATCAAGATCAAAAGCTTTTGCACAGCAAAGGAAACAGTTAACAAAATCAAAAGACAACTGACAGAATGGGAGAAGATATTTGCAAACGACATATCAGATAAAGGACTAGTGTCCAGAATCTATAAAGAACTTAGCAAACTCAACACCCAAAGAACAAATAATCCAATCAAGAAATGGGCAGAAGACATGAACAGACATTTCTGCAAAGAAGACATCCAGATGGCGAACAGACACATGAAAAAGTGCTCCATATCACTCGGCATCAGGGAAATACAAATCAAAACCACAATGAGATATCACCTCACACCAGTCAGAATGGCTAAAATCAACAAGTCAGGAAATGACACAGATGCTGGCGAGGATGCGGAGAAAGGGGAACCCTCCTACACTGTTGGTGGGAATGCAAGCTGGTGCAGCCACTCTGGAAAACAGCATGGAGGTTCCTCAAAATGTTGAAAATAGAACTGCCCTATGACCCAGCAATTGCACTATTGGGTATTTACCCTAAAGATACAAATGTAGTGATCCAAAGGGACACATGCACCCGAATGTTTATAGCAGCAATGTCCACAATAGCCAAACTATGGAAAGAACCTAGATGTCCATCAACAGATGAATGGATCAAGAAGATGTGGTATATATACACTATGGAATACTATGCAGCCATCAAAAGAAATGAAATCTTGCCATTTGCAACAACATGGATGGAACTAGAGCGTATCATGCTTAGCGAAATAAGTCAAGCAGAGAAAGACAACTATCATATGATCTCCCTGATATGAGGAAGTGGTGATGCAACATGGAGGCTTAAGTGGGTAGAAGAAGAATAAATGAAACAAGATGGGATTGGGAGGGAGACAAACCATAAGTTACTCTTAATCTCACAAAACAAACTGAGGGTTGCCGGGGGGAGGGGGTTTGGGAGAAGGGGGTGGGATTATGGTCATTGGGGAGGGTATGTGCTTTGGTGAGTGCTGTGAAGTGTGTAAACCTGGTGATTCACAGACCTGTACCCCTGGGGATAAAAATATATGTTTATAAAAAATAAAAAAAAAAAAAAAAAAAAAAAAAAAAAAAAAAAAAAAAAAAAAAAAGAAATGGACTCTCCCGTGCATGTGTCCTAATATGATTTTGTGTCTATGGGGACCTTGGAATGAAGCAGTGGCACTGGGGCCATGAAGGGTTCTCCTAAAGAGAGGCTTTCACACAGCTCCATCGTGCAAGTTTCCCATGTGTAGATGAGATTAGTTCTGATGGGTGAGTCAAGAAACAGCCAATGCTGTTATTGAATCCAGGCCTCTGAGGAGAGATGCCTGGAAACCAAAGCAACGGATCCGAAAGGTTCCTAGGGGCCTGTTCGTTCATTTTTACCTCTGGGGACATCAGTCTACGGGTCTCAGTGCCGGTAGGTGCTCAGATGGGCCCAGATTGCCCCTGTTTGTCCTGGGAAGCCACAAATATTGGTATGGCCTCAGGGACTTTGAAGGTTTATACTATTAGTAGGGTTAGGGTATGCCAATATTTGTGGGGGACACATTGGTCACAGAATTCCTCTTATGGTGGTACACCTGAAACCTGTGTGGCCCATGAGGCCCCGCCCATGCTTGCGGGCCATATTGGTCACAAACACACATTGTGACCCTCAGCCTGAGCCCAGTCCTCAGGTAAGGCCTCTCAGTGGCTGAATGGAGAGACAGCATATTGGGCTTGCCATGCCCCTAGGCCCCAATTCTTAACCATAGTTCGGGTTGTCCCTTCACTCTTCCCCAGGGCTCTGCTTTGGAATTCCTCTCCTGGTGGGACACCTGAGGTAACAAACCTGAAAGGAGTCCTCCCATCCCACAGATTGACGAAAAACAATTGGGATCAGGCCAAATCCAGAGGGGGCAAGATTCGTCCATGGACCATGAGGCCTCCCCAACATTCCACGGCCATCACTGATACAAAATCCAGAGACAAAACCCTGAGCACGCGCGTCAGACTCGCTCATTCTTCATGTCATGAAGAGTTCTTCAGTTAAGAACCTATACGGCACTCAAATGCACCCAAAATATATAGTCTAACCTGGGCACTAATGCACTGTCTGACAACCTGAGCCCGGACCTCATGACCAACACCCAGACAGCTGACCGTTCACTGAGCACATCAGACCCGCCATGGCCTTAGGTCATCATCTCTTCCCTACCTCAGTTTTCAGGCTTCAGAACCTAGACCTTATCTCCAATCACTGCCCAGGGGTGACTGTGATGCAGAAATCAGAACTCTTGCTTACCCATGGCAATTAACCTTGTGTTTGGCATGTTGTGCAACGTTCAGTGTAGTAGAAACCAGCCTTCACCCTGAGGCCCGCCTATTCTTGAGTGCGACGAGGGCATAAATACGCATTGTGACCCTCAGCGTGAGTCCTGTCCTCTAGTACGTCCTCTCAGTAGCTGGACCATTAGATGTCATAATGGGCTTGACATGTCCCTAGGCTCCAATTTTTAACCAGATTTCTGGTTGTCCAGTCGCCCCTCCCCAGGCCTCTACTCTGGAATCCCTCATTTGGTTAGACACCTGAGGTTGAAAAACAAAACAAAACAAATCAACAACAACAGAACAACGGACTTCTTCCATCCCACAGAATGTCCCCAAACTCTTTGGACGGGGCCCAAACCCCAGAGAGTAGGACTCGTCCATTTCCCATGAAGTCACCCGGAAATTTCAAGACTATGAGTGACACGATATCCAGAGAGAAAAACTTGAGCAAAAGCCTTACACTCGCCCTTTTTTCATATCCCGAAGAGTTGTCCTCATGGTCTGTAGATCCGTCCGCCATACCTATGATCGGAAACATAAGCCGAGTTTGTGTTTTCAGACAACTGTCCAAACAGCCCTGGCCTACACATCCTACAGGCTCAGGCCCCTGGTGCCAAACCTGACGACTGTGCTTGCCCTCTCCAAGGGATTTGTATGTGCCCATTCCAATGGCCACAACGCTACTAAAAGTATAAACCTCCAAAGTCCCTGAGGCCATCCCAATATTTGTGGCTTCCCAGGACAAACAGGGGCAATCTGGGCCCATCTGAGCAACTACCGGCACTCAGACCCATAGACTGATGTCCCCCGAGTTAAAAAGGAACGAACAGGCACCTAGGCACCTATCGGATCCATTGCTTTGGTTTCCAGGCATCTCTCCTCAGAGGCCTGGATTTCAATAACAGCATATGGCTGTTTCTGGACTCACCCATCAGAACTAATCTCATCTACACATGGGAAACTTGCACGATGGAGCTCTGTGAAAGCCTCTCTTTTGGAGAACCCTTCAGGGACCCAGTGCCATCGCTTCATTCCAAGGTCTCCATAGACACAAAATCATATTAGGACACATCCACGGGAGAGTCCATTTCAACTGAGCCTCCTCGGTTGCTCCCCCAGATCCAGCAGATCTAACCTGTCTTGTTGTTTGGAGTCAATTGGGATGTGAGGTGGGCTAACCAGCCATCCAACCTTAGAACCTTGCTCGGATTCGTTGTCCTGGAGCCAACCAAGAGGTCTCAATTGTCCTGCAGAAGAATCTTTGCAGTTGGGAGCTACTCACAACTCCCATCGTGGGAAAACCCCCATGGCCTCGTGATCCACCCCGCCTTCAAGAGGGGGACATCTGGACAGAATGTCCAACCTGAGCGATCGTCTGATCATCACCCTGACTTCAGATGCACGAGATCTCGATTCAGGTCTGTAGATTGCGCATGCCATATCCTCACCCAGAATCCTAGGCCTAACTTGGGTTCTCAGACTACCGTCCTCAGACTACTGGCCCACAAGCCCTCCAGTTTTGCAATCCAGACTACAAGGCAGCACTCTGCCTGCCCTCCAGAATAAAACATTTCTGGGCTACTCAGAAACCCCAAATGAGGATCAAACTGCACGCCATTCGGCTGTACCCCAAATATATAGGCTGACCTGGGCACTAATGCCCTTTCTGACACAGCCTGAGCCTGGACCTCCTGGCCCCACCCAAACAGCTGGACGCACACTGATCACATGGGACCCGCCTTGTCCTTAGGTCATCATCTCTTCTCAACCTCGGTTTTCAGGCCTCAGAACCTAGACCTTATCTCCAATCACGGCCCGCGTTTGAAAATGATGCAGAAATCAGAACTCTTTCCCCATAGCAAGAAACCTTGTGGTTGGCATGTTGTCCAAGGTTCAGTGTAGTTGAAACCAGTGTGGCCCATGAGGCCCCGCCCATGCTTGTGGGCCACATTGGTCACAAACACATATTGTGACCCTCAGCCTGAGCTCAGTCCTCAGGTAAGGCCTCTCAGTGTCTGGATGGAGAGGCAGCATATTGGGCTTGCCATGACCCTAGTTCCCAATTTTTAACCATAGTTCAGGTTGTCCCTTCACTCTTCCCCAGAGCTCTGCTTTGGAATTCCTCTTTTGGTGGGACACCTGAGGTAACAAACCTGAAAGGAGTCCTCCCATCACACAGATTGACGAAAAACAATTGGTATCAGACCAAATCCGGAGAGGGCAAGATTCGTCCATGGCCCCTGAGGCCACCCCAACATTCCACGGCCATTGCTGATATAAAATCCAGACACAAAAGCCTGAGCACGCGCCTCAGACTGGCTCATTCTTCATGTCCTGAGGAGTTCTTCAGATAAGAACCTTCACGGCACTCGAATGCACCCAAATATATAGTCTAACCAGGGCACTAATGCAATGTCTGTCAACCTGAGCCCGGACCTCGTGACCAACACCCAGACAGCTGACCGCACACTGAGCACATCAGACCCGCCATGGCCTTAGGTCATCATCTCTTCCCTACCTCAGTTTTCAGGCTTCAGAACCTAGACCTTATCTCCAATCACTGCCCTGGGGTGAATGTGATGCAGAAATCAGAACTCTTCCTTACCCATGGCAAGTAACCTTGTGGTTGGCATGTTGTCCAACGTTCAGTGTAGGAGAAAGCAGCCTTCAACCTGAGGCCCGCCCATTCTTGAGTGGGACGAGGGCATAAACACGCATTGTGACCCTCAGCGTGAGTCCTGTCCTCTAGTACGTCCTCTCAGTGGCTGGACCATTAGATGTAATAATGGGCTTGACATGTCCCTAGGCCTCAATTTTTAACCAGATTTCTGGTTGAGCAGTCGCCCCTCCCAAGGGCTCTACTCTGAAATCCCTCATTTGGTGGGACACCTGAGTTTGAAAAACAAAACAAAACAAATCAACAAAGGAACAACGGACTTCTTCCATCCCACAGAATGACCCCAAACTCTTTGGACGGGGCCAAACCCCCAGAGAGTAAGACTCGTCCATTTCCCAAGAAGTCACCCCCGAAATTTCACGACCATGAGAGACACGATATCCAGAGACAAAAACTTGAGCAAGAGCCTCACACTCTCCCTTTTTTCATATCCGAAGAGTTCTCCTCATGGTCTGTAGAACAGTCCTGCCATACCTATGACCCGAAACATAAGCCTAGTTTGGGTTTTCAGACAACAGTCCAAACAGCCCTGGCCTACACACCCTACAGGCTCAGGGCCCTGGAGCCAAACCTGACGAATGTGCTTGCCCTCTCAAAGGGAATTGTATCTGGCATTCCAATGGCTACAACCCTAGTAATAGGATAAACCTCCAAAGTCCCTGAGGCCATCCCAATATTTGTGGCTTCCCAGGACAAACAGGGGCAATCTGGGCCCATCTGAGCAACTACCGGAACTCAGACCTATAGAGTCATGTCCCCAGAGGTAAAAAGGAACGAACAGACACCTAGGCACCTTCAGATCCATTGCTTTGGTTTCCAGGCATCTCTCCTCAGAGGCCTGGATTTCAATAACAGCATATGGCTGTTTCTTGACTCACCCATCAGAACAAATCTCATCTACACATGGGAAAGTTGCTCGATGGAGCTGTGTGAAAGCCTCTCTTTACGAGAACCCTTCAGGTCCCCAGTGCCACCGCTTCATTCCAAGGTCTCCAAAGACACAAAATCATATTAGGACACATCCATGGGAGAGTCCATTTCAACTCAGCCTCCTCGGTTGCTCCCCCAGATACAGCAGATCTAACCTGTCTTGTTGCTTGGAGACAATTGGAATGCGAGGTGGGCTACCCAGCCAACCATCCTTAGATCCCTGCTCAGAATAGTTGTCCTGGAGCCAATCAACAGGTCTCATTTGTCCTGCAGAAGAATCTTTGCAGTTGGGAGCTTCTCACAACTCCCATCGTGGGAAAACCCCCATGGCCTCGTGATCCACCCCCCCTTCAAGAAGGGGCCATCAGGGACAGAATGTCCAACCGGAGCGATCGTCGGATCCTCGCCCTGAATTCAGATGCACTAGATCTCGATTCAGGTCTGTAGATTGTGCCTGCCATGTCCTCACCCAGATACCTAGTCCTAGCTTGGGTTCTCAGACTTCCGTCCTCAGACTACTGGCCCACAAGCCCTCTAGTTTGGCAATCCGGAACTACAATCCAGCACTCTGCCTGCCCTCCAGAAGAAAAACATTGCCCTCTGGGGCTACCCAGAAATCTCCAATGAGGATCAACCTACCCGGCATTCGGCTGTACCCCAAATATATAGGCTGACCTGGGCACTAATGCCCTTTCTGACACAGCGTGATTTTGGTCTTCCTGGCCCCACCCAGACAGCTGGCCGCACACTGAGCACATCGGACCCGCCGTGGCCTTAGGTCGTCATGTCTTCTCAACCTCGGTTTTCTGGCTTCAGAACCTAGACCTTATCTCTAATCACTGCCCGGGTTTGAAAATGAATCAGGAATCAGAACTCTTTCCCCATGGCAAGGAACCTTGTGTTTGGCATGTTGTCCAAGGTTCAGTGTAGTTGCAACAGGTGTGGCTCATGAGGCCCCGCCCATGCTTGCGGGCCACATTGGTCACAAACACACATTGTGACCCTCAGCCTAAGCCCTGTCCTCAGGTAAGGCCTCTGTGTGGCTGTAAGGAGAGACAGCATATTGGGCTTGCCATGCCACTAGGCCCCAATTTTTAACCATAGTTCGGGTTGTCCATTCACTACTCCGAGGGCTCTGCTTTGGAATTCGTCTTTTGGTGGGACACCTGAGGTAACAAACCTGAAAGGAGTCCTCCCATCCCACAGATGGACGAAAAACAATTGGGACCAGGCCAAATCCTCAGAAACAAAATTCGTCCATGGCCCATGAGGCATCCCCAACATTCCACGGCCATCGCTGATAAAAAATCCAGAGAAAAATGCCTGAGCACGCGCCTCAGACTCGCTCATTCTTTATATCCTGAAGAGTACTTCAGATAAGAACCTTCACGGCACTCGAATGCACCAAAATATATACTCTAACCTGGGCACCATTGCACTGTCTGACAACCTGAGCCCGGACCTCGTGACCAACAACCAGACAGCTGACCACACACTGGGCATATCAGACCCGCCATGGCCTTAGGTCATCATCTCTTCCCTACCTCAGTTTTCAGGCTTCAGAACCTAGACCTTATCTCCAATCACTGACCAGGGGTGACTGTGATGCAGAATCAGAACTCTTCCTTACCCATGGCAAGAAACCTTGTTGTTGGCATGTTTTCCAATGTTCAGTGTAGGAGAAACCAGCATTCACCCTGAGGCCCCGCCCATTCTTGAGTGCGACGAGGGCATAAACACGCATTGTGACCCTCAGCATGAGTCCTGTCCTCTAGAACGTCCTCTCAGTGGCTGGAACATTAGATGTCATAATGGGCTTGACATGTCTCTAGGCCCCAATTTTTAACCAGATTTATGGTTGTCCAGTCGCCCCTCCCCAGGGCTCTACTCTGTAATCCCTCATTTGTTGGGACACCTGAGGTTGAAAAACAAAACAAAACAAATCAACAACAACAAAGCAACGGACTTCTTCCATCCCACTGAATGACCCCAAACTCTTTGGACGGGGCCAAACCCCCAGAGAGTAAGACTCGTCCATTTCCCATGAAGTCACCCAGAAATTTCACGACCATGAGGGACACGATATCCAGAGACAAATACTTGAGCAAGAGCCTCACACTCGCCCTTTTTTCATATCGCGAAGAGTTCTCCTCATGGTCTGTAGATCAGTCCTGCCATACCTATGACCTGAAACATAAGCCGAGTTTGTGTTTTCAGAAAACTGTCAAAACAGCCGTGGCCTACACACCCTACAGGCTCAGGCCCCTGCAGCCAACCCTGACAACTGTGCTTGCCCTCTCGAAGGGAATTGTATGTGCCCATTCAGATGGCCACAACCCTACTAATAGGATAAACCCCCAAAGTCCCTGAGGCCATCCCAATATTTGTGGCATCCCAGGACAAACAGGGGCAATCTGGGCCCATCTGAGCACCTACTGGCACTCAGACCCGTAGACTGATGTCCCCAGAGGTAAAAAGGAACGAACAGGCCCCTAGGCACCTATCAGATCCATTGGTTTGTCTTCCAGGCATCTCTACTCAGAGGCCTGGATTTCAATAACAGCATATGGCTGTTTCTTGACTCACCCATCAGAACAAATTTCATCTACACATGGGAAAATTGCATGATGGAGCCTTGTGAAAGCCTCTCTTTAGGAGAACTCTTCAGGGCCCCAGTGCCACTGCTTCATTCCAAGGTCTCCATAGACACAAAATCATATTAGGACACATCCACGGGAGAGTCCATTTCAACTCAGCCTCCTCAGTTGCTCCCCCAGATCCAGCAGATCTAACCTGTCTTGTTGCTTGGAGACAATTGGAATGCGAGGTGGGCTACCCAGCCATCCATCCTTAGAACCCTGCTCGGAATCGTTGTCCTGAAGCCAACAAACAGGTCTCAATTGGCCTGCAGAAGAATCTTTGCAGTTGGGAGCTTCTCACAACTCCCATCGTGGGAAAACCCGCATGTCCTCGTGATCCACCCCCCCTTCAAGAAGGGGCCATCAGGACAGACTGTCCAACCTGAGCGATCATCTGATCTTCGCCCTGACTTCAGATGCACGAGATCGCGATTCATGTCTGTAGATTGTGCCTGCCATATGCTCACCCAGAAACCTAGGCCTAGCTTGGGTTCTCAGACTTCCGTCCTCAGACTACTGGCCCACAAGCCCTCCAGTTTGGCAATCCAGACTACAATGCAGCACTCTGCCTGCCCTCCAGAAGAAAAACATTGCCCTTTGGGGCTACCCAGAAACCCCAAATGAGGATCAACCTGCACGCCATTCGGCTGTACCCCAAATATATAGGCTGACCTGGGAACTAGTGCCCTTTCTGACACAGCCTGAACCTGGACCTCCTGGCCCCACCCAGACAGCGGCTGCACACTGATCACATGGGACCCGCCATGGCCTTAGGTCGTCATCTCTTCTCAACCTCGATTTTCAGGCTTCAGAACCTAGACCTTATCTCCAATCACGGCCCGGGTTTGAAAATGATGCAGAAATCAGAACTCTTTCCCCATTTCAAGAAACCTTGTGGTTGGCATGTTGTCCAAGGTTCAGTGTAGTTGAAACCAGTGTGGCCCATGATGCCCCACCCATGCTTGTGGTCCACATTGGTAACAAACACACATTGTGACCCTCAGCCTGAGCCTGTCCTCAGGTAAGGCCTCTCAGTGGCTGGATGGAGAAACAGCATATTGCGCTTGCCATGCCCCTAGGCACCAATTTTTAACCGTAGTTCGGGTTGTGTCTTCACTCTTCCCCAGGGCTCTGCTTTGGAATTCCTCTTTTGGGGGGACACCTGAGGTAACAAACATGAAAGGAGTCCTCCCATCCCACAGATTGACGAAAAACAATTGGGATCGTCCAAATCCACAGAGAGCTAGATCCATCCATGGCCCATGAGGCCTCCCCAACATTCCACGGCATCGCTGATACAAAATCTAGAGACAAAATCTGAGCCCATGCCTCCGACTCGTTCATTCTTCATATCATGAAGAGTTCTTCAGATGAGAACCTACAAGGCACTCGAATGCACCCAAATATATAGTCTAACCTGGGCACTAATGCACTGTCTGACAACCTGAGCCCGGACCTCGTGCCCAACACCCAGACAGCTGACCGCACACTGAGCACATCAGACCCGCCATGGCCTTAGGTCATCATCTCTTCCCTACCTCAATTTTCAGGCTTCAGAACCTAGACCTAATCTCCAATCACTGCCCAGGGGTGACTGTGATGCAGAAATCAGAACTCTTCCTTACCCATGGCAAGAAACCTTGTGGTTGGCATGTAGTCCAACGTTCAGTGTAGGAGAAACCAGCATTCACCCTGAGGCCCCGCCGATTCTTGAGTGCGACGAGGGCATAAACACGCATTGTGACCCTCAGCGTGTGTCCTGTCCTCTAGTACATCCTCTCAGTGGCTGGACCATTAGATGTCATAATGGGCTTGACATGTCCCTAGGCCCCAATTTTTAACCAGATCTGGTTGTCCAGTCGCCCCTCCCCTGGGCTCTACTCTGGAATCCCTCATTTGGTGGGACACCTGAGTTTGAAAAACAAAACAAAACAAATCAACAACAACAAAGCAACGGACTTCTTCCATCCCACAGAATGACCCCAAACTCTTTGGATGGATCCAAACCCCCAGAGAGTATGACTCGTCCATTTCCCATGAAGTCACCCGGAAATTTCACGACCATGAGTGACACGATATCCAGAGACAAAAACTTGAGCAAGAGCCTCACACTCGCCCTTTTTTCATATCCCGAAGAGTTCTCCTCATGGTCTGTAGATCAGTCCTGCCATACCTATGACCCGAAACATAAGCCGAGTTTGTGTTTTCAGACAACTGTCCAAACAGCCGTGGCCTACACACCCTACAGGCTCAGGCCCCTGCAGCCAAACCTGACAACTGTGCTTGCCCTCTCCAAGGGAATTGTATGTGCCCATTCAAATGGCCACAACCCTACTAATAGGGATAAACCCCCAAAGTCCTTGAGGCCATCCCAATATTTGTGGCATCCCAGGACAAACAGGGGCAATCTGGGCCCATCTGAGCACCTACCGGCACTCAGACCCGTAGACTGATGTCCCCAGAGGTAAAAAGGAACGAACAGGCCCCTAGGCACCTATCAGATCCATTGGTTTGTCTTCCAGGCATCTCTCCTCAGAGGCCTGGATTTCAATAACAGCATATGGTTGTTTCTTGACTCACCCATCAGAACAAATTTCATCTACACATGGGAAAATTGCACGATGGAGCTGTGTGAAAGCCTCTCTTTAGGAGAACCCTTCAGGGCCCCAGTGCCACTGCTTCATTCCAACGTCTCCATAGACACAAAATCATATTAGGACACATCCACGGGAGAGTCCATTTCAACTCAGCCTCCTCGGTTGCTCCCCCACATCCAGCAGATCTAAAATGTCTTGTTGCTTGGAGACAATTGGAATGCGAGGTGGGCTACCGAGCCATCCATCCTTAGAACCCTGCTCGGAATCGTTGTCCTGGAGCCAAACCAACAGGTCTCAATTGTCCTGCAGAAGAATCTTTGCAGTTGGGAGCTTCTCACAACTCCCATCGTGGGAAAACCCCCATGGCCTCGTGATCCACCCCCCCTTCAAGAAGGGGCCCTCAGGGACAGACTGTCCAACCTGAGCGATCATATGATCCTCGCCCTGACTTCAGATGCAAGAGATCTCGATTCAGGTCTGTAGATTGTGCCTGCCATATGCTCATCCAGAAACCTAGGCCTAGCTTGGGTTCTCAGACTTCCGTCCTCAGACTACTGGCCCACAAGCCCTCCAGTTTGGCAATCCAGACTACAATGCAGCACTCTGCCTGCCCTCCAGAAGAAAAACATTGCCCTTTGGGGCTACCCAGAAACCCCAAATGAGGATCAACCTGCACGCCATTCGGCTGTACCCCAAATATATAGGCTGACCTGGGAACTAGTGCCCTTTCTGACACAGCCTGAACCTGGACCTCCTGGCCCCACCCAGACAGCGGCTGCACACTGATCACATGGGACCCGCCATGGCCTTAGGTCGTCATCTCTTCTCAACCTCGGTTTTCAGGCTTCAGAACCTAGACCTTATCTCCAATCACGGCCCGGGTTTGAAAATGATGCAGAAATCAGAACTCTTTCCCCATTTCAAGAAACCTTGTGGTTGGCATGTTGTCCAAGGTTCAGTGTAGTTGAAACCAGTGTGGCCCATGATGCCCCGCCCATGCTTGCGGTCCACATTGGTCACAAACACACATTGTGACCCTCAGCCTGAGCCTGTCCTCAGGTAAGGCCTCTCAGTGGCTGGATGGAGAGACAGCATATTGCGCTTGCCATGCCCCTAGGCACCAATTTTTAACCGTAGTTCGGGTTGTGTCTTCACTCTTCCCCAGGGCTCTGCTTTGGAATTCCTCTTTTGGGGGGACACCTGAGGTAACAAACATGAAAGGAGTCCTCCCATCCCACAGATTGACGAAAAACAATTGGGATCGTCCAAATCCACAGAGAGCTAGATCCGTCCATGGCCCATGAGGCCTCCCCAACATTCCACGGCATCGCTGATACAAAATCTAGAGACAAAATCTGAGCCCATGCTCCGCCTCCGACTCGTTCATTCTTCATATCATGAAGAGTTCTTCAGATGAGAACCTACAAGGCACTCGAATGCACCCAAATATATAGTCTAACCTGGGCACTAATGCACTGTCTGACAACCTGAGCCCGGACCTCGTGACCAACACCCAGACAGCTGACCGCACACTGAGCACATCAGACCCGCCATGGCCTTAGGTCATCATCTCTTCCCTACCTCAATTTTCAGGCTTCAGAACCTAGACCTAATCTCCAATCACTGCCCAGGGGTGACTGTGATGCAGAAATCAGAACTCTTCCTTACCCATGGCAAGAAACCTTGTGGTTGGCATGTAGTCCAACGTTCAGTGTAGGAGAAACCAGCATTCACCCTGAGGCCCCGCCGATTCTTGAGTGCGACGAGGGCATAAACACGCATTGTGACCCTCAGCGTGTGTCCTGTCCTCTAGTACATCCTCTCAGTGGCTGGACCATTAGATGTCATAATGGGCTTGACATGTCCCTAGGCCCCAATTTTTAACCAGATCTGGTTGTCCAGTCGCCCCTCCCCTGGGCTCTACTCTGGAATCCCTCATTTGGTGGGACACCTGAGTTTGAAAAACAAAACAAAACAAATCAACAACAACAAAGCAACGGACTTCTTCCATCCCACAGAATGACCCCAAACTCTTTGGATGGATCCAAACCCCCAGAGAGTATGACTCGTCCATTTCCCATAAAGTCACCCGGAAATTTCACGACCATGAGTGACACGATATCCAGAGACAAAAACTTGAGCAAGAGCCTCACACTCGCCCTTTTTTCATATCCCGAAGAGTTCTCCTCATGGTCTGTAGATCAGTCCTGCCATACCTATGACCCGAAACATAAGCCGAGTTTGTGTTTTCAGACAACTGTCCAAACAGCCGTGGCCTACACACCCTACAGGCTCAGGCCCCTGCAGCCAAACCTGACAACTGTGCTTGCCCTCTCCAAGGGAATTGTATGTGCCCATTCAAATGGCCACAACCCTACTAATAGGATAAACCCCCAAAGTCCTTGAGGCCATCCCAATATTTGTGGCATCCCAGGACAAACAGGGGCAATCTGGGCCCATCTGAGCACCTACCGGCACTCAGACCCGTAGACTGATGTCCCCAGAGGTAAAAAGGAACGAACAGGCCCCTAGGCACCTATCAGATCCATTGGTTTGTCTTCCAGGCATCTCTCCTCAGAGGCCTGGATTTCAATAACAGCATATGGTTGTTTCTTGACTCACCCATCAGAACAAATTTCATCTACACATGGGAAAATTGCACGATGGAGCTGTGTGAAAGCCTCTCTTTAGGAGAACCCTTCAGGGCCCCAGTGCCACTGCTTCATTCCAACGTCTCCATAGACACAAAATCATATTAGGACACATCCACGGGAGAGTCCATTTCAACTCAGCCTCCTCGGTTGCTCCCCCACATCCAGCAGATCTAAAATGTCTTGTTGCTTGGAGACAATTGGAATGCGAGGTGGGCTACCGACCGAGCCATCCATCCTTAGAACCCTGCTCGGAATCGTTGTCCTGGAGCCAACCAACAGGTCTCAATTGTCCTGCAGAAGAATCTTTGCAGTTGGGAGCTTCTCACAACTCCCATCGTGGGAAAACCCCCATGGCCTCGTGATCCACCCCCCCTTCAAGAAGGGGCCCTCAGGGACAGACTGTCCAACCTGAGCGATCATATGATCCTCGCCCTGACTTCAGATGCAAGAGATCTCGATTCAGGTCTGTAGATTGTGCCTGCCATATGCTCATCCAGAAACCTAGGCCTAGCTTGGGTTCTCAGACTTCCGTCCTCAGACTACTGGCCCACAAGCCCTCCAGTTTGGCAATCCAGACTACAATGCAGCACTCTGCCTGCCCTCCAGAAGAAAAACATTGCCCTTTCGGGCTACCCAGAAACCCCAAATGAGTATCAACCTGCACGCCATTCGGCTGTATCCCAAATATATAGGCTGACCTGGGAACTAATGCCCTTTCTGACACAGGCTGAACCTGGACCTCATGGCCCCACCCAGACAGCTGGCTGCACACTGATCACATGGGACCCGCCATGGCCTTAGGTCGTCATCTCTTCTCAACCTCGGTTTTCAGCCTTCAGAACCTTGACCTTATCTCCAATCACGGCCCGGGTTTGAAAATGACGCAGACATTAGAACTCTTTCCCCATGGAAAGAATCCTTGTGGTTAGCATGTTGTACAAGGTTCATTGTAGTTGAAACCAGTGTGGCCAATGAGGCCCCGCCAATGCGTGCGGGCCACATTGGTCAAAAACACACATTTTGACCCTCAGCCTGAGCCCAGTCCTCAGGTAAGGCCTCTCAGTGGCTGGATGGAGAGACAGCATATTGGGCTTGCCATGCCCCTAGGCCCCAATTTTTAACCATAGTTCGGGTTGTCCCTTCACTCTTCCCCAGGGCTCTGCTTTGTAATTCCTCTTTTGGTGGGACACCTGAGGTAACAATCCTGAAAGGAGTCCTCTCATCCCACACGTTGACGAAAAACAATTGAGATCGGGCCAAATCCACAGAGAGCAAGTTTCGGCCATGGCCCATGAGGCCTCCCCAACATTCCACGGCCATCGCTGATACAAAATCCAGACACAAGAGCCTAAGAATGCGCCTCAGACTCGCTCATTCCTCATATCCTGAAGAGTTCTTCAGATAAGAACCTACACGGCACTCGAAGCCACCCAAAATATATAGTTTAACCTGGGAACTAATGCAGTGTCTGAGAACCTGAGCCCAGACCTCGTGACCAACACCCAGACAGCCGACCGCTCACTGAGGACATCAGACCTTCCATGGCTTTAGGTCATCATCTCTTCCCTACCTCAGTTTTCAGGCTTCAGAACCTAGACCTTATCTCCAATCAAGGCCCAGGGTTGATTGTGATGCAGAAATCAGAACTCTTCCTTACCCAGGGCAAGAAACCTTGTGGTTGGCATGTTGTCCAACGTTCAGGGTAGGAGAAACCAGCATTCACCCTGAGGCCCCGCCCATTCTTGAGTGCGACGGGGGCATAAACACGCATTGTGACCCTCAGCGTGAGTCCTGTCCTCTAGTACGTCCTCTCAGTGGCTGGACCATTAGATGTCATAATGGGCTTGACATGTCCCTAGGCCCCAATTTTTAACCAGATTTCTGGTGGTCAAGTCGCCCCTCCCCAGGGCTCTACTCTGGAATCCCTCATTTGGTGGGACACCTGAGGTTGAAAAACAAAACAAAACAAATCAACAACAACAGAACAAACGGACTTCTTCCATCCCACAGAATGAACCCAAACTCTTTGGACGGGGCCAACCCCCAGAGAGTAAGACTCGTCCATTTCCCAAGAGGTCACCCTGAAATTTCACGACCATGAGTTACACGGTATCAAGAGACAAAAACTTGAGCAAGAGTCTCACACTCGCGCTTTTTTCATATCAGGAAGAGTTCTCCTCATGGTCTGTAGATCAGTCCTGCCATACCTATGACCCGAAACATAAGCCGAGTTTGTGTTTTCAGACAACTGTCCAAACAGCCCTGGCCTACACACCCTAAAGGCTCAGGCCCCTGGAGCCAAACCTGACGACTGTGCTTGCCCTCTCCAAGGGAAATGTATGTGCCCATTCCAATGGCCACAACCCTACTAAGAAGATAAACCTCCAAAGTCCCTGAGGCCATCCCTATACTTGTGGCTTCCCAGGACCAATGGGTAATCTGGGCCCATCTGAGCACCTACCGGCACTGAGACCTATAGACTGATGTCCCCAGAGGTAAAAAGGAACGAACAGGCCCCTAGGCACCTATCGGATCCATTGCTTTGGTTTCAAGGCATCTCTCCTTAGAGCCCTGATTTTAATAACAGCATATGGCTGTTTCTTGACTCATCCATCAGAAGAAATCTCATCTACACATGGGATACTTGCACGATGGAGCTGTGTTAAAGGCTCTCTTTAGGAGAACCCTTTAGGGCCCCAGTGCCATGGCTTCATTCCAAGGTCTCTCCATAGACACATAATCATATTAGGTCACATCCACGGGAGAGTCCATTTGAACTCAGCCTCCTCGGTTGCTCCCCCAGATCCAGCAAATCTAACCTGTCATGGGGCTTGGAGACATTTGGAATGCGAGGTGGGCTACCCAGCTATCCATCCTTAGAACCCTCCTCAGAATCGTTGTCCTGGAGCCAACCAACAGGTCTCAATATTCCTGCAGAAGAATCTTTGCAGTTGGGAGCTTCTCACAACTCCCATCCTGGGAAAACCCCCATGGCCTCGTGATCCACCCCCACTTCAAGAAGGGGCCATCAGGGACAGAATGTCCAAACTGAGCGATCGTCTGATCCTCGCCCTGACTTCAGATGCACGAGATCTCGATTCAGGCTATAGATTGTGCCTGCCATATACTCACCCAGAATCCTAGGCCTAGCTTGGGATCTCAGACTTCCGTCCTCAGAATACTGGCCCACAAGCCCTCCAGTTTGGTAATCTAGAATTACAATGCAGCACTCTGCCTGCCCTCCAGAATAAAAACATTCCCATCTGGGGCTACTCATAAACCCCAAATGAGGAGCAACGGGGCACGCCATTCGGCTGTACCCCAAATATATAGGCTGACCAGGGCACTAATGTCCTTTCTGACACAGCCTGATCCTGGACCTCCTTGCCGCACCCAGACAGCTGGCAGCACACTGAGCACATCGGACCCCTCATGGCCTTAGGTCGTCATCTCTCTTCTCAACCTCGGTTTTCAGGCTTCAGAACCTAGACCTTATCTCCAATCACGGCCCGGGCTTGAAAATGATGCAGAAATCAGAAGTCTTTTCCCATATCAAGAAGCCTTGTGGTTGGCATGTTTTCCAAGGTTCAGTGTAGTTGAAACCAGTGTAGCCCATGTGGCCCATCCCATGCTTGTGGGCCACATTGGTCACAAACACACATTGTGACCCTCAGCAGGAGCCCAGTCCTCAGGTAAGGCCTCTCAGTGGCTGGATGGAGAGACAGCATATTGGGCTGCCATGACCCTAGGCCCCAATTTTTAACCGTAGTTCGGGTTGTCCCTTCACTCTTCCCCAGGGCTCTGCTTTGGAATTCCTCTTTTCGTGGGACACCTGAGGTAACAAACCTGAAAGGAGTCCTCCCATCCCACAGATTGACGAAAAACATTTGGAATCGGGCCAAGTCCACAGAGAGCAAGATTCGTCCATGGCCCATGAAGCCTCCCAAACATTCCACGGCCATCGCTTATACAAAATCCAGAGACAAAAGCCTGAGCATGCGGCTCAGACTCGCTCGCTCATTCATCATATCGTGAAGAGTTCTTCAGATAAGAACCTACACGGCACTCGAAGGCACCCAAAATATATAGTCTAACCTGGGAACTAATGCACTGTCAACAACCTGAGCCCGGACCACGTGCCCAACACCCAGACAGCTGACCGCACACTGAGCACATCAGACCCGCCATGGCCTTAGGTCATCATCTCTTCCCTACCTCAGTTTTCAGGCTTCAGAACCTAGACCTTATCTCCAATCACTGCCCAGGGGTGACTGTGATGCAGAAATCAGAACTCTTCCTTACCATGGCAAGAAACCTTGTGTAGGCCAAGGCTGTTTGGAGAGCTGTCTGAAAACACAAACTCGGCTTATGTTTTGGGTCATAGGTATGGCAGGACTGATCTACAGACCATGAGGAGAACTCATCAGGATATGAAAACAGGGCGAGGGTGAGGCTCTTGCTCAAGTTTTTGTCTCTGGATATCGTGTCACGCATGGTCGTGAAATTTCCGGGTGACTTCATGGGAAATGGACGAGTCTTACTCTCTGGGGGTTTGGCCCCGTCCAAAGAGTTTGGGGTCATCTGTGGGATGGAAGAAGTCCGTTGTTCTGTTGTTGTTGATTTGTTTTGTTTTGTTTTTCAACCTCTGGTGTCCCACCAAATGAGGGATTCTAGAGTAGAGCCCTGGGGAGGGGCGACTGGACAACCAGAAATCTGGTTAAAAATTGGGGCCTAGGGACATGTCAAGCCCATTATGACATCTAATGGTCCAGCCACTGAGAGGACGTACTAGAGGACAGGACTCACGCTGAGGGTCACAATGCGTGTTTATGCCCCCGTCGCACTCAAGAATGGGCGGGGCCTCAGGGTGAATGCTGGTTTCTCCTACCCTGAACGTTGGACAACATGCCAACCACAAGGTTTCTTGCCCTGGGTAAGGAAGAGTTCTGATTTCTGCATCACAATCAACCCTGGGCCTTGCTCTCTATGGATTTGGCCCGAACCCATTGTTTTTCGTCAATCTGTGGGATGGGAGGACTCCTTTCAGGTTTGTTACCTCAGGTGTCCCACCAAAAGAGGAATTCCAAAGCAGAGCCCTGGGGAAGAGTGAAGGGACAACCCGAACTATGGTTAAAAATTGGGTCCTAGGGGCATGGCAAGCCCAATATGCTGTCTCTCCATCCAGCCACTGAGAGGCCTTACCTGAGGACTCGGCTCAGGCTGAGGGTCACAATGTGTGTTTTTGACCAATATGGCCCGCAAGCATGGGCGGGGCCTCATGGGCCACACTGGTTTCAACGACACTGAAAGTTGGACAACATGCCAACCACAAGGTTTCTTGCAATGGGGAAAGAGTTCTGATTTCTGCATCATTTTCAAACCCGGGCAGTGATTGGAGATAAGGTCTAGGTTCTGAAGCATGAAAACTGAGGTAGGGAAGAGATGATGACCTAAGGCCATGGCGTGTCTGATGTGTTCAGTGTGCGGGCAGCTGTGGGGGGTGTTTGTCACGAGGTCCGGGCTCAGGTTTTCAGACAGTGCATTAGAACCCAGTTTAGACTCTATATTTTGGGTGCCTTCGAGTGCCGTGTAGGTTCTGATCTGAAGAAATCTTCAGGATATGAAGAATGAGCGAGTCTGAGGCGCGTTTTCAGCCTTTTTTCTCTGGATTTTTTTATCACCGATGGCCGTGGAATGTTGGTGAGGCCTCATGGGCCATGGACGAATCTTTCTCTCGGTGGATTTGGCCCGATCCCAATTGTTTTTCGTCAATCTGTGGGATGGGAGGAATCCTTTCAGGTTTGTTACATCAGGTGTCCCACCAAAAGAGGAATTCCAAAGCAGAGCCCTGGGGAAGAGTGAAGGGACAAAGCGAACTATGGTTAAAAATTGGGGCCTAGGGGCATGGCAAGCCCAATATGCTGTCTCTCCATCCAGCCACTGAGAGGCCTTACCTGATGACTGGGCTCAGGCTGAGGGTCACAATGTGTGTTTGTGACCAATGTGGCCCGCAAGCATGGTCGGGGCCTCATCGGCCACCCTGGTTTCCACTACACTGAACGTTGGACAACATGCCAACCACAAGGTTTCTTGCCATGGGGAAAAGAAGAGATCTGATATCTGCATCATTCAAACCCGGGCCGTGATTGGAGATAAGGTCTAGGTTCTGAAGCCTGAAAACCAAGGTTGAGAAGAGATGACGACCTAAGACCATGGCGGGTCCGATGTGCTCAGTGTGCGGCCAGCTCTCTGGGTGGGGACAGGAGGTCCAGGATCAAGCTGTGTCAGAAAGGGCATTAGTGCCCAGGTCAGCCTATATATTTAGGGTACAGCCGAATTGCGTGCCCTGTTGATTCTCATTTGGTGTTCCTGGGTAGCCCCAGAGGGCAATGTTTTTCTTCTTCTGAGGGCAGGCAGAGTGCTGCATTGTAGTTCTGGATTGCCAAACTGGAGGGCATGTGGGCCAGTAGTCTGAGGAAGGAAGTCTGAGATCCCAAGTTAGGCCTAGGTTTCTGGGTGAGGACATGGCAGGCACAATCTACAGACCTGAATTGAGATCTCATGCATCTGAACTCAGGTCGAGGATCAGATGATCGCTCAGGTTGGACATTCTGTCCCTGATGGGCCCTTCAGACAGTGCATCAGTCTTCGGGTCTGAGTGAAAGGAGGTGCACAGATGGGCACAGATTGCCCCTGTTTGTCCTGGGAAGCCACAAATATTGGAATGGCCTCAGGGACTTTGGATGTTTATCCTTTTAGTAGGGTTGTGGCCATTGGAATGGGCAGATACAATTCCCTTGGAGAGGTCAAGCACAGTCGTCATGTTTGGCTCCAGGGGTCTGAGCCTGTAGGGTGCGTAGGACAGGGCTGTGTGGACCGTTGTCTGAAAACACAAGCTCGGCTTATGTTTCGGGTCCTAGGTATGGCAAGACTGATCTACAGACCATGAGGAGAACTCTAGGGATATGAAAAAAGGGCCAGTGTGAGGCTCTTCCTCAAGTTTTTGTCTCTGGATATCCTGTCACTCATGATCGTGAAATTTCCGGGTGACTTCATGGGAAATGGACGAGTCTTACTCTCTGGGGGTTTGGCCCCGTCCAAAGAGTTTGGGGTCATTCAATGGGATGGAAGAAGTCGTTGATCTGTTGTTGTTAATTTGTTTTGTTTTGTTTCTCAACCTCAGGTGTCCCACCAAATGAGGGATTCTCGAGTAGAGTGCGGGTAGGGGCGACTGGACAACCAGAAATCTGGTTAAAAATTGGGTCCTAGGGACATGTCAAGCCCATTATGACATCTAATGGTCCAGCCCCTGAGAGGACGTACTAGAGGACAGGACTCACGCTGAGGGTCACAATGCGTGTTTATGCCATCGTCGCACTCATGAATGGACGGGGCCTCAGGGTGAATGCTAGTTTCTCCTACACTGAACGTTGGACAACATGCCAACCACAAGGTTTCTTGCCATGGGTAAGGAAGAGTTCTGATTTCTGCATCACAGTCAACCCTGGGCAGTGATTGGAGATAAAGTCTAGGTTCTGAAGCCTGAAAACTGAGGTAGGGAAGAGATGATGACCCAAGGCCATGGCGGGTCTGATGTGCTCAGTGTGCGGTCAGCTGTCTGGTGTTGTTCACGAATACCGGGCTCAGTTTGTCAGACAGTGCATTAGTGCCCAGGTTAGACTGTATATTTTGGATGCATTCGAATGCCGTGTAGGTACTTATCTGAAGAACTCTTCAGGATATGAAGAATGAGCGATTCTGATGCGCATGCTCAGGCTTTGGTCTCTTGATTTTGTATCAGCGATGGCCGTGGAATTTTGGGGATGCCTCATGGGCTATGGACAAATCTTGTTCTCTGTGGACTTGGCCAGATCCCAATTGTTTTCCGTCAATCTGTGGGATGGGCGGACTCCTTTCAGGTTTGTTACCACAGGTGTCCCACCAAAAGAGGAATTCCAAAGCAGAGCCCTGGGGAAGAGTGAAGGGACAACCCGAACTATGGTTAAAAATTGGGGCCTAGGGGCATGGAAAGCCCAATATGCTATCTCTCCATCCCGCCACTGAGAGGCCTTACATGAGGACTGGCCTAGGCTGAGGGTCACAATGTGTGTTTGTGACCAATGTGGCCCGCAATCATGGGCGGGGCCTCATATCCAGACTGGTTTCAAGTACACTGAACCTTGGACAACATGCCAACCACAGGGTTTCTTGCCATGGGGAATGAGTTCTGATTTCTAAATCATTTTCAAACCCGGGCCGTGATTGGAGGTAAGGTCTAGGTTCTGAAGCCTGAAAACCGAGGTTGACAAGAGATGAGGACGTAAGGCCATGACGGGTCCGATGAATTCAGTGTGAGGCCAGCTGTCTGGGTGGGGCCAGGAGGTCCAGGATCAAGCTGTGTCAGAAAGGGCATTAGTGCCCAGGTCAGCCTATATATTTCGGGTACAGCGGAATACTGTGCAAGTTGATCCTCATTTGGTCTTCCTGGGTAGTCCCAGAGGGCAATGTTTTTCTTCTGGAAGGCAGGCAGAGTGCTGCATTGTAGTTCTGGATTGCCAAACTGGAGGGCTTGTGGGCCAGTACACTGAGGACAGAAGTCTGAGAACCCAAGCTAGGCCTAGGTTTCTGGGTGAGGATATGGCAGGCACAATCTACAGACCTGAATCGAGATCTCGTGCATCTGAGGTCAGGGCGAGGATCAGACGATCGCTCAGGTTGGACATTCTGTCCCTGATGGCCCCTTCTTGAAGGGGGGGTGGATCACGAGGCCATGGGGGTTTTCCCACGATGGGAGTTGTGAGAAGCTCCCAACTGCAAAGAAATTCTGCAGGACAATTGAGTCCTGTTGTTTGGCTCCAGGACAACGATTCCGAGCAGGGTTCTTAGGATGGATGGCTTGGTAGCACACCTCACATTCCAATTGTCTCCAAGCAACAAGACAGGTTAGATCTGCAGATCTCGGGGAGCAACCGAGGAGGCTGAGTTGAAATGGATTCTCCCGTGGATGTGTCCTAATATGATTTTTTGTCTATGGAGACCTTGGAATGAAGTGGTGGCCCTGGGGCCCTGAAGGGTTCTCCTAAAGAGAGGCTTTCACACAGCTCCATTGTGCAAGTTTCCCATGTGTAGATGAGATTTGTTCTGATGGGTGAGTCAAGAAACAGCCATATGCTGTTATTGAAATCCAGGCCTCTGAGGAGCGATGCCTGGAAACCAAAGCAATGGATCCGATAGGTGCTTAGGGGCCTGTTCTTTCCTTTATACTTCTGGGGATATCATTCTTCGGGTCTGAGTGAGAGGAGGTGCTCAGATGGGCTCAGATTGCCCCTGTTTGTCCTGGGAAGCCACAAATATTGGGATGGCCTCAGGGACTTTGGAGGTTTATCATATTAGTAGGGTTGTGGCTATTGGAATGGGCACATATAATTCCCTGGGAGAGGTCAAGAACAGTCGTCATGCTTGGCTCCAGGGGCCTGAGCCTGTAGGGTGTGTAGGACAGGGCTGTTTGGACAGTTTTCTGAAAACACAATCTCGGCTTATGTTTCGTGTCATATGCATGGCAGGACTGATCAACAGACCATGAGGAGAACTCTTCGGGATATGTAAAAAGGGCGAGTGTGAGGCTCTTGCTCAAGTTTTTGTCTCTGGATATCGTGTCACTCATGGTCGTGAAATTTCCGGGTGACTTCATGGGAAATGGACGAGTCTTACTCTCTGGGGGTTTGCCCCCATCCAAAGAGTTTGGGGTCATTCTGTGGGATGGAAGAATTCCGTTGCTCTGTTGTTTTTGATTTGTTTTGTTTTGTTTTTCAACCTCAGGTGTCCCAACAAATGAGGGATTCCAAGGTAGAGTCCTGGGGAGGGGCGACTTGTCAACCAGAAATCTGGTTAAAAATTGGGGCCTAGTGACATGTCAAGCCCATTATGACATCTAATGGTCCAGCCACTGAGAGGACGTCCTAGAGGACAGGACTCACGCTGAGGGTCACAATGCGTGTTTATGCACTCGTCGCACTCAAGAATGGGCGGGGCCTCAGGGTGAATGCTGGTTTCTCCTACACTGAACTTTGGACTACATGCCAACCACAAGGTTTCTTGCCATGGGTAAGGAAGAGTTCTGATTTCTGCATCACAGTCAACCCTGGGCAGTGATTGGAGATAAGGTCTAGGTTCTGAAGGGCTGAAAACTGAGGTAGGGAAGAGATGATGACCTAAGCCATGGCTAGTCTGATGTGTTCCGTGTGCGGTCAGCTGTCTGGGTGTTGGTCACGAGGTCCGGGCTCAGGTTGTCAGACAGTGCATTAGTGCCCAGGGTTAGACTATATATTTTGGGTGCATTCGAGTGTCGTGTAGGTTCTTATCTGAAGAACTCTTCAGGATATGAAGAATGAGCGAGTCTAAGGCGCGTGCTCAGGCTTTTGTCTCTGGATTTTGTATCAGCGATGATCGTGGAATGTTGGGGAGGCGTCATGGGCCAAGGACGAATCTTGGTCTCTGTGGACTTGGCCCGATCCCAATTGTTTTCCGTCAATCTGTGGGATGGGAGGAATCCTTTCAGGTTTGTTACCTCAGGTGTCCCACAAAAGAGGAATTCCAAAGCAGAGTCCTGGGGAAGAGTGAAGGGACAACCCGAACTATGGTTAAAAATTGGGGCCTAGGGGCATGGCAAGCCCAATATGCTGACTCTCCATCCAGCGACTGAGAGGCCTTACCTGAGAACTGGGCTCAGGCAGAGGTTCACAATGTGTGTTTGTGACCAATGTGGCCCACAAGCATGGGCGGGGCCTCATGAGCCACACTGGTTTCAAATACAGTGAACCTTGTACAACATGCCAAAAACAAGGTTTCTTGCCATGGGGAAAGAGTTCTGATTTCTGCATCCTTTTCAAACGCTTGCCGTGATTGGAGATAAGGTCTATGTTCTGAAGCCTGAAAGCCGAGGTTGACAAGAGATGATGACTTAAGACCATGATGGGTCCGAAGTGCTCAGTGTGCGGCCAGCTGACTGGGTAGGGCCAGGAGGTCCAGGATCAGGCTGCGACAGAAAGGGCATTAGTGCCCAGGTCAGCCTATATATTTGGGGTACAGCCGAATGGCGTGCCCCGTTGATCCTCATTTGGGGTTCCTGGGCAGCCCCAGAGGGCAATGTTTTTCTTCTGGAGGGCAGGCAGAGTGCTGCATTATAGTTCTGGATTGCCAAACTGGAGGGCTCGTGGGCCAGTACACTGAGGACGGAAGTCTGAGAACCCAAGCTAGGCCTAGGTTTCTGGGTGAGGATATGGCAGGCACAATCTACAGACCTGAATCGAGATGTCGTGCATCTGAAGTCAGGGCGAGGATCCGACGATCGTTCAGGTGGACATTCTGTCCCTGATGGCCCCTTCTTGAAGGGGGGGTGGATCACGAGGCCATGGGGGTTTTCCCACGATGGGAGTTGTGAGAAGCTCCCAACTGCTTAGATTCTTCTGCAGGACAATTGAGTCCTGTTGGTTGGCTCCAGGACAAGGATTCCGAGCAGGGTGCTAAGGATGGATGGCTGGGTAGCCCACCTCACATTCCAATTGTCTCCAAGCAACAAGACAGGTTAGATCTGCTGGATCTGGGGGAGCAACGGAGGAGGCTGAGTTTAAATGGAGTCTCCCGTCGATGTGTCCTAATATGATTTTGTGTCTATGGAGACCTTGGAATGTAGCGGTGGCACTGGGGCCCTGAAGGGTTCTACTAAAGAGAGGCTTTCACACAGCTCCATCGTGCAAGTTTCCCATGTGTAGATGAGATTTGTTCTGATGGGTGAGTCAATAAACAGCCATATGCTGTTATTGAAATCCAGGCCTCTGAGGAGCGAAGCCTGGAAACCAAAGCAATGGATCCGATAGGTGCCTGGGGCCTGTTTGTTCCTTTTTAACTGTGGGGACATCATTCTACGGGTCTGAGTGCAGGTAGGTGCTCAGATGGGCCCAGATTACCCCTGTTTGTCCTAGGAAGCCCCAAATATTGGGATGGCTTCAGGGATTTTGGAGGTTTATCCTATTAGTAGGGTTCTGGCCATTGGAATGGGAACATACAATTCCCTTGGAGAGGGCAAGCACAGTCGTCAGATTTGGCTCCAGGGGCCTGAGCATGTAGGGTGTGTAGGCCAGGGCTCTTTGGACAGTTGTCTGAAAACACAAACTCGGCTTATGTTTCGGGTCATAGGTATGGCAGGACTGATCTACAGACCATGAGGATAACACTTCGGGATATGAAAAAAGGGCGAGTGTGAGGCTCTTGCTCAAGTTTTTGTCTCTGGATATCGTGTCACTCATGGTCGTGAAATTTCCGGGTGACTTCATGGGAAATGGACGAGTCTTACTCTCTTGGGGTTTGGCCCCGTCCAAAGAGTTTGGGGTCATTCTGTGGGATGGAAGAAATCCGTTGTTCTGTTGTTGTTGATTTGTTTTGTTTTGTTTTTCAACCTCAGGTGTCCCACCAAATGAGGGATTCCAGAGTAGAGCCCTGGGCGGGGCGACTGGACAACCAGAAATCTGGTTAAAAATTGGGGCCTAGGGACATGTCAATCCCATTATGACATCTAATGGTCCAGCCACTGAGAGGACGTACTAGAGGACAGGACTCACGCTGAGGGTCACAATGCGTGTTTATGCCCTCGTCGCACTCAAGAATGGGCGGGGCCTCAGGCTGAATGCTGGTTTCTCCTACACTGAACGTTGGACAACTTGCCCACCAGAAGGTTACTTGCCATGGGTAAGGAAGAGTTCTGATTTCTGCATCACAGTCACCCCTGGGCAGTGATTGGAGATAAGGTCTATGGTTCTGAATCCTGAAAACTGAGCTAGGGAACAGATCATGACCTAAGGCCATGGCGGGTCTGATGTGCTCAGTGTGCGGTCAGCTGTCTAGGTGTTGGTCACGAGTTCCGGGCTCAGATTGTCAGACAGTGCATTAGTGCCCAGGTTAGACTATATTTTGGGTTCATTCGAGTGCCGTGTACGTTCTTATTTGAAGAACTCTTCAGGATATGAAGAATGAGCGAGTCTGAGGCGCGTGCTCAGGCTTTTGTCTCTGGATTTTGTATCAGCGATGGCCGTGGAATGTTGTTGGGAGGCCTCATGGGCCATGAACAAACCTTGCTATCTGTGCACTTGGCCCGATCCCAATTATTTTTCGTCAATCTGTGGGACGGGAGGACTTCTTTCAAGTTTGTTACCTCAGGTGTCCCCACAAAAAGAGGAATTCCAAAGGAGAGCCCTGGGGAAGAGTGAAGGGACAACCTGAACTATGGTTAAAAATTGAGGCCTAGGGGCATGGCAAGCCCAATATGCTGTCTCTCCATCCAGCCACTGAGAGGCCTTACATGAGGCTGGGCTCAGGCTGAGGGTCACAATGTGTGTTTGTGACCAATGTGGCCCGCAAGCATGGGCCGGTCCTCATGGGCAACACTGGTTTCAACTACACTGAACCTTGGACAACATGCCATCCACAAGGTTTCTTGCCATGGGGAAAGAGTTCTGTTTTCTGCATCATTTTCAAACCCGGGCTGTGATTGGAGATAAGGTCTATGTTCTGAATCCTGAAAACCGAGTTTGAGAAGAGATGACGACCTAAGGCCATGACGGGTTCGATGTGCTCAGAGTGCAGCCAGCTGTCTAGGTGGGCCCGGAGTTCCAGGATCAGGCTGTGTCAGAAAGGGCATTAGTGCCCAGGTCAGCCTATATATTTGGGGTACAGCCGAATGGCGTGCAGGTTGCTCCTCATTTGGGGTTTCAGTGTAGCCCCAAAGGGCAATGTTTTTCTTCTGGAGGGCAGGCAGAGTGCTGCTTTGTAGTTCTGGATTGCCAAAGTGGAGGGCTTGTGGGCCAGTAGTCTGAGGACGGAAGTCTGAGAACCCAAGCTAGGCCTAGGTTTCTGGGTGAGGATATGGCAGGCACAATCTACAGACCTGAATCGAGATCTCGTGCATCTGAAGTCAGGGCGAGGATCAGCCGAACGCTCAGATTGGACATTCTGTCCCTGATGGCCCCTTCTTGAAGGGGGGGTGGATCACGAGGCCATGCGGGTTTTCCCACGAAGGGAGTTGTGAGAAGCTCCCAACTGCTTAGATTCTTCTGCAAGACAATTGAGTCCTGTTGGTTGGCTCCAGGACAAGGATTCCGAGCAGGGTGTTAAGGATGGATGCCTGGGTAGCCCATCTCGCATTCCAATTGTCTCCAAGCAACAAGACAGGTTAGATCTGCTGGATATGGGGGTCAACGGAGGAGGCTGAGTTTAAATGGACTCTCCTGTCGATGTGTCCTAATATGATTTTGTGTCTATGGAGACCTTGGAATGAAGCGGTGGCACTGGGGCCCTGAAGGGTTCTACTAAAGAGAGGCTTTCACACAGCTCCATCGTGCAAGTTTCCCATGTGTAGATGAGATTTGTTCTGATGGGTGAGTCAAGAAACAGCCATATGCTGTTATTGAAATCCAGGACTCTGAGGAGAGATGCCTGGAAACCAAAGCAATGGATCCGATAGGTGCCTGGAACCTGTTTGTTCCTTTTTACTGTGGGGACATCATTCTACGGGTCTGAGTGCAGGTAGGTGCTCAGATGGGCCCAGATTGCCCCTGTTTGTCCTGGGAAGCCCCAAATATTGGGATGGCCTCAGGGATTTTGGAGGTTTATCCTATTAGTAGGGTTGTGGCCATTGGAATGGGAACATACAATTCCCTTGGAGAGGGCAAGCACAGTCGTCAGGTTTGGCTCCAGGGGCCTGAGCCTGTAGGGTGTGTAGGCAAGGGCTCTTTGGACAATGTCTGAAAACACAAACTCGGCTTATGTTTCGGGTCATAGGTATGGCAGGACTGATCTACAGACCATGAGGAGAACACTTCGGGATATGAAAAAAGGGCGAGTGTGAGGCTCTTGCTCACGTTTTTCTTTCTGGATATCGTGTCAGACATGGTCGTGAAATTTCCGGGTGACTTCATGGGAAATGGACGTGTCTTACTCCCTGGGGGTTTGGCCTCCTCCAAAGAATTTGGGGTCATTCTGTGGGATGGAAGAAATCCGTTGTTCTGTTGTTGTTGATTTGTTTTGTTTTGTTTTTCAACCTCAGGTGTCAAACCAAATGAGGGATTCCAGAGTAGAGCCCTGGGCGGGGCGACTGGACAACCAGATATCTGGTTTAAAATTGGGGCCTAGGGACATGTCAAGCCCATTATGACATCTAATGGTCAAGCCACTGAGAGGACTTACTAGAGGACAGGACTCACGCTGAGGGTCACAATGCGTGTTTATGCCCTCGTCGCACTCAAGAATGGGCAGGGCCTCAGGGTGAATGCTGGTTTCTCCTACACTGAACGTTGGACAACTTGCCCACCAGAAGGTAACTTGCCATGGGTAAGGAAGAGTTCAGATTTCTGCATCACAGTCACCCCTGGGCAGTGATTGGAGATAAGGTCTAGGTTCTGAAGCCTGAAAACCGAGGTTGAGAAGAGAGGACGACCTAAGGCCATGGTGGGTTCGATGTGCTCAGAGTGCGGCCAGCTGTCTGGGTGGGCCAGGAGTTCCAGGATCAGGCTTTTTCAGAAAGGGCATTAGTGCCCAAGTCAGCCTATATATTTGGGGTACAGCCGAATGGCGTGCAGGTTGCTCCTCATTTGGGGTTTCAGGGTAGCCCCAGAGGGCAATGTTTTTTCTTTCTGGATGGCAGGCAGAGTGCTGCATTGTAGTTCTGGATTGCCAAACTGCAGGGCTTGAGGGCCAGCAGTCTGAGGACGGAAGTTTGAGAAACCAAGCTAGGCCTAGGTTTCTGGATGAGGATATGGCAGGCACAATCTACAGACCTGAATCGAGATCTCGTGCTTCTGAAGTCAGGGCGAGGATCAGACGATCGCTCAGGTTGGACATTCTATCCCTGATGGCCCCTTCTTGAAGGGCGGGGGTGGATCACGAGGCCATGGGGGTTTTCCAACGATGGGAGTTGTGAGTAACTCCCACTGCAAAGATTCTTCTGCAGGACAATTGAAACCTTTGGTTGGCTCCAGGACAAGGATTCCGTGCAGGATTCTAAGGATGAATGGCTGGGTATCCCACCTCGCATTCCAATTGTCTCCAAGCAACAAGACAGGTTAGATCTGCTGGATCTGGGGGAGCAACGGAGGAGGCTGAGTTTAAATGGACTCTCCCGTGGATGTGTCCTAATATGATTTTGTGTCTATGGAGACCTTGGAATGAAGCAGTGGCACTGGGGCCCTGAAGGGTTCTCCTAAAGAGTCTTTCACGCAGCTCCATCGTGTAAGTTGCCCATGTGTAGATGAGATTTGTTCTGATGGGTGAGTCAAGAAACAGCCATATGCTGTTATTGAAATCCAGGACTCTGAGGAGAGATGACTTGAAACCAATGCAATGGATCCGATAGGTGCCTAGGGGCCTGTTCGTTCCTTTTTACCTCTGGGCACATCAGTCTTCGGCTCTGAGTGACAGTAGGTGCTCAGATGCGCCCAGAATGACCTTGTTTGTCCTTGGAAGCCACAAATATTGGGATGGCCTCAGGGATTTTGGAGGTTTATCCTATTAGTAGGGTTGTGGCCATGTGAATGGGAACATACAATTCCCTTGGAGAGGGGAAGCACAGTCGTCAGGTTTGGCTCCAGGGGCCAGAGCCTGTAGGGTGTGTAGGCCAGGGCTTTTTGGACAGTTGTTTGAAAACACAAACTCGGCTTATGTTTCGGGTCATAGGTATGGCAGGACTGATCTACAGACCATGAGGAGAACTCTTCGGGATATGAAAAAAGGGCGAGTGTGAGGCTCTTGCTCAAGTTTTTTGTCTCTGGATATCGTGTCACACATGGTCGTGAAATTTCCGGGTGACTTCATGGGAAATGTACGAGTCTTACTCTCTGGGGGTTTGGCCCCGTCCAAAGAGTTTTGGTGTCATTCTGTGGGATGGAAGAAGTCCGTTGTTCTGTTGTTGTTGATTTGTTTTGTTTTTTCAACTTCAGGTGTCCCACCAAATGAGGGATTCCAGAGTAGAGCCCTGGGGAGGGGCGACTGGACAACCAGAAATCTGGTTAAAAATTGGGGCCTAGGGACATGTCAAGCCCATTATGACATCTAATTGTCCAGCCACTGAGAGGACGTACTAGAGGACAGGACTCACGGTGAGGGTCACAATGGGTGTTATGCCCTCGTCGCACTCAAGGATGGGCGGGGCCTCAGGGTGAATGCTGGGTTTCTGCTACACTGAACGTTGGACAACATGCCAACCACAAGGTTTCTTGCCATGGGTAAGGAAGAGTTCTGATTTCTGCTTCACAGTCACCCCTGGGCAGTGATTGGAGATAAGGTCTAGGTTCTGAAGGCTGAAAAGTGAGGTAGGGAAGAGATGATGACCTAAGGCCATGGCGGGTCTGATGTGCTCAGTGTGCGGTCAGCTGTCTGTGTGTTGGTCACGAGGGTCCGGGCTCAGGTTGTCCGACAGTGCATTAGTGCCCAGGTTAGACTATATATTTTGGGTTCATTCGAGTGTCGTCTAGGTTCTTATCTGAAGAACTTTTCAGGATATGAAGAATGAGCAAGTCTGAGGCGCATGCTCAGGCTTTTTCTCTGGATATTGTATCAGCGATGGCCGTGGAATGTTGGGGAGGCCTCATGGGCCATGGACGCATCTTGCTCTCTGTGGATTTGGCCCGATCCCAATTGTTTTTCATCAATCTGTGGGATGGGACGACTCCTTTCAGGTTTGTTAACTCAGGTGTCCCACCAAAAGAGGAATTCCAAAGCAGATCCCTGGGGAAGAGTGAAGGGACAACCCGAACAATGGTTAAAAATTGGGGCCCAGGGGAATGGCAAGCCCAATATGCTGTCTCACCATCCAGCCACTGAGAGGCCTTACCTGAGGACTGGGCACAGGCTGAGGGTCACAATGTTTGTTTGTGACCAATGTGGCACGCAAGCATAGGCGGGGCCTCATGGGCCACACTGGTTTCAACTACACTGAACCTTGGACAACATGCCAACCACAAGGTTTCTTGCCATGGGGAAAGAGTTCTGATTTCTGCATCATTTTCAAACCCGGGCAGTGATTTGAGATAAGGTCTAGGTTCTGAAGCCTGAAAACCGAGGTTTAGACGAGATGACGTCCTTAGGCTATGGTGGGTCCGTTGTGCTCAGTTTGCGGCCAGCTGTCTGGTTGGGACCAGGAGGTCCAGGCTCAGCTGTGTCAGAAAGGGCATTAGTGCCCAGGTCAGCCTATATATTTGGGGTACAGCCGAATGGCTTGCAGGTTGATCCTCATTTGGGGTTTCTGGGTAGCCCCAGAGGGCAATTTATTTCTTCTGGAGGGCAGGCAGAGTGCTGCATTGTAGTCTGGATTGCCAAACTGGAGCTCTTGTGGGCCAGGATTCTGAGGACGGATGTCTGAGAATCCAAGAGAGGCCTAGGATTATGGGTGAGGGTAGGGCAGGCACAAATACAGGCCTGAATCGATATTTCGTGCATCTGAAGTCAGGGCGAGGATCAGACAATCGCTCAGGTTGGACATTCTGTCCCTGATGGGGTGGATCACGAGGCCATGGTTGTTTTCCCAAGATGGGAGTTGTGAGAAGCTCCCAACTGCAAAGATACTTCTGCAGGACAATTCAGACCTGTTGGTTGCCTCCAGGACAATTATTCTGAGCAGGGTTCTAAGGATGGATGGCTGGGTAGCCCACCTCGCATTCCAATTCTCGCCACGCAACAAGACAGGTTAGATCTGCTGGATCTGGGGGAGCAACCGATGAGGCTGAGTTGAAATGGACTCTCCCGTGGATGTGTCCTAATATGATTTTGCGTCTAAGGAGACCTTGGATTGAAGCGGTGGCACTGGGGCCCTGAAGGGTTCTCCTAAAGAGAGGCTTTCACACAGCTCCATCGTGCAAGTTTCCCATGTGTAGATGAGATTTGTTCTGATGGGTGAGTCGTGAAACAGCCATATGCTATTATTGAAATCCAGGCCTCTGAGGAGAGATGCCTGGAAGCCAAACCAATGGATCCGATAGGTGCCTAGGGGCCGGTTCGTTCCTTTTTACCTCTGGGGACATCAGTCTACGGGACTGAGCGCCGGTAGGTGCTCAGATGGGCCCAGATTGCCCCTGTTTATCCTGGGAAGCCACAAATATTGGGATGGCCTCAGGGACTTTGGAGGTTTATCCTATTAGTAGGGTTGTGGCCATTGGAATGGGCACATACAATTCCCTTGGAGAGGGCAAGCACAGTCGTCAGGTTTGGCTCCAGGGGCCAGAGCCTGTAGGGTGTGTAGGCCAGGGCTGTTTGGACAGTTGTCTGAAAACACAAACTCGGCTTATGTTTCCGGTCATAGGTATGGCAGGACTGATCTACAGACCATGAGGGGAACATTTCGGGATATGAAAAAAGGGCGAGTGTGAGGCTCTTGCTCAAGTTTTTCTTTCTGGATATCGTGTCAGTCATGGTCGTGAAATTTCCGGGTGACTTCATGGGAAATAGACGTGTCTTACTCCCTGGGGGTTTGGCCTCCTCCAAAGAGTTTCGGTCATTCTGTGGGATGGAAGAAGTCCGTTTTTTCTGTTGTTGATGATTGGTTTTCTTTTGATTTTCAAACTCAGGTGTCAAAACAAAAGAGGGATTCCAGAGTAGAGCCCTCGGCAGGGGCGACTGGATATCCAGAAATCTGGTTAAAAATTGGAGCCTAGGGACATGTCAAGACCATTATGATATCTAATGGTCCAGCCACTGAGAGGACGTACTAGAGGACACGACTCACGCTGAGGGTCACAATGCGTGTTTATGCCCTCGTCGCACTCAAGAATGGGCGGGGCCTCAGGGTGAATGCTGGTTTCTCCTACACTGAACTTTGGACTACATGCCAACCACAAGGTTTCTTGCCATGGGTATGGAAGAGTTCTGATTTCTGCATCACAGTCACCCCAGTGCAGTGACTGGAAATAAGGTCTAGGTTCTGAAGGCTGAAAACTGAGGTAGGAAGAAGAGATGATGACCTAAGGCCAGGGCGGGTCTGATGTGCTCAGTGTGCGGTCAGCTGTCTGTGTGTTGGTCACGAGGTCAGGCTCAGGTCGTCAGACAGTGCATTAGTGCCCAGGTTAGACTATATATTTTGGGTGCCTTCGAGTGCCGTGTAGGTTCTTATCTGAAGAACTCTTCAGGATATGAAGAATGAGTGAGTCTGAGGCGCGTGCTCAGGCTTTTGTCTCTGGATTTTTTATCAGCGATGGCCGTGGAATGTTGGGGAGGCCTCATGGGCCATGGATGCATCTTGCTCTCTGTGGATTTGCCCCGATCACAATTGTTTTTTTTTCGTCAATCTGTGGGATGGGAGGACTCCTTTCAGGTTTGTTACCTCAGGTGTCCCACCAAAAGAGGAATTCCAAAGCAGAGCCCTGGGGAAGAGTGAAGGGACAACCCGAACTATGGTTAAAAATTGGGGCCTAGGGGAATTGCAAGCCCAATTGCTGTCTCTCCATCCAGCCACTGAGAGGCCTTACCTGAGGACTGGGCTCAGGCTGAGGGTCACAATGTGTGTTGGTGACCAATGTGGCCCGCAAGCATAGGCTGGGCCTCATGGGCCACACTGGTTTCAACTACACTGAACCTTGGACAACATGCCAACCACAAGGTTTCTTGCCATGGGGAAAGAGTTCTGATTTCTGCATCATTTTCAAACCCGGGCCGTGATTGGAGATAAGGTCTTGGTTCTGAAGCCTGAAAACCGAGGTTGAGAAGAGATGACGACCTAAGGCCATGGCGGGTCCGATGTGCTCAGTGTGTAGCCAGCTGTCTGGGTGGGGCCAGGAGGTCCAGGCTCAGGCTGTGTCAGAAAGGGCATTAGTGCCCTGGACAGCCCTTATATTTGGGGTACAGCAAAATGGCGTGCAGGTTGATCCTCTTTTGTGGTTTCTGGGTAGCACCAGAGGGCAATGTTTTTCTTCTAGTGGGCAGGCAGAGTGCTGCATGTAGTTCTGGATTGCCAAACTGGAGGGCTTGTGGGGCAGCAGTCTGAGGACGGAAGTCTGAGAACCCAAGCTAGGCCTAGGTTTCTGGGTGAGGATATGGCACGCACAATCTACAGACCTGAATCGAGGTCTCGTGCATCTGAAGTCAGGGTGAGGATCAGACGATCGCTCAGGTTGGACATTCTGTCCCTGATGGCCCCTTCTTGAAGGGGGGGTGGATCACGAGGCCATGGGTGTTTTCCCACGATGGGAGTTGTGAGAAGATCCCAACTGCAAAGATTCTTCTGCAGGGCAATTAAGACCTGTTGGTTGGCTCCAGGACAACAATTCCGAGCTAGGTTCTAAGGATGAATGGCTGGGTAAGCCACCTCGCATTCCAATTATCTCCAAGCAACAAGACAGGTTAGATCTGCTGGATAAGGGGGAGCAACCGAGGAGGCTGAATTGAAATGGACTCCTCCGTGGATATGTCCTAATATGATTGTGTGTCTATGGAGACCTTGGAATGAAGCGGTGGCACTGGGGCCCTGAAGGGTTCTCCTAAAGAGAGGCTTTCACACAGCTCCATTGAGCAAGTTTCCCATGTGTAGATGAGATTTGTTCTGATGGGTGAGTCAAGAAACAGCCATATGCTGTTATTGAAATCCAGGCCTCTGAGGAGAGATGCCTGGAAACCAAAGAAATGGATCCGTCAGGTGACTAGTGGCCTGTTCGTTCCTTTTTACTTCTGGGGACATCATTCTACGGTTCTGAGTGCCGGTAGTTTCTCAGATGGGCCCAGATTGCCCCTGTTTGTCCTGGGAAGCCACCACTATTGGGATGGCCTCAGGGACTTTGGAGGTTTATCCTATAAGTAGGGTTGCGGCCATTGGAATGGGCACATACAATTCCATTGGAGAGGGCAAGCACAGTCCTCAGGTTTGGCTCCAGGGGCCTGAGCATGTAGGGTGTGTATGCCAGGGCTGTTTGGACAGTTGTCTGAAAACACAAACTCAGCTTATGTTTCGGGTCATAGGTATGGCAGGACTGAACAACAGACTATGAGGAGAACTCTTCGGGATATGAAAAAAGGGCGAGTGTGAGGCTCTTGCTCAAGTTTTTGTCTGTGAATATCGTGTCACACATGGTCGTGAAATTTCCGGGTGACTTCATGGGAAATGGACGAGTCTTACTCTCCGGGGGTTTGGCCACATCCAAAGAGTTTGGGGTCATTCTGTGGGATGGAAGAAGTCCGTTGTTCTGTTGTTGTTGATTTGTTTTGTTTTGTTTTTCAACCTCAGGTGTCCCACCAAATGAGGGATTCCAGAGTAGAGCCCTGGGGAGGGGCGACTGGACAACCAGAAATCTGGTTAAAAATTGGGGGCCTAGGGACATGTCATGCCCATTATGACATCTAATGGTCCAGCCACTGAGGACGTACTAGAGGACAGGACTCACGGTGAGGGTCACAATGCGTGTTTATGCCCTCGTGGCACTCAAGGATGGGCGGGGCCTCAGGGTGAATGCTGGTTTCTCCTACACTGAACGTTGGACAACAAGCTAACCACAAGGTTTCTTTCCATGGGTAAGGAAGAGTTCTGATTTCTGCATCACCGTCACCCCTGGGCAGTGATTGGAGATAAGGTCTTGGTTCTGAAGGCTGAAAAGTGAGGTAGGGAAGAGATGATGACCTAAGGCCATGGCGGGTCTGATGTGCTCAGTGTGCGGTCAGCTGTCTGTGTGTTGGTCACGAGGTCCGGGCTCAGGTTGTCCGACAGTGCATTAGTTCCCAGGTTAGACTATACATTTTGGGTGCATTCGAGTGTCGTGTAGGTTCTTATCTGAAGAACTTTTCAGGATATGAAGAATGAGCGAGTCTGAGGCGCATGCTCAGGCTTTTTCTCTGGATATTGTATCAGCGATGGCCGTGGAATGTTGGGGAGGCCTCATGGGCCATGGACGCATCTTGCTCTCTGTGGATTTGGCCCGATCCCAATTGTTTTTCGTCAATCTGTGGGATGGGAGGACTCCTTTCAGGTTTGTTACCTCAGGTGTCCCACCAAAAGATGAATTCCAAAGCAGAGCCCTGGGGAAGAGTGAAGGGACAACCCGAACTATGGTTAAAAATTGGGGCCTAGGGGAATGGCAAGCCCAATATGCTGTCTCTCCATCCAGCCACTGAGAGGCCTTGCCCGAGGACTGGGCATAGGCTGAGGGTCACAATGTGTGTTTGTGACCAATGTGGCCCGCAAGCATGGGCGGGGCCTCATGGGCCACACTGGTTTCAACTACACTGAAACTTGTACAACATGCCAACCACAAGGTTTCTTGCCATGGGGAAAGAGTTCTGATTTCTGCATCATTTTCAAACCCGGGCCGTGATTGGAGATAAGGTCTAGGTTCTGAAGCCTGAAAACCGAGGTTGAGATGAGATGACGTCCTAAGGCCATGGTGGGTCCGATGTGCTCAGTTTGCGGCCAGCTGTCTGGGTGGGACCAGGAGGTCCAGGCTCAGCTGTGTCAGAAACGGCATTAGTGCCCAGGTCAGCCTATATATTTGGGGTACAGCTGAATGGCGTGTAGGTTGATCCTCATTTGGGGTTTCTGGGTAGCCCCATAGGGCAATGTTTTTCTTCTGGAGGGTAGGCAGAGTGGTGCATTGTAGTTTGGATTGCCAAACTGGAGGGACTGTGGGCCAGGAGTCTGAGGACGGATGTCTTAGAACCCAAGCTAGGCCTTGGATTCTGGGTGAGGGTATGGCAGGCACAATCTACAGGACTGAATCGATATCTCGTGCATCTGAAGTCAGGGCGAGGATCAGACAATCGCTCAGGTTGGACATTCTGTCCCTGATGGCCCCTTCTTGAATGGGGGCTCGATCACGAGGCCATGGGGGTTTTCCCACGATGGGAGTTGTGAGAAGTTCCCAAATGCAATGATTCTACTGTAGGACAATTGAGACCTGTTGGTTGGCTCCAGGACAACGTTTCTGAGCATGGTTCTAAGGATGGATGGCTGGGTAGCCCACCACGCATTCCAATTTTCTCCACGCAACAAGACAGGTTAGATCTGCTGGATCTGGGGGAGCAACCGAGGAGGCTGAGTTGAAATGGACTCTCCCGTGGATGTGTCCTAATATGATTTTGCGTCTAAGGAGACCTTGGATTGAAGCGGTGGCACTGGGGCCCTGAAGGGTTCTCCTAAAGAGAGGCTTTCACACAGCTCCATCGTGCAAGTTTCCCATGTGTAGATGAGATTTGTTGTGATGGGTGAGTCAAGAAACAGCCATATGCTGTTATTGAAATCCAGGCCTCTGAGGAGAGATGCCTGGAAGCCAAACCAATGGATCCGATAGGTGCCTAGGGGCCGGTTCGTTCCTTTTTACCTCTGGGGACATCAGTCTACGGGACTGAGCGCCGGTAGGTGCTCAGATGGGCCCAGATTGCCCCTGTTTATCCTGGGAAGCCACAAATATTGGGATGGCCTCAGGGACTTTGGAGGTTTATCCTATTAGTAGGGTTGTGGCCATTGGAATGGGCACATACAATTCCCTTGGAGAGGGCAAGCACAGTCGTCAGGTTTGGCTCCAGGGGCCAGAGCCTGTAGGGTGTGTAGGCCAGGGCTGTTTGGACAGTTGTCTGAAAACACAAACTCGGCTTATGTTTCCGGTCATAGGTATGGCAGGACTGATCTACAGACCATGAGGGGAACATTTCGGGATATGAAAAAAGGGCGAGTGTGAGGCTCTTGCTCAAGTTTTTCTTTCTGGATATCGTGTCAGACATGGTCGTGAAATTTCCGGGTGACTTCATGGGAAATAGACGTGTCTTACTCCCTGGGGGTTTGGCCTCCTCCAAAGAGTTTCGGTCATTCTGTGGGATGGAAGAAGTCCGTTTTTCTGTTGTTGATGATTGGTTTTCTTTTGATTTTCAAACTCAGGTGTCAAAACAAAAGAGGGATTCCAGAGTAGAGCCCTCGGCAGGGGCGACTGGATATCCAGAAATCTGGTTAAAAATTGGAGCCTAGGGACATGTCAAGACCATTATGATATCTAATGGTCCAGCCACTGAGAGGACGTACTAGAGGACACGACTCACGCTGAGGGTCACAATGCGTGTTTATGCCCTCGTCGCACTCAAGAATGGGCGGGGCCTCAGGGTGAATGCTGGTTTCTCCTACACTGAACTTTGGACTACATGCCAACCACAAGGTTTCTTGCCATGGGTATGGAAGAGTTCTGATTTCTGCATCACAGTCACCCCAGTGCAGTGACTGGAAATAAGGTCTAGGTTCTGAAGGCTGAAAACTGAGGTAGGGAAGAGATGATGACCTAAGGCCAGGGCGGGTCTGATGTGCTCAGTGTGCGGTCAGCTGTCTGTGTGTTGGTCACGAGGTCAGGCTCAGGTCGTCAGACAGTGCATTAGTGCCCAGGTTAGACTATATATTTTGGGTGCCTTCGAGTGCCGTGTAGGTTCTTATCTGAAGAACTCTTCAGGATATGAAGAATGAGTGAGTCTGAGGCGCGGGCTCAGGCTTTTGTCTCTGATTTTTTTTTATCATGGCGATGGCCGTGGAATGTTGGGGAGGCCTCATGTGCCATGGATGCATCTTGCTCTCTGTGGATTTGCCCCGATCACAATTGTTTTTCGTCAATCTGTGGGATGGGAGGACTCCTTTCAGGTTTGTTACCTCAGGTGTCCCACCAAAAGAGGAATTCCAAAGCAGAGCCCTGGGGAAGAGTGAAGGGACAACCCGAACTATGGTTCAAAATTGGGGCCTAGGGGAATTGCAAGCCCAATTGCTGTCTCTCCATCCAGCCACTGAGAGGCCTTACCTGAGGACTGGGCTCAGGCTGAGGGTCACAATGTGTGTTGGTGACCAATGTGGCCCGCAAGCATAGGCTGGGCCTCATGGGCCACACTGGTTTTCAACTACACTGAACCTTGGACAACATGCCAACCACAAGGTTTCTTGCCATGGGGAAAGAGTTCTGATTTCTGCATCATTTTCAAAACCCGGGCCGTGATTGGAGATAAGGTCTTGGTTCTGAAGCCTGAAAACCGAGGTTGAGAAGAGATGACGACCTAAGGCCATGGCGGGTCCGATGTGCTCAGTGTGTAGCCAGCTGTCTGGGTGGGGCCAGGAGGTCCAGGCTCAGGCTGTGTCAGAAAGGGCATTAGTGCCCTGGACAGCCCTTATATTTGGGGTACAGCAAAATGGCGTGCAGGTTGATCCTCTTTTGTGGTTTCTGGGTAGCACCAGAGGGCAATGTTTTTCTTCTAGTGGGCAGGCAGAGTGCTGCATGTAGTTCTGGATTGCCAAACTGGAGGGCTTGTGGGGCAGCAGTCTGAGGACGGAAGTCTGAGAACCCAAGCTAGGCCTAGGTTTCTGGGTGAGGATATGGCACGCACAATCTACAGACCTGAATCGAGGTCTCGTGCATCTGAAGTCAGGGTGAGGATCAGACGATCGCTCAGGTTGGACATTCTGTCCCTGATGGCCCCTTCTTGAAGGGGGGTTGGATCATGAGGCCATGGGTGTTTTCCCACGATGGGAGTTGTGAGAAGATCCCAACTGCAAAGATTCTTCTGCAGGGCAATTAAGACCTGTTGGTTGGCTCCAGGACAACAATTCTGAGCTAGGTTCTAAGGATGAATGGCTGGGTAAGCCACCTCGCATTCCAATTATCTCCAAGCAACAAGACAGGTTAGATCTGCTGGATAAGGGGGAGCAACCGAGGAGGCTGAATTGAAATGGACTCCTCCGTGGATATGTCCTAATATGATTGTGTGTCTATGGAGACCTTGGAATGAAGCGGTGGCACTGGGGCCCTGAAGGGTTCTCCTAAAGAGAGGCTTTCACACAGCTCCATTGAGCAAGTTTCCCATGTGTAGATGAGATTTGTTCTGATGGGTGAGTCAAGAAACAGCCATATGCTGTTATTGAAATCCAGGCCTCTGAGGAGAGATGCCTGGAAACCAAAGAAATGGATCCGTCAGGTGACTAGTGGCCTGTTCGTTCCTTTTTACTTCTGGGGACATCATTCTACGGTTCTGAGTGCCGGTAGTTTCTCAGATGGGCCCAGATTGCCCCTGTTTGTCCTGGGAAGCCACCACTATTGGGATGGCCTCAGGGACTTTGGAGGTTTATCCTATAAGTAGGGTTGCGGCCATAGGAATGGGCACATACAATTCCATTGGAGAGGGCAAGCACAGTCCTCAGGTTTGGCTCCAGGGGCCTGAGCATGTAGGGTGTGTATGCCAGGGCTGTTTGGACAGTTGTCTGAAAACACAAACTCAGCTTATGTTTCTGGTCATAGGTATGGCAGGACTGAACAACAGACTATGAGGAGAACTCTTCGGGATATGAAAAAAGGGCGAGTGTGAGGCTCTTGCTCAAGTTTTTGTCTGTGAATATCGTGTCACACATGGTCGTGAAATTTCCGGGTGACTTCATGGGAAATGGACGAGTCTTACTCTCCGGGGGTTTGGCCACATCCAAAGAGTTTGGGGTCATTCTGTGGGATGGAAGAAGTCCGTTGTTCTGTTGTTGTTGATTTGTTTTGTTTTGTTTTTCAACCTCAGGTGTCCCACCAAATGAGGGATTCCAGAGTAGAGCCCTGGGGAGGGGCGACTGGACAACCAGAAATCTGGTTAAAAATTGGGGCCTAGGGACATGTCATGCCCATTATGACATCTAATGGTCCAGCCACTGAGGACGTACTAGAGGACAGGACTCACGGTGAGGGTCACAATGCGTGTTTATGCCCTCGTGGCACTCAAGGATGGGCGGGGCCTCAGGGTGAATGCTGGTTTCTCCTACACTGAACGTTGGACAACAAGCTAACCACAAGGTTTCTTTCCATGGGTAAGGAAGAGTTCTGATTTCTGCATCACCGTCACCCCTGGGCAGTGATTGGAGATAAGGTCTTGGTTCTGAAGGCTGAAAAGTGAGGTAGGGAAGAGATGATGACCTAAGGCCATGGCGGGTCTGATGTGCTCAGTGTGCGGTCAGCTGTCTGTGTGTTGGTCACGAGGTCCGGGCTCAGGTTGTCCGACAGTGCATTAGTTCCCAGGTTAGACTATACATTTTGGGTGCATTCGAGTGTCGTGTAGGTTCTTATCTGAAGAACTTTTCAGGATATGAAGAATGAGCGAGTCTGAGGCGCATGCTCAGGCTTTTGTCTCTGGATTTTGTATCAGCGATGGCCGTGGAATGTTGGGGAGGCCTCATGGGCCATGGACGCATCTTGCTCTCTGTGGATTTGGCCCGATCCCAATTGTTTTTCGTCAATCTGTGGGATGGGAGGACTCCTTTCAGGTTTGTTACCTCAGGTGTCCCACCAAAAGATGAATTCCAAAGCAGAGCCCTGGGGAAGAGTGAAGGGACAACCCGAACTATGGTTAAAAATTGGGGCCTAGGGGAATGGCAAGCCCAATATGCTGTCTCTCCATCCAGCCACTGAGAGGCCTTGCCCGAGGACTGGGCATAGGCTGAGGGTCACAATGTGTGTTTGTGACCAATGTGGCCCGCAAGCATGGGCGGGGCCTCATGGGCCACACTGGTTTCAACTACACTGAAACTTGTACAACATGCCAACCACAAGGTTTCTTGCCATGGGGAAAGAGTTCTGATTTCTGCATCATTTTCAAACCCGGGCCGTGATTGGAGATAAGGTCTAGGTTCTGAAGCCTGAAAACCGAGGTTGAGATGAGATGACGTCCTAAGGCCATGGTGGGTCCGATGTGCTCAGTTTGCGGCCAGCTGTCTGGGTGGGACCAGGAGGTCCAGGCTCAGCTGTGTCAGAAACGGCATTAGTGCCCAGGTCAGCCTATATATTTGGGGTACAGCTGAATGGCGTGTAGGTTGATCCTCATTTGGGGTTTCTGGGTAGCCCCATAGGGCAATGTTTTTCTTCTGGAGGGTAGGCAGAGTGGTGCATTGTAGTTTGGATTGCCAAACTGGAGGGACTGTGGGCCAGGAGTCTGAGGACGGATGTCTTAGAACCCAAGCTAGGCCTGATTCTTGGATTCTGGGTGAGGGTATGGCAGGCACAATCTACAGGCCTGAATCGATATCTCGTGCATCTGAAGTCAGGGCGAGGATCAGACAATCGCTCAGGTTGGACATTCTGTCCCTGATGGCCCCTTCTTGAAGGGGGGCTCGATCACGAGGCCATGGGGGTTTTCCCACGATGGGAGTTGTGAGAAGTTCCCAAATGCAATGATTCTACTGTAGGACAATTGAGACCTGTTGGTTGGCTCCAGGACAACGTTTCTGAGCATGGTTCTAAGGATGGATGGCTGGGTAGCCCACCACGCATTCCAATTTTCTCCACGCAACAAGACAGGTTAGATCTGCTGGATCTGGGGGAGCAACCGAGGAGGCTGAGTTGAAATGTACTCTCCCGTGGATGTGTCCTAATATGATTTTGTGTCTATGGAGACCTGGGAATGAAGCGGTGGCACTGGGGCCCTGAAGGGTTCTCCTAAAGAGAGGCTTTCACACAGCTCCATCATGTAAGTTTCCCATGTGTAGATGAGATTTGTTCTGATGGGTGAGTCAAGAAACAGGCATATGCTGTTATTGAAATCCAGGCCTCTGAGGAGAGATGCCTGGAAGCCAAACCAATGGATCCGATAGTTCCCTAGGAGCCTGTTTGTTCCTTTTTATCTCTGGGGACATCAGTCTACGGTTCTGAGTTCAGGTAGGTGCTAAGATGGGCCCAGATTGCCCCTGTTTGTCATGGGAAGCCACAAATATTGGAATGGCCTCAGGGACTTTGGATGTTTATCCTATTAGTAGGGTTGCGGCCATTGGAATGGGCACATACAATTCCCTTGGAGAGGGCAAGCACAGTCGTTAAGTTTGGCTCCAGCGGCCTGAGCCTGTAGTGTGTGTAGGCCAGGGCTGTTTGGACAGTTGTCTGAAAAACACAAACTCGGCTTATGTTTCGGGTCATAGGTATGGCAGGACTGATCTACAGACCATGAGGAGAACTCTTCGGGATATGAAAAAAGGGCGAGTGTGAGGCTCTTGCTCAGTTTTTTTGTCTCTGGATATCGTGTCACTGATGGTCGTGAAATTTCCGGGTGACTTCATGGGAATTGGACGAGTCTTACTCTCTGGGGGTTTGGCCCCGTCCAAAGAGTTTGGGTTCATTCTGTGGGATGGAAGAAGTCCGTTGTTCTGTTGTGGTTGATTTTTTCTCTTTGTTTTTCAACCTCAGGTGTCCCATCAAATGAGGGATTCCAGAGAGAGCCCTGGGGAGTTGTGACTTGACAACCAGAAATCTGGTTAAAAATTGGGTCTAGGGACATGACAAGCCCATTATGACATCTAATGGTCCAGCCACTGAGAGGATTTACTAGAGGTCAGCAATCACGCTGAGGGTCACAATGCGTGTTTATGCCCTCGTTGCACTCAAGAATTTGCGTGACCTCAAGGTGAATACTGGTTTCTCCTACACTGAACGTAGGACAACATGGCAACCACAAGGTTTCTTGCCATGTGTAAGCAGGAGTACTGATTTCTGCATCACATTCACCCCTGGGCAGTGATTGGAGATAAGCTCTAGGTTAAGAAGCCTGAAAACTGAGGTAGGGCAGAGATGATGACCCAAGGCCATGGCGGGTCCATGTCCTCAGTGTGCGGTCAGCTGTCTGGGTGTTGCTCAGGAGGTCCCGGCTCAGGTTGTGTCAGACAGTGCATTACTGCCCAGGTTAGACTATATAATTTGGGTACTTTCGAGTACCGTGTAGGTTTATTCTCATTTAATGTGCCCGGACAGCTCATTAGGCAATATATTTTTTCTAGAGGGCAGGCAGAGTGCTGCAATGATGGTCCGGAATTGCCAAACTTGTGGGCTTCGGGGCCAGGAGTGTGAGGATGGAAGTCTGAGAACACAAGCTAGATTGGGTTTCAGGGCGAGGGCACGGCTTGTACCCCCTGAAGATCTGAAGCAATATCTCATGCTTCTGAATTCAGAGTGAGTATCAGACGTTGGCTCAGCTTGGATTTTCTGTTCATGACGGCCCCTTCATGAAGGGAGCGGATTCTAGAGAGCGTGGAGGTTTTCCCACGTTGGGAGTGGTGGGATGCCCCCTCCAAGGATTCCTTCTGCGGGACAATTGAGACCTGTTGGACAGTCCAGGACATCCCATATGGATGAGTACAGACCAACGTTCGAGGATGGATGCCTGGGAAGACCGCCTCGCATTCCAATTGTCTCCTAGCGACAAGAGAGTTTAGATCTGATGGCTCTGCGGGTGCAACCGGGGTGGCTGAGTTGAAATGGACTTTCCTGAGGATGGGTCTAATGAGTGTTTGGGTCCATGAGGGCCTTTAAATGGGGCGGTGGCACTGGGACACTGAAGTATTCTCAGCTTTTCACATAGCTCCCATGCACACGTTTCCTTGTGGAGACGAGGTTTGTTCTGATGGGTGCCTCAGGAAAACCCCTATGCTGGTATTGAAAACTAGTGTTTTGAGGAGACATGCCTGTAAACCAAAGCAATGGATCCGATTTTGGCCTAGGGTCCTCTCTGGTTCAATCTTCTTCTCTGGGGACATCCATCTAGGGTATGAGTGGAGGTAGATGCTCAGCTGGTGTCAGTCTGACCTTGTTTGTCCCGGGCGACCTATACTATTGGGATGGCCTCAGAGACTTTGGAGGGTTCTCCTAATTTGTACGATTTTGGACAATGGAATGGGCAGAATTCCCATGGATTGGGTAGGCACAGTCCTAATGTGTGGCTCCAGGGTCCCCAGCCTGGATGGTGTGCGGCCCAGGACTTTGAGGACAGAAGTCTGAAAACACAAACTCAGCTTATGTTTGGGGACGAAGGTATGGCAGGCCCGATCTACAAACCATGAGAAGACATCTTCAGGATATGAAGAAAATGTGAGTCTGAGGCGCTTGCTAAGACTTTTGTCTCTGGATTTGTTTTCAGCGAATGCCGTGGAATGTCTAGGAGGCCTCATGGGCCATGGACGAATCTTCCTCTCTGTGGATTTGGGCCGATCCCAATTATTTTTTGTCAATCTGTTGGATGGAGGACTCCTTTCAGGGTTGTTACATCAGTTGTCCCACCAAAAGAGGAATTCCAAAGCAGAGCCCTGGGGAAGAGTGAAGGGACAACACGAACTATGGTTAAAAATTGGGCCCTATGGGCATGGCAAGCCCAATATGCTGTCTCTCCATCCAGCCACTGAGAGGCCTTACCTGAGGACTGGGCTAAGGCTGTGGGTCACAATGTGAGTTTGCCACCTATGTGGCCCGCGAGCAATGGCGGGGCCTCATCGGACAAACAGGTTTCCACTACACTGAACGTTGGACAACAAGCCAACCACAAGGTTCTTGCCATTGGGAAGGAGTTCTGATTTCTGCATCATTTTCAAACCTGGGCAGTGATTGGAGATAAGGTCTAGGAGCTGAAACCTGAAAACCGAGGTTAGGAAGAGATGACGACCTAAGGCAATGGCTGGTCCTATGTGCTCAGTGAGCGGCAAGCTGTCTGGGTGGGCCCAGGAGGTCCAGGCTCAGTCTCTGTCAGAAAGGGCATTATTGCCCAGGTCAGCTTATATATTTTTGGGTACAGCCAAGAGGCATGCAGGTTGATCTTCATTTGGGGTTTCTGGGTGTCCCCAGAGGGCAATGTATTTCTTCTGCAGGGCAGGTAGAGTGATGCATTGTAGTTCTGGATTGCCAAACTGGAGGGCTTGTGAGCCAGTAGTCTGTGTACAGAAGTCTGAGGACACAAGCTAGGCTTAGGTTTCTGGGTGAGGACATGGCAGGCACAATATACAGACCTGAATCGAGATCTCGTGCATCTGAAGTCATGTTGAGGATCAGACTATTTCTCAGGTTGGACGTTAGGTCCCTGATGGCCCCTTCATGATGGGGGGAGTATCACGAGGCCATGGGGGTTTCTCACGATGGGAGTTGTGAGAAGCTCCCAATTGCAAAGATTCTTCTGCAGGAAAATTGAGACCTGTTGGTTGGCTCCAGGCCAATGATTCTGAGCAGGGTTCTAAGGATGGATGGCGGGTAGACCACCTCGCATTCCAATTGTCTCCCAGCAACAAAACAAGTTAGATCTGCTGGATCTCGCGGAGCAACCAAATATGCTGAGTTGAATTGCACTCTCCCGTTCATGTGTCCTAATATGATTTTGTGTCTATGGAGATCTTGGAATGAAGTGGTTGCACTGGGGCCCTGAAGGGTTCTCCTAAAAAGAGGCTTTGATACACCTCCCACGTGCAAGTTTCCCATGTGTAGATGAGTTTTGTTCTGATGAGTGAGTCAAGAAACAGCCATATGCTGGTACTGAAATCCAGGCCTCTGAGGAATATGCCTGGAAACCAAAGCAATGGATCCGTTTAGGGCCTAGGGGCCTGTTCGTTCCTTTTTACCTCTGGGGATATCAGTCTACGAGTCTGAGTGCAGGTAGGTTCTCAGATGTGCTCAGATTGCTCCTGTTTGTCCTGGGAAGCCACCACTATTGGGATGGCCTCAGGGACTTTGGAGGTTTATCCTATTAGTAGGGTTTTGGCCATTGGAATGGGCACACAGAATTCCCTTGGAGAGGCCAAGTACAGTCCTCAGGTTGGCTCCAGGGGACTGAGCCTGTTGATTGTGTAGGCCTGGGCTGTTTGGACAGTTGTCTTAAAACACAAACTCGGATTATGTTTCGGGTCATAGGTATGGCAGGACTGATCTACAGACCATGAGGAGAACTCTTCGGGATATGAAAAAAAGGCGAGTGTGAGGCTCTTGCTCAAGTTTATATCTCTGGATATCGTGCCATTCATGGTCATGAAATATCCGGGTGACTTCATGGGAAATGGACGAGACCTACACTCTGGGGGTTTGGCTCCGTCCAAAGAGTTTGGGGTCATTCTGTGGGATGGAAGAAGTCCGTTTTTTTTTTTTTTGTTGTTGTTGTTGTTTTGTTTTGTTTTTCAAACTCAGTTGTCCCACCAAATGAGGGATTCCAGAGTAGAGCCCTGGGGAGGGGCAATTGGACAACCAGAAATCTGGTTTAAATTTTGGGCCTAGGGACATGTCAAGCCATTATGGCATCTAATGGTCTATCCACTAACAGGACGTACTAGAGGACAGGACTCACACTGAGGGTCACAATGCGTGTTTATGCCCTCGTCGCAATCAAGAATGGGCGGGGCCTCAGGGTGAATCCTGGTTTCCCCTACACTGAACGTTGGACAACATGCCAACCATAAGGTTTATTGCCATGGGTAAGGAAGAGTTCTTATTTCTGCATCACACTCACCCCTGGGCAGTGATTGGAGATAAGGTCTAGGTTCTGAAGCCTGAAAACTGAGGTAGGGAAGAGATGATGACCTAAGGCCACGGTGGGTCTTTTGGGCTCAGTGTGCAGTCAGCTGTCTGGGTGTTGCTCAGGAGGTCCCGGCTCAGGGTGTGTCAGACAGTGCATTACTGCCCAGGTTAGACTATATAATTTGGGTACATTCGAGTGCCGTGTAGGTTTATTCTCATTTAATGTGCCCGGGCAGCTCATTGGGCAATATTTTGTTTCTTGAGGGCAGGCAGAGTGCTGCAATGATGGTCCGGAATTGCCAAACGTGTGGGCTTTGGAGCCAGGACTGTGAGGACGGAAGTCTGAGAACACCAGCTAGACTTGGGATTCAGGGCGAGGGCACGGCATGTACCTCCTGAAGATCTGAAGCAATATCTCATGCATCTGAAGTCAGAGCGAGGATAAGACGTTGGCTCAGCTTGGATTTTCTGTTCATGACGGCCCCTTCATGAAGGGAACCGAATCTCGAGGCCGTGCAGGTTATCCCACGTTTGGAGTGGTGGAAGGCCCCCTCCTAGGATTCCTTCTGCGGGACAATTGAGACCTGCTGGCCAGTTCAAGGACATCCCATATGGATGAGTCCAGACCAACGTTCGTGGATGGATGCCTTGGAAGCCCGCCTCGCATTCCAATTGTCTCCTTGCGACAAGACAGTTTAGATCTGATGGCTCTGTGGGAGCAACCGGGGTGGCTGAGTTGAAATGGACTTTCCTGAGGATGTGTCTAATGTGTGTTTTGTGTCCATGAGGGCCTTGGAATGGGGCGGTGGCACCGGGACCCTGAAGTATTCTCCTCAGCTTTTGAAGTAGCTCCCATGCACAAGTTTCCTTGTGGAGACGAGTTTGGTTCTGATGGGTGCCTCAGGAAAACCCCAATGCTTGTATTGGAATCCAGGGTTTTGAGGAGACATGCCTGTAAACCAAAGCAATGGATCCGATTTTGGCCTAGGGTTCTGTCTGGTTCAATCTTCTTCTCTGGGGACATCCATCTAGGGTATGAGTGGAGGTAGATGCTCAGCTGGTGACAGACTGACCTTTTTTGTCCTGGGCGACCTATACTATTGGGATGGCCTCAGGGACTTTGGAGGGTTCTCCTAATTTGTACGATTTTGGACAATGGAATGGGCAGAATTCCCATGGATTGGGTAGGCACAGTCTTAATGTGTGGCTCCAGGGTCCCCAGCCTGGATGGTGTGTGGCCCAGGACTTTGAGGACAGAAGTCTGAAAACACAAACTCAGCTTATGTTTGGGGACGTAGGTATGGCAGGCCTGATCTACAAACCGTGATAAGACATCTTCAGGATATGAAGATAGTGCGAGTCTGAGGCGTTTGCTCAGGCTTTTGTCTCTGGATTTTATTTCAGCGATGGCCGTGGAATGTCGAGGAGGCCTCATGGGCCATGGACGAATCTTGCTCTCTGTGGATTTGGCCCAATCCCAATTGTTTTTCGTCAATGTGTTTGATGGAGGACTCCTTTCAGGGTTGTTACCTCAGGTGTCCCACCAAAAGAGGAGTTCCAAAGCAGAGCCTTGGGGAAGAGTGAAGGGACAACCCGAACTATTGTTAAATTCGGGGCCTAGGGGCATGGCAAGCCTAATATGATGTCTTTTCATCCAGCCAATGAGAGGCCTTACCAGAGGACTGGGCTAAGGCTGAGGGTCACAATTTGTGTTTGCCACCTATGTGGCCCGCGAGCAATGGCGGAGCCTCATTGGACACACTGGTATCCACTACATTGAACATTATACAACAAGCCTACCACAAGGTTTCTTGCCATCGGGAAAGAGTTCTGATTTCTGCATCATTTTCAAACATGGACAGTGATTGGAGATAAGGCCTAGGTTCTAAATCCTGAAAACCGAGGCTGGGAAGAGATAAAGACCTAAGGCAATGGCTGGTCCGATGTGCTCAGTGAGCGGCCAGCTGTATGGGTGGGGCAGGACGTCCAGGCTAAGGCTCTGTCAGAAAGGGCATTATTGCCCAGGTCAGCCTATATATTTTGGGTACAGCCAAGTGGCGTGCAGGTTGAACTTCATTTGGGGTTTCTGGGTAGCCCCAGAAGGCAATGATTTTCTTTTGGAGGGCAGGCAGAGTGCTGCATTATAATTCTGGATTGCCAAACTGGAGGGCTTGTGGGCCATTAGTCTGAGGATGGAAGTCTGAGGACACAAGCTAGGCTTAGGTTTCTGGGTGAGGACATGGCAGGCACAATCTACAGATCTGAACCAAGATCTCGTGCATCTGAAGTCATGGTGAGGATCAGACGATCGCTCAGGTTGGACCTTATGTCTCTGAGGGCCACTTCATGAAGGTGGGGGGGATCACGAGCCCATGGGTGTTTTTTCTCACGATGGGAGTTGTGAGAAGCTCCCAACTTCAAAGATTCTTCTGCAAGACAATTGAGATCTGTTGGTTGGCTCCAGGCTAACGGTTCCGAGCAGGTTTAAGGATGGATGGCTGGGTAGTCAACCTCGCATTCCAATTGTCTCCTAGCAACAAGACAAGTTATATCTGCTGGATATCGCGGAGCAACCGAATACGCTGAGTTGAAATGGACTCTCGTGTGGATGGGTCCTAATGTGTTTTTGTGTCTATGGATACTTTGGAATGACGTGGTGGCACTGGGGCCATGAAGGGTTTTCCTAAACAGAGGCTTTGACATCACTCCCACGTGCAAGTTTCCCATGTGTAGATGAGATTTGTTCTGGTGGGTGAGTCAAGAAACAGCCATATGCTGTTATTGAAATCCAGGCCTCTGAGGAGAGATGCCTGGAAACCAAAGCAATGGATCCGATTAGGGCCTAGGGGCCTGTTCGTTCCTTTTAACCTCTGCGGATATCATCTACAAGTCTGAGTGCAGGTAGGTTCTCAGATGGTCTCAGATTGCTCCTGTTTGTCCTGAGAAGCCACCACTATTGGGATGGCCTCAGGGACTTTTGAGATTTATCCTATTAGAAGCGTTGTGTTCATTGGAATGGGCACACAGAATTCCCTTGGAGAGGGCAAGTACAGTCCTCAGCTTGGCTCCAGGGGCCTAAGCCTGTAGGCTGTGTAGGCCAGGGCTGTTTGGACAGTTGTCCGAAAACAGAAACTCGGCTTATGTTTCGGGTCATAGGTATGGCAGGACTGATCTACAGACCATGAGGAGAACTCTTCGGGATATGAAAAAAAGGCGAGTGTGAGGCTCTTGCTCAAGTATTTATCTCTGGATATCATGCCATTCATGGTCATGAAATTTCCGGGTGACTTCATGGGAAATGGACGAGTCTTACTCCCTGGTGATTTGGCCAAATCCAAAGAGTTTGGGGTCATTCTTGGGACGGAAGAAGTCCGTTTTTTGTTGTTGTTGTTTTGTTTTGTTTTGTTTTTCAAACTCAGGGGTCCCACCAAATGAGGGATTCCAGAGAAGAGCCCTGGGGAGGGGCGATTTGACAGACAGAAATCTGGTTAAAATTGGGTCCTAGGGACAGCTAGGCTTGGGTTTCAGGGCGAGGGCATGGCATGTACTCCCTGAAGATCTAAAGCAATATCTCATGCATCTGAAGTCACAGCGAGGATCAGACGTTGGCTCAGCTTGGATTTTCTGTTCATGACGGCCCCTTCATAAAGGGAGCCTAATCTCGAGGCCGTGGAGGTTTTCCCACGTTGGGAGTGGTGGGATGCCCCCTCCAAGGATTCCTTCTGTGGGACAATTGAGACCTGTTGGACAGCTCCAGGACATCCCATATGAATGAGTCCAGACCAACGTTCGAGGATGGATGCCTGGGAAGCCCGCCTCGCATTCCAATTGTCTCCTAGCGACAAGACAGTTTAGATCTGATGGCTCTGCGGGAGCAAGCGGGGTGGCTGAGTTGAAATGGACTTTCCTGAGGATGGGTCTAATGTGTGTTTGTGTCCATGAGGGCCTTGGAATGGGGGCGGTGGCACCGGGACCCTGAAGTATTCTCCTCAGCTTTTGACATAGCTCCCATGCACAAGTTTCCTTGTGGAGACGAGGTTTGTTCTGATGGTTGCCTCAGGAAAACCCCAATGGTTGTATTGGCATCCAGGGTTTTTGAGGAGACATGCCTGTAAACCAAAGCAATGGATCCGATTTTGGCCTAGGGTCCTGTCTGGTTCAATCTTCTTCTCTGGGGACATCCTTCTAGGGTATGAGTGGGAGTTAGATGCTCAGCTGGTGACAGACTGCCCTTTTTTGTCCCGGGCGACCTATACTATTGGGATGGCCTCAGGGACTTTGGAGGGTTCTCCTAATTTGTACGATTTTGGACAATGGAATGGGCAGAATTCCCATGGATTGGGTAGGCACAGTCCTAATGTGTGGCTCCAGGGTCCCCAGCCTGGAGGGTATGTGGCCCAGGACTTTGAGGACAGAAGTCTGAAAACACAAACTCAGCTTATGTTTGGGGACGTAGGTATGGCAGGCCGGATCTACAAACCATGAGAAGACATCTTCAGGATATGAAGATAGGGCGAGTCTGAGGCGCTTGCTTAGGCTTTTGTCTCTGGATTTTGTATCAGCGATGGCCGTGGAAGGTCGAGGAGGCCTCATGGGCCATGGACGAATCTTGCTCTCTGTGGATTTGGCCCGATCCCAATTGTTTTTCGTCAATCTGTTGGAGGGAGGTCTCCTTTCAGGGATGTTACATCAGGTGTCCAACCAAAAGAGGAATTCCAAAGCAGAGCCCTTGGGAAGAGTGAAGGGACAACATGAACTATGTTAAAAAAATTGGGGCCTAGGGGCATGGCAAGCCCAATATGCTGTCTCTTCATCCAGCCACTGAGTGGCCTTACCTGAGGACTGGGCTAAGGCTGAGGGTCACAATGTGGGTTTGCTACATATCTGGACCGCGAGCAATGGCGGGGCCTCAAGGGACACACTGGTTTCCACTACACTGAACGTTGGACAACAAGCCAACTGCAAGTTTTTTAATGCCATCGGGAAAGAGTTCTGATTTCTGCATCATTTTCATACCTGGGCAGTGATTGGAGATAAGGTCTAGGTTCTGAAGCCTGAAAACTGAGGTTGGGAAGGGATAACGACCTAAGGCCATGGGGGTCTGAAGTTCTCAGTTTGTAGCCAGCTGTCTGGGTGGGCCTAGGAGGTCCAGGCTCAGGCTGTGTCAGAAAGGGCATTATTGCCCAGGTTATCCTATATATTTTGGGTATAGCCAAGTGTCGTGCAGGTTGATCTTCCTTTGGGGTTTCTAGGTAGCCCCAGAGGGCAATGTATTTCTTCTGCAGGGCAGGTAGAGTGATGCATTGTAGTTCTGGATTGCCAAACGGGAGGGCTTGTGAGCCAGTAGTCTGTGTACAGAAGTCTGAGGACACAAGCAAGGCTTAGGTTTCTAGATGAGGACATGGCAGGCACAATCTACAGACCTGAACCGAGATCTCGTGTATCTGAAGTCAGGGTGAGGATCAGACGATCGCTCAGGTAGGACCTTATGTCCCTGATGGCCCCTTTATGAAGGGGGGGGGCTCATGTGGCCATGGGGGTTCTCTCACGATGCGAGTTCTGAGAAGCTCCCAACTGCAAAGATTCATCTGCAGGACTATTGAGACCTGTTGGTTGGCTCCAGGCCAACGATTCCGAGCAGGGTTTTAAGAATGGATGGCGTGGTAGGCCACCTCATATTCCAATTGTCTCCTAGCAACAAGACAATTTAGATCTGCTGGATCTCGCGGAGCAACCGAATACACTCAGTTGAAATGGACTCTCCTGTGGATGGGTCCTAATGTGTTTTTGTGTCTATGGAGACCTTGTAATGGGTCAGTGGCACACAGGCCCTGAAGGATTCTCCTAACTGGAGGTTTTGAGACATCTTCAAAGGATAATTTAACCATGTGGAGAAGAGATTTGTTCTGATTGCTGCCTCATGAAATCCCCATATGCTAATATTGGAAACCAGGCCTCTGAGGAGAGATACCTGTAACCGAAAGCAATGAATCTGATTCAGGCCTAGGGGCCTGTCTGATTCAATCTTCTTCTCTGGGGACATCCATCTACGCTGAGTAGAGGTAGATGCTCAGCTGGTTTCAGATGACCCTTGTTTGTCATGGCGGCCTACATTATTGGGATGTCCTTGGGGACTCTGGAGGTTTTTCCTAATTTGTACGGTTGTGGACAATGGAATGGTCAGAATTCCCGTGGTATGGACAGGCACAGTCCTGATGTGTGGCTCCAGGGGCCCCAGCCTGAAGGGTCTGTGGGCCAGGAATGTGGGGACAGAAGTCTGAAAACACAAACTCGGCTTAGGTTTGGGAAGTAGGTATGGCAGGCCCGATCTACAGACCGTGAGGAGAACTCTTGGGATACGACAAAAGAGCGAGTGTGAGGCGCTTGCTCAGACTTTTGTCTCTGGATTTGTTGTCAACGATGGCTGTGGAATCTCGGGGAGGCCTCATGGGCCATGGACGAGACTTCCTCTCTGTGAATTTGGTCCAATCCCAATTGTTTGGGGTCAATCTGAAGGATGGGAGGAGTCCTTTTAGTTTTGTTACCTCAGGTGTCCCACCAAAAGAGGGATTCCAAAGCAGAGCTCTGGGGAGGGATGAATGGACAACCCGAACAATCCAATTGGGGTGAGGTCGAGAACCGAGCAGGTTGATCCTCAGTTGGGGTTTATGGAGATCCCCATAAAGCAACGTTTTTCTTCTGGAGGGCCAGCATAGGGCTGCATTATGTTTCCATAATTCCAAGTCTTGAGGACATGTTTTGCCAGAAGTGTGAAGAAGGAAGTCTGAAAAACACAAGGTAGCACGAGGTTTGGGCCCACTGTGTAGAGGCTGAATCGAGATCTCCTGCATCTGAGGTCAGGGCTAGTACCAGATGTTGCCTCAAGCTGGAGTTTGTGTCCATGACGGCCCCTTCCTGAATGGGGTGGGGGCATCATGAGGCCAGGGAGGTTTCCCTACGCTGGGATTTGTGAGCTGCTACAAACTTCAAAGTTTTCCTTCTTCAGGACAGTCGAGTACTATTGGATGGTTCCAGGATGCCCCATACAGAAAGACTCGAGAGCAGGGGCCTAAGCATGGATGCCGAGAAACGCCAACTCACCTTCCCATTGCCTGGTCGAGACAAGGCACGCTCAATCTGCGGGCTCTTGGTGAGCTACCCAGAAGGCTGAGTTTTAAATGGACTTTCCTGAGGATGAGTCATAATGTGGGTTGTTTGGCCATGGAGACCTTGGAATGTGGCAGTAGCTAAGGGACTCTGCAGGATTCTCCAACCCGAAGGGTTTTTGACACAACTCCAACAAGGAAGCTTCCCATGCGGAGATGAGAGGTGTTCTGTCTGGTGCCTCAGGATAGCCCCATATGCTGGTCTTCGAACCCAGGCCTCTGAGGAGTGATACCTGGACACCAAAGCAAGAGTTCATAATAGGGCCTAGGGGCCTGTCTGGTTCAATCTTCTGTCTCGGTGGATATCAGTCTGTGTGTCTGCATGGAGGTAGTAGTTGCTCAGCTGGTGTCATGAGGCCCCTGTTTGTCCAGTGCGGCTTGCGGTAGTGGGATGTCCTTGGGGACCTTGAGGTTTCTACTATTTTGTAGAGTTGTGGCCAATGGAACGGGTAGTTTCTTAGGAGAGAGCAGGCACAGTTCTGTGGTGTGGCTCCAGAGACCCAAGCCTGGAGGCGGTGTGGGCCACGGCTGTGCAGACAGACATCCAAAAACCCAAACTCAGCTCAGGTTTTGGGGCCGAGGTTATGGCAGGCCTGATCTACAGTCCGTGAGGGGAGCTCCTCTGGATATGAAAGAAGGGTGAGAGGGAGGCAGTCGCTCAGTCTTTTGTCTCTGGATATTTTGTCCACAATGGCCGTTTAATGTAGGAGTTGCCTCATGGGTCGTAGAAGTCTCCCTCTCTGGTAGTTTGTCCAGCCCCCCAAGAGTTTGGGGTCATTCTGTGGGAAGGGAAGAGTCCTGTTTTCTGCTTCATGTGTCCACCCAGTAGAGGGATTCTGGAGCATAGCAGTGGGTACTGACAACTGGAATACTCGCTCTCTGGTTAAGCCTGGGGGCCTATGGATATGACAAGCCCCATATGCAGGATCTTGGTCCAGCCACTGAGAGGCGTTACTTTAATACGGGACTGACGCTACAGGTCACAATGCATGTCTGTGCCCTAGGCGGCCCTCAAGCACTGGCAGTGGCCTTTCCGACAATGCAGGTTTTTCCCACATTGAACGTTGGACAACATGCCAACCACAAGGTTTCTGGCCATGGGGAAGGAGGAATTCTAATTTCTGCATCACGTTCACCCTGGGAAGTGATTGGAAATAAGGTCTAGGTTCTGAAGCCTGAAAACCGAGGTTGGGAAGAGATGACGAACTACAGCCATAGCGGGTCCCTTGTGTCCAGGTTGGAGCCAGCTGTCTAGGTGTCGTTTGGGATGTCTTGTCTCAGGCTGTGCCAGACAGGGCATTAGTATTCAGGGTAGGCTGTATAATTGCTTTACAGTCGAGTGGCATGCATTAGATAATCATTTGGGGTTTCTTATTAGCAGCATAGGGCAAAGATTTTCTTCTGGAGGGCATGCAGCTTCGGAATTCCCAAACTGGAGGGCTTGTGGGCCAGGAGAGTGAGGACGGAAGTCTGAGAACACAAGCTAGGCTTAGGTTTCGGGGAATGGACATGGCAGGCACACTCTGAAGAGCTGAATTGAGATCTCATGAGTCTGAAGTCAGGTCGAGGATCAGACTTTGGCTCAGGTTGGAGTTTCTGTCCATGTTGGCCCCTTCATGAAGGGGGGGGCATTATGAGACATGGGGGTTTTCCCACTATTAGAGTTGTGAGATTCTTCAAACCGCAAGGATTCCTTAATGGGACAATTAAGATTTGTTGGATGGCTCCAGGACGTCTCCTAAGGTATTTTTCCAGAACAGGGTTCTAAGTATGGATGCCTGGGCAGACAGCCTAAATTCCAATTGTCTACTAGCAACAAGAAATGTTTGATCTGCTGGCTTGGGGTAGCATCAGAGGGGGCTGAGTTGGAATGGACTTTCCTGAGGATGGTCTTAAATGAGTTGAAATGGACTTTCCTGAGGATGGTCTTAATGTTGGTTTGAGTCCATTGAGACCTTGGTATGGGGCAGTGGCACCAGGGCCCTGAAGGATTCTCCCAACCAGAGGTGATAACAAAGCTCCAATGAGCAAGTTTTCCATGGGGAGACGAGATTTGTTCTTATTGGTGCCTCAGGAAACCACCATTTGCTGGTATTGGAAATGAGGCCTCTGAGGAGAGATGCCTGGAAACCAAAGCAATGGATATGATTAGGGCCTAGGGGCCTGTCCGGTTCAATATTCTTCTCTGGGGACATCTTTTGTCTGAGTGGAGGTAGTTGCTCAGCTGGTTTGTGATCACACCAGTTTGTCCTGGGCGGCCTACACTATTCGGATGGCCTCGGTAACTTTGGAGGTTTTTCCTAATTTGCAAGGTTGTGGCCAATGGAATGGGAAGAATTCTCTTGAAAGGGAAGCACAGTCCTGAGGTGTGGCTCCAGGGACCCAAGTGTGGAGCGTGTGTGGTCCAGGGCTATTTGGACAAAAGTGTGAAAACACAAACTCCACTTATGTTTGGGTCTGTAGGTATGGCCGGCCCGATATATAGACCTTGAGGAGAACTCTTCGGGATATGAACAAAGGGCGAAAGTGAGGTGCTTGCTCATGCTTATTTTTTTCTAGATAGGTGTCACCGATTGCCATGGAATGTCCGAGTGTCCTTCATGGGCCATCGATGAGGCTCCCTTTCTGGGGATTTGACCCAATCCCAAGAGTTTGGGGTCATTCTGTGGGAAGGGCGGAGGCCTTTCTTTTTTTTTTTTTTTTACCTCAGGTGGACCACCAAAAGAGGGATTCCACAGCAGAGTCCTGGGGAGGGGCGACTGGACAACCAGAACTCTGGTTAACATTGGGACCTAAGAAACATGGCAAGCCCCATATGTGGGCTCTTGGTCCAGACACTGAGAGGCCTTCCTTGAGCAAAGGGCTCACACTGAGTTTCACAATGTGTTTTTGTGACCAAGGAGCCCCTCAAGTCAGGGCGTGGCCTAATGTACCATGCTGGTTTCTCCTACACTGAACGTTGCACAATATGGCAACCACAAGTTTTCTGGCCATGGGGAAGAAGGAGTTCTAATTTCTGCAACACTTTCACTCCTGGACTGTGATTGGATTTAAGGTCTAGGTTCTGAAGCCTGAAAACTGAGGTTGGGAAGAGATGAAGACCTAAGGCCATGGTGTGACTGATGTGCTCAGTGTTCGCCCAGCTGTTGAGTGTGGGTTGGGAGGTGCAGGCTCAGGCTGTGGCAGACAGGGAATTAGTGCCCAGGCTAGACTGTATCATTGGGGTGCAGTCGAGTTTCGTGCAGGTTGGTACTCATTTGTGGTGACTGGGTAGCCCCAGAGGGCAACGTTTTTCTTCTGGAAGGAAGACACAGTGCCACATAGTGGCTCCAGAATTCCCAAACTGGAAGGCTTGTGGGCCAGGAGTGTGAGGAAAAAATTCTGAGAACACAAGCCTGACTTAGATTTCAGGGTGAGCGGATGGCAGGAACCGTCTGCAGAGATGATTCGAGATCCCGTGTACCTGAAGACAGAGCTAGGATCAGACGATGGCTCAGGTTGGAGTTTCTGTCCATGATGGCCCCTTCATGAAGGGGAGGATGTCACGAGGCCATGGAGGTTTTCCCACGATGGGAATTGTGAGATGCTAGAAACCGCAATGATTCCCTCCGTGGGACAGTCGAGACCTGCTGGATGGCTCCAGGACATCCCATAAGGAAGTTATCCAGAGAAGGGTTCTAAGGATGGATGCCTGGGCAGCCTGCCTCCCATTCCAGGTGTCTCATAGCGCCAAGGCAAGTTCGATCTGCTGGATCTAGGGGAGTAACCGAGGCGGGTGTGTTGAAATGGGTGAGTTGAGGATGGGTCATAATGTGCATTTGTGTCCATGGAGACCTTGGAATGGGGTGCTTGATCCGGGGCCTTGAGGGATGTTCATAACCGGAGGTTTGATGGAGCTCTAAAGAGTACGTTTCCTATGTAGAGAAGCAAATTGTTTTGATGAGTGCCTAAGGAATCTCCCATATGCTGGTATTGGAAACCAGGCCTCTGAGGAGAGATGCCTGGAAACAAAAGCAATGGATATGATTAGGGCCTAGGTGCCTGTCCGGTTCAATCTCTTTCCTGGGGATACGTGTCTATGGATCTGAGGGGAGGTAGTTGCTCGGCTTGTGACAGATCGCCCCTGTTTGTCCTGGGCAGCGTATAATATTGGGAATGGCCTCGGGATTTTGGAGTTTCTCCTAATCTTTAGGGTTGTGGCCAATGGAATGGGCAGAAATCCCCTGGAGAGGGCAGGCACAGTTCTGAGTTTGGCTCTAGGGGCCCAGCCTTGAGGGTGTGTGGGCCATGCCAGTGGGGACAGAAGTCTGAAAACACAACTTCCACTTAGGATTGGGGACATAGGTATGGCCGCCCAATATACAGACCGTGATAACACTTCGGGATATGAAAAAGGGTGAGTTTGAGGTGCTTGCTCAGGTTTTGTCTCTGGATTTGTATCCACAATGTGCGTCGAATGCTGGCGTGGCCTCATGGGTTGTGGACGGCTTTCCTTCTCTGAGGATTTGACCCAATCCTAAGAGTTTTGGGTACATTCTGTGGGATGGGATGTGTCCTTTCTGTTTTTTTATTTTATTTCATGTACCTCATGTGTGCCAATAAAAGAGGGATTCCAGAGCAGAGTCCTTGGTAGGGACAACTGGATAACCCCACCTCTGTTTAAGTTTGGGGGCCTAGGGGCATGGCAAGTTCAATATGTGGGTTCTTGATTCAGACACTGAGAGGTCTTCCTTGAGGACAGGGCTCATGCTGAGGGTCACAATGCCTATTTGTGCCCAACAAGGCCCTCAAGCATGGGAAGGGCCTCATGGGCCACGCTGGATTCTCCTACACTGAATGTTGGAGAATATGCCAACCACAAGGTTTCCGGCCATGGCGAAGGAAGAGTTGTGATTTCTGCATCACGTTCACCCCTGGACAGTGATTGGAGTTTAGGTCTAGGTTCTGAAACCCGAAAACCGAGGTTGGGAAGAGATGAAGACCTAAGGACCTGATGGGTACAATGAGCTCAGTGTGTGGCTAGCTGTTGAGCGTAGGTCTGGAGGTGTGGGCTCATGCTGTGTCAGACAGGGCATTAGACAGGGTAGACTGTATATTTGGGGTGCAGTCGAGTGGCGTTCAGTTGATCCTCATTCGGGTTTCTAGGTAGCTCCATAAGGCAACGTTTTTCTTCTGGAGGGCAGGCAGAGTGCTGCATTGTGGCCCCAGTATTGCCAAATTGTAGGGCTTTTGGGCCAGGGGTGTGAGGACGGTAGTCTGAGAACCCAAGCTAGGCTTAGTTTTTGGGGTGAGGGCACAGAAGGCACACTCTGCAGACCTGAATCAAGATCTCATGCACCTGAAGCCAGGGCGAATATCAGACGTTTGCTCAGGTTGGAGTTTCTGTCCATGATGGCCCCTTTATAAAGTGGAGCGTCTCAAGGGGCCATGAAGATTTTCCCACAATGGGAGTTGTGAGATGCACCAGACTGCAAAGATTCCTTCTGTGGGACACTTGAGACCTGTTGGATGGCTCTAGGATGTCCCATATGGAACTACTCCAGAGTAGGGTTCTAAGGATGGATGCCTGGGCAGCCCGCCTCCCATTCTAGTTGTCTCCTAGCAACAAGGCAGGTTTGATCTGCAGGCCCTGGGGGAGAAACCAAGGGGGATGAGTTGACATGGACTCTACCGAGGATAGATCATAATGTGGGTTATATCCATGGAGACCTTGGAATGGGGCGCTTGATCCGGGGCCCTGAAAGATTCTCCTAAACAGAGGTTTTTATAGAGCTCCAAAGAGTACATTTCCTATGTGGAGACGAGATTTTTCTATGAGTGCCTCAGTAATCCCCCAATTGCTTGTATTGGTAACCAGGACTCTGAGGAGAGATGCCTGGAAACAAAAGCAACGGATCTGATTAGGGACTAAGTGCCTGTCCAGTTCAATCTTATTCTATGGGGATATCTGTCTCTAGGTCTGAGTGAAGGTAGTTTCCTAACTTGTGAAAGATCACCCCTGCTTGCCTTGGGCTGCCAACACTATTGGGATGGCCTCGGGGAGTTTGGAGGTTTCTCCTAATCTATAGGAAATGGCAGAATTCCCCTGGAGAAGGAAGCCACAGTGCACAGGTGTGGCTCCAGGGGCCCCAGCATGGATGGTGTGTGGGCCAGGACTGTGGGGACAGAAGTCTGAAAACACAAACTCAGCTTAGGTTTGGGGATGTATGTATGAAGGCTCGATCTACAGACCGTGGGAATTTTCCATGCTATGAAGAAAGGGCGAGTATGTGGCGTTTGCTCAGGCTTTTGTCTCTGGATTTTGTGCCTACGGTGGCCGTGGAATGTCGGGGTGTTTTCAAGGGCCATGGACATGTCTTTCTCTGGTGATTTGGCCTGATCCCAAGTGGTTGGGATCATTCTGTGGATGGGAAGTGTCCTTTCTGTATTTTTTTTTTTACCTCAGTTGTCCCACCAAAGAGGGATTCCAGAGCAGTGCCCTGAGTAGGGGTGATTAGACATCTCTAACTCTGGTTGAGATTGGGGGACTACTGGCTTGGCAAGGCCCATATGTGGGCTGTAGTTCCAGTCACTAAGAGGCTTTACATGATGATAGGGCTCACGCTGAGGGTCACAATGTGTGTTTGTGCAAATTGTAGCCCTCAGGGATAGGTGGGGCCTCATAGTCCATGCTGCCTTCTCCTACAATGAACGTTGGACCACATGCCAACCACAAGGTTTCTTGCCATGGCGAAGGAGAAGTTCTGTTTCTTGTATCACGTTCACTCCTGAGCAGTGAGTGGAGATAAGGTTTAGGTTCTGAAGGTGAAAACTGAGGTTGGGTAGCGATGATGGCCGACAGCCATTGTGGGTTTGATATGCTCAGTGTACGGCCAGCTGTCTGGGTGTTGGACTGGAGGTCTGCCTTCAGGCTTTGTCAGACAGGGCTTTAGTGCACAGGCTAGATTGTATAATTGGGGTATGGTCGAGTGGCATGCAGGTTGTTACTCATTTGGCGTTTCTGGTTAGCCCTATAGGGCAACATTTTTCTTCTGGAGGGCAGACAGAGTGCTGCATTGTGTCTCCAGAATTGCCAAACTGGAGGGGTGTGTCCAGGATTGTGAAGACGGAAGTCTGAGAACACAAGTTAGGCTTAGGTTTCGGGGCGAGGGCACAGCAGGCACACTCTCAAGTGCTGAATCGAGATCTCGTGCTTCTGAATTCAGGGCGCGGATCAGACTTTGGCTTAGGATGGAGTTTCTGTCCATGATGGCCCATTTATGAAGGTGTGGGGCATCATGAGGAAATGGAGGTTTTCTCACAGTGGGATTGTGTGATGCTTCAAACCACAAGGATTCATTCTGCGAGACAGTCAAGACAGGTTGGTTGGATTCAAGACGTCCCATAAAGAAATTCTCCAGAGCAGGGTTCTAAGGATGGATGCCTGGGCAGCCCACCTCGCATTCCAACTGTCTCCTAGTGACAAGGCAGGTTTGATCTGCTGGCTCTGGGTGAGCAGCCGAGGGGGCTGATTTGAAATGGACTCTCCTTAGGATGGATCATAATGTAAGTTTGTGTCCTTGGAGACCTTGGAATTGGGCCATGGTGCCAGCGCCCTGAAGGATCCTCCTGACCTGAGGTATTAACACAGCTCCAAAGAGCAATTTTATCATGTGGAGATGAGATCTGTTCTGATTGTTTCCTTAGGAAACCCCTATATTCTGATATTTTAAACCAGGCCTCTGAGGAGAGATACATAGAAACCAAAGCAATGGATCAGAAGTTGGCTCAGGTTGGAGTTTCTGTCCATGATGGCCCCTTTATAAAGGGGAGCATCTCATGAGGCCATGTAGGTTTTCCCACGATAGGAGTTGTGAGATGCTCCAATCTGCAAGTATTCCTTCTGCAGGACAGTCAAGACCTGTTGGAAGGCTCCCAGGACATCCCATATGGAACGGCGCCAGAGCAGGATTCCAAAGATGGATGCCTAGAGAGTCTGCTTTGCATTCAAGTTGTCTCCTAGTGACAAGGCAGGTTTGATATTCTGGCTCTGGGGTAGTAATCAACGGGGCTGAGTTGAAATGTACTCTCCTGCCGAATGGTCATAATGCGGGTTTGTTTCCATGGAGACCTTGGAATAGGGCGGTGGCTCCGGTTACCTGAAGGTTTCTCCTAACTGGAGGTTTTTACAGAGCTCCAAAGGATAAGTTTCCCATGTGGAGACAAGATTTGTTATGATTGGTATCTCTGGAATCCCCCATATGCTGGTATTGGAAAACAGGCCTCAGAGGAGAGATGCTTAGAAAAAAAAGCAATGGAACCAATTACGTTCTACAGGCCTGTCCAGTTTAATACCTTTCTCTTGGGATATCTGTCTACAGGTGAGTTGAGGTCGTTGCTCAGCTTGTGACAGATCACCCCTCTTTTTACTGGGCGGCCTACACTATTGGAATGGCCTCTGGGACTTTGGAGGTTTCTCCTAATCTGTAGGGTTGTGGCCAATGGAATGGAAAGAATTTCCTTGGAGAGGGCAGGCACAGTCCTGAGGTGTGTCTCCAGGGGCCTCAGCCTGGAGGGTGTGTGGGACAGGGATGTCAGGATAGAAGTCTGAAAACACGGTTTGGGGACGTAGGTATGGCAGGCCCGATCTACAGATTATGAGGAGAATTTTTTGGGCTATGACCTAAGGGTGAGGCTTATGTCTCTGGATTTTGTGTCAATAGTGGCTGTGGAGTGTCAGGCTGGCCTCATGGGCCATGGAGGAGTCTTTCTCTCTGGGGATGGCCTGATTCCAAATGATTGCGGTCATTCTGTGGGTGGGAGGAATCCTTTCTGTGTTTACTTACCTCAAATGTCCCACCAAAGAGGGATTCCAGAGCAGAGCCCTGAGTAGGGGTGACTAGATGTCTCTACCTCTGGTTAAGATTGGGTGACTTGGGGCATGGCAGTCCCCATATGCGGGCTCATGGTCCAGCCACTGAGAGGCTTTACTTGAGGACAGGGCTCAAACTGAGGGTCCCAATGTGTGTTTGTGCCCACCGCAGCTCTTAAGCATGGGCAGGGCCTCAGGGACCCTACACTACCCTCAGGGACCCCTACTACTACTCCTGTAGGCCCTACAGGGGTCCTACACTGAACTTTGGATAAGATGCCAAACACAAGATTCTGGCGAGAGGGAAGGAGGAGTTATGATTTCTGCATCACGTTCACCCATGGGAAATGAGTAGAGATAAGGTCTAGGTTTCTATAGCCTGAAAACCAGGTTGGAAAGAGATGGCAACCTAAAGCCATGGCGGTTCAGATGTTCTCAGTGTACGGCAAGCTCTCTGGGTGTCGGTTGGGAATTCAGGCCTCAGGTTGTGTCAGACAGGGCATTAGTGCACAGGCTAGACTATATAATTGGTGTACAGTTGAGTGGCATGCACGTTTATCCTCATTTGAGGTTTCTGGGTAGACCCATAGGGCAACGTTTTTTTTCTAGAGGGCAGGCAGAGTGCAGCACTGTGTCATCGGAAATCCCAAAATGGAGGGCGTGTGGTCCAGGAGAGTGAGGACGGAAGTCTGAGAACACTAGCTATGCTTAGGTTTTGGGGTGAGGGCACAGCAGGTGCACTCTGAAGAGCTTAATCAAGATCTCGTGCATCTGAAGTCAAGGCGAAGATCAGCCGTTGGCTCAGGTTGGAGTTTCTTTCCATGAGCCGACTTCATGAAGATTGGGGGCATCATGTGACCTTGGAAGCTTCCTATGATATGAGTTGTGAGGTGGTCCATGAACAAGGACTCCAGTGAGACAGTCGACACCTGTTGGATGGCTCAAGGATGTCCCATAAGGAACGACGCAAGAGCAGGGTTCTAAGGGTTCTAAGGATCTCTAAGGAGAGATGCCTGAAAACCAAGCAATAGATCCGATAGGTGCCTATGGGCCTGTTCGTTTCTTTTTAACTCTGGGGACATCAGTCTATGGGTCTGAGGCGGTAGGTGCTCAGATGGGCCCAGATTGCCCCTGTTTGTCCTGGGAAGCCACAAATATTGGGATGGCCTCAGCGACTTTGGAGGTTTATCCTCTTAGTAGGGTTGTGGCCATTGGAATGGGCACATACAATTCCCTCGGAGAGAGCAAGCCCAGTCGTCATGTTGGGCTCCAGGGGCCAAAGCCTGTAGGGTGTGTAGGCCTGAAAACTGAGGTTGAGAAGAGATGACGAACTAAGGCCATGACGGGTCCGATGTGCTCAGTGTGCGGCCAGGTGTGTGGGTGGGGCCTGGAGGTCCAGGCACAGGGTGTGCCATAAAGGGCTTTAGTGCACAGGTCAGCCTATATATTTGGGGTACAGCCGAATGCCGTGCAGGTTGATCCTCATTGGGGGTTTCTGGGTGAGGATATGGCAGGCACAATCTACAGACCTGAATCGAGATCTCGTGCATCTGAAGTCAGGGCGAGGATCAGACGATCCCTCAGTTTGTGCATTCGTCCCTGATGGCCCCTTCTTGAAGGGGGGGGTGGATCACGAGGCCTTGGGGATTTTCCCACGATGGGAGTTGTGAGAAGCTCCCAACTGCAAAATTTCTTCTGCAGCACAATTGAGACCTGTTGCTTGGCTCCAGGAAAATGATTCTGAGCAGGGTTCTAAGGATGGATGGCTGGGTAGCACACCTCGCATTCCAATTGTCTGCAAGCAACAAGACAGGTTAGATCTGCTTGATCTGGCGGAGCAACCGAGGAGAATGAGTTCAGATGGACTCTCCCGTGGATGTGTCCTAATATGATTTTGTGTCTATGGAGACCTTGGAATGAAGCGGTGGCACTGGGGCCCTGAAGGGTTCTCCTAAAGAGAGGCTTTCACAAAGCTCCATCGTGCAAGTTTCCCATGTGTAGATGAGATTTGTTCTGATGGGTGAGTCAAGAAACAGCCATATGCTGTATTTGAAATCCAGGCCTCTGAAGAGAGATGCCTGGAAACCAATGCAATGGATCCGATAGGTGCCTAGGGGCCTGTTCATTCCTTTTTACCTCTGGGGACATCAGTCTTCCGGTCTGAGAGCAGGTAGGTGCTCAGATGGGCCCAGATTGCCCCTGTTTGTCCTGAGAAGATACAAATATTGGGATGGCTTCAGGGAATTTGGAGGTTTATCGTATTAGTAGGGTTGTGGCCATTGGAGTGGGCACAAACAATTCCCTTGGAGAGGGCAAGCACAGTCGTCAGGTTTGGCTCCAGGGGCCTGAGCAAGTAGGGTGTGTAGGCCAGGGCTGTTTGGACAGTTGTCTGAAAACACAAACTCGGCTTATGTTTCGGGTCATAGGTATGGCAGGAGTGATCTACAGACCAGGAGGAGAACCCTTCGTGATATGAAAAAAGGGCGAGTGTGAGGCTCTTGCTCAAGTTTTTGTCTCTGGATATCGTGTCACTCATGGTCGTGAATTTTCTGGGTGACTTCATGGGAAATGGACGAGTCTTATTCTCTGGGGGTTTGGACCCGTCCAAAGAGTTTGGGGTCATTCTGTGGGATGGAAGAAGTCCTTGCTCTGTTGTTGATTTGTTTTATTTTGTTTTTCAACCTCAGGTGTCCCACCAAATGAGGGATTCCAGAGTAGACCCCTGGGGAGGAGCGACTGGACAACCAGAAATCTGGTTAAAAATTGGGGCCTAGGGGCATGTCAAGCCCATTATGACATCTAATGGTCCAGCCACTGAGAGGACGTACTAGAGGACAGGACTCAATCTGAGGGTCACAATGCGTGTTTATGCCCTTGTCACACTCAAGAATGGGCGGGGCCTCAGGCTGAATGCTGGTTTCTCCTACACTGAACGTTGGACAACATGCCAACCACAAGGATTCTTGCCATGGGTAAGGAAGAGTTCTGATTTCTGCATCACAGTCACCGCTGGGCAGTGATTGGAGATAAGGTCTAGGTTCTGAAGCCTGAAAACTGAGGTAGGTAAGAGATGATGACCTAAGGCCCTGGCGGGTCTGATGTGCTCAGTGTGCGGTCAGCTCTCTGGGTGTTGGTCATGAGGTCCGGGCTCAGGTTGTCAGACAGTGCATTAGTGCCCAGGTTAGACTATATAATTTGGGTGCATTCGAGTGCCGTGTTGGTCCTTATCTGAAGAACTCTTCATGATATGAAGAATGAGCGGGTCTGAGGAGAGTGCTCAGGCTTTTGTCTCTGGATTTCGTATCAGTGATGGACGTGGAATGTTGCAGAGGCCTCATGGGCCATGGACGAATCTTGCTCTGTGTGGACTTGGCCCGATCCCAATTGTTTTTCGTCAATCTGTGGGATGGGAAGACTCCTTTCAGGTTTGTTACCTCAGGTGTCCCACCAAAAGAGGAATTCCAAAGCAGAGCCCTGTGGAAGAGTGAAGGGACAACCCGAACTATGGTTAAAAATTGGGGCCTAGGGGCATGGCAAGCCCAATATGCTGTCTATCCATCCAGCCACTGAGAGGCCTTACCTGGGGACTGGGCTCAGTCTGAGGGTCACAATGTGTGTTTGTGAACTATGTGGCCAGCAAGCATGGGCGCGGCCGCATGGGCCACACTGGTTTTAAGTACACTGAACCTTGGACAACATGCCAACCACAAGGTTTCTTGCCATGGGGAAAGAGTTCTGATTTCTGCATCATTTTCAAACCCGGGCCGTGATTGGAGATAAGGTCTAGGTTCTGCAGCCTGAAAACCGAGGTTGAGAAGAGATGACGACCTAAGGCCATGGCGGGTCCGATGTGCTCAGAGTGCGGCCAGCTGTCTGGGTGGGGCCAGGAGGTCCCGTCTCAGGCTGTGTCAGAAAGGGATTTAGTGCCCAGGACAGCCTATATATTTGGGGTACAGCCGAATGGCGTGCAGGTTGATCCTCATTTGGGGTTTCTGGGTAGCCCCAGAGGGCAATGTTTTTTTCTGGAGGGCAGGCAGAGTGCTGCATTGTAGTTCTGGATTGCCAAACTGGAGGGCTTGTGGGCCAGTAGTCTGAGGACCGAAGTCTGAGAAGCCAAGCTATGCCTAGGTTTCTGGGTGAGGATATGGCAGGAACAATCTGCAGACCTGAATCGAGATCTCGTGCTTCTGAAGTCAGGGCAAGGATCAGATGATCGCTCAGGTTGGACATTCTGTTCCTGATGGCCCTTTCTTGAAGGGGGGGGGTGGATCACAGGCCATGGCGGTTTTCCCACGATGGGAGTTGTGAGAAGTTCCCAACTGCAAAGATCTTCTGCAGGACAATTGAGACCTGTTGGTTGGCTCCAGGACAATGATTCCGAGCAGGGTTCTAAGGATGGATGGCTGGGTAGCCCACCTCGCCTTCCAATTGTCTGCAACAACAAGACAGGTTAGATCTGCTGGATATGGGGGAGAAATCGAGGAGGCTGAATTGAAATGGACTCTCCCGTGGATGTGTCCTAATTTGATTTTGTGTCCTTGGAGACCTTGGAATGAAGCGGTGGCACTGGGGCCCTGAAGGGTTCTCCTAAAGAGAGGCTTTCACATAGCTCCATCGTGCAAGGTTCCCATGTGGAGATGAGATTTGTTCTGATGGGTAAGTCAAGAAATAGCCATATGCTGGTACTGAAATCCAAGCCTCTGAGGAGAGATGCCTGGAAACCAAAGCAATGGATGCGATTCGGGCCTAAGGGCCTGTTAGTTCCTTTTTACCTCTGGGGATATCAGTCTACAAGTCTGAGTGCAGGTAGGATCTCAATGGGCTCAGATTGCTCCTGTTTGTCCTGGGAAGCCACCACTATTGGGATGGCCTCAGGGACTTTGGAGGTATATCCTATTAGTAGCGTTGTGGCCATTGGAATGGGCACACAGAATTCCCTTGGAGAGGGCAAGTACAGTCCTCAGCTTGGCTCCAGGGGCCTAAGCCTGTAGGCTGTGTAGGCCAGGGCTGTTTGGACAGTTGTCTGAAAACACAAACTCGGCTTATGTTTCGGGTCATAGGTATGGCAGGACTGATCTACAGACCATGAGGAGAACTCTTTGGGATATGAAAAAAGGGCGAGGGTGAGGCTCTTGCTCAAGTTTTTGTCTCTGGATTTCGTGTCACGCATGGTCGTGAAATTTCCGGGTGACTTCATGGGAAATGGACGAGTCTTACTCTCTGGGTGTTTGGCCCCGTCCATAGAGTTTGGGGTCATTCTGTGGGATGGAAGAAGTCCGTTGTTCTGTTGATATTGATTTGTTTTGTTTTTTTTTTTCAACCTCAGGTGTCCCTCAAATGAGGGATTCCAGAGTAGAGCCCTGGGCGGGGCGACTGGACAACCAGAAATCTGGTTAAAAATTGGGGCCTAGGGATATGTCAAGCCCATTATGACATCTAATGGTCAAGCCACTGAGAGGACGTACTAGAGGACAGGACTCACGCTGAGGGTCACAATGTGTGTTTATGCCCTCGTCGCACTCAAGACCTTATCTCCAATCACGGCCCGGGTTTGATAATGATGCAGAAATAAGAACTCTTTCCCCATGGCAAGAAACCTTGTTGTTGGCATGTTGTCCAAGGTTCAGTGTACTTGAAACCAGTGTGGCCCATGAGGCCCCGCCCATGCTTTGGGGCCACATTGGTCACAAACACACATTGTGACCTTCCGCCTGAGCCCAGTCCTCAGGTAAGGCCTTCAGTGGCTGGATGAAGAGACAGCATATTGGGCTTGCCATGCCCCTAGGCCCCAATTTTTAACCATAGTTCGGGTTGTCCCTTCACTCTTCCCCAGGGCTCTGCTTTGGAATTCCTCTTTTGATGGGACAACTGATGTAACAACCCTGAAAGGAGTCCTCCATCCAACAGGTTGATGAAAAACAATTGGGATCGGGCCAAATCCACAGAGAGCAAGATTCGTCCATGGCCCATGAGGCCTCCTCAACTTTCCACGGCCATTGCTGAAACAAAATCCAGAGACAAAAGTGAGCACGCGCCTCAGACTCGCACTTTCTTCATATCCTGATGATGTCTTCTCATGGTTTGTAGATCGGGCCTGCCATACCTACGTCCCCAAACATAAGCTGAGTTTGTGTTTTCAGACTTCTGTCCTCAAAGTCCTGGGCCACACACCATCCAGGCTGGGGACTCTGGAGCCACACAATAGGTCTGTGCATACCGAATCCATGGTAATTCTGCCCATTCCTTTGTCCAAAATCGTACAAATTAGGAGAACCCTCCAAAGTCCCTGAGGCCATCCCAATAGTATAGGTCGCCCGGGACAAAAAAGTTCAGTCTGACACCAGCTGAGCATCTACCTCCTCTCATACCCTTGATGGATGTCCCCAGAGAAGAAGATTGAACCAGACAGGACCCTAGGACAAAATCGGATTCATAGCTTTGGTTTACAGGCATGTCTCCTCAAAACCCTGGTTTCCAATACCAGCATTGGGGTTTTCCTGAGGCACCCATCAGAACCAAACTCGTCTCCACAAGGAAACTTGTGCATGGGAGCTATGTCAAAAGCTGAGGAGAATACTTCAGGGTACCGGTGCCACCGCCCCATTCCAAGGCACTCATGGACACAAACACACATTAGACCCATCCTCAGGAAAGTTCATTTCAACTCAGCCACCCCGGTTGCTCCCGCAGAGCCATCAGATCTAAACTGTCTTGTCCCTAGGAGACAATTGGAATGCGAGGCGGGCTTCCCAGGCATCCATCCTCGAACGTTGGTCTGGACTCATCCATATGGGATGTCCTGGAGCTGTCCAACAGGTCTCAATTTTCACGCAGAAGGAATCCTTGGAGGGGGCATCCCAACACTCCCAACGTGGGAAAACCTCCACGCTCGATAATCCGCTACCTTCATGAAGGGGCCGTCATGAACAGAAAATCCAAGCTGAGCCAACGTCTGATCCTCACTCTGACTTCAGAAGCATGACATATTGCTTCAGATCTTCAGGGGGTACATGCCGTGCCCTCGCCCTGAAACCCAAGTCTAGCTTGTGTTCTCAGACTTCCATCCTCACATTCCTGGCCCCGAAGCCTACAAGTTTGGCAATTCCGGACCATCATTGCAGCACTCTGCCTGTCCTCTAGAAAAAATATATTGCCTAATGAGTTGCCCGGGCACATTAAATGAGAATAAACCTACACGGCACTCGAATGTACCAAAATTATATAGTCTAACCTGGGCAGTAATGCACTGTCTGACACAACCTGAGCCAGGACCTCCTGAGCAACACCCAGAAAGCTGAACGCACCCTGAGCACATCAGACCCGCCATGGCCTTATGTCATCATCTCTGCCCTACCTCAGTTTTCAGGCTTTAGAACCTAGACCTTATCTCCAATCACTGCCCAGGGGTGACTGTGATGCAGAAATCAGAAATCCTGCTTGCCCAAGGCAAGAAACCTTGTGGTTGCCATTTTGTCCTACGTTCAGTGTAGGAGAAACCAGCATTCACCCTGAGGTCACGCCCATTCTTGAATGCAACGAGGGCATAAACACGCATTGTGACCCTCAGCGTGAGTCCAGTCCTCTAGTACGTCCTCTCAGTGGCTGGACCATTAGATTTCATAATGGGCTTGACATGTCCCTAGGCCCCAATTTTTAACCAGATTTCTGGTTGTCCAGTCACAACTCCCCAGACCTGTACTCTGGTATCCCTCATTTGGTAGAACACCTGAGGTTGAAAAACAAAACAAATCAAATCAACAAAAAAAAAAAAAAAAAGCGGACTTCTTCCATCCCAGAGAGTGACCCCAAACTCCTTGGACGGGGCCAACCCCCAGAGAGTAAGACTCGTCCATTTCCTATGAAGTCACCCGGAAATTTCACGATCATGAGTGACACAATACCTGGAGAAAAAACGTGAGCAAGAGCCTCACACTCGCCCATTTTTCATATCCAAAAGTGTTCTCCTCATGGTCTGAAGATCAGTCCTGCCATACCTATGACCTGAAACATAAGCCGAGGTTGTGTTTTCAGACAACTGTCCCAACAGCTCTGGCCTACACACCCTACAGGCTGAGGCCCCTGAGGCCAAACCTGAAGACTGTGCTTGCCCTTTCCAAGGTAATTGTATGTGCCCATTCCAATGGCCACAACCCTACTTAGAGGATAAACCGCCAAAATTCCTGATGCCATCCCAATAGTGGTGGCTTCCCTGGACAAACAGGGGCAATCTGTGCCCATCTGAGCACCTACCTGCACTCAGACCCGTAGACTGATATCCCTAGAGGTAATAAGGAACGAACAGGCCCCTAGGCACCTATCGGATCCATTGCTTTGGTTTCGAGGCATCTCTCCTCAGAGGCCTGGATTTCAATAACAGCATATGGCTGTTTCTTGACTCACCATCAGAACAAATCTCATCTACACATGGGAAACTTGCACGATGGAGCTGTGTGAAAGCCTCTATTTAGGAGAACCCTTCAGGGCCCCAGTGCCACCGCTTCATTCCAAGGTCTCCATAGACACAAAATCATATTAGGACACATCCACGCTAGAGTACATTTCAACTCAGCCTCCTCGGTTGCTTCCCCAGAACCAGGAGATCTGACCTGTCTTGTTGCTTGGAGACAATTGGAATGCGAGGTGGGGTACCCGGCCATCCATCCTTAGAACCCTGAATGGAAACGTTGTCCTGGAGCCAACCACCAGGTATCAATTGTCCTGCAGAAGAATCTTTGCAATTGGGACCTTCTCACAACTCCCATCGTCGGAAAACCCCCATGGCCTCGAGAACACCCCCTTCAATTAGGGGCCCTCAGGGACAGAATGTCCAACCTGAGCGATGGTCAGATCCTCGCCCTGACTTCAGATGCACGAGATCTAGATTCAGGACTGTAGATTGTGCCTGCCATATCCTCACCCACAAACCTAGGCCTAGCTTGGCTTCTCAGACTTCCGTCCTCAGACTACTGGCCAACAAGACCTCGAATTTGGCAATTCAGAACTACAATGCAGCACTTTGCCTGCCCTCCAGAAGAAAAACATTGCCCTCTGGGGCTACCCAGAAACCCCAAATGAGGATCAACCTGCACGCCATTCTGCAGTACCCCAAATATATAGGCTGACCTGGGCCTTAATGCCCTTTCTGACGCAGCCTGAGCCTGGACCTCCTGGCCTCACCCAGACAGCTGGCCGCACACTGAGCACATCGGAACCGCCATGGCCTTAGGACGTCATCTCTTCTCAACCTCGGTTTTCAGGCTTCAGAACCTAGACCTTATCTCCAATCACGGCCCGGGTTTGAAAATGATGCAGAAATCAGAACTCTTTCCCCATGGCAAGAAACCTTGTAGTTGGCATGTTGTCCAAGAATCAGTGTAGTTGAAACCAGTGTGGCCCATAAGGCCCCATCCATGCTTGCGGGCCATATTGGTCACAACACATATTGTGACCCTCAGCCAGAGCCCAATCCTCAGGTAAGGCCTCTCAGTGGCTCGAGAGACAACATATTGGGCTTGCCATGCCCCTAGGCCCCAATTTTTTACCGTAGTTGGGGTTGTCCCTTCACTCTTCCCCAGGGCTCTGCTTTGGAATTCCTCTTTTGGTGGGACACCTGAGGTAACAAACCTGAAAGGAGTCCTCCCATCCCACAGATTGACGAAAAACAATTGGGATCAGGCCAAATCCACAGAAAGCAAGAATCGTCCATGGCCCATGAGGCCTCGCTAACATTCCACGGCCATCGCTGATACAAAATCCAGATACAAAAGCCTGAGGACGCGCCTCAGACTCGCTCATTCTTCAAATCCTCAATAGTTCCTCAGATAAGAACTTACGCCGCACTCGAATGACCCCAAAATATATAGTCTAACCTGGGCACTAATACACTGTCTGACAACCTGAGCCCGGACCTCGTGACCAACACCCAGACAGCTGACCGAATACTGAGCACATTAGACCCGCCATGGCCTTAGATCATCATCTCTTCCCTACCTCAGTTTTCAGGCTTCAGAACCTAGACCTTATCTCCAATCACTGCCCAGGGGTGACTGTGATGCAGAAATCAGAACTCTTCCTTACGCATGGCAAGAAACATTGTGGTTGGCATGTTGTCCAACGTTCAGTGTAGGAGAAACCAGCATTCACCCTGAGGCCCCGCCCATTCTTGAGAGCGACGAGGGCATAAACACGCATTGTGACCCTCAGCGTGAGTCCTGTCCTGTAGTACGTCCTCTCAGTGGCTGGACCATTAGATGTCATAATGGGCTTGACATGTCCCTAGGCCCCAATTTTTAACCAGATTTTTGGTTGTCAAGTTGCCCCTCCCCCGGGCTCTACTCTTGAATCCACAATTTGATGGGACCCCTGAGGTTGAAAAACAAAACTAAACAAATCAACAACAGAACAACGGACTTCTTCCATCCCACAGAATAACCCCAAACTCTTTGGACAGGGCCAAACCCCCAGAGAGTAAGACTCGTCCATTTCCCATGAAGTCACCCGGAAATATCACGACTATGTGTGACACGATATTCACGGACAAAGACTTGAGCAAGAGCCTCACACTCGCCCTTTTTTCATATACCGAAGAGTTCTCCTCATGGTCTGTAGATCAGTCCTGCCATACCTATGACACGAAACATAAGCCGAGTTTGTGTTTTCAGACAACTGTCCAAACAGCCCTGGCCTACACACCCTACAGGCTCAGGCCCCTGGAGCCAAACCTGACGACTTTGGCTTACCCTCTCCAAGGGAATTGTATGTGCCCATTACAATGGCCACAATCCTACTAATAGGATAAACTTCCAAAATCCCTGAGGCCATCCCAATATTTGTGGCTTCCTAGTACAAACAGGGGTAATCTGGGCCCATCTGTGCACCTACCGGCACTCAGACCCGTAGACTGATATCCCCAGTAGTAAAAAGGAACAAACAAGCCCTTAGGCTCCTATCGGATACATTGCTTTGGTTTCCAGGCATCTCCTCAGAGGCCTGGATTTCAATAACAGCATATGGCTGTTTCTCGACTCACCCATCAGAACAAATCTCATCTACACATGGGAAACTTGCACGATGGAGCTGTGTGAAAGCATCTCTTTAGGAGAACCCTTCAGGGCCCCAGTGCCACAGCTTCATTCCAAGGTCTCCATAGACACAAAATCATATTAGGACACATCCACGGGAGAGTCCATTTAAACTCAGCCTCCTGGGTTGCTACCCCAGATCCAGCAGATCGAACCTGTCTTGTTGCTTGGAGACAATTGGAATATGAGGTGTTATACTCAGCCATCCATCCTTAGAACCCTGCACGGAATCGTTGCCCTGGAGCCATCCAACAGGTCTCAATTGTCCTGCAGAAGAATCTTTGCAGTAGGGAGCTTCTCACAACTCCCATCGTTGGAAAACCCCCATGGCCTCGTGATCCACTCCCCCCTTCAAAAAGGGGCCATCAGGGACAGTATGTCAAACCTGAGAGATCGTCTGATCCTCGCCCTGACTTCAGATGCTCGAGATCTCTATTAAGGTCTGTAGATTGTGCCTGCCATATCCTCACCCCGAAACCTAGGCCTAGCTTGGGTTCTCTTACTTCCGTCCTCAGACTACTGGCCAAGAGCCCTCCAGTTTGGCAATCCAGAACTACAATGCAGCACTCTTCCTACCCTCCAGAAGAAAACATTGCCCCCTGGGCTACCCAGAAAACCCAAATAGCATCAACCTGCACGCCATTTGGCTGTACCCCAAATATATAGGGTGACCTGGGGACTAAAGCCCTTTCTGACACACCCTGAGCATGGACCTTCTAGCCCCATCCAGACAGCTGGCCGCACACTGAGCACATCAGACCTGTAAATGCCTAAGGTCGTCAACTCTACTCAACCTCGGTTTTCAGGCTTTAAAACCTAGACCTTATCTCCAATCACGGCCCGGGATTGAAAATGATGCAGAAATTACAACTCTTTCGCCATGGCAAGAAACCTTGTGGTTGGCATGTACTCCAAGGTTCAGTGTACTTGAAACCAGTGTGACCCATGAGGCCCCGCCCATGCTTGCGGGCCACATTGGTCACAAACACATATTGTGACCCTCAGTCTGAGCCCAGTCCTCAGGTAAGTCCTCTCAGTGGCTGGAAGGAGAGACAGCATATTGGGCTTGCCATGCCCTAGGACCCAATTTTTAACCATAGTTCGGGTTGTCCCTTCACTCTTCCCCAGGGCTCTGCTTTGGAATTCCGCTTTTGGTGGGACCCCAAAGGTAACAAACCTGAAGGAGTCCTCCCATCACACAGATTGACGAAAAACAATTGGGATCGGGCCAAATCCACAGAGAGCAAGATGCGTCCATGGCCCATGAGGCCTCCCCAACATTTCATGGCCATCGCTGATACAAAATCCAGAGACAAAAGCTTGAGCACGTACCTCTGACTCGCTTATTCTTCATATCCTGATGAGTTCTTCAGATAAGAACGTACTCGGCACTCGAAGGCACCCAAAATATAGAGTCTAACCTGGGCACTAATGCACTGTCTGACAACCTGAGCCCGGACCTAGTGACCAACACCCAGAGAGCTGAACGCACACTGAGCACTTCAGACCCGCCATGGCCTTAGGTCATCATCTCTTCCCTACCTCAGTTTTCAGGCTTCAGAACCGAGACATTATCTGCAATCACTGCCCAGGGGTGACTGTGATGCAGAAATCAGAACTCTTCCTTACCCATGGCAAGTAACCTTGTGGTTGGCATGTTGTCCAACGTTCAGTGTAGGAGAAACCAGCATTCACCCTGAGTCCCCGCCCATTCTTGAGTGCGACGAGGGCATAAACACGCATTGTGACCCTCAGCGTGAGTCCTGTCCATTAGTACGTCCTCTCAGTGGCTGGACCATTAGATGTCATAATGGGCTTGACATGTCCCTAGGCCCCAATTTTTAACCAGATTTCTGGTTGTCCAGTCGCCCATCCCCAGGACTCTACTCTGTAATCCCTCATTTGGTGGGACACCTGAGGTTAAAAAACAGAACAAAACAAATCAAAAACAAAAGAACACGGACTTCTTCCATCCCACAGAATGACCCCAAACTCTTTGGACGGGGCCAAACCCCCAGGAGTAAGACTCGTCCATTTCCCATGAAGTCACCCGGAAATTTCACGACCATGTGTGAAACGATATCCAGAGACAAAAACTTGAGAAAGAGCCTCACACTCGCCCTTTTTTCATATCCCGAAGAGTTCTCCTCATGGTCTGTAGGTCAGTCCTGCCATACCTATGACCCGAAACATAAGCCGAGTATGAGTTTTCAGGCAACTGTCTAAACAGCCCTGGCCTACACACCCTACAAGCTCAGGCCCCTGGAGCCAAACCTGACGACTGTGCCTGCCCTCTCTAAGGGAATTGTATGTGCCAATTCTAATGGCCACAACCATACAAAGAGGATAAACCTCCAAAGTCCGTGATGCCATTCCAATATTTGTGGCTTCCCAGGACAAACACGGGCAATCTGGGCACATCTGAGCACCTACCTGCAATCAGACCCATAGACTGATGTCCCCAGAGGTAAAAAGATAACAACAGGCCTCTAGGAACCTATCGGATCCATTGCTTTGGTTTCCAGCCATCTCCCTCAGAGGCTTGGATTTCAATAACAGCATATGGCTGTTTCTTGACTCAACCATCAGAAAAAATCTCATCTACACATGGGAAACTTGCACGATGGAGCTGTGTGAAAGCCTCTCTTTAGGAGAACCCTTCAGGGCCCCAGTGCCACCGCTTCATTCCAAGGTCTCCATAGACATAAAATCATATTAGGACACATCCACGGGAGAGTCCATTTCAACTCAGTCTCCTCGGTTGCTCCCCCAGATCCAGCAGATCTAACCTGTCTTGTTGCTTGGAGACAATTTGAATGCGAGGTGGGCTACCCAGACATCCATCCTTAGAACCCTGCTCGGAATCGTTGTCCTGGAGCCAGCCAAAAGGTCTCAATTGTCCTGCAGAAGAATCTTTGCAGTTGGGAGCTTCTCACAACTCCCATCGTGGGAAAACCCCCATGGCCTCGTGATCCACCCCCCCTTCAAGAAGGGGCCATCAGGGACAGAATGTCCAAACTGAGCGATCGTCTGATCCTCGCCCTGACTTCAGATGCACGAGATCTCGATTCAGGTCTGTAGATTGTGCCTGCCATATCCTCACCCAGAAACCTAGGCCTAGCTTGGGTTCTCAGACTTCCGTCCTCAGACTACTGGCCCACAAGCCCTCCAGGTTGGCAATCCAGAACTACAATGCAGCACTCTGCCTGCCCTCCAGAAGAAAAACATTGCCCTCTGGGGCTACCCAGAAACCCCAAATGAGGATCAACGGGGCACGCCATTTGGCTGTACCCCAAATATATAGGCTCACCTGGGCACTAATGCCCTTTCTGACACAGCCTGATCCTGGACCTCCTGGCCCCACCCAGACAGCTGGCCGCACACTGAGCACATCGGACCCCTCATGGCCTTAGTCCGTCATCTCTTCTCAACCTCGGTTTTCAGGCCTATACACCCTACAGGCTCAGGCCCCTGGAGCCAAACATGAAGACTGGGCTTGCCCTCTCCAAGGGAATTGTATGTGCCCATTCCAATGGCCACAACCCTACTAATAGGATAAACCTCAAAAGTCCCTGAGGCCATCCCAATATTTGTGGCTTCCTAGGACAAACAGGGGCAATCTGGGCCCATCTGAGCACCTACCGGCACTCAGACCCATAAACTGATGTCCCCAGAGGTAAAAAGGAACGAACAGGCCCATAGGCACATATCGGTTCTATTGCTTTGGTTTACAGGCATCTCTCCTTAGAGATCCTTAGAACCCTTAGAACCCTGCTCTTGCTTCGTTCCTTATGGGACATCCTTGAGCCATCCAACAGGTGTTGACTGTCCCACAGGAGTCCTTGTTCATGGTCCACATCACAACTCATATCATGGAAAGCTTCCAAGGTCACATGATGCCCCCAATCTTCATGAAGTCGGATCATGGAAAGAAACTCCAACCTGAGCCAACAGCTGATCTTCGCCTTGACTTCAGATGCACGAGATCTTGATTAAGCTCTTCAGAGTGCACCTGCTGTGCCCTCACCCCAAAACCTGAGCATAGCTAGTGTTCTCAGACTTCCGTCCTCACTCTCCTGGACCATACGCCCTCCATTTTGGGATTTCCGATGACACAATGCTGCACTCTGCCTGCCCTCTAGAAGAAAAACGTTGCCCTATGGGTCTACCCAGAAACCTCAAATGAGGATAAACCTGCATGCCACTCAACTGTACACCAATTATATAGTCTAGCCTGTGCACTAATGCCCTGTCTGACACAACCTGAGGCCTGAATTCCCAACCGACACCCAGACAGCTTGCCCTACCCTGAGAACATCTGAACCGCCATGGGCTTAGGTTTCCATCTCTTTCCAACCTGGTTTTCAGGCTACAGAAACCTAGACCTTATCTCTACTCATTTCCCATGGGTGAACGTGATGCAGAAATCATAACTCCTCCTTCCCTCTCGCCAGAATCTTGTGGTTGGCATCTTATCCAAAGTTCAGTGTAGGACCCCTGTAGGGCCTACAGTAGTAGTAGTAGGGCCCCTGAGGGTAGTGTAGGGTCCCTGAGTCCCTGCCCATGCTTAAGAGCTGCGGTGGGCACAAACACACATTGGGACCCTCAGTTTGAGCCCTGTCCTCAAGTAAAGCCTCTCAGTGGCTGGACCATGAGCCCGCATATGGGGCCTGCCATGCCCCAAGTCACCCAATCTTAACCAGAGGTAGAGACATCTAGTCACCCCTACTCAGGGCTCTGCTCAGGAATCCCTCTTTGGTGGGACATTTGAACTAAGTAAACACAGAAAGGATTCCTCCCACGCACAGAATGACCCCAATCACTTGGGATCAGGCCATCCTCAGAGAGAAAGACTCCTCCATGGCCCATGAGACCAGCCCGACATTCCACGGCCACTATTGACACAAAATCCAGAGACATAAGCCTCACCCTTAGGTCATAGCCCCAAAAATTCTCCTCATAGTCTGTAGATCGGGCCTGCCATACCTACGTCCCCAAACTTAAGCCGAGTTTGTGTTTTCAGACTTCTATCCTGACATCCCTGTCCCACACACCCTCCAGGCTGAGGCCCCTGGAGCCACACCTCAGGACTGTGCCTGCCCTCTCCAAGGAAATTCTTCCCATTCCATTGGCCACAACCCTACAGATTAGGAGATACCTCCAAAGTCCCAGAGGCCATTCCAATAGTATAGGCCGCCCAGTACAAAGAGGGTGATCTGTCACAAGCTGAGCAACGACCTCAACTCACCTGTAGACAGATATCCCAAGAGAAGTGTATTAAACTGGACAGGCACCTAGAACGTAATTGGTTCCATTGCTTTTGTTTCTAAGCATCTCTCCTCAGAGGCCTGTTTTCCAATACCAGCATATGGGGGATTCCAGAGATACCAATCAGAACAAATCTTGTCTCCACATGGGAAACTTATCCTTTGGAGCTCTGTAAAACCTCCAGTTAGGAGAAACCTTCAGGTAACCGGAGCCACCGCCCTATTCCAAGGTCTCCATGGACACAAACCCGCATTATGACCATTCGGCAGGAGAGTACATTTCAACTCAGCCCCGTTGATTACTCCCCCAGAGCCAGAATATCAAACCTGCCTTGTCGCTAGGAGACAACTTGAATGCAAAGCAGACTCTCTAGGCATCCATCCTTGGAATCCTACTCTGGCGACGTTCCTTATGGGATGTACTTGGAGCCTTCCAACAGGTCTTGACTGTCCCGCAGAAGGAATCCTTGCAGTTGGAGCATCTCACAACTCCTATCGTGGGAAAACCTACATGGCCTCATGAGATGCTCCCTTTTATAAAGGGGTCATCATGGACAGAAACTCCAAGCTGAGCCAACTTCTGATCCATTGCTTTCTTTTCTATGTATCTCTCCTCAGAGGCCTGGTTTCCAATATCAGAATATGGGGGTTTCCTAAGGAAACAATCAGAACAGATCTCATCTCCACATGAGAAACTTGCTCTTTGGAGCTGTGTCAATACCTCAGGTTAGGAGGATCCTTCAGGGCGCTGGCACCATGGCCCAATTCCAAGGTCTCCAAGGACACAAACTTACATTATGATCCATCCACAGGAGAGTCCATTTCAAATCAGCCCCATCGGCTGCTCACCCAGAGCCAGCAGATCAAACCTGCCTTGTCACTAGGAGACAGTTGGAATGCGAGGTGGGCTGCCCAGGCATCCATCCTTAGAACCCTGCTCTGGAGAATTTCTTTATGGGATGTCTTGAATCCAACCAACCTGTCTTGACTGTCTCGCAGAATGAATCCTTGTGGTTTGAAGCATCACACAATCCCACTGTGAGAAAACCTCCATTTCCTCATGATGCCCCACACCTTCATAAATGGGCCATCATGGACAGAAACTCCATCCTAAGCCAAAGTCTGATCCGCGCCCTGAATTCAGAAGCACGAGATCTCGATTCAGCACTTGAGAGTGTGCCTGCTGTGCCCTCGCCCCGAAACCTAAGCCTAACTTGTGTTCTCAGACTTCCGTTTTCACAATCCTGGCCACACCCCTCCAGTTTGGCAATTCTGGAGACCCAATGCAGCACTCTGCCTGCCCTCCAGAAGAAAAATGTTGCCCTATAGGGCTAACCAGAAATGCCAAATGAGTAACAACCTGCATGCCACTCGACCATACCCCAATTATACAATCTAGCCTGTGCACTAAAGCCCTGTCTGACACAGCCTGAAGGCAGACCTCCAGTCCAACACCCAGACAGCTGGCCGTAAACTGAGCATATCAAACCCACAATGGCTTTCGGCCATCATCTCTACACAACCTCAGTTTTCACCTTCAGAACGTAGACCTTATCTCTACTCACTTCTCAGGAGTGAACGTGATACAAGAATCAGAACTTCTCCATCGCCATGGCAAGAAACCTTGTGGTTGGCATGTGGTCCAACGTTCATTGTAGTAGAAAGCAGCATGGACTATGAGGCCCCACCTATCCCCGAGGGCTACAATTTGCACAAACACACATTGTGACCCTCAGCGTGAGCCCTATCCTCATGTAAAGCCTCTTAGTGACTGGAACAACAGCCCACATATGGGGCTTGCCAAGCCCCTAGTCCCCCAATCTCAACCAGAGTTAGAGATGTCTAGTCACCCCTACTCAGGGCACTGCTCTGGAATCCCTCTTTGGTGGGACACCTGAGGTAAAAAAAAAAAAATACAGAAAGGACTCTTCCCATCCACAGAATGATCACAACCACTTGGGATCAGGCCAAATCAACAGAGAAAGACTTGTCCGTGGCCCTTGAGGACACCCCGACATTCCACGGCCACCGTAGGCACAAAATCCAGAGACAAAAGCCTGAGCAAACGCCACATACTCGCCCTTTGTTCATAGCCAGGAAAATTCTCACGGTCTGTAGATCGAGCCTTCATACATACATCCCCAAACCTAAACTGAGTTTGTGTTTTCAGACTTCTGTCCCCACAGTCCTGGCCCACACACCATCCAAGCTGGGGCCCCTGGAGCCACACCTGAGGACTGTGGCTCCCTTCTCCAGGGGAATTCTGCCATTTCCATTGGCCACAACCCTATAGATTAGGAGAAACCTCCAAACTCCACGAGGCCATCCCAATAGTGTTGGCTGCCCAGGACAAACAGGGATGATCTTTCACAAGTTAGGAAACTACATCCACTCAGACCCAGAGACAGATATCCCCATACAATAAGATTGAACTGGACAGGCACTTAGGCCCTAATCAGATCCATTGCTTTTGTTTCCAGGCATCTCTCCTCAGAGGCCTGGTTACCAATACCAGCATATGGGGGATTACTGAGGCACTCATAGAAAAATCTCGTCTCCACATAGAAAATGTACTCTTTGGAGCTCTATAAAAACCTCTGTTTAGGAGAATCTTTCAGGGCCCCGGATCAAGCGCCCCATTCCAAGGTCTCCATGGACTTAAACCCACATTATGATCTATCCTCGGTAGAGTCCATGTCAACTCATCCCCCTTGGTTTCTCCCCCAGGGCCTGCAGATCAAACCTGCCTTGTTGCTAGGAGACAACTAGAATGGGAGGCGGGCTGCCCAGGCATCCATCCTTAGAACCCTACTCTGGAGTCGTTCCATATGGGACATCCTAGAGCCATCCAACAGGTCTCAAGTGTCCCACAGAAGGAATCTTTGCAGTCTGGTGCATCTCACAACTCCCATTGTGGGAAAATCTTCATGGCCTCTTGAGACGCTCCACTTTATAAAGGGGCCATCATGGACAGAAACTCCAACCTGAGCAAACGTCTGATATTCGCCCTGGCTTCAGGTGCATGAGATCTTGATTCAGGTCTGCAGAGTGTGCCTTCTGTGCCCTCACCCCAAAAACTAAGCCTAACTTGTGTTATCAGACTACCGTCCTCACACCCCTGGCCCAAAAGCTCTACAATTTGGCAATACTGGGGCCACAATGCAGCACTCTGCCTGCCCTCCAGAAGAAAAACGTTGCCTTATGGAGCTTCCTAGATACCCGAATGAGGATCAACTGAACGCCACTCGACTGCACCCCAAATATACAGTCTACCCTGTCTAATGCCCTGTCTGACACAGCATGAGCCCACACCTCCAGACCAACGCTCAACAGCTAGCCACACACTGAGCTCATTGTACCCATCAGGTCCTTAGGTCTTCATCTCTTCCCAACCTCGGTTTTCGGGTTTCAGAACCTAGACCTAAACTCCAATCACTGTCCAGGGGTGAACGTGATGCAGAAATCACAACTCTTCCTTCGCCATGGCCGGAAAACTTGTGGTTGGCATATTCTCCAACGTTCAGTGTAGGAGAATCCAGCGTGGCCCATGAGGCCCTTTCCATGCTTGAGGGCCTTGTTGGGCACAAATAGGCATTGTGACCCTCAGCATGAGCCCTGTCCTCAAGGAAGACCTCTCAGTGTCTGAATCAAGAGCCCACATATTGGACTTGCCATGCCCCTAGGCCCCCAAACGTAAACAGAGTTGGGGTTATCCAGTTGTCCCTACCAATGACTCTGCTCTGCAATCCCTCTTTTATTGGCACACATGAGGTACATAAAATAAAATAAAAAACAGAAAGGACACCTCCCATCCCACAGAATGTACCCAAACTCTTGGGATTGGGTCAAATCCTCAGAGAAGGAAAACCTTCCACAACCCATGAGGCCACGCCAGCATTCGACCCACATTGTTGACACAAATCCAGAGACAAAACCTGAGCAAGCACCTCAAACTAACCCTTTTTCATATCCCGAAGTGTTATCACGGTCTGTAGATTGGGCGTGCCATACCTATGTCCCCAATCCTAAGCGGAATTTGTGTTTTCAGACTTCTGTCCCCACAGGCCTGGCCCACACACCCTCAAGGCTGGGCCCCTAGAGCCAAACTCAGAACTGTGCCTGCCCTCTCCAGGGGATTTCTGCCCATTCCATTGGCCACAACCCTATAGATTAGGAGAAACTCCAAAATCCCGAGGCCATTCCCAATATTATAGGCTGCCCAGGACAAACAGGGGCGATCTGACACAAGCCGAGCAACTACCTCCCCTCAGTCCATAGACACGTATCCCCAGGAAAGAGATTGAACCGGGACAGGCACCTAGGCCCTAATCATATCCATTGCTTTTGTTTCCAGGCATCTCTCCTCAGAGGCCTGGTTTCCAATACCAGCATATGGGAGATTCCTTAGGCACTCATCAAAACAATTCTCTTCTCTACATAGGAAACGTACTCTTTAGAGCTCCATCAAAACCTCCGGTTATGAACATCCCTCAAGGCCCCGGATCAAGCACCCCATTCCAAGGTCTCCATGGACACAAATGCACATTATGACCCATCCTCAACTCACCCATTTCAACACACCCGCCTCGGTTACTCCCCTAGATCCAGCAGATCGAACTTGCCTTGGCGCTATGAGGCACCTTGAATGGGAGGCAGGCTTCCCAGGCATCCATCCTTAGAACCCTGCTCTGGATAACTTCCTTATGGGATGTCCTGGAGCCATCCAGCAGGTCTCGACTATCCCACGGAAGGAATCATTGCGGTTTGGAGCATCTCACAATTCCCATCGTGGGGAAACCTCCATGGCCTCGTGACACCCTCCCCTTCATGAAGGGGCCGTCATGGACAGAAACTCCAACCTGAGCCAACATCTGATCCTAGCTCTGTCTTCAGGTACACGGGATCTCGAATCATCTCTGCAGAGGGTTCCTGCCATCCCCTAACCCCGAAATCTAAGTCTGGCTTGTGTTCTCAGAATTTTTTCCTCACACTCCTGGCCCACAAGCCTTCCAGTTTGGGAATTCTGGAGCCACTATGTGGCACTGTGTCTTCCTTCCAGGAGAAAAACGTTGCCCTCTGGGGCTACCCAGTAACCACAAATGAGTACCAACCTGCACGAAACTCGACTGCACCCCAATGATACAGTCTAGCCTGGGCACTAATTCCCTGTCTGCCACAGCCTGAGCCTGCACCTCCCAACCCACACTCACCAGCTGGCCGAACACTGAGCACATCAGTCACACCATGGCCTTAGGTCTTCATCTCTTCCCAACCTCAGTTTTCAGGCTTCAGAACCTAGACCTTAAATCCAATCAGAGTCCAGGAGTGAAAGTGTTGCAGAAATTAGAACTCCTTCTTCCCCATGGCCAGAAAACTTGTGGTTGCCATATTGTGCAACGTTCAGTGTAGGAGAAACCAGCATGGTACATTAGGCCACGCCCTGACTTGAGGGGCTCCTTGGGCACAAAAACACATTGTGAAACTCAATGTGAGCCCTATGCTCAAGGAAGGCCTCTCAGTGTCTGGACCAAGAGCCTACATGTGGGGCTTGCCATGTTCTTAGGTCCCAATGTTAACCAGAGTTCTGGTTGACAAGTCGCCCCTCCCCAGGACTCTGCTGTGGAATCCCTCTTTTGGTGGTCCACCTGAGGTAAAAAAAAAAAACAGAAAGGCCTCCTCCCTTCCCACAGAATGACCCCAAACTCTTGGGATTGGGTCAAATCCCCAGAAAGGGAGCCTCATCGATGGCCCATGAGGACACCCGGACATTCCATGGCAATCGGTGACACATATCCAGAAAAAAATAAGCATGAGCAAGCACCTCACTTTCGCCCTTTGTTCATATCCCAAAGAGTTCTCCTCACGGTCTATATATCGGGCCGGCCATACCTACAGACCCAAACCTAAGTGGAGTTTGTGTTTTCAGACTTTTGTCCAAATAGCCCTGGACCACACACGCTCCACACTTGGGTCCCTGGAGCCACACCTCAGGACTGTGCTTCCCTTTCAAGAGAATTCTTCCCATTCCATTGGCCACAACCTTGCAAATTAGGAAAAACCTCCAAAGTTACCGAGGCCATCCCAATAGTGTAGGCGCCCAGGACAAACAGGTGTGATCTCAAACCAGCTGAGCAACTACCTCCACTCAGACAAAAGATGTCCCCAGAGAAGAATATTGAACCGGACAGGCCCCTAGGCCCTAATCATATCCATTGCTTTGGTTTCCAGGCATCTCTCCTCAGAGGCCTCATTTCCAATACCAGCAAATGGTGGTTTCCTGAGGCACCAATAAGAACAAATCTCGTCTCCCCATGGAAACCTTGCTCATTGGAACTTTGTTATCACCTCTTGTTAGGAGAATCCTTCAGGGCCCTGGTGCCACTGCCCCATACCAAGGTCTCAATGGACTCAAACCAACATAAAGACCATCCTCAGGAAAGTCCATTTCAACTCATTTAAGACCATTCTCAGGAAAGTCCATTCCAACTCAGCCCCCTCTGATGCTACCCCAAGCCAGCAGATCAAACGTTTCTTGTTGCTAGGAGACAATTGGAATTGAGGCTGTCTGCCCAGGCATCCATACTTAGAACCCTGTTCTGGAAAAATACCTTAGGAGACGTCCTGGAGCCATCCAACAAATCTTAATTGTCCCAATAAGGAATCCTTGCGGTTTGAAGAATCTCACAACTCTAATAGTGGGAAAACCCCCATGTCTCATAATGCCCCCCCCTTCATGAAGGGGCCAACATGGACAGAAACTCCAACCTGAGCCAAAGTCTGATCCTCGACCTGACTTCAGACTCATGAGATCGCAATTCAGCTCTGCAGAGTGTGCCTGCCATGTCCATTCCCCGAAACCTAAGCCTAGCTTGTGTTCTCAGACTTCCGTCCTCACTCTCCTGGCCCACAAGCCCTCCAGTTTGGGAATTCCGAAGCCACAATGCAGCACTCTGCCTGCCCTCCAGAAGAAAAACTTTGCCCTATGCTGCTAATAAGAAACCCCAAATGATTATCTAATGCATGCCACTCGACTGTAAAGCAATTATACAGCCTACCCTGAATACGAATGCCCTGTCTGGCACAGCCTGAGACAAGACATCCCAAACGACACCTAGACAGCTGGCTCCAACCTGGACACAAGGGACCCGCTATGGCTGTAGTACGTCATCTCTTCCCAACCTCGGTTTTCAGGCTTCAGAACCTAGACCTTATCTCCAATCACTGCCCAGGGGTGAACGTGATGCAGAAATTAGAATTCCTCCTTCCCCATGGCCAGAAATCTTGTGGTTGGCATGTTGTCCAACGTTCAATGTGGGAAAACCTGCATTGTCGGAAAGGCCACGCCAGTGCTTGAGGGCCGCCTAGGGCACAGACATGCATTGTGACCTGTAGCGTGAGTCCCGTATTAAAGTATCGCCTCTCAGTGGCTGGACCAAGATCCTGCATATGGGGCTTGTCATATCCATAGGCCCCCAGGCTTAACCAGAGAGCGAGTATTCCAGTTGTCAGTATCCACTGCTATGCTCCAGAATCCCTCTACTGGGGGGACACATGAAGCAGAAAACAGGACTCTTCCCTTCCCACAGAATGACCCCAAACTCTTGGGGGCTGGACAAACTAACAGAGAGGGAGACTTCTACGACGCATGAGGCAACTCCTATATTAAACGGCCATTGTGGACAAAATATCCAGAGACAAAAGACTGAGCGACTGCCTCCCTCTCACCCTTCTTTCATATCCAGAGGAGCTCCCCTCACGGACTGTAGATCAGGCCTGCCATAACCTCGGCCCCAAACCTGAGCTGAGTTTGGGTTTTTGGATGTCTGTCTGCACAGCCGTGGCCCACACCGCCTCCAGGCGGGGGTCTCTGGAGCCACACCACAGAACTGTGCCTGCTCTCTCCTAAGAAACTGCCCGTTCCATTGGCCACAACTCTACAAAATAGTAGAAACCTCAAGGTCCCCAAAGACATCCCACTACCGCAAGCCGCACTGGACAAACAGGGGCATTATGACACCAGCTGAGCAACTACTACCTCCATGCAGACACACAGACTGATATCCGCAGAGACAGAAGATTGAACCAGACAGAACCCTAGGCCCTATTATGAACTCTTGCTTTGGTGTCCAGGTATCCCTCCTCAGAGGCCTGGGTTCAAAGACCAGCATATGGTGCTATCCTGAGGCACTAGACAGAACACCTCTCATCTCCTCATGGAAAGCTTCCTTGTTGGAGTTGTGTCAAACGCTTCGGGTTGGAGAATCCTGCAGAGTGCCTTAGCTACTGCCACATTCCAAGGTCTCCATGGCCACCAACCCACATTATGACTCATCCTCAGGAAAGTCCATTTAAACTCAGCCTTCTGGGTAGCTCACCCAAGAGCCCACAGATTGAGCGTGCCTTGTCTCGACCAGGCAATGGGAAGGTGAGTTGGGGTTTCTCGGCATCCATTCTTAGGCCCCTGCTCTTGAGTCTTTCTGTATGGGGCATCCTGGAACCATCCAATAGTACTCGACTGTCCTGAAGAAGGAAACTTTGAAGTTTGGAGCAGCTCAAAACTCCCAGCATAGGGAAACCTCCCTGGCCTCATGACGCCCCCACCCCCTTCAGGAAAGGGCCGTCATGGACACAAACTCCAGCTTGAGGCAACATCTGATACTCGCCCTGACCTCAGATGCAGGAGATCTCGATTCAGCCTCTGCACAGTGGGCCCAAACCTCGTGCTACCTTGTGTTTTCAGACTTCCTTCCTCACACTCCTGGCAAACATGTCCTCAAGACTTGGAATTCTGGAACCAAAATGCAGCCCTATGCTGGCCCTCCAGAAGAAAAACGTTGCTCTATGGGGATCTCCATAAACCCCAAATGAGGATCAACGTGCTCGGTTCTCGACCTCACCCCAATTGGATTGTTCGGGTTGTCCATTCATCCCTCCCCAGAGCTCTGCTTTGGAATCCCTCTTTTGGTGGGACACCTGAGGTAACAAAACTAAAAGGACTCCTCCCATCCTTCAGATTGACCCCAAACAATTGGGATTGGACCAAATTCACAGAGAGGAAGTCTCGTCCATGGCCCATGAGGCCTCCCCGAGATTCCACAGACATCATTGACAACAAATCCAGAGACAAAAGTCTGAGCAAGCGCCTCACACTCGCTCTTTTGTCGTATCCCGAAGAGTTCTCCTCACGGTCTGTAGATCGGGCCTGCCATAGCTACTTCCCAAACCTAAGCCGAGTTTGTGTTTTCAGACTTCTGTCCCCACATTCCTGGCCCACAGACCCTTCAGGCTGGGGCCCCTGGAGCCACACATCAGGACTGTGCCTGTCCATACCACGGGAATTCTGCCCATTCCATTGTCCACAATCGTACAAATTAGGAAAAATCTCCAGAGTCCCCAGGGACTTCCCAATAATGTAGGCCGCCCAGGACAAACAAGGGTCATCTGAAACCAGGACTAGGATTCTGAGCAGGGTTCTAAGGATGGATGGCTGGGTAGCCCACATCGCATTCCAATTGTCTCCAAGCAACAAGACAGGTTATATCTGCTGGATCTGGGGGAGCAACCGAGGAGGATCAGTCCTGCCATACCTATGACCCGAAACATATGCAGAGTTTGTGTTTTCAGACAACTGTCCAAACAGCCCTGGCCTACAAAACCTACAGGGTCAGGCCCCTGGAGCCAAACCTGACAACTTTGCTTGCCCTGTCCAAGGGAATTGTATGTGCCCATTCCAATGGCCACAACCCTTCTAAGAGGATAAACCGCCAAAGTTCCTGAGGCCATCCCAATATTTCTGGCTTCCCAGGACAAACAGGGGCAATCAGGGCCCATCCTAGCACCTACGTGCACTAAGACCCGTAGACTGATGTCCGCAGAGGTAAAAAGGAACGAACAGGCCCCTAGGCACCTATCAGATCCTTTGCTTTGGTTTCCAGGCATCTCTCCTCATAGGCCTGGATTTCAATAACAGCATATGGCTGTTTCTTGACTCACCCATCAGAACAAATCTCATCTACACATGGGAAACTTGCACGATGGAGCTGTGTGAAAGCCTCTCTTTCAGAGAACCCTTCAGGGCCCCAGTGCCACTGCTTCATCCCAAGGTCTCTGTAGACACAGAATCATATTAGGACACATCCACGGAAACCCCAAATGAGGATCAACCTGCACGCCATTTGGCTGTACCCCAAATATATAGGCTGACCTGGGCACTAATGCCCTTTCTGACACAGCCTGAGCCTGGACCTCCTGGCCCCACCCAGACAACTGGCCGCACACTGAGCACATCGGACCCGCCATGGCCTTAGGTCGTCATCTCTTCTCAACCTCGGTTTTCAGGCTTCAGAACCTAGACCTTATCTCCAATCACGGCCCGGGTTTGAAAATGATGCAGAAATCAGAACTCTTTAACCATGGCAAGAAACCTTGTGGTTGGCATGTTGTCCAAGGTTCAGTGTACTTGAAACCTGTGTGTCCCATGAGGCCACGCCCATGTGTGCGGGCCACATTGGTCACAAACACACATTGTGACCCTCAGCCTGAGCCCAGTCCTCAGGTAAGGCCTCTCAGTGGCTGGATGGAGAGACAGCATATTGGGTTTGCCATGACCCTAGGCCGCAAGTTTTAAACATACTTCGGTTTCTCCCTTCACTCTTCCCCAGGGCTCTGCTTTGGAATTCCTCTTTTGGTGGGACACCTGAGGTAACAAACCTGAAAGGAGTCCGCCCATATCACAGATTGATGGAAATCAATTGGGATCGGGCCAAGTCCACAGAGAGCAAGATTCGTCCATGGCCCATGAGGCCTCACCAATATTCCACGGCCATCGCTGATACAAAATCCAGAGACAGAAGCCTGAGCACGCACCTCAGACTCGTACAGTCTTCATATCCTGAAGTTCTTCAGATAAGAACTTACACGTCACTCGAATGCACCCAAAATATATAGTCTAAACTGGGCACTAATGCACTTTCTGACAACCTGAGCCCGGAACTCGTGACCAACACCCAGACAGCTGACAGCACATTGAGCTCATCAGACCTGCCATGGCCTTAGTTCTTCATCTCTTCCCTACCTCAGTTTTCAAGCTTCAGAACCTAGACCTTATCTCCAATCACTGCCCAGGGTGACTGTGATGCAGAACTCAGAACACTTCCTTACCCATGGCAAGAAACCTTGTGGTTGGCATGTTGTCCAACGTTCAGTGTAGGAGAAACCAGCATTCACCATGAGGCCCCGCCCATTCTTGAGTGCAACGAAGGCATAAACACGCATTGTGACCCTCAGCCTGAGTCCTGTCCTCTAGTACGTCCTCTCAGTGGCTGGACCATTAAATGTCATAATGGGCTTGAAATGTCCCTAGGCCCAATTTTAACTAGATTTCTGGTTGTCCATTCGCCCCTCCCCAGGGCTCTACTCTGGAATCCCTCATTTGGTGGGACACCTGAGGTTGAAAAACAAACAAACAAATCAACAACAACAGAGCAACGTACTTCTTCCATCCCACAGAATTACCGCAAACTCTTTGGACGGGGCCAAAACCCCAGAGAGTAAGATTCGTCCATTTCCCATGAAGTCACCCGAAATTTTCACGACCACGAGTGAAAGGATATCCAGAGACAAAAACTTGAGCAAGAGCCTCACACTCGCCCTTTTTCCATATCCCAAAGTGTTCTCCTCAGGGTCTGTAGATCAGTCCTGCCATACCTATGGCCCGAAACATAAGCCGACTTTGTGTTTTCAGAAAACTGTCCAAACAGCCTGGCCTACACACCCTACAGGCTCCGGCCCCTCAAGCCAAACCTGACGACTGTGCTTGCCCTCACAAAGGAAATTGTATGTGCCCACTCCAATGGCCACAACCCTACTAAGAGGATAAACCTCCAAAGTCCCTGAGGCCATCCCAATATTTGTGGCTTCCCGGGACAAACAGGGGCAATCTGGGCCCATCTGAGCACCTACCGGCACTCAGAACCATAGACTTATGACCACAGATGAAAAAAGGTACGAACAGGCCCCAAGCACCTATCAGATCCATTGCTTTGGTTTCCAGGCATCTCTCCTCAGAGGCCTGGCTTTCAATAACAGCATATGGCTGTTTCTTGACTCACCCATCAGAACAAATCTCATCTACACATGGTAAACTTGCACGATGGAGCTGTGTGAAAACCTCTCTTTAGGAGAACCGTTCAGGGCACCAGTGCCACTGCTTCATTTCAAGGTCTCCATAGACACAAAATCATATTAGGACACATACACGGGAGAGTCTATTTCAACACAGCCTCTTCGGTTGCTCCCCCAGATCCAGCAGATCTAACCTGTCTTGTTGCTTGGAGACACTTGGAATGCGAGGTGGGCTACCCAGACATCCATCCTTAGAACCCTGCTCGGAATCCTCCTGGAGCCAACCAACAGGTCTCAGTTGGACTGCAGAAGAATCTTTGCAGTTGGGAGCTTCTCACAACTCCCATCGTGGGAAAACCCCCATGGCCTCGTGATCCACCCCACCTTCAAGAAGGGGCCATCAGGGACAGAATGTCCAACTGAACAATCGTCTGATCCTCACCCTGACTTCAGATGCACGAGACCTCGATTCAGGTCTGTAGATTGTGCCTGCCATATCCTCACCCAGAAACTAGGCCTAGCTTTGGTTCTCAGTCTTCCGTCCTCAGACTACTGGCCCACAAGCCCTCCAGTTTGGCAATCCAGAACTAAAAATGCAGCACACTGCCTGCCCTCCAGAAGAAAAACATTGCCATCTGGGGCTACCCAGAAACCCCAAATGAGGATCGACGGGGCACACCATTCGGCTGTACCCCAAATATATAGGCTGACATGGGCACAAATGCCCTTTCTGACACAGCCTGACCCTGAACCTCCTGACTCCACCCAGACAGCTGGCCGCACACTGAGCACATCGGACCCGTCATTGCCTTAGGTCGACATCTCTTCTCAACCTCGGTTTTCAGGCTTCAGAACCTAGACCTTATCTCCAATCACGGCCCGGGTTTGATAATGATGCAGAAATCAGAACTCTTTCCCCATGGTAAGAAATCTTGTGGTTGGCATGTTGTACAAGGTTCATTGTAGTTGAAACCAGTGTGGCCCATGAGGCCCCGCCCATGCTTGCGGGCCACATTGGTCACAAACACACATTTTGACCCTTAGCCTGAGCCAAGTACTCAGGTAATGCCTCTCAGTGGGTGGATGGAGAGACAGCATATTGGGCTTGCCATGCCCCTAGGCCCCAAATTTTAAATATTGTTCGGGTTGTCCCTTCACTCTTCCCCAGGGCTCTGCTTTGGTATTCCTCTTTTAGTGGGACACCAGAGGTTACAAACCTGAAAGGAGTCCTCCCATCCCACAGATTGACGAAAAACAATTGGGATCGGGCCAAGTCCACATATAGCAAGATTCTTCCATGGGCCATGAGGCATCCCCAACCTTCCACGGCCATCGCTGATAAAAAATCCAGAGACAAAAGCCTGAGGGTCACAATGTGTGTTTGTGACAAATGTGGCCCGCACGCATGGGCGGGGCCTCATGGGACACACAGGTTTCAAGTACACTGAACCTTGGACAACATGCGAACCACAAGGTTTCTTGCCATGGGGAAACAGTTCTGTTTTCTGCATCACTTTCAAACACGGGCCGTGATTGGCGATAAGGTCTAGGTTCTGAAGCCTGAAAACCGAGGTTGAGAAGAGATGACGACCTAAGGCCATGGCGGGTCCGATGTGCTCAGTGTGCGGCCAGCTGTCTGGGTGGGGCCATGAGGTCCAGGCTCAGGCTGTGTCCGAAAGGGCATTAGTGCCCAGGTCAGCCTATATATTTGGGGTACAGCCGAATGGCGTGCAGGTTGATCAACATTGGGGGTTTCTGGGTAGCCCCAGAGGGCAAAGTTTTTCTTCTGGAGGGCAGGCAGAGTGCTGCATTGTAGTTCTGGATTGCCAAACTGGAGGGCTTGTGGGCCAGTAGTCTGAGGACGGAAGTCTGAGAACCCAAGCTAGGCCTAGTTTTCTGGGTGAGACCTGATTCGAGATCTCGTGCATCTGAAGTCAGGGCAAGGATCAGACGATCGCTCAGCTTGGACATTCTGCCCCCGATCGCACCTTCCTGAAGGGGGAGAGGGTGGAATACGAGGCCAAGGTGGTTTTCCCACGATGGGAGTTCTGAGAAGCTCCCAACTGCAAAGATTCTTCTGCAGGACAATTGAGACCTGTTGGTTGGCTCCAGTACAACGATTCTGAGCAGGGTTCTAAGGATGGATGGCTGGGTAGCCCACCTCGCATTCCAATTGTCTCCAATAAAGGAGACAGGTAAGATCTGCTGGATCTCGGGGAGCAACCGAGGAGGCTGAGTTTAAATGGACTCTCCCATGGATGTGTCCTAATATGATTTTGTGTCTATGGAGACCTTGGAATGACGCGGTGGCACTGGGGCCCTGAAGGGTTCTCCTAAAGTGAGGCTTTCACACAGCTCCATTGTGCAAGTTTCCCATTTGTAGATGAGATTTGTTCTGATGGGTGAGACTAGAAACTGCCATATGCTGTTATTGAAATTCAGGCCTCTGAGGAGAGATGCCTAGAAACCAAAGCAATGGATCCGATAGGTTCCTAAGGGCCTGTTCGTTCCTTTTTACTTCTGGGGACAACAGTCTACGCGTCTGAGTGCTGGTATGTGCTCAGATGGGCCCAGATTGCCCCTGTTTGTCCTGGGAAGCCACAAATATTGGGATGGCCTCAGGGACTTTGGAGGTTTTTCCTCTTAGTTGGGTTGTGGCCATTGCAATGGGCACATACAATTCCCTTGGAGAGGGCAAGCACAGTCGTCAGGTTTGGCACCAGGGGCCTGAGCCTAGGGTGTGTAGGCCAGGGCTGTTTGGACAGTTGTCTGAAAACACAAACTCGGCTTATGTTTCAGGTCATAGGTATGGCAGGACTGATCTACAAACCATGAGGAGAACTCTTCGGGATATGAAAAAAGGGCGAGTGTAAGGCTCTTGCTCAAGTTTTTGTCTCTGGATATCGCGTCACTCATGGTCGTGAAATTTCCGGGTGACTCCATCGGAAATGGACGAGTCTTAGTCTCTGGGGGCCTTGCCCCGTCCTAAGAGTTTGGTGTCATTCTGTGGGAGGGAAGAAGTCCGTTGTTCTGTTGCTGTTGATTTGTTTTGTTTTGTTTTTCAAACTCAGGTGTCCCACCAAATGAGGGATTCCAGAGTAGAGCCCTGGGGAGGGGCGACTGGACAACGAGAAACCTGGTTAAAAATTGGGTCCTAGGGACATGTCAAGCCCATTATGACATCTAATATTCCAGCCAATGAGAGGACATTCTAGAGGACAGGACTCACGCTGAGGGTCACAATGCATGTTTATGCCCTCATCGCACTCAAGAATGGGCGGAGCCTCAGGGTGAATGATGGTTTCTCCTACACTGAACGTTGGACATCATGCCAACCACAAGGTTTCTTGCCATGGGTAAGGAAGAGTTCTGATTTCTGCATCACAGTCACCCCTGGGCAGTGATTGGAGTTAAGGTCTAGGTTCTGAAGCCTGAAAACTGAGGTAGGGAAGAGATGATGACCTATGGCCATGGCGGTTCTGATGTTCTCAGTGTGCGGTTAGCTGTCTGGGTGTTGGTCACGAGGTCCTGGCTCAGGTTGTCAGATAGTGCATTAGTACCCAGGTTAGACTATATATTTTCGGTGCATTCGAGTGCCGTGTAGGTTCTAATCTGAAGAACTCTTCAGGATATGAAGAATGAGCGGGTCTGAGGCGCGTGCTCAGGCTTTTGTCTCTGGATTTCGTATCAGCGATGGCCGTGGAATGTTGGGGAGGCCTCATGGGCCATGGACGAATCTTGCTCTTTGTGGATTTTGCCCGATCCCAATTGTTTTTCGTCAATCTGTGGGATGGGAGGACTCCTTTCAGGTTTGTTATCTCAGGTGTCCCAGCAAAAGAGGAATTCCAAAGCAGAGCCCTGGGGAATAGTGAAGACACAACCCGAACTATAGTTAAAAACTGGGGCCTAGGGGCATGTCAAGCCCAATATGCTGTCTCTCCATCCATCCACTGAGAGGCCTTACCTGAGGACTGGGCTCAGGCTGAGGGTCACAATGTGTGATTGTGACCAATGTGGTCTGCAAGCATGGGCGGGGCCTCATGGGCCTCACTGGTTTCAATGACACTGAACCTTGGAAAACATGCCAACCACAAGGTTTCTTGCCATGGGGAAACAGTTCTGATTTCTGCATCATTTTCAAACCCAGGCCCTGATTGGAGATATGGTCTATGTTCTGAAGCCTGAAAATCGAAGTTGAGAAGAGATGACGACCTAAGGCCATGGTGGGTCCGATGTGATCAGTGTGCGGCCAGCAGTCTGGATGGGGCCAGGAGGTCCAGGCTCAGGCTGTGCCAGAAAGGGCATTCGTGCCCAGGTCAGCCTAAATATTTGGTGTACAGCCGAATGGCGTGCGGGTTGATCCTCATTTGGGGATTCTGGGTAGCCCCAGAAGGCAATGTTTTTCTTCTAGAGGGCCGGGCGAGTGCTGCATTGTAGTTCTGGATTGCCAAACTGGAGAGATTGTGGGCCAGTAGTCTGAGGACATTAGTCTGAGAACAGAAGCTTGGCCTAGGTTTCTGGGTGAGGATATGGCAGGCACAATCTACAGACCTGAATCGAGATCTCGAGCAACTGAAGTCAGGGCGAGGATCAGACGATCGCTCAGGTTGGATTCTGTCCCTGATGGCCCAATGCAAAGATTCTTCTGCAGGACAATTGAGTCCTTGTGGTTGGCTCCAGGACAACGTTTCCGAGCGGGTTCTAAGGATGGATGGCTGGGTAGCCCACCTGGCATTCCAATTGTCTAAAAGCAACAAGACAGGTTAGATCTGCTGGATCTGTGGGAGCGAACGAGGAGGCTGAGTTGAAATGGACTCTCTCGTGGAATTGTCCTAATATGATTTTGTGTCTATGGAGACCTTGGAATGAAGCGGTGGCACTGGGGCCCTGAAGAGTTCTCCTAAAGAGAGGCTTTCACACAGCTCCATCGTGCAAGTTTCCCATGTGTAGATGAGATTTGCTTTGATGGGTGAGTCTAGAAACAGCCATATGCTGTTATTGAAATCCAGGCCTCTGAGGAGAGATGCCTGGAAGCCAAACCAATGGATCCGATAGGTGCCTAGGGGCCTGTTCGTTCCTTATTACCTCTGGGGACATCAGTCTACGGTTCTGAGTTCCGGTAGGTGCTCCAATGGGCCCTGATTGCCACTGTTTGTCCTGGGAAGTCACAAATTTTGGGATAGCCTCAGGGATTTGGAGGTTTATCCTATTAGTAGGGTTGTGGCCATTGGAATGGGCACATACAATTCCCTTGGAGAGGGCAAGCACAGTCGTCAGGTTTGGCTCCAGGGGCCTGAGCCTATAGGGTGTGTAGGCCAGGGCTGTTTGGACAGTTGTCTGAAAACACAAACACGGCTTATGTTTCGGGTCATAGGTATGGCAGGACTGATCTACAGCCCATGAGGAGAACTCTTCGGGATATGAAAAAAGGGCGAGTGTGAGGCTCTTGCTCAAGTTTTTATCTCTGGATATCGTGTCACTCATGGTCGTGAAATTTCCGGGTGACTTCATGGGAAATGGACGAGTCTTACTCTCTGGGGGTGTGGCCCCGTCCAAAGAGTTTGGGGTCATTCTATAGGATGGAAGAAGTCCGTTTTCTGTTGCTGTTGATTTGTTTTGTTTTGTTTTTCAACCTCAGGTTTCCCACCAAATGAGGGATTCCAGAGTAGAGCCCTGGGGAGGGGCGACTCGACAACCAGAAATCTGGTTAAAAATAGGGGCCTAGGGACATGTCAAGCCCATTATGACATCTAATGGTCCAGCCACTGAGAGGACGTACTAGAGGACAGGACTCACGCTGAGGGTCACAATGCGTGTTTATGCCCTCGTCGCACTCAAGAATGGGCGGGGCCTCAGGGTGAATGCTGGTTTCTCCTTCACTGAAGGTTGGACAACATACCAACCACAAGGTTTCTTGCCATGGGTAAGGAAGAGTTCTGATTTCTGCATCACAGTCACCCCTGGGCTGTAATTGGAGATAAGGTTTGTTTCTGAAGCCTGAAAACTGAGATAGGGAAAAGATGATGACCTAAGGCGATGGCTGTTCTGATGTGCTCAGTGTGCGGTCAGCTGTCTGGGTGTTGGTCACGAGGTCCGGGCTCAGGTTGTCTGACAGTGCATTAGTGCCCAGGTTAGACTATATGTTTTGGGTGCATTCGAGTGCCGTGTAGGTTCTTATCTGAAGAACTCTTCAGGATATGAAGAATGAGCGAGTCTGAGGCGCGTTCTCAGGATTTTGTCTCTGGATTTTGTATCAGCGATGGCCGTGGAATGTTGGGGGGGCGTCATGGGCCATGGACGAAACTTGCTCTCTGTGGATTTGGCCCGATCCCAATTGTTTTTCGTCAATCTGTGGGATTGGAGGACTCCTTTCAGGTTTGTTACCTCAGGTGTCCCACCAAAAGAGGAATTCCAAAGCAGAGCCCTAGGGAAGACTGAAGGGATATCCCGAACTATGGTTAAAAATTGGGCTCTAGTGGCATGGCAAGCCCAATATTCTGTCTCTCCATGCAGCCACTGAGAGGCCTTACCTGAGGACTGGGCTCAGGCTAAGGGTCACAATGTGCGTTTGTGACCAATGTGGCCCACAAGCATGGGCGGGGCCTCATATCACATTGGTTTCAAGTACACTGAACCTTGCACAACATGCCAACCACAAGGTTTCTTGCCATGGGGAAACAGTTCTGATTTCTGTATCATTTTCAAACCCGGGCCGTGATTGGAGATAATGTCTAGGTTCAGAAGGCTGAAAACCGAGATTGAGAAGAGATGACGACCTAAGTCCATGGCGGGTCCGATGTGCTCAGTGTCGGCCAGCTGTCTGAGTGGGGCCAGGAGGTTCAAGCTCAGGCTGTGTCGGAAAGGGCATTAGTGCCCAGGTCAGCCTATATATTTGGGGTACAGCCGAATGGCGTGCAGGTTTATCCTCATTGGTGGATTCTGGGTAGTCCCAGAGGGCAAAGTTTTTCTTCTGGAGGACAGGCAGAGTGCTGCATTGTAGTTCTGGAAAGCCAAACTGGAGGGCTTGTGGGCCAGTAGTCTGAGGACGGAAGTCAGAGAATCCAAGCTAAGCCTAGTTTTCTGGGTAAGACCTGATTCGAGATCTCGTGCATCTGAAGTCAGGGCGAGGATCACACGATAGCTCAGGTTGGACATTCTTCCCTGATGGCCCCTTTTTGAAGGGGTGGTGGATCACGAGTCCATGGGAGTTTTCCCTAGATAGGAGTTGTGAGAAGCTCCCAAAAGCAAAGATTATTCTGCAGGACAAGTGAGTCCTTGTGGTTGGCATTTGTCCAACGTTCAGTGTAGGAGAAACCAGCATTCATCCTGAGGCCCAGCCCATCCTTGAGTGCGACAACTGTCCAAACAGCCCTGGCCTACACACCCTACATTCTCAGGCCCCTGGAGCCAAACCTGACGACTGTGCTTGCGCTGTCCAAGGGAATTGTATGTGCCCATTCCAAAGGCCACAACCCTACTAATAGGATAAACATCCAACGTCCCTGAGGCAATCATAATATTTGTGGCTTCCCAGGACAAACAGGGGAAATCTGGGCCCATCTGAGCACATACCTGCACTCAGACCCGTAGACTGATGTCCCCAGAGTTAAAAAGGCACGAACATGCCCCTAGGCACCTATCAGATCCATTGCTTTGGTTTCTAGGCATCTCTACTCAGAGGCCTGGATTTCAATAACAGCATATGGCTGTTTCTTGACTCACCCATCAGAACAAATCTCATCTACAAATGGGAAACTTGCACGATGGAGCTGTGTGAAAGCCTCTCTTTAGGAGAAACCTTCAGGGCCCCAGTGCCACCGCTTCATTCCAAGGTCTCCATAGACACAAAATCATATTAGGACACATCCACGGGAGAGTCCATTTCAACTCAGCCACCTCGGTTGCTCCCCCAGATCCAGCAGATCTAACCTCTCTTGTTGCTTGGAGACAATTGGAATGCGTGGTGGGCTACTCAGCCATCCATCCTTAGAACCCTGCTCGGAATCGTTGTCCTGGAGCCATCCAACAGGTCTCAATTGTCCTGCAGAAGAATCTTTGCAGTTGGGATCTTCTCACAACTCCCATAGTGGGAAAACCCCCATGGCCTCGTGATCCAACCCCCCGTCAAGAAGAGGCCATCAGGGACAGAATGTCCAACCTGAGCGATCTTCTGAACCTCGCCCTGACTTCAGATGCACGAGATCTCGATTCAGGTCTGTAGATTGTGCCTGCCATATACCCACCCAGAAACCTAGGCCTAGCTTGGGTACTCAGACATCCGTCCTCAGACTACTGGCCCACTAGCCCTCCAGTTTGGCAATCCAGAACTACAATGCAGCACTCTTCCTGCCCTCCAGAAGAAAAACATTGCCGTCTGGGGCTACCCAGAAACCCCAAATGAGGATCAACGGGGCACGCCATTCGGCTGTACCCCAAATATATAGGCTGACCTGGGCATTAATGCCCTTTCTGACAGCGCCTGAGCCTGGACCTCCTAGCCACATCCGGACAGCTGGCCGCACACTGAGCACATTGGACCCACCATGGCCTTAGGTCGTCATCTCTTCTACCTCGGTTTTCAAGCTTCAGAAACTAGACTTATCTCCAATCACCGCCCGGGTTTGAAAATGATGCAGGAATCAGAACACTTTCCCCATGCCAAGAAACCCTGTGGTTGGCATGTTGTCCAAGTTTCATTGTAGTTGAAACCAGTGTGGCCCATGAGGCCCCGACCATGCTTGCGGGCCACATTGGTCACAAACACACATTGTGACCCCTCAGCCTGAGCCCTTTCCTCAAGTAAGGCCTCTAAGTGGCTGGATGGAGAGACAGCATATTGGGCTCTCCATGCCCCTAGGCCCCATTTTTAACCATAATTCGGGGTGTCCCTTCACACTTCCCCAGGACTCTGCTTTGGAATTCCTCTTTTGGTGGGACACCTGAGGTAACAAACATGAAAGGAGTCCTCCCTTCCCACAGATGACGAAAAACAATTGGGATCCGGCCAAATCCACAGAGAGCAAGATTCGTCCATGGCCCATGAGGCCTCCCCAACATTCCACGGCCATCGCTGATACAAAATCCAGAGACAAAAGCCTGAGCACGCGCCTAAGACTCGCTCATTCTTCATATCCTGAAGAGTTCTTCATATAAGAACCTACAAGGCACTCGAATGCACCCAAAATATATAGTCTAACCTGTGCACTTTAGCACTGTCTGACAACCTGAGCCCGGACCACTTGACCAACACCCAGACAGCTGACCGCACACTGAGCACATCAGACCCGCCATGGCCTTAGGTCATCATCTCTTCCCTACCTCAGTTTTCAGGCTTCAGAACGTAGACCTTATCTCCAATCACTGCCCAGGAGGTGACTGTGATGCAGAAATCAGAACTCTTCCTTACCCATGGAAAGAAACCTGTGGTTGGCATGTTGTCCAACGTTCAGTGTAGGAGAAACCAGCATTCACCCTGAGGCCCCGCCCATTCTTGAGTGCGACGAGGACATAACCACGAATTGTGACCCTCAGCGTGAGTCCTGTCCTCTAGTACGTCCTCTCAGTGGCTGGATCATTAGATGTCATAATGGGCTTGACATGTCCCTAGGCCCCAATATTTAACCAGGTTTCTGGTTGTCCAGTCGCCCCTCCCCAGGGCTCTACTCTGGAATCGCTCATTTGGTGGGACACCTGAGGTTGAAAAACAAAACAAAACAAATCAACAACAACAGAACAACGGACTTCTTCCATCCCACAGAATGACCCCAAACTCTTTGGACGGGGCCAAACCCCCAGAGAGTAAGACTCGTCCATTTCCCATGAAGTCACCGGAAATTTCACGACCATGAGTGACACGATATCCAGAGACACATACGTGAGCAAGAGCCTCACACTCGCCCTTTTTTCATATCCTGAAGTGTTCTCCTCATGGTCTGTTGATCAGTCCTCCCATACCTATGACCGGAAACATAAGCCGAGTTTGTGTTTTCAGACAACTGTCCAAACAGCCCTGGCCTACACAACCTACATGCTCAGGCCCCTGCAGCCAAACCTGACGACTGTGCTTGCGCTGTCCAAGGGAATTGTATGTGCCCATTCCAAAGGCCACAACCCTACTAATAGGATAAACCTCAAACGTCCCTGAGGCAATCATAATATTTGTGGCTTCCCAGGACAAACAGGGGAAATCTGGGCCCATCTGGGGACCTACCTGCACTCAGACCCGTAGACTGATGTCCCCAGAGTTAAAAAGGCACAAACAAGCCCCTATGTACCTATCAGATCCAATGCTTTGGTTTCTAGGCATCTCTACTCAGAGGCCTGGATTTCAATAACAGCATATGGCTGTTTCTTGACTCACCCATCAGAAAAAATCTCATCTACAAATGAGAAACTTGCACAATGGAGCTGTGTGAAAGCCTCTCTTTAGGAGAAACCTTCAGGGCCCCAGTGCCACCGCTTCATTCTAAGGTCTCCATAGACACAAAATCATATTAGGACACATCCACGGGAGAGTCCATTTCAACTCAGCCACCTCGGTTGCTCCCCCAGATCCAGCAGATCTAACCTGTCTTGTTGCGTGGAGACAATTGGAATGCGAGGTGGGCTACACAGCCATCCATCCTTAGAACACTGCTCGGAATCCTTGTCCTGGAGACAACCAACAGGTCTCAATTGTCCTGCAGATGAATCTTTGCCGTTGGGAGCTTCTGCACATTCACCTACACGCCATTCTTCTGTACCCCAAATATATAGGCTGACCTGGGCACTAATGCCCTTTCTGACACAGTCAGAGCCTGGACCTCCTGGGCCCACCCAGACAGCTGGCCGCAAACTGAGCACATCGACCCGCCATGGCCTTAGGTCGTCATCTCTTCTCAAACTCAGTTTTCAGGCTTCAGAACCTAGACCTTATCTCCAATCACGACCCGGGTTTGAAAATGATGCAGAAATCAGAACTCTTTCCCCATGGCAAGAAACCTTGTGGTTGGCATGTTGTCCAAGGTTCAATGTAGTTGAAACCACTGTGGATATGAGTCCCCGCCCATGCTTGCGGGACACATTGGTCACAAACACACATTGTGACCCTCAGCCTGAGCCCAGTCCTCAGGTAAGGCCTTTCAGTGGCTGGATGGAGAGACAGTGTATTGGGCTTGCCATGCCCCTTGGCCCCAATTTTAACCATAGATCGGGTAGTCCCTTCACTCTTCCCCAGGGCTCTGCTTTGGAATTCCTCTTTTGGTGGGACACCTGAGTTAACAAACCTGAAAGGAGTCCTCCCATCCCACAGATTGACGAAAAACAATTGGGATCTGGCCAAATCCACAGAGAGCAAGATTCGTCCATGGCCCATGATGCCTCCCCAACATTCCACGGCCATCGCTGATACAAAATCCAGAGACAAAAGCCTGAGCACGCACCTCAGACTCGCTCATTCTTCATATCCTGAAGAGTTCTTCAGATAAGAACCTACAAGGCACTCGAATGCACCCAAAATATATAGTCTAACCTGGGCACTAATGCACTGTCTGACAACCTGAGCCCGGACCTCGTGGCCAACACCCAGACAGCTGACCGCACACTGAGCACATCAGACCCGCCATGGCCTTAGGTCATCATCTCTTCCCTACCTCATTTTTCAGGCTTCAGAACCTAGACCTTATCTCCAATCACTGCCCAGGGGTGACTGTGATGCAGAAATAAGAACTCTCCGTACCCATGGCAAGAAACCTTGTGGTTGGGATGTTGTCCAACGTTCAGTGGAGGAAAAACCAGCATTCACCCTGAGGCCTCGGCTATTCTTGAGTGCGACGAGGGCATAAACATGCATTGTGACCCTCAGCGGGAGTCCTTTCCTCTAGTACGTCCCCTCATAGGCTGGACCATTAGATGTCATAATTGGCTTGACATGTCCCTAGGCCCCAATTTATAACCAGATTTCTGGTTGTCCGGTCGCCCCTCCCCAGGGCTTTACGCTGGAATCCCTCATTTGGTGGGACACCTGAGGTTGAAAAACAAAACAAAACAAATCAACAGCAACAAAACAACGGACTACTTCCCTCCCACAGAATGACCCCAAACTCTTTGGACGGGGCCAAACCACCACAGAGTAAGACTCGTCCATTTCCCATGAAGTCACCTGGAAATTTCACGACCGTGAGTGACACTAAATCCATAGACAAAAACTTGAGCAAGAGCCTCACACTCGACCTTTTTTCAAATCCCGAAGAGTTCTCCTCATGGTCTGTAGATCAGTCCTGCCAAACCTATGACCCGAAACGTAAGCCGAGTTTGTGTTTTCAGACAACTGTCCAAACAGCCCTGGCCTAACACCCTACAGGCTCCGGCCGTTGGAACCCTACCTGACGACTGTGCTTGCCCTCTCCAAGGAATTGTATGTGCCCATTTCAATGACCACTACCCTACTAAGAGGATAAACCTCCAAAGTCCCTGAGGCCATCCAAATATTTGTGGCTTCCCAGGACAAATGGGGCAATCTAGGCCCATCTGAGCACCTACCGGCACTCAGACCCGTAGACTGATGTCCCCAAGGGTAAAAATGAATGAACAGGCCCCTAGGCACCTATCGGATCCATTGCTTTGGTTTCCAGGCACCTCTCCTCAGAGGCCTGGATTTCAATAACAGCATATGGTGTTTCTTGATTCACCCATCAGAACAAATCTCATCTACACATGGGAAACTTGCATGATGGAGATGTGTGAAAGCCTCTCTTTAGGAGAACCCTTCAGGGCCCCAGTGCCACCGCGTCATTCCAAAGTCTCCATAGACACAAAATCATATTAGGACACATCCACGAGAGAGTCCATTTCAACTCAGCCTCCTCGGTTGCTCTCCCAGATCCAGCAGATCTTACCTGTCTTGTTGCTTGGCGACAATTGGAATGCGAGGTGGGCTACCGGTCCATCCATCCTTAGAACCCCGCTCGGAATCCTTGTCCTGGAGCAAACCTACAGGTCTCAATTATCCTGCAGAAGAATCTTTGCAGTTGGGAGCTTCTCACAACTCCCATAATGGGAAAACCCCCATGGCCTCGTGATCCACCACCCCCGCTTCAAGAAGGTGCCCTCAGGGACAGAATGTCCAACCTGAGCGATCGTCTGATCCTCGCCCTGACTTCAGATGCTCGAGATCTCGAATCAGGTCTGTAGATTGTGCCTGCCATATCCTCACACAGAAACCTAAGCCTAGCTTGCGTTCTCAGACTTCCGTCCTCAGTCTACTGGCCCACAAGCCCTCCAGTGTGGCAATCCAGAACTACAATGCAGCACTCTGCCTGCCCTCCAGAGGAAAAACATGGCCCTCTGGGGCTACCCAGGAACTCCAAATGAGGATCAACATGCACGCCATTCGGCTGTACACCAAATATATAGGCTGACCTGGGCACTAATGCTCTTTCTGACACAGCCTGATCCTGGTCTTCCTGGCCCCACCCAGACAGCTGGCCGCACACTGAGCACATCGGACCCGCCATGGCCTTAGGTCGTCATCTCTTCTCAACCTCGGTTTTCAGGCTTCAGAACCTAGACCTTATATCCAATCATGGCCCGGGTTTGAAAATGATGCAAACATCAGAACTCTTGCCCCATGGCAAGAAACCTTGTGGTTGGCATGTTGTCCAAGGTTCAGTGTACTTGAAACCAGTGTGGCCCATGAGGCCCCGCCCATGCTTCCGGGCCCATCCTGATGATGGGTCTAATGTGTGTTTGTGTCCATGAGGGCCTTTAAATGGCACGGTGGCACCGGGACCCTGAAGTATTCTCCTCAGCTTTTGACATAGCTCCCATGCACAAGTTTCCTTGAGGAGACGAGTTTGGTTTTGATGGGTGCCTCAGGAAAACCCCAATGCTTGTATTGGAACCCAGGGTTTTGAGGAGACATGCCTGTAAACCAAAGCAATGGATCCGATTTTGACCTAGGGTCCTGTCTGGTTCAATCTTCTTCTCTGGGGACATCCATCTAGGGTATGAGTGGAGGTAGATGCTCAGCTGGTGTCAGACTGACCTTTTTTGTCCCTGGCGACCTAAACTATTGGGATGGCGTCAGGGACTTTGGAGGGTTCTCCTAATCTGTACGATTTTGGACAATGGAATGGGCAGAATTCCCATGGATTGGGTAGGCACAGTCCTAATGTGTGGCTCCAGGGTCCCCAGCCTGGATGGTGTGTGGCCCAGGACTTTGAGGACAGAAGTCTGAAAACACAAACTCAGCTTATGTTTGGGGACGTAGGTATGTCAGGCCCGATCTACAAACCATGAGAAGACATCTTCAGGATATGAAGATAGTGCGAGTCTGAGGCGCTTGCTCAGGCTTTTGTCTCTGGATTTTGTTTCCGCGATGGCCAAGGAATATCGAGGGGGCCTCATGGGCCTTGGACGAATCTTGCTCTCTGTGGATTTGGCCCAATCCCAATTGTTTTTCGTCAATCTGTTGGATGGAGGACTCCTTTCAGGGTTGTTACATCAGGTGTCCCACCAAAAGCGGAATTCCAAAGCAGAACCCTGTGGAAGAGTGTAGGGACAACCCGAACTATGGTTAAAAATTGGGGCCTATGGTCATGGCAAGCCCAATACGCTGTCTCTTTATCCAGCCACTGAGAGGCCTTACCTGAGGACTGGGCTAAGGCTGAGGGTCACAATGTGAGTTTGCCACCTATGTGGCCCGCGAGCAATGGCGAGGCTTCATCGGACAAACAGGTCTCCAGTACACTGAACGTTGGACAACAAGCCAACCACAAGGTTCTTGCATTTGGGCAGGAGTTCTGATTGCTGCATCATTTTTCAAAACTGGGCAGTGATTGGAGATAAGGTCTAGGATCTGAATCCTGAATACCTAGGTTAGGAAGAGATAACGACCTAAGGCAATGGCTGGTCCGATGTACTCAGTGAGCGGCAAGCTGTCTGGCTGGGGCCAGGAGGTCCAGGCTCAGGCTCTGTCAGAAAGGGCATTATTGCCCAGGTCAGCCTATATATTTTGGGTACAGCCAAGTGGCGTGCAGGTTGATCTTCATTTGGGGTTTCTGGGTAGCGCCATAGGGCAATATTTTTCTTTTGGAGCGCAAGCAGTGTACTGCATTGTAATTCTGGATTGCCAAACTGGAGGGCTTGTGGGCCATTAGTCTGAGGACGGAAGTCTGAGGATACAAGCTAGGCTTAGGTTTCTGGGTGAGGACATGGCAGGCACAATATACAGACCTGAACCGAGATCTCGTGCATCTGAAGTCAGGGTGAGGATCAGACGATCGCTCAGGTTGGACCTTATGTCCCTGAAGGCCACTTCATGAAGGGGGGGGGATCACGAGGCCATGGGTGTTTTCTCACGATGGGAGTTGTGAGAAGCTCCCAACTTCAAAGATTCTTCTGCAGGACAATTGAGACCTGTTGGTAGGCTCCAGGCTAATGATTCCGAGCAGGGTTCTAAGGATCGATGGCTGGGTAGCCCACCTCGCATTCCAATTGTCTCCTAGCAACAAGACAAGTTAGATCTGCTGGATCTCGCGGAGCAACCGAATACGCTGAGTTGAAATGGACTCTCCTGTAGATGGGTCCTAATGTGTTTTTGTGTCTATGGATACCTTGGAATGAGGCGGTGGCACTGGGGCCATTAAGGGTTCTCCTAAACAGAGGATTTGACTTCACTCCCACATGCAAGTTTCCCATGTGTAGATGAGATTTGTTCTGGTGGGTGAGTCAAGAAACAGCCATATGCTGGTACTGAAATCCAGGCCTCTGAATAGAGATGCCTGGAAACTAAAGCAATGGATCCGATTAGTGCCTAGGGGCCTGTTCGTTCCTTTTTACCTCTGGGGATATCAGTCTACAAGTCTGAGTGCAGGTACGTTCTCAGATGGGCTCAGATTGCTCCTGTTTGTCCTGGGAAGCCACCATTATTGGGATGGCCTCAGGGACTTTGGAGGTTTATCCTATTAGTAGCGTTGTGGCCATTGGAATGGGCACACAGAATTCCCTTGGAGAGGGCAAGTACAGTCCTCAGCTTGGCTCCAGGTGCCTAAGCCTGTAGGCTGTGTAGGCCAGGGCTGTTTGGACAGTTGTCTGAAAACCCAAACTCGGATTTTGTTTTGGGTCATAGGTATGGCAGGTCTGATCTACAGACCATGAGGAGAACTCTTTGGGATATGAAAAAAGGGTGAGTGTGAGGCTCTTGCTCAAGTATTTATCTCTGGATATCATGCCATTCATGGTCATGAAATTTCCGGGTGACTTCATGGGAAATGGACGAGTCTTACTCCCTGGTGATTTTGCCAAATCCAAAGAGTTTGGGGTCATTCTTGGGACGGAAGAAGTCCGTTTTTATTTGTTGTTGTTGTTTTGTTTTGTTTTGTTTTTCAAACTCAGGGGTCCCACCAAATGAGGGAATCCAGAGAAGAGCCCTGGGGAGGGGCGATTGGACAACCAGAAATCTGGTTAAAATTGGGTCCTAGGGACAGCTAGACTTCAGTTTCAGGGCGAGGGCACGGCATGTACCCCCTGAAGATCTGAATCAATATCTCATGCATCTGAAGTCAGAGCGAGGATCAGACGTTGGCTCAGCTTGGATTTTCTGTTCATGACGGCCCCTTCATAAAGGGAGCCGAATCTCGAGGCCGTGTAGGTTTTCCCACTTTGGGAGTGGTGGGATGACCCCTCCAAGGATTCCTTCTGCGGGACAATGGAGACGTGTTGGACAGCTCCAGGACATCCCATATGGATGAGTCCAGACCAAAGTTCGGGGATGGATGCCTGGGAAGCCCGCCTCGCATTCCAATTGTCTCGTAGCGACAAGACAGTTTAGATCTGATGGCTCTGCGGAAGGAACCGAGATGGCTGACTTGAAATGGACTTTCCTGAGGATGGGTCTAATGTGTGTTTGTGTCCATGAGGGCCTTGGAATGGGGCTTTGGCACCGGGACCCTGAAGTATTCTCCTAAGCTTTTGACATAGCTCACATGCACAAGTTTCCTTGTGGAGACGAGGTTTGTTCTGATGGGTGCCTCAGGAAAACCCCAATGCTGGTATTGAAATTCAGGGTTTTGAGGAGACATGCCTGTAAACCAAAGCAATGGATCCGATTTTGGCCTAGGTCCTGTCTGGTTCAATCTTCTTCTCTGGGGACATCCATCTAGGGTATGAGTGGAAGTAGATGCTCAGCTGGTGTCAGACGGACCTTTTTTGTTCCGGGCGACCTATACTATTGGGATGGCCTCAGGGACTTTGGAGGGTTCTCCTAATTTGTACGATTTTGGACAATGGAATGGGCAGAATTCCCATGGATTGGGTAGGAACAGTCCTAATGTGTGGCTCCAGGGTCCCCAGCCAGGAGGGTATGTGGCCCAGGACTTTGAGGACAGAAGTCTGAAAACACAAACTCAGCTTATGTTTGGGGACGTAGGTATGTCAGGCCCGATCTACAAACCATGAGAAGACATCTTCAGGATATGAAGATAGTGCGAGTCTGAGGCGCTTGCTTAGGCTTTTGTCTCTGGATTTGTATCAGCGATGGCCGTGGAATGTCGAGGAGGCCTCATGGGCCATGGACGAATCTTGCTCTCTGTGGATTTGGCCCGATCCCAATTGTTTTTTGTCAATCTGTTGGATGGAGGACTCCTTTCAGGGTTGTTACATCAGGTGTCCCACCAAAAGAGGAATTCCAAAGCAGAGCCCTGGGGAAGAGTGAAGGGACAACACGAACTATGGTTAAAAATTGGGGCCTAGGGGCATGGCAAGCCAAATATGCTGTCTCTTCATCCAGCCACTGAGAGGCCTTACCTGAGGACTGGGATAAGGCTGAGGGTCACAATGTGTGTTTGCTACCTATCTGGACCGCGAGGAATGGCGGGGCCTCACGGGACACACGATTTCCACTACACTGAACGTTGGACAACAAGCCAACCACAAGTTTTCCTGCCATCGGGAAGGAGTTCTGATTTCTGCATCATTTGCAAACCTGGGCAGTGATCGGAGATAAGGTCTAGGTTCTGAAGCCTGAAAACAAGGTTGGGAAGGGATAACGACCTAAGGCCATGGGAGTTCTGAAGTTCTCATTTTTAGCCAGCTGTCTGGGTGGGCCCCCAGGTCCAGGCTCAGGCTGTGTCAGAAAGGGCATTATTGCCCAGGTCATCCTATATATTTTGGGTATAGCGAAGTGTCGTGCAGGTTGATCTTCATTTGGGGTTTCTAGGTAGCCCCAGAGGGCAATGTATTTCTTCTGCAGGGCAGGTAGAGTGCTGAATTGTAGTTCTGGATTGCCTAACTGGAGGGCTTGTGAGCCAGTAGTCTGTGGACAGAAGTCTGAGGACACAAGCAAGCCTTAGGTTTCTGGGTGAGGACATGGCAGGCACAATATACAGACCTGAACCGAGATCTCGTGCATCTGAAGTCAGGGTGAGGATCAGACGATCGCTCAGGTTGGACATTATGTCCCTGATGGACCCTTTATGAAGAGGGGGGATCATGTGGCCATGGGGGTTCTCTCACGATGGGAGTTCTGAGAAGATCCCAACTGCAAAGATTCTTCTGCAGGACAATTGAGACCTGTTGGTTGGCTCCAGGCCAACGATTCCGAGCAGGGTTTTAAGGATGGAAGGCGGGGTAGGCCACCTCACGTGCCAATTGTCTCCTAGCAACAAGACAAGTTAGATTTGCTGGATCTCGCGGAGCAACCGAATACGCTCAGTTGAAATGGACTCTCCTGTGGATGGGTCCTAATGTGTTTTTGTGTCTATGGAGACCTTGTAATGGGGCAGTGGCACACAGGCCCTGAAGGATTCTCCTAACTGGAGGTTTTGAGACATCTTTAAAGGATGATTTTCCCATGTGGAGAAGAGATTTGTTCTGATTGCTGCCTCATGAAATCCCCATATGCTAATATTTGAAACCAGGCCTCTGAGGAGAGATACCTGTAACCGAAAGCAATGAATCTGATTCAGGCCTAGGAGCCTGTCTGATTCAAACTTCTTCTCTGGGAACATCCATCTACCCTGAGTAGAGGTAGATGCTCAGCTGGTTTCAGATGATCCTTGTTTGTCCTGGGCGGCCTACATTAATGGGATGTCTTGGGGACTCTGGAGGTTTCTCCTAATTTGTACGATTGTGGACAATGGAATGGGCAGAATTCCCGTGGTATGGACAGGCACAGTCCTGATGTGTGGCTCCAGGGGACCCAGCCTGAAGGGTCTGTAGGCCAGGAATGTGGGGACAGAAGTCTGAAAACACAAACTCGTCTTAGGTTTGGGAAGTAGGTATGGCAGGCCCGATCTACAGACCGTGAGGAGAACTCTTCGGGATACGACAAAAGAGCGAGTGTGAGGCGCTTGCTCAGACTTTTGTCTCTGGATTTGTTGTCAACGATGGCTGTGGAATCTCGGGGAGGCCTCATGGGCCATGGACGAGACTTCCTCTCTGTGAATTTGGTCCAATCCCAATTGTTTTGGGTCAATCTGAAGGATGGGAGGAGTCCTTTTAGTTTTGATACCTCAGGTGTCCCACCAAAAGAGGGATTCCAAAGCAGAGCTCTGGGGAGGGATGAATGGACAACCCGAACAATCCAATGGGGGTGAGGTCGAGAACCGAGCAGGTTGATCCTCATTTGGGGTTTATGGAGATCCCCATAGAGCAACGTTTTTCTTCTGGAGGGCCAGCATAGGGCTGCATTTTGGTTCCAGAATTCCAAGTCTTGAGGACATTTTTGCCAGGAGTGTGAGGAAGGAAGTATGAAAACACAAGGTAGCACGAGGTTTGGGCCCACTGTGCAGAGGCTGAATCGAGATCTCCTGCATCTGAGGTCAGGGCGAGTATCAGATGTTGCCTCAAGCTGGAGTTTGTGTCCATGACAGCCCCTTCCTGAAGGGGGTGGGGGCGTCATGAGGCCAGGGAGGTTTCCCTACGCTGGGAGTTGTGAGCTGCTCCAAACTTCAAAGTTTCCTTCTTCAGGACAGTCGAGTACTATTGGATGGTTCCAGGATGCCCCATACAGAAAGACTCGAGAGCAGGGGCCTAAGCATGGATGCCGAGAAACCCCAACTCACCTTCCCATTGCCTGGTCGAGACAAGGCACGCTCAATCTGTGGGCTCTTGGGTGAGCTACCCAAAAGGCTGAGTTTAAATGGATTTTCCTGAGGATGAGTCATAATGTGGGTTGGTGGCCATGGAGACCTTGGAATGTGGCAGTAGCTAAGGGACTCTGCAGGATGTCCAACCCGAAGGGTTTGACACAACTCCAACAAGGAAGCTTTCCATGTGGAGATGAGAGGTGTTCTGTCTGGTGCCTCAGGATAGCCCCATATGCTGGTCTTCGAACCCAGGCCTCTGAGGAGTGATACCTGGACACCAAAGCAAGAGTTCATAATAGGGCCTAGGGGCCTGTCTGGTTCAATCTTCTGTCTCTGCGGATATCAGTCTGTGTGTCTGCATGGAGGTAGTAGTTGCTTAGCTGGTGTCATAATGCCCCTGTTTGTCCAGTGCGGCTTGCGGTAGTGGGATGTCCTTGGGGACCTTGAGGTTTCTACTATTTTGTAGAGTTGTGGCCAATGGAACGGGCAGTTTCTTAGGAGAGAGCAGGCACAGTTCTGTGGTGTGGCTCCAGAGACCCCAGCCTGGAGGCGGTGTGGGCCACGGCTGTGCAGACAGACATCCAAAAACCCAAACTCAGCTCAGGTTTGGGGCCTTGGTTATGGCAGGCCTGATCTACAGTCCGTGAGGGGAGCTCCTCTGGATATGAAAGAAGGGTTAGAGGGAGGCAGTCGCTCAGTCTTTTGTCTCTGGATATTTTGTCCACAATGGCCGTTTAATGTAGGAGTTGCCTCATGGGTCGTAGAAGTCTCCCTCTCTGTTAGTTTGTCCAGCCCCCAAGAGTTTGGGGTCATTCTGTGGAAAGGGAAGTGTCCTGTTTTCTGCTTCATGTGTCCCCCCAGTAGAGGGATTCTGGAGCATAGCAGTGGGTACTGACAACAGGAATACTCGCTCTCTGGGTAAGCCTGGGGGCCTATGGATATGACAAGCCCCATATGCAGGATCTTGGTCCAGCCACTGAGAGGCGTTACTTTAATACGGGACTCACGCTACAGGTCACAATGCATGTCTGTGCCCTAGGCGGCCCTCAAGCACTGGCATGGCCTTTCTGACAATGCAGGTTTTCCCACATTGAACGTTGGACAACATGCCAACCACAAGCTTTCTGGCCATGGGGAAGGAGGAATTCTAATTTCTGCATCACGTTCACCCCTGGGCAGTGATTGGAGATAAGGTTTCGGTTCTGAAGCCTGAAAACCGTGGTTGGGAAGAGATGACGAACGACAGCCATAGCGGGTCCCTTTTGTCCAGTTTGGAGCCAGCTGTCTAGGTGTCGTTTGGGATGTCTTGTCTCAGGCTGTGCCAGACAGGGCATTAGAATTCAGGGTAGGCTGTATATTGCTTTACAGTCGAGTGGCATGCATTAGATAATCATTTGGGGTTTCTTATTAGCAGCATAGGGCAAAGTTTTTCTTCTGGAGGGCAGGCAGAGTGCTGCATAGTGGCTTCCGAATTCCCAAACTGGAGGGCTTGTGGGCCAGGAGAGTGAGGACGGAAGTCTGAGAACACAAGCTAGGCTTAGTTTTCGGGGAATGGACATGGCAGGCACACTCTGGAGAGCTGAATTGAGATCTCATGAGTCTGAAGTCAGGTCGAGGATCAGACTTTGGCTCAGGTTGGAGTTTCTGTCCATGTTGGCCCCTTCATGAAGAGGGGGGGAATTATGAGGCCATGGGGGTTTTCCCACTATTAGAGTTGTGAGATGCTCCAAACCGCAAGGATTCCTTCTGTGGGACAATTAAGATTTGTTGGATGGCTCCAGGACGTCTCCTAAGGTATTTTTCCAGAACAGGGTTCTAAGTATGGATGCCTGGGCAGACAGCCTCAATTCCAATTGTCTCCTAGCAACAAGAAACGTTTGATCTGCTGGCTTGGGCTAGCATCAGAGGGGGCTGTGTGGGAATGGACTGTCCTGAGGATGGTTTTAAATGAGTTGAAATGGACTTTCCTGAGGATGGTCTTAATGTTGGTTTGAGTCCATTGAGACGTTGGTATGGGGCAGTGGCACCAGGGCCCTGAAGGATTCTCCTAACCAGAGGTGATAACAAAGCTCCAATGAGCAAGTTTTCCATGGGGAGACGAGATTTGTTCTTATTGGTGCCTCAGGAAACCACCATTTGCTGGTATTGGAAATGAGGCCTCTGAGGAGAGATGCCTGGAAACCAAAGCAATGGATCTGATTAGGGCCTAGGGGCCTGTGCGGTTCAATATTCTTCTCTGGGGACATCTTTTGTCTGAGTGGAGGTAGTTGCTCAGCTGGTTTGAGATCACACCTGTTTGTCCTGGGCGGCCTACACTATTGGGATGCCTCGGTAACTTTGGAGGTTTTTCCTAATTTGCAAGCTTGTGGCCAATGGAATGGGAAGAATTCTCTTGAATGGGAAGCACAGTCCTGAGGTGTGGCTCCAGGGACCCAAGTGTGGAGCGTGTGTGGTCCAGGGCGATTTGGACAAAAGTCTGAAAACACAAACTCCACTTAGGTTTGGGTCTGTAGGTATGGCCGGCCCGATATATAGACCGTGAGGAGAACTCTTTGGGATATGAACAAAGGGCGAAGTGAGGTGCTTGCTCATGCTTATTTTTTCTGGGTATGTGTCACCGATTGCCATGGAATGTCCGGGTGTCCTCATGGGCCATCGATGAGGCTCCCTTTCTGGGGATTTGACCCAATCCCAAGAGTTTGGGGTCATTCTGTGGGAAGGGAGGAGGCCTTTCTGTTTGTTTTTTTTTTTTTTTTTACCTCAGGTGGACCACCAAAAGAGGGATTCCACAGCAGAGTCCTGGGGAGGGGCGACTGGACAACCAGAACTCTGGTTAACATTGGGACCTAAGAACATGGCAAGCCCCATATGTGGGCTCTTGGTCCAGACACTGAGAGGCCTTCCTTGAGCATAGGGCTCACATTGAGTTTCACAATGTGTTTTTGTGCCCAAGGAGCCCCTCAAGTCAGGGCGTGGCCTAATGTACCATGCTGGTTTCTCCTACACTGAACGTTGCACAATATGGCAACCACAAGTTTTCTGGCCATGGGGAAGAAGGAGTTCTAATTTCTCCAACACTTTCACTCCTGGACTGTGACTGGATTTAAGGTCTAGGTTCTGAAGCCTGAAAACTGATGTTGGGAAGAGAAGAAGACCTAAGGCCATGGTGTGACTGATGTGCTCAGTGTTCGGCCAGCTGTTGAGTGTGGGTTGGGAGGTTCAGGCTCAGGCTGTGGCACACAGGGAATTAGTTCCCAGGCTAGACTGTATCATTGGGGTGCAGTCGAGTTTCGTGCAGGTTGGTACTCATTTGTGGTTACTGGGTAGCCCCAGAGGGCAACGTTTTTCTTCTGGAAGGAAGACACAGTGCCACATAGTGGCTCCAAAATTCCCAAACTGGAAGGCTTGTGGGCCAGGAGTGTGAGGAAAAAATTCTGAGAACACAAGCCAGACTTAGATTTCGGGGTGAGGGGACGGCAGGAACCCTCTGCAGAGATGATTCGAGATCCCGTGTACCTGAAGACAGAGCTAGGATCAGACGTTGGCTCAGGTTGGAGTTTCTGTCCATGACGGCCCCTTCATGAAGGGGAGGGTGTCACGAGACCATGGAGTTTTTCCCACGATGGGAATTGTGAGATGCACCAAACCGCAATGATTCCTTCCGTGGGAGAGTCGAGACCTGCTGGATGGCTCCAGGACATCCCATAAGGAAGCTATGCAGAGCAGGGTTCTAAGGATAGATGCCTGGGCAGCCTGCCTCCCATTCCAGGTGTCACATAGCGCCAAGGCAATTTCGATCTGCTGGATCTAGGGGAGTAACCGAGGCGGGTGTGTTGAAATGGGTGAGTTGAGGATGGGTCATAATGTGCATTTGTGTCCATGGAGATCTTGGAATGGGGTGCTTGATCCGGGGCCTTGAGGGATGTTCATAACCGGAGGTTTTGATGGAACTCTAAAGAGTACGTTTCCTATGTAGAAATGAGAATTGTTTTGATGAGTGCCTAAGGAATCTCCCATATGCTGGTATTGGAAACCAGGCCTCTGAGGAGAGATGCCTGGACACAAAAGCAATGGATATGATTAGGGCCTAGGTGACTGTCCGGTTCAATCTCTTTCCTGGGGTTACGTGTCTATGGATCTGAGGGGAGGTAGTTGCTCGGCTTGTGTCAGATCGCCCCTGTTTATCCTGGGCAGCCTATAATATTGGGAATGGCCTCGGGATTTTGGAGTTTCTCCTAATCTATAGGGTTGTGGCCAATGGAATGGGCAGAAATCCCCTGGAGAGGGCAGGCACAGTTCTGAGTTTGGCTCTAGGGGCCCAGCCTTGAGGGTGTGTGGGCCAGGCCTGTGGGGACAGAAGTCTGAAAACACAAACTCCGATTAGGATTGGGGACATAGGTATGGCACGCCCAATCTACAGACCGTGATAACACTTCGGGATATGAAAAAGGGTGAGTTTGAGGTGCTTGCTCAGGTTTTGTCTCTGGATTTGTGTCAACAATGTGGGTCGAATGCTGGAGTGGCCTCTGGGTTTTGGACGGCTTTCCTTCTCTGAGGATTTGACCCAATCCTAAGAGTTTGGGTACATTCTGTGCATGGGAGGTGTCCTTTCTGTTTTTTTATTTTATTTTATGTACCTCATGTGTGCCAATAAAAGAGGGATTCCAGAGCAGAGTCTTTGGGAGGGACAACTGGATAACCCCTCCTCTGTTTAAGTTTGGGGGCCTAGGGGCATGGCAAGTCCAATATGTGGGCTCTTGATTCAGACAGTGAGAGGTCTTCCTTGAGGACTGGGCTCATGCTGAGGGTCACAATGCCTATTTGTGCCCAACAAGGCCCTCAAGCATGGGAAGGGTCTCATGGGCCACGCTGGATTCTCCTACACTGAATGTTGGAGAATATGCCAACCACAAGGTTTCCGGCCATGGCGAAGGAAGAGTTGTGATTTCTGCATCACGTTCACCCCTGGACAGTGATTGGAGTTTAGGTCTAGGTTCTGAAACCCGAAAACCGAGGTTGGGAAGAGATGAAGACCTAAGGACCTGATGGGTACAATGAGCTCAGTGTGTGGCTAGCTGTTGAGCGTAGGTCTGGAGGTGTGGGCTCATGCTGTGTCAGACAGGGCATTAGACAGGGTAGACTGTATATTTGGGGTGCAGTCGAGTGGCGTTCAGTTGATCCTCATTCGGGTTTCTAGGTAGCTCCATAAGGCAACGTTTTTCTTCTGGAGGGCAGGCAGAGTGCTGCATTGTGGCCCCAGTATTGCCAAATTGTAGGGCTTTTGGGCCAGGGGTGTGAGGACTGTAGTCTGAGAACACAAGCTAGGCTTAGTTTTTTGGGTGAGGGCACAGAAGGCACACTCTGTAGAGCTGCATCAAGATCTCATGCACCTGAAGCCAGGGCGAATATCAGACGTTTGCTCAGGTTGGAGTTTCTGTCCATGATGGCCCCTTTATAAAGTGGAGCGTCTCAAGAGGCCATGAAGATTTTCCCACAATGGGAGTTGTGAGATGCACCAGACTGCAAAGATTCCTTCTGTGGGACACTTGAGACCTGTTGGATGGCTCTAGGATGTCCCATATGGAACGACTCCAGAGTTGGGTTCTAAGGATGGATGCCTGGGCAGCCCGCCTCCCATTCTAGTTGTCTCCTAGCAACAAGGCAGGTTTGATCTGCAGGCCCTGGGGGAGAAACCAAGGGGGATGAGTTGACATGGACTCTACCGAGGATAGATCATAATGTGGGTTTAAGTCCATGGAGACCTTGGAATGGGGCGCTTGATCCGGGGCCCTGAAAGATTCTCCTAAACAGAGGTTTTTATAGAGCTCCAAAGAGTACATTTCCTATGTGGAGACGAGATTTTTCTATGAGTGCCTCAGTAATCCCCCATATGCTGGTATTGGTAACCAGGCCTCTGAGGAGAGATGCCTGGAAACCAAAGCAATGGATCTGATTAGGGCCTAAGTGCCTGTCCAGTTCAATCTTATTCTATGGGGATATCTGTCTCTGGGTCTGAGTGGAGGTAGTTTCCTAACTTGTGATGATCATCCATGTTTGTCCTGGCCAGCCAACACTATTGGGATGGCCTCGGGGAGTTTGGAGGTTTCTCCTAATCTATAGGGTTGTGGCCAATGGAAATGGCAGAATTCCCCTGGAGAGGGAAGCCACAGTCCTCAGGTGTGGCTCCAGGTGCCCCAGCTTGGATGGTGTGTGGGCCAGGACTGTGGGGACAGAAGTCTGAAAACACAAACTCAGCTTAGGTTTGGGGATGTATGTATGAATGCTCGATCTACAGACCGTGAGAATTTTCCGGGCTATGAACAAAGGGCGAGTATGTGGCATTTGCTCAGGCTTTTGTCTCTGGATTTTGTGCCTACGGTGGCCGTGGAATGTCGGGGTGTCGTCAAAGGCCATGGACAAATCTTTCCCTGTTGATTTGGCCTGATCCGAAGTGGTTGGGTTCATTCTGTGGATGGGAAGAGTCCTTTCTGTATTTTTTTTTTTTTTTTACCTCAGGTGTCCCAGCAAAGAGGGATTCCAGAGCAGTGCCCTGAGTAGGGGTGACTAGATATCTCTAACTCTGGTTGAGATTGGGGGACTAGGGGCTTGGCAAGCCCCATATGTGGGCTGTTGTTCCAGTCATTAAGAGGCTTTACATGAGGATAGGGCTCACGCTGAGGGTAACAATGTGTGTTTGTGCAAATTCTAGCCCTCAGGGATAGGTGGGGCCTCATAGTCCATGCTGCTTTCTCCTACAATGAACGTTGGACAACATGCCAACCACAAGGTTTCTTGCCATGGCGAAGGAGAAGTTCTGATTCTTATATCAAGTTCACTCAGAGACAAAACCCTGAGCACGCGCCTCAGACTCGCTCATTCTTCATATCCTGAAGAGTTCTTCAGATAAGAACCTACACGTCACTCGCAGGCACCCAAAATATATAGTCTAACCTCGGCACTAATGCACTGTCTGACAACCTGAGACCGGACCTCGTGAAGTCTGTTCACAACCAGTCAAGAAAGGTTGGTTGGATTCAAGACGTCCCATAAAGAAATTCTCCAGAGCAGGGTTCTAAGGATGGATGCCTGGGCAGCCCACCTCGCATTCCAACTGTCTCCTAGTGACAAGGCAGGTTTGATCTGCTGGCTCTGGGTGAGCAGCCGAGGGGGCTGATTTGAAATGGACTCTCCTGAGGATGGATCATAATGTAAGTTTGTGTCCTTGGAGACCTTGGAATTGGGCCATGGTGGAAGCGCCCTGAAGGATCCTCCTAACCTGACGTATTGACACAGCTCCAATGAGCAAGTTTCTCATGTGGAGATGAGATCTGTTCTGATTGTTTCCTTAGGAAACCCCCATATTCTGATATTGGAAAACAGGCCTCTGAGGAGAGATACATAGAAACCAAAGCAATGGATCAGAAGTTGGCTCAGGTTGGAGTTTCTGTCCATGATGTCCCCTTTATAAAGGGGAGCATCTCATGAGGCCATGTAGGTTTTCCCACGATAGGAGTTGTGAGATGCTCCAATCTGCAAGGATTCCATCTGCAGGACAGTCAAGACCTGTTGGAGGGTCCCAGGACATCCCATATGGAACGGCGCCAGAGCAGGATTCCAACGATGGATGCCTAGAGAGTCTGCTTTGCATTCCAGTTGTCTCCTAGCGACAAGGCAGGTGTGATATTCTGGCTCTGGTGGAGTAATCAACGGGGCTGAGTTGAAATGTACTCTCCTGCCGAATGATCATAATGCGGGTTTGTGTCCACGGAGACCTTGGAATAGGGCGGTGGCTCTGGTTACCTGAAGGTTTCTCCTAACTGGAGGCTTTTACAGAGCTCCAAGGGATAAGTTTCCCATGTGGAGATAAGATTTGTTCTGATTGGTATCTCTGGAATCCCCCATATGCTGGTATTGGAAAACAGGCCTCTGAGGAGAGATGCTTAGAAACAAAAGCAATGGAACCAATTACGTTCTAGGGGCCTGTCCAGTTTAATACCGTTCTCTTGGGATATCTGTCTACGGGTGAGTTGAGGTCGTTGCTCAGCTTGTGACAGATCACCCCTCTTTGTACTGGGCGGCCTACACTATTGGAATGGCCTCTGGGACTTTGGAGGTTTCTCCTAATCTGTAGGGTTGTGGCCAATGGAATGGGAAGAATTTCCTTGGAGAGGGCAGGCACAGTCCTGAGGTGTGGCTCAGCCTGGAGGGTGTGTGGGACAGGGATGTCAGGATAGAAGTCTGAAAACACGGTTTGGGGACGTAGGTATGGCAGGCCCGATCTACAGACTATGAGGAGAATTTTTTGGGCTATGACCTAAGGGTGAGGCTTATGTCTCTGGATTTTGTGTCAATAGTGGCCGTGGAATGTCGGGCTGGCCTCATGGGCCATGGAGGAGTCTTTCTCTCTGGGGATGGCCTGATCCCAAGTGATTGGGGTCATTCTGTGGGTGGGAGGAATCCTTTCTGTGTTTACTTACCTCAAATGTCCCACCAAAGAGGGATTCCAGAGCAGAGCCCTGAGTAGGGGTGACTAGATGTCTCTACCTCTGGTTAAGATTGGGTGACTTGGGGCATGGCAGGCCCCATATGCGGGATCATGGTCCAGCCACTGAGAGGCTTTACATGAGGACAGGGCTCAAACTGAGGGTCCCAATGTGTGTTTGTGCCCACCGCAGCTCCTAATCATGGGCAGGGCCTCAGGGACCCTACACTACCCTCAGGGGCCCTACTACTACTCCTGTAGGCCCTACAGGGGTCCTACACTGAACTTTGGATAAGATGCCAACCACAAGATTCTGGCGAGTGGGAAGGAGGAGTTATGGTTTCTGCATCACGTTCACCCATGGGAAATGAGTAGAGATAAGGTCTAGGTTTCTGTAGCCTGAAAACCAGGTTGGAAAGAGATGGCAACCTAAGGCCATGGCGGTTCAGATGTTCTCAGTGTACGGCAAGCTGTCTGGGTGTCGGTTGGGAATTCAGGCCTCAGGTTGTGTCAGACAGGGCATTAGTGCACAGGCTAGACTATATAATTGGTGTACAGTTGAGTGGCATGCAGGTTTATCCTCATTTGAGGTTTCTGGGGAGACCCATAGGGCAACGTTTTTCTTCTAGAGGGCAGGCAGAGTGCAGCACTGTGTCATCGGAAATCCCAAAATGGAGGGCGTGTGGTCCAGGAGAGTGAGGACGGAAGTCTGAGAACACTAGCTATGCTTAGGTTTTGGGGTGAGGGCACAGCAGGTACACTCTGAAGAGCTTAATCAAGATTCGTGCATCTGAAGTCAAGGTGAAGAACAGCCGTTGGGTCAGGTTGCAGTTTCTTTCCATGATCCGCCTTCATGAATATTGGGGGCATCAGGTGACCTTGGAAGCTTTCCAAGATATGAGTTGTGAGGTGGTCCATGCACAAGGACTCCTGTGAGACAGTCGAGACCTGTTGGATGGCTCAAGGATGTCCCATAAGGAACGAAGCAAGAGCATGATTCTAAGAGTTCTAAGGATCTCTAAGGAGAGATGTCTGGAAACCAAAGCAATGGATCCGATAGGTGCCTATGGGCCTGTTCGTTCCTTTTTAACTCTGTGGACATCAGTCTACGGGTCTGAGTGCCGGTAGGAGCTCAGATGGGCCCAGATTGCCCCTGTTTGTCCTGGGAAGCCCCAAATATACGGATGGCCTCAGGGACGTTGGAGGTTTATCCTATTAGTAGGGTTGTGGCCATTGGAATGGGCACATACAATTCCCTTGGAGAGGGCAAGCACAGACTTCACGAGGTCCGGTCTCAGGTTGTCAGACAGTGCATTAGTGCCGAGGTTAGACTATATATTTTGGGTGCCTGCGAGTGACGTGTAGGTTCTTATCTGAAGAACTCTTCAGGATATGAAGAATGAGCGAGTCTGAGGCGCGTGCTCAGGGTTTTGTCTCTGGATTTTGTATCAGCGATGGCCGTGGAACGTTGGGGAGGCCTCATGGGCCATGGACAAATCTTGCTCTCTGTGGACTTGGCCTGATCCAAATTGTTTTTCGTCAATCTGTGGGATGGGAGGACTCCTTTTAGGTTTGTTACCTCAGGTGTCCGACCAAAAGAGGAATTCCAAATGAGAGCTGTGGGGAAGAGTGAAGGGACAACCCGAACTATGGTTAAAAATTGGGGCCTAGGGGCATGGCAAGCCCAATATGCTGTCTCTCCATCCAGCCACTGAGAGGCCTTACCTGAGGACTGGGCTCAGGCTGAGGGTCACAATGTGTGTTTGTGACTAATGTGGCCCGCAAGCATGGGCGGGGCCTCATGGGCCACACTGGTTTCAAGTACACTGAACCTTGGACAACATGCCAACCACAAGGTTTCTTGCCATGGGGAAAGCGTTCTGATTTCTGCATCATTATCAAACCCGGGCCGTGATTGGAGATAATGTCTAGGTTCTGAAGCCTGAAACCCGAGATTGAGAAGAGATGAAGTCCTAATGCCATGGCAGGTCATATGAGCTCAGTGTTTGGCCAGCTGTCTGGGTGGTGCCAGGAGGTCCAGACTCAGGCTGTCTCAGAAAGGGCATTAGTGCCCAGGTCAGCCTATATATTTGGGGTACAGCCGAATGGCGTGCAGGTTGAATCTCATTTGGGGTTTCTGGGTAGCCCCAGACAGCAATGTTTTACTTCTGGAGGGCAGGAAGAGTGCAGCACTGTAGCTCTGGATTGCCAAACTGGAGGGCTTGTGGGCCAGTAGTCTGAGGACGGAAGTCTGAGAACCCAAGCTAGGCCTAGGTTTCTGGGTGAGACCTGAATCTAGATACCGTGCATCTAAAGTCAGGGCGAGGATCAGACGATCGCTCAGGTTGGACATTCTGTCCCTGATGGCCCCTTCTTGAAGGGGGGCGTGGATCACGAGGCCATGCGGGTTTTCCCACGATGGGAGTTGTGAGAAGCTCCCAACTGCAAAGATTCTTCTGCAGGACAATTGAGACCTGTTGGTTGGCTCCAGGACAACTATTCCGAGCAGGCTTCTAAGGATGGATGGCTGGGTAGCCCATCTCGCATTCCAATTGTCTGCAAGCAACAAGACAGGTTAGATCTGCTGGATCTGGGGGAGCAACCGAGGAGGCTGAGTTGAAATGGACTCTCCCGTGGATGTGTCCTAATATGATTTTGTGTCTATGGAGACCTTGGAATGAAGCGGTGGCACTGGGGCCCTGAAGGGTTCTCCTAAAGAGAGGCTTTCACACAGCTCCATCGTGCAAGTTTCCCATGTTAGATGAGATTTGTTCTGATGGGTGAGTCAAGAAACATCCATATGCTGTTATTGAAATCCATTCCTCTGAGGAGAGATGCCTGGAAACCAAAGCAATGGATCGGATATGTGCCTAGGGGCCTGTTCGTTCCTTTTTACCTCTGGGGACATCAGTCTACGGGTCTGAGTGACGGTAGGTGCTCAGATGGGCCCAGATTGCCCCTGTTTGTCCTGGGAAGCCACAAATATTGGGATGGCCTCAGGGACTTTGGAGGTTTATCCTCTTAGTTGGGTTGTGGCCATTGGAATGGGCACGCACAATTCCCTTGGAGAGGGCAAGCACAGTCGTCAGGTATGGCTTCAGGGCCCTGAGCCTGTAGGGTGTGTAGGCCAGGGCTGTTTAGACAGTTGTTTGAAAACACGAACTCGGCTTATGTTTCGGGTCATAGGTATGGCAGGACTGATCTACAGACCATGAGGAGAACTCTTCGTGATATGAAAATAGGGCGAGTGTGAGGCTCTTGCTCAAGTTTTTATCTCTGGTTATCGTGTCACTCATGGTCGTGAAATTTCCGGGTGACTTCATGGGAAATGGACGAGTCTTACTCTCTGGGGGTTTGGCCCCGTCCAAAGAGTTTGGGGTCATTCTGTGGGATGGAAAAAGTCCGTTGTTCTGTTGTTATTGATTCGTTTTGTTTTGTTTTTCAACCTCAGGTGTCCCAGCAAATGAGGGATTCCAGAGTAGAGCCCTGGGAGGGGCGACTGGACAACCAGATATCTGGTTAAAATTTGGGGCCTAGGGACATGTCAAGCCCATTATGACATCTAATGGTCCAGCCACTGAGAGGACGTACTAGAGGACAGGACTCACACTGAGGGTCACAATGCGTGTTTATGCCCTCTTCGCACTCAAGAATGGGCGGGGCGTCAAGGTGAAAGCTGGTTTCTCCTACACTGAACGATGGACAACATGCCAACCACATGGTTTCTTGCCTTGGGTAAAGAAGAGTTCTGATTTCTGCATCATAGTCACCCCTGGGCAGTGATTGGAGATAAGGTCTAGGTTTTGAAGACTGAAAACTGAGGTAGGTAAGAGATGATGACTTAAGGCCATGGCGGGTCTGATGTGCTCAGTGTGTGGTAAGCTGTGTGGGTGTTGGTCACGACGTCCGGGCTCAGGTTGTCAGACAGTGCATTAGTGCCCAGGTTAGACTATATATTTTGGGTGCCTGCGAGTGACGTGTAGGTTCTTATCTGAAGAACTCTTCAGGATATGAAGAATGAGCGAGTCTGAGGCGCGTGCTCAGGCTTTTGTCTCTGGATTTTGTATCAGCGATGGCCGTGGAATGTTGGGGAGGCCTCATGGGCCATGGACGAATCTTGCTCTCTGTGGACTTGGCCCGATCCCAATCATTTTTCGTCAATCTGTGGGATGGGAGGACTCCTTTTAGGTTTGTTACCTCAGGTGTCCTAACAAAAGAGGAATTCCAAATCAGAGCCCTGGGGTAGAGTGAAGGGACAACCCGAACTATGGTTAAAAATTGGGGTCTAGGGGCATGGCAAGCTCAATATGCTGTCTCTCCATCCAGCCACTGAGAGGCCTTACCTGAGGACTGGGCTCAAGCTGAGGGTCACAATGTGTGTTTGTGACCAATGTGGCCCGTAAGCATGGGCGGTGCCTCAAGGGCCACACTTGTTTCAGGACACTGAACCATGGACAACATGCCAACCACAAGGTTTCTTGCCATGGGGAAAGCGTTCTGATTTCTGCATCATTTTCAAACCCGGGCCGTGATTGGAGATAATGTCTAGGTTCTGAAGCCTGAAAACCGAGATTGAGAAGAGATGAAGTCCTAAGGCCATGGCAGGTCATATGAGCTCAGTGTGCGGCCAGCTGTCTGGGTGCGGCCAGGAGGTCCAGACTCAGGCTGTCTCAGAAAGGGCATTAGTGCCCAGGTCAGCCTATATATTTGGGGTACAGCCGAATGGCGTGCAGGTTGAATCTCATTTGGGGTTTCTGGGTAGCCCTAGACGGCAATGTTTTTCTTCTGGAGGGCAGGCAGAGTGCTGCACTGTAGTTCTGGATTGCCAAACTGGAGGGCTTGTGGGCCAGTAGTCTGAGGACGGAGGTCTGAGAACCCAAGCTAGGCCTAGGTTTCTGGGTGAGACCTGAATCTAGATCTCGTGCATCTGAAGTCAGGGCGAGGATCAGACGATCGCTCAGGTTGGACATTCTGTCCCTGATGGCCGCTTCTTGAAGGGGGGCGTGGATCACGAGGCCATGCGGGTTTTCCCACGATGGGAGTTGTGAGAAGCTCCCAACTGCAAAGATTCTTCTGCAGGACAATTGAGACCTGTTGGTTGGCTCCAGGACAACTATTCCGAGCAGTGTTCTAAGGATGGATGGCTGGGTAGCCCATCTCGCATTCCAATTGTCTCCAAGCTACAAGACAGGTTAGATCTGCTGGATCTGGGGTAGCAACCGAGGAGGCTGAGTTGAAATGGACTCTCCCGTGGATGTGTCCTAATATGATAATATGTCTATGGAGACCTTGGAGTGAAGCGGTGGCACTGGGGCCCTGAAGGGTTCTCCTAAAGAGAGGCTTTCACACAGCTCCATCGTGCAAGTTTCCCATGTGTAGATGAGATTTGTTCTGATGGGTGAGTCAAGAAACAGCCATATGCTGTTATTGAAATCCATTCCTCTGAGGAGAGATGCCTTGAAACCAAAGCAATGGAAGCCTTAGCTGAGGACTGGGTTCTGGTTGAGGGTCACAATGTGTGTTTGTGACCAATGTGTCCCGCAAGCATGGGCGGGTCCTCTTGGGCCACACTGGTTTCAACTACACTGATTCTTGGACAACATCCCTACCACAAAGTTTCTTTCCATGGGGAAAGAGTTCTGATTTCTGTATTATTTTCAAACCCAGGCCATGATTGGAGATAAGGTCTAGGTTCTGAAGCCTGAAAACCGAGGTTGTGAAGAGATGACGACCTAAGGCCATTTCGGGTCCGATGTGCTCAGTGTGTGGCCAGCTGTCTGGTTGGGGCCAGGAGGTCCAGGCTCAGGCTGCGTCAGAAAGGGCATTAGTGCCCATGTCAGCCTATATATTTGGGGTACAGCCGAATGGCGTGCAGGTTGATCCTCATTTGGGGTTTCTGGGTAGCCCCAGAGGGCAATGTTTTTCTTCTGGAGGGCAGGCTGAGTGCTGCATTGTAGTTCTAAATTGCCAAATTGGAGGGCGTGTTGGCCAGTATTCTGAGTACGGAAGTCTGAGACCCAAGCTAGGCCTAGTTATCTGGGTGAGGATTTGGCAGGCACAATCTACAGTCCTGAATCTAGATCTCGTGCATCTGAAGTAAGGGCGAGGATCAGACGATCGCTCAGGTTGGACATTCTGTCCCTGAGGGCCCCTTCTTGAGGGGGGGGATCACGAGGCCATGGGGATTTTCCAACGATGGGAGTTGTGAGAAGGTCCCAATTGCAAAGATTCTTCTGCAGGACAATTGAGACCTGTTGGTTGGCTCCAGGACAACGATTCCAAGCAGGGTTCTAAGGATGGAGGGCTGGGTAGCGCACCTCGCATTCCAATTGTCTCCAAGCAACAAGACAGTTCAGATCTGCTGGATCTGGGGGAGCAACCAAGGAGGCTGAGTTGAAATGGACTCTCCCTTGCATGTAACCTAATATGATTTTGTGTCTATGGAGACCTTGGAATGAAGCAGTGGCACTGGGGCCCTGAAGGGTTCTCCTAAATAGAGGATTTCACACAGCTCAATCGTGCAAGTTTCCCATGTGTAGATGAGATTTGTTCTAATGTGTGAGTCAAGAAGCAGCCATATGCTGTAATTGAAATCCAGGCATCTGAGGAGAGATGCTTTGCAACCAAAGCAATGGAATCGATAGGTGCCTAGGGCCCTGTTCGTTCCTTATTACCTCTGGGGATATCAGTCCAAGGGTTTGAGTGCAGGTAGGTGCTCAGATAGGCTCAGATTGCCCCTGTTTGTCCTGGGAAGCCACAAATATTGGGATGGCCTCAGGAATTTTGGAGGTTTATACTCTTAGTAGGTTTGTGGCCATTGGAATGGGCACATACAATTCCCTTGGAGAGGGCAAACACAGTCTTCAGGTTTGGCCTCAGGGGACTGAGCCTGTAGGATGTGTAGGCCAGAGCTGTTGGGACTGTTCCCTGAAAACACAAACTCGGCTTGTGTTTCAGGTCATAGGTATGGCAGGACTGATCTAAAGACCATGAGGAGAACACTTTGGGATATGAAAAATGGGCGAGTGTGAGGCTCTTGCTCACGTTTTTGTCTCTAGATATTGTGTCACTCATGGTCGTGAAATTTCCGGATAACTTCATGGGAAATGGAAGAGTCTTACTCTCTGGGGGTGTGGACTCGTCCAAGGATTTTGGGGTCACACTGTGGGATGGAAGAAGTCCGTTTTTTTTTTTGTTGTTCTTGATTTGTTTTGTTTTGTTTTTCAACCTCAGGTGTCCCACCAAATGAGGGTTTCCAGAGTAGAGCCCTGGGGAGCTGTGACTGGGCAACCAGAAACCTGTTTAAAAATTGGGGCCTAGGGACATGTCAAGCCCATTATGACATCTAATGGTCCAGCCACTGAGCGGATATACTAGATGTCAGGAATCACGCTGAGGGTCACAATGCTTGTTTATGCCCTTGTCGCACTCACGAATGCGCGTGACCTCAGGGTGAATGCTGGTTTCTCCTACACTGAACGTAGGACAACATGGCAACCACAAGGTTTCTTGCCTTGGGTATGCAGGAGTTCTGATTTCTGCATCACAGTCACCCCTTGGCAGTGATTGGACATAAGGTCTAGGTTCTGAAGCCTGAAAACTGACGTAGGGCAGAGATGATGACCTAAGGCCATGGCGGGTCTGGTGTGCTCAGTGTGCGGTCAGCTGTCTGGGTGTTGCTCAGGAGGTCCCGGCACAGTTTGTGTCAGACAGTGCATTAGTGCCCAGGTTAGACTATATAATTTGGGTACATTCGAGTGCCGTGTAGGTTTATTCTCATTTAATGTGCCTGGGCAGCTCATTAGGCAATATATTTTTTCTAGAGGGCAGGCAGAGTGCTGCAATGATGGTCTGGAATTGCCACTCTTGTAGTTTTCGGGGCCAGGAGTGTGAGGATGGAAGTCTGAGAACCCAAGCTACACTTGGGTTTCAGGGTCAAGCGCACAGCATGTACCTCCTGAAGATCTGAAGCAATATCTCATGCATCTGAAGTCAGAGCGAGGATCAGACGTTGGCTCAGCTTGGATTTTCTGTTCATGATGGCCCCTTCATGAAGGGAGCAGATTTTCGAGAGCGTGGTGGTTTTCCCACGTTGGGAGTGGTGGGATGCCCCCTCCAAGGATTCCTTCTGTGGGACAATTGAGTTCTGTTGGACGTTGCCAGGACATCCCATATGGATGAGTCCAGACCAACGTTCGAGGATGGATGCCTGGAAAGACCGCCTCGCATTCCAATTGTCTCCTAGTGACAAGACAGTTTAGATCTGCTGGCTCTGCGGGAGCAACCAGGGTGGCTGAGTTGAAATGGACTTTCCTGAGGATGGGTCTAATGTGTGTTTGTGTCCATGAGGGCCTTGGAATGTTGCGGTGGCACCGGGACCCTGAAGTATTCTCCTCAGCTTTTGAAATAGCTCCCATGCACAAGTTTCCTTGTGGAGACGTGTTTGGTTCTGATGGGTGCCTCAGGAAAACCCCAATGCTGGTATTGGAATCCAGGGTTTTGAGGAGACATGCCTGTAAACCAAAGCAATGGATTCGATTTTGGCCTAGGGTCCTGTCTGGTTCAATCTTCTTCTCTGGGGACATCCATCTAGGGTATGAGTGGAGGTAGATGCTCAGCTGGTGTCAGACTGCCTTTTTTTGTCCCGGGCGACCTATACTATTGGGATGGCCTCAGGGACTTTTGAGGGTTCTCCTAATTTGTACGAATTTGGACAATGGAATGGGCAGAATTCCCATGGATTAGGTAGGCACAGTCCTAATGTGTGGCTCCAGGGTCCCCAGCCAGGAGGGTATGTGGCCCAGGACTTTGAGGACAGAAATCTGAAAACACAAACTCAGCTTATGTTTGGGGACGTAGGTATGGCAGGCCCGATCTACAAACCATGAGAAGACATCTTCACGATATGAAGAAAGTGCGAGTCTGAGGCACTTGCTCAGACTTTTGTCTCTGGATTTTGTATCAGCGATGGCCGTGGAATGTTGGGGAGGCCTCATGGGCCATGGACGATTCTTGCTCTCCGTGGATTTGGCCCGATCCCAATTGTTTTTCGTCAATCTGTGGGATTCGAGGACTCCTTTCAGGTTTGTTACCTCAGGTGTCCCACCAAAAGAGGAATTCCAAAGCAGAGCCCTGGGGAAGAGTGAAGGGACAACACGATCTATGGTTAAAAATTGGGGCCTAGGGGCATGGCAAGCCCAATATGCTGTCTCTCCATCCAGCCACTCAGAGGCCTTACCTGAGGACTGGGCTACGGTGAGGGTCACAATGTGTGTTTGTGACGAATGTGGCCCGCAAGCATGGGTGGGGCCTCATGGGCCACACTGGTTTCAACGACACTGAACCTTGGACAACATGTCAACCACAAGGTTTCTTGCCATGGGGAAAGAGTTCTGATTTCAGCATCATTTTCAAACCCGGGCTTTGATTGGAGATAGTGTCTAGGTTCTGAAGCCTGAGAACCGAGGTTGAGAAGAGATGACGACGTAAGGCCATGGCGGGTTCGATGTGCTCAGTGTGCGGCCAACTGTCTGGGTGGGGCCCGGAGGTCCAGGATCAGGCTGTGTCAGAAAGGGCATTAGTGCCCAGGTCAGCCTATATATTTGGGGTACAGCCGAATGGCGTGCAGGTTGATCCTCATTGGGGGTTTCTGGGTAGCCGCAGAGGGCAATGTTTTTCTTCTGAAGGTCAGGCAGAGTGCTGCAATGTAGTTCTGGATTGCTAAACTGGAGGGCTTGTGGGCCAGTAGTCTGAGGACGAAAGTCTGAGAACCCATTCTAGGCCTAGGTTTATGGTTGAGGATATGGCAGGCACAATCTACAGACCTGAATCGAGATCTCGTGCATCTGAAGTCACAGCGAGGATCAGAGTTCACTCAGGTTGGACATTCTGTCCCTGATGGCCCCTTCTTGAAGGGGGGGTGGATCACGAGGCCAAGGGGGTTTTCCCACGATGGGAGTTGTGAGAAGCTCCCAACTGCTAGATTCTTCTACAGGACAATTGAGACCTCTTGGTTGGCTCCAGGACAACGATTCCGAGCAGGGTTCTAAGGATGGATGGCTGGGTAGCCAAACTCGCATTCCAATTGTCTCCAAGCAAGAAAACAGGTTTGATCTGCTGGTTCTGGGGGAGCAACCGAGGAGGCTGAGTTGAAATGGACTCTCCCGTGTATGTGTCCTAATATGATTTTGTGTCTGGAGACCTTGGAATGAAGCGGTGTCACTGGGGCCCTGAAGGGTTCTCCTAAAGAGAGGCTTTCACATAGCTCCATCGTGCAAGTTTCCCATGTGTAGATGAGATTTGTTCTGATGGGTGAGTCAAGAAACAGCCATATGCTGTTATTGAAAGACAGGCCTCTGAGGAGAGATGCCTGGAAACCAAAGCAACAGATGCGATAGATGCCTAAGGGCCTGTTCGTTCCTTTTTACCTCTGGGCACATCAGTCTAAGGGTCTGAGTGCAAGTAGGTGCTCAGATGGGCCCAGATTGCCCCATTTGTCCTGGGAAGCCGCAATATGGGGATGGCCTCAGGGACTTTGGAGGTTTATACTCTTAGGAGGGTTGTGGCCATTGGAATGGGCACATACAATTCCCTTGGAGTGGGCAATCACAGTCGTCAAGTTTGGCTCCAGGGGCATGAGCCTGTAGGGTGTGTAGGCCAGGGCTGTTTGGACAGTTGTCTGAAAATAAAACTCGTCTTATGTTTCGGGTCATAGGTATGGCAGGACTGATCTACAGACCATGAGGAGAACACTTCGGGATATGAAAAAAGGGCGAGTGTAGGGGAGGAGTCAAGATGGTGGAGAAGTAGCAAGCTGAGACTGCTTCAGCTAGCCGGAGATCAGCTAGATACCTTATCTAAAGATTGCAAACACCTGAAAATCCATCGGCAGTTCGAAGAGAAGAAAACAGCAATTCTGGAAACAGAAAAACAACCACTTTCTGAAAGGTAGGACTGGTGGAGAAGTGAATCCAAAGCGACGGGAAGATAGACCCCGGGGGGAGGGGCCGGCTCCCGGCAAGCGGCGGAGCAACCGTGCACAAAATCAGGACTTTTAAAAGTCTGTTCCGCTGAGGGACATCGCTCCAGAGGCTAAACCGGAGCAAAGCCCACGCGGGGTCAGCGTGGCCTCAGGTCCCGCAGGGTCACAGAAGGATCGGGGGTGTCTGAGTGTCGCAGAGCTTGCGGGTATTGGAACGGGAAAGCCGGCTACAGAGACAGAGCCGACAGTAAGCTCACAGCTCCGTGTTACCTTGAACTGGTCGTAGGCTCGGTGAGCTCGGAGCGCGGCCGGAGGTCAGGCAGACGGGAGTAACTGGGCGCGGTTCTCTGAGCGCGCACTGAGGAGTGCGGCCCTGGGCTCTCGGCTCCTCCGGGCCGGAGACCAGGAGGCCGCCATTTGTATTCCCGTCCTCTGGAACTCTACAGAAAGCGCTCAGGGAACAAAAGCTCCTGAAAGCAAACCCGAGCGGATTACTCACCCCGGCCCCGGGTAATGGCGGTGTAATTCTGCCTGGGGCAAAGACACTTGAGAATCACTACAACAGGCCCCTCCCCCAGAAGATCAACAAGAAATCCAGCCAAGACCAAGTTCACCTACCAAGGAGTGCGGTTTCAATACCAAGGAGAGCAGCAGAATTCCAGAGGAGGAGAAAGCCAAGCACGGAACTCATGGCTTTTTTCCTGTGATTTTTTTTAGTCTTGCAGTTAATTTAATTTTTTCTTTTTCATTTTTTTTTTTCTTTCTAGCCTTGGGTAAATTTTTTTTTAACTGTTACCTTTTTCTTTTTTAACGATTTTATACTACTTTATCTAATATATATATTTTTTCTTTTTTACATTTTTCTTAGGTGTATTCTTTTTTTAAAAAATTCTTTTCTTTTCTTTTCTTTTTTTTTTCTTTTCTTTTTTTTTTTCTTTCTTCCTTTATGAACCTCTTTTTATCCCCTTTCTCCCCACTCACGATTTTGGATCTCTTCTAATTTGGTTAAAGCATATTTTCCTGGGGTTGTTGCCACCCTTTTAGTATTTTACTTGCCCCTTCACTTACTCTTATCTGGACAAAATGACAAGACGTAAAAATTCAACACAAAAAAAAGAACAAGAAGCAGTACCGAAGGCTAGGGACCTAATCAATACAGACATCGGTAATATGTCAGATCTAGAGTTCAGAATGACAATTCTCAAGGTTCTAGCCGGGCTCGAAAAAGGCATGGAAGATATTAGAGAAACCCTCTCGAGAGATATAAAAGCCCTTTCTGGAGAAATAAAAGAACTAAAATCTAACCAAGGTGAAATCAAAAAAGCTATTAATGAGGTGCAATCAAAAATGGAGGCTCTAACTGCTAGTATAAATGAGGCAGAAGAAAGAATTAGTGATATAGAAGACGAAATGACAGAGAATAAAGAAGCTGAGCAAAAGAGGGACAAACAGCTACTGGACCATGAAGGGAGAATTCGAGAGATAAGTGACACCATAAGACGAAACAACATTAGAATAATTGGGATTCCAGAAGAAGAAGAAAGTGAGAGGGGAGCAGAAGGTATCCTGGAGTGAATTATTGGGGAGAATTTCCCCAATATGGCAAAGGGAACGAGCATCAAAATTCAGGAGGTTCAGAGAATGCCCCTCAAAATCAATAAGAATAGGCCCACACCCCGTCACCTAATAGTAAAATTTACAAGTCTCAATGACAAAGAGAAAATCCTGAAAGCAGCCCGGGAAAAGAAGTCTGTAACATACAATGGTAAAAATATTAGATTGGCAGCTGACTTATCCACAGAGACCTGGCAGGCCAGAAAGAGCTGGCATGATATTTTCAGAGCACTAAACGAGAAAAACATGCAGCCAAGAATACTATATCCAGCTAGGCTATCATTGAAAATAGAAGGAGAGATTAAAAGCTTCCAGGACAAACAACAACTGAAAGAAATTGCAAATACCAAACCAGCTCTATAGGAAATATTGAAAGGGGTCCTCTAAGCAAAGAGAGAGCCTACAAGTGGTAGATCAGAAAGGAACAGAGACCATATACAGTAACCGTCACCTTACAGGCAATACAATGGCACTAAATTCATATCTCTCAATAGTTACCCTGAATGTGAATGGGCTAAATGCCCCTGTCAAAAGACACAGGGTATCAGAATGGATAAAAAAACAAAACCCATCTATATGTTGCCTCCAAGAAACACATTTTAAGCCCGAAAACACTTCCATATTTAAGGTGAGGGGGTGGAAAAGAATTTACCATGCTAATGGACATCAGAAGAAAGCAGGAGTGGCAATCCTTATATCAGATCAATTAGATTTTAAGCCAAAGACTATAAAGAGAGATGAGGAAGGACACTATATCATACTCAAAGGGTCTGTCCAACAAGAAGATTTAACAATTTTAAATATCTATGCCCCCAATGTGGGAGCAGCCAACTATATAAACCAATTAATAACAAAATCAAAGAAACACATCAACAATAATACAATAATAGTAGGGGACTTTAACACTCCCCTCACTGAAATGGACAGGTCATCCAAGCAAAAGATCAGCAAGGAAATAAAGGCCTTAAACGACACACTGGACCAGATGGACATCACAGATATATTCAGAATATTTCACCCCAAAGCAACAGAATACACATTCTTCTCTAGTGCACATGGAACATTCTCCAGAATAGATCACATCCTCGGTCCTAAATCAGGACTCAACCGGTATCAAAAGATTGGGATCATTCCCTGCATATTTTCAGACCACAATGCTCTAAAGCTAGAACTCAACCACAAAAGGAAGATTGGAAAGAACCCAAATACATGGAGCCTAAACAGTATCCTTCTAAAGAATGAATGGGTCAACCGGGAAATTAAAGAAGAATTGAAAAAAATCATGGAAACAAATGATAATGAAAATACAACGGTTCAAAATCTGTGGGACACAACAAAGGCAGTCCTGAGAGGAAAATATATAGCGCTACAAGCCTTTCTCAAGAAACAAGAAAGGTCTCAGGTACACAACCTAACCCTACACCTAAAGGAGCTGGAGAAAGAACAAGAAAGAAACCCTAAGCCCAGCAGGAGAAGAGAAATCATAAAGATCAGAGCAGAAATCAATGAAATAGAAACCAAAAAAACAATAGAACAAATCAACGAAACTAGGAGCTGGTTCTTTGAAAGAATTAATAAAATTGATAAACCCCTGGCCCGACTTATCAAAAAGAAAAGAGAAAGGACCCAAATAAATAAAATCATGAATGAAAGAGGAGAGATCACAACTAACACCAAAGAAATACAAACTATTATAAGAACATACTATGAGCAACTCTACGGCAATAAATTTGACAATCTGGAAGAAATGGATGCATTCCTAGAAACATATAAAATACCACAACTGAGCCAGGAAGAAATAGAAAGCCAGAACAGACACATAACCAGTAAGGAGATTGAAACAGTCATTAAAAATCTCCAAACAAACAAAAGCCCAGGGCCAGACGGCTTCCCTGGGGAATTCTACCAAACATTTAAAGAAGAACTAATTCCTATTCTCCTGAAACTGTTCCAAAAAATAGAAATGGAAGGAAAACTACCAAACTCATTTTATGAGGCCAGCATCACCTTGATCCCAAAACCAGACAAGGATCCCACCAAAAAAGAGAGCTATAGACCGATATCCTTGATGAACACGGATGCGAAAATACTCAACAAAATACTAGCCAATAGGATTCAACAGTACATTAAAAGGATTATTCACCACGACCAAGTGGGATTTATTCCAGGGCTGCAAGGTTGGTTCAACATCCGCAAATCAGTCAATGTGATACAACACATCAATAAAAGAAAGAACAAGAACCATATGATATTCTCAATAGATGCTGAAAAATCATTTGACAAAGTACAACATCCCTTCCTGATCAAAACTCTTCAAAGTGTAGGGATAGAGGGCACATACCTCAATATCATCAAAGCCATCTATGAAAAACCCACCGCAAATATCATTCTCAATGGAGAAAAACTGAAAGCTTTTCCGCTAAGGTCAGGAACACGGCAGGGATGTCCATTATCACCACTGCTATTAAACATCGTACTAGAGGTCCTAGCCTCAGCAATCAGGCAACAAAAGGAAATTAAAGGCATCCAAATCGGCAAAGAAGAAGTCAAATTATCACTCTTCGCAGATGATATGATACTATATGTGGAAAACCCAAAAGACTCCACTCCAAAACTGCTAGAACTTATACAGGAATTCAGTAAAGTGTCAGGATATAAAATCAATGCACAGAAATCAGTTGCATTTCTCTACACCAACAGCAAGACAGAAGAAAGAGATATTAAGGAGTCAATCCCATTTACAATTGCATCCAAAACCATAAGATACCTAGGAATAAACCTAACCAAAGAGACACAGAATCTCTATACTCAGAAAACTATAAAGTACTCATGAAAGAAATTGAGGAAGACACAAAGAAATGGAAAAATGTTCCATGCTCCTGGATTGGAAGAATAAATATTGTGAAAATGTCTATGCTACCTAAAGCAATCTACACATTTAATGCAATTCCTATCAAAGTACCATCCATCTTTTTCAAAGAAATGGAACAAATAATTCTAAAATTTATATGGAACCAGAAAAGACCTCGAATAGCCAAAGGGATATTGAAAAAGAAAGCCAACGTTGGTGGCATCACAATTCCGGACTTCAAGCTCTATTACAAAGCTGTCATCATCAAGACAGCATGGTACTGGCACAAAAACAGACACATAGATCAATGGAACAGAATAGAGAGCCCAGAAATAGACCCTCAAATCTATGGTCAACTAATCTTCGACAAAGCAGGAAAGAATGTCCAATGGAAAAAAGACAGCCTTTTCAATAAATGGTGCTGGGAAAATTGGACAGCCACATGCAGAAAAATGAAATTGGACCATTTCCTTACACCACACACAAAAATAGACTCAAAATGGATGAAGGACCTCAATGTACGAAAGGAATCCATCAAAATCCTTGAGGAGAACACGGGCAGCAACCTCTTCGACCTCTGCCGCAGCAACATCTTCCTAGGAACAACGCAAAAGGCAAGGGAAGCAAGGGAAAAAATGAACTACTGGGATTTCATCAAGATCAAAAGCTTTTGCACAGCAAAGGAAACAGTTCACAAAATCAAAAGACAACTGACAGAATGGGAGAAGATATTTGCAAACGACATATCAGATAAAGGACGAGTGTCCAGAATCTATAAAGAACTTAGCAAACTCAACACCCAAAGAACAAATAATCCAATCAAGAAATGGGCAGAAGACATGAACAGACATTTCTGCAAAGAAGACATCCAGATGGCCAACAGACACATGAAAAAGTGCTCCATATCACTCGGCATCAGGAAAATACAAATCAAAACCACAATGAGATATCACCTCACACCAGTCAGAATGGCTAAAATCAACAAGTCAGGAAATGACAGATGCTGGCGAGGATGCGGAGAAAGGGGAACCCTCCTACACTGTTGGTGGGAATGCAAGCTGGTGCAGCCACTCTGGAAAACAGCATGGAGGTTCCTCAAAATGTTGAAAATAGAACTGCCCTATGACCCAGCAATTGCACTATTGGGTATTTACCCTAAAGATACAAATGTAGTGATCCAAAGGGACACATGCACCCGAATGTTAATAGCAGCAATGTCCACAATAGGCAAACTATGGAAAGAACCTAGATGTCCATCAACAGATGAATGGATCAAGAAGATGTGGTATATATACACAATGGAATACTATGCAGCCATCAAAAGAAATGAAATCTTGCCATTTGCAACAACATGGATGGAACTAGAGAGTATCATGCTTAGCGAAATAAGTCAAGCAGAGAAAGACAACTATCATATGATCTCCCTGATATGAGGAAGTGGTGATGCAACATGGAGGCTTAAGTGGGTAGAAGAAGAATAAATGAAACAAGATGGGATTGGGAGGGAGACAAACCATAAGTGACTCTTAATCTCACAAAACAAACTGAGGTTTGCCAGGGGGAGGGGGTTTGGGAGAAGGGGGTGGGATTATGGACATTGGGGAGGGTATGTGATTTGGTGAGTGCTGTGAAGTGTGTAAACCTGGTGATTCCCAGACCTGTACCACTGGGGAAAAAATATATGTTTATAAAAAATAAAAAATAAAAAAAAAAAGAGAGGCTTTCACACAGCTCCATCTTGCAAGTTTCCCATGTGTAGATGAGTTTTGTTCTGATGGGTGACTCAAGAAACAGCCATATGCTGTTATTGAAATCCAGGCCTCTGAGGAGAGATGCCTGGAAGCCAAACCAATGGATCCGATAGGTGACTATGGGCCTGTTCGTTCCTTTTTACCTCTGGGGACATCAGTCTACGGGTCTGAGTGCCGGTAGGTGCTCAGATGGGCCCAGATTGCCCCTGTTTGTCCTGGGAAGCCACAAATATTGGGATGGCCTCAGGGACTTAGGAGGTTCATCCTATTAGTAGGGTTGTGGCCATTGGAATGGGCACATACAATTCCCTTGGAGAGGGCAAGCACAGTCGTCACGTTTGGATCCAGGGGCCTGAGCCTGTAGGATGTGTAGGCCACGGCTGTGTGGACAGTTGTCTGAAAACACAAAGTCGGCTTATGTTTCGGGTCATATGTATGGCAGGATGATCTACAGACCATGAGGAGAACTCTTCTGGATATGAAAAAAGGGCGAGTGTGAGGCTCTTGCTCAAGTTTTTGTATCTGGATATCGTGTCACTCATGGTCTTGAAATTTCCGGGTGACTTCATGGGAAATGGAAGAGTCTTACTCTCTGGGGGTTTGGCCCCGTCCAAAGAGTTTGGAGTCATTCTGTGGGATGGAAGAAGTCCGTTGTTCTGTTGTTGATTTCTTTTGTTTTGTGTTTCAACCTCAGGTGTCCCACCAAATGAGGGATTCCAGAGTAGAGCCCTGGGGAGGGGCGACTGGACAAACAGAAATCTGGTTAAAAATTGGGGCATAGGGACATGTCAAGCCCATGATGACATTTAATGGTCCAGCCACTGAGAGGACGTACTAGAGGACAGAACTCACAGTGAGGGTCACAATGCGTGTTTATGCCCTCCTTGCACTGAAGAATGGGCGGGGCCTCAGGGTGAATGCTGGTTTTTCCTACACTGAACGTTGGACAACATGGCCACCAGAAGGTTTCTTGCCATGGGTAAGGAAGAGTTCTGATTTCTGCATCACAGTCAGCCCTGGGCAGTGATTAGAGATAAGGTCTAGGTTCTGAATACTGAAAACTGAGGTAGGGAAGAGATGATGACCTAAGGCCATGGCGGGTCTGATGTGCTCAGTGTGCGGTCAGCTGTCTGGGTGTTGGTCATGAGGACCGGGCTCAGGTTGTCAGACAGTGCATTAGTGCCCAGGTTAGACTATATATTTTGGGTGCATTCGAGTGCCGTGTAGGTTCTTATGTGAAGAACTCTTCAGGATATGAAGAATGAGCGAGTCTGAGGCGCGTGCTCAGGCTTTTGTCTCTGGATTTTGTATCAGCGATGGCCGTGGAATGTTGGGGAGGCCTCATGGGCCATGGACGAATCTTGCTCTCTGTGGATTTGGCCCGATCCCAATTGTTTTTCATCAATCTGTGGGATGGGAGGACTCCTTTCATGTTTGTTACATCAGGTGTCCCCCCAAAAGAGGAATTCCAATGCAGAGCCCTGGGGAACATTGAAGATACAACCCGAACTATGGTTAAAAATTGGGGCCTAGGGGCATGGCAAGCCCAATATGCTGTCTCTCCATCCAGGCTCTGAGAGGCCTTACCTGAGGACTTGGCCTAGGCTGAGGGTCACAATGTGTGTTTGTGACCAATGTGGCCCGCAAGCATGGGCAGGGCCTCATGGGCCACACTGGTTTCAACAACACTGAACCTTGGACAATATGCCAACCACAAGGTTTCTTGCAATGGGGAAAGAGTTCTGATTTCTGCATCATTTTCAAACCCAGACCGTGATTGGAGACAAGGTCTAGGTTCTTAAGCCTGAAAACCGTGGTTGAGAAGAGATGACGACCTAAGGCCATGGCGGGTCCGATGTGCTCAGTGTGCGGCCAGCTGTCTGGGTGGGGCCAGGAGGTCCAGCCTATATATTTGGGGTGCAGCAGGTTGATACTCATTGGGGGTTTCTGGGTAGCCCCAGAGGGCAATGTTTTTCTTCTGGACGGTAGGCAGAGTGCTGCATTGCATTTCTATATTGCCAAACTGGAGGGCTTCTTGGCCTGTAGTCTGAGGACGGAAGTCTGAGAACCCAAGCTAGGCCTAGGTTTCTGGGTGAGGAAAATGATGCAGAAATCCGAACTCTTTCCCCATGGCAAGTAACCTTGTGGTTGGCATGTTGTCCAAGTTTCAGTGTAGATGAAACCAGTGTGGCAGATGAGGCCCCGCCCATGCTTGTGGGCCACATTGGTCACAAACACACATTGTGACCCCCAGCCTGAGCCCAGTCCTCAGGTAAGGCCTCTCAGAGGCTGGATGGAGAGACAGCATATTGGGCTAGCCATGCCCCTAGGCCCCAATTTTTAACCATAGTTCAGGTTGTCCCTTCACTCTTCCCCAGGTCTCTGCTTTGGAATTCCTCTTTTGGAGGGACACCTGAGGTAACAAACATGAAAGGCGTCCTCCCATCCCACAGATTGCTGGAAAACAATTGGGATCGGACCAAATCCACAGAGAGCAAGATTCGTCCATGGCCCATGAGGCCTCCCCAACATTCCACGGCCATCGCTGAATCAAAATCCAGAGATAAAAGCCTAAGCACGCGCCTCAGACTCGATTATTCTTCATATCCTGAAGAGTTCTTCAGATGAGAACCTACACGGCACTCGAAAGCCCCCAAAATATATAGTCTAACCCTGGCACTAATGCTCTGTCTGACAACCTAAGGCCGGACCTCGTGACCAACACCCAGACAGCTGACCGCACACTGAACACATCAGACCTGCCATAGCCTTAGGTCATTATCTCTTCCCTACCTCAGTTTTCAGGATTCAGAACCTAGACCTTATCTCCAATCACTGCCCAGGGCTGACTGTGATGCAGAAATCAGAACTCTTCCTTACCCATGGCAAGAAACCTTGTGGTTGGCATGATGTCAAACGTTCAGTGTAAGAGAAACCAGCCTTCACCCTGAGGCCCCGCCCATTTTTGAGTGCGAAGAGGGCATAAACACGCATTGTGACCCTCAGCATGAGTCCTGTCCACTAGTACGTCCACTAAGTGGCTGGCCCATTAGATGTCATAATGGGCTGTAGATGTCCCTAGGCCCCAATTTTTAACCAGATTTCTGGTTGTCCAGTCGCCCCTCTCCAGGGCTCTACTCTGGAATCCCTCATTTTGTGGGACACCTGAGGTTCTAAAACAAAACAAAACAAATCAACAACAACAGAACAAGGGATTTCTTCCTTCCCACAGAATGAACCCAAACTCTTTGGACGGGGTCAAACCCCCAGAGAGTAAGAATCGTCCATTTCCCATGAAGTCACCCGGAAATTTCACGACCATGAGTGACACGATATCCAGAGACAAAAACTTGAGCAAGAGCCTCACACTCGCCCTTTTTTCCTATCCCGAAGAGTTCTCCTCATGGTCTGTAGATCAGTCCTGCCATACCTATGACGCGAAACATAAGCCGAGTTTTTGTTTTCAGACAACTGTCCAAACTGCCCTGGCCTACCCACCCTACAGGCTCAGGCCCCTGGAGCCAAACCTGACGACTGTGCTTGCCCACTCCAAGGGAATTGTATGTGCCCATTCCAATGGCCACAACCGAACTAATTGGATAAACCTCCAAAGTCCCTGAGGCCATCCCAATATTTGTGGCTTCCCAGGACAAACAGGGGCAATCTGGGCCCATCTGAGCACATACCGGCACTCAGACCCGTAGACTGATGTGCCTAGAGGTAAAAAGGTACGAACAGGCCCCTCGGCACCTATCCGATCCATTGCTTTGGTTTCCAGGCATTTCTCCACAGAGGCCTGGATTTCAATAACAGCATATGGCTGTTTCTTGACTCACCCATCGAAACAAATCTCATCTACACATGGGAAACTTGACGATGGAGCTGTGTGAAAGCCTCTCTTTAAGAGAACCGTTCAGGGCCCCAGTGCCACCGCTTCATTCCAAGGTCTCCATAGACACAAAATCATATTAGGACACATCCACGGGAGAGTCCATTTCAACTCAGCCTCCTCGGTTGCTCCCCCAGATCCAGCGGATCTAACTGTCTTGTTGATTGGAGACAATTGTAATGCGAGGAGGGCTACCCAGCCATCCATCCTTAGAACCCTGCTCGGAGTCGTTGTCCTGGAGCGAACCAACAGGTCTCAATTGTCCTGCAGAAGAATCTTTGCAGTTGGGAGCTTCTCACAACTCCCATCGTGGGAAAACCCCCGTGGCCTCATGATCCACGCCCCCTTCAAGAAGGGGCCATCAGGGACAGAATGTCCAACCTGAGCGATCGTCTGATCCTCGCCCTGACTTCAGATGCACGAGACATCGATTCAGGTCTGTAGATTGTGCCTGCCATATCCTCAACCAGAATCCTAGGCCTAGCTTGGTTTCTCAGACTTCCATCCTCAGAATACTGGCCCACAAGCCATCCAGTTTGGCAATCCAGACTACAATGCAGCACTCTGCCTACCCTCCAGAAGTAAAACATTGCCGACTGGGCTTAGCCAGACACACCCAATGACGATCAACCTGCACGGAATTCGGCTGTACCCCAAATATATAGGCTGACCTGGGCACTAATGCCCTTTCTGACACAGCTGAGCCTGGTCCTCCTGGCCCCACCCAGACAGATGGTCGCACACTGAGCACATCGGACCCTTCATGGCCTTAGGTCGTCATCTCTTCTCAACCTCGGTTTTCAGGCTTCAGAACCTAGACCTTATCTCCAATCATGGCCCGGGTTTGAAAATGATGCAGAAATCCGAACTCTTTCCCCATTGCAAGAAACCTTGTGGTTGGCATGTTGTCCAAGTTTCTCTGTAGTTGAAATCAGTGTGGCACATGAGGCAACGCCCATGCTTGCGGGCCACCTTGGTCACAAACACACATTGTGACCCTCAGCCTGAGCCCAGTCCTAACGTAAGGCCTCTCAGTGGCTGGATGGAGAGACAGCATATTGGGCTTGCCATGCCCTTAGGCCCCAATTTTTAACCATAGTTCGGGTTGTCCCTTCACTCTTCCCCAGGGCTCTGCTTAGGAATTCCTCTTTTGGTGGGACACCTGAGGTAACAACATGAAAGGAGTCCTCCCATCCCACAGATTGACGAAAAACAATTGGGATCAGGCCATATCCAAAGAGAGAAAGATTCATACATGGCCCATGAGGCCTCCCAAACATTCCACGGCCATAGCTGATACAAAATCCAGAGACAAAAGCCTGATCACGCGCCTCAGACTCGATCATTCTTCATATCCTGAAGAGTTCTTCAGATAAGAACGTACACGACACTCGAATTCACCCAAAATATATAGTCTAACCTGGGCACTAATGCACTGTCTGACAGCCTGAGCCCGGACCTCGTGACCAACACCCAGACAGCTGACCGCACACTGAGCACATCAGACCCGCCATGGCCTTAGGTCATCATCTCTTCCCTACCTCAGTTTTCAGGCTTCAGAATCTAGACCGTATTTCCAGTCACTGCCCAGGGGTGACTGTGATGCAGAAATCAGAACTCTTCCTTACCCATGGCAAGAAACCTTGTGGTTGGCATGTTGTCCAACGTTCAGTGTAGGAGAAAACAGCATTCACCCTGAGGCCCCGCCCATTCTTGTGTGCGACGAGGGCATAAACACGCATTGTGACCCTCAGCGTGAGTCCTCTCCTCGATTACGTCCTCTCAGTGGCTGGATCATTAGATGTCATAATGGGCTTGACATGTCCCAAGGCCCCAATTTTTAACCAGATTTCTGGTTATCCCGTCGCCCCTCCCCAGGGCTCTACTCTGGAATCCCACATTTGGTTTGACACCTGAGTTTGAAAATCAAAAGATAACAAATCAACAACAACAGAGCAACGGACTTCTTCCATCCCACAGAATGACCCCAAACTCTTTGGACGGGGCCAAACCCTCAGAGAGTAAGACTCGTCCATTTCCCATGATGTCACCCGGAAATTTCAAGACCATGAGTGACACGATGTCCAGAGAGAAAAACATGAGCAAGAGCCTCACACTCGCCCTTTTTTATATCCCGAGGAGTTCCTCTCATCGTCTGTAGATCCGTCCTGCCATACCTATGACCGGAAACATAAGCCTAGTTTGTGTTTCCAGACAACTGTCCAAACAGCCGTGGCCTAAACACCCTACAGGCTCAGGGCTCTGGAGCCAAACCTGACGACTGTGCTTGCCCTCTCCAAGGGAATTGTATGTGCCCATTCCAATGGCCACAACCCTACGAAGAGGATAAACCTCCAAAGTCCCTGAGGCCATCCCAATATTTGTGGCTTCCCAGGACAAACAGGGGCAATCTGGGCCCATCTGAGCACCTACCTGCACTCAGACCCGTAGACTGATGTCCCCAGAGGTAAAAAGGAAGGAACAGGCTCCTCTGCACCTATCGGATCCATTGATTTGTTTTCCAGGCATCTCTCCACAGAGGCCTGGATTTCAATAACAGCATATGGCTGTTTCTTGACTCACCCATCGAAACAAATCTCATCTACACATGGGAAACTTGCACTATGGAGCTGTGTGAAAGCCTCTCTTTAGGAGAACCCTTCAGGGCCCCAGTGCCACCGCTTCATTCCAAGGTCTCCATAGACACAAAATCATATTAGGACACATCCACGGGAGAGTCCATTTCAACTCAGCCTCCTCGGTTGCTCCCCCAGATCCAGCGGATCTAACTGTTTTGTTGATTGGAGACAATTGGAATGCGAGGTGGGCTACCCAGCCATCCATCCTTAGAACCCTGCTCGGAATCGTTGTCCTGGAGCCAACCAACAGGTCTCAATTGTCCTGCAGAAGAATCTTTGCAGTTGGGAGCTTCTCACAACTCCCATCGTGGGAAAACCCCCATGGCCTCATGATCCACCCCCCCTTCAAGAAGGTGCCATCAGGGACAGAATGTCCAACCTGAGCGATCGTCTGATCCTCGCCCTGACTTCAGATGCAGGAGACATCGATTCAGGTCTGTAGATTGTGCCTGCCATATCCTCAACCAGAATCCTAGGCCTAGCTTGGGTTCTCAGACTTCCATCCTCAGACTACTGGCCCACAAGCCCTCCAGTTTGGCAATCCAGACTACAATGCAGCACTCTGCCTGCCCTCCAGAAGTAAGACATTGCCCACTGGGCTTACCCAGACACCCCCAATGAGGATCAACCTGCACGGAATTCGGCTGTACCCCAAATATATAGGCTGACCTGGGCACTAATGCCCTTTCTGACACAGCTGAGCCTGGACCTCCTGGCCCCACCCAGACAGCTGGTCACACACTGAGCACATCGGACCCGTCATGGCCTTAGGTCGTCATCTCTTCTCAACCTCGGTTTTCAGGCTTCAGAACCTAGACCTTATCTCCAATCATGGCCCGGGTTTGAAAATGATGCAGAAATCCGAACTCTTTCCCCATGGCAAGAAACCTTGTGGTTGGCATGTTGTCCAAGTTTCTCTGTAGTTGAAATCAGTGTGGCACATGAGGCAACGCCCATGCTTGCGGGCCACCTTGGTCACAAACACACATTGTGACCCTCAGCCTGAGCCCAGTCCTCACGTAAGGCCTCTCAGTGGCTGGATGGAGAGACAGCATATTGGGCTTGCCATGCCCCTAGGCCCCAATTTTTAACCATAGTTCGGGTTGTCCCTTCACTCTTCCCCAGGGCTCTGCTTAGGAATTCCTCTTTTAGTGGGACACCTGAGGTAACAACATGAAAGGAGTCCTCCCATCCCACAGATTGACGAAAAACAATTGGGATCGGGCCAAATCCACTGAGAGCAAGATTCGTACATGGCCCATGAGGCCTCCCAAACATTCCACGGCCATAGCTGATACAAAATCCAGAGACAAAAGCCTGATCACGCGCCTCAGACTCGATCATTCTTCATATCCTGAAGAGTTCTTCTGATAAGAAGGTACACGACACTCGAATTCACCCAAAATATATAGTCTAACCTGGGCACTAATGCACTGTCTGACAGCCTGAGCCCGGACCTCGTGACCAACACCCAGACAGCTGACCGCACACTGAGCACATCAGACCCGCCATGGCCTTAGGTCATCATCTCTTCCCTACCTCAGTTTTCAGGCTTCAGAATCTAGACCGTATTTCCAGTCACTGCCCAGGGGTGACTGTGATGCAGAAATCAGAACTCTTCCTTACCCATGGCAAGAAACCTTGTGGTTGGCATGTTGTCCAACGTTCAGTGTAGGAGAAAGCAGCATTCACCCTGAGGCCCCGCCCATTCTTGTGTGCGACGAGGGCATAAACACGCATTGTGACCCTCAGCGTGAGTCCTCTCCTCTATTACGTCCTCTCAGTGGCTGGATCATTAGATGTCATAATGGGCTTGACATGTCCCAAGGCCCCAATTTTTAACCAGATTTCTGGTTATCCCGTCGCCCCTCCCCAGGGCTCTACTCTGGAATCCCTCATATGGTTTGACACCTGAGTTTGAAAATCAAAAGATAACAAATCAACAACAACAGAGCAACGTAATTCTTCCATCCCACAGAATGACCCCAAACTCTTTGGACGGGGCCAAACCCTCAGAGAGTAAGACTCGTCCAGTTCCCATGAAGTCACCCGGAAATTTCACGACCATGACTGACACGATATCCAGAGACAAAAACTTGAGCAAGAGCCTCAAACTCGCCCTTTTTTCATAACCCGAAGAGTTCTCCTCATGGTCTGTAGATAAGTCCTGCCATACCTATGACCCGAAACATAAGCCGAGTTTGTGTTTTCAGACAACATTCCAAACAGCCGTGGCCTACACATCCTACAGGCTCAGGCCCCTTTAACCAAACCTGACGATTGTACTTGCCCTCTCCAAGAGAATTGTATGTGCCCATTCCAATGGCCACAACCCTACGAAGAGGATAAACCTCCAAAGTCCCTGAGGCCATCCCAATATTTGTGGCTTCCCAGGACAAACAGGGGCAATCTGGGCCCATCTGAGCACATACCTGCACTCAGACCCGTAGACTGATGTCCCCAGAAGTAAAAAGGAACGAACAGGCCCCTAGGCACCTACCGGATCCATTTGTTTGCTACCAGGCATCTCTCCTCAGAGGCCTGGATTTCAATAACAGCATATGGCTGTTTCTTGACTCACCCATTAGAACTAATCTCATCTACACATGGGAAACTTGCACGACGGAGCTGTGTGAAAGCCTCTCTTTAAGAGAACCCTTCAGGGCCGCAGTGCCACCGCTTCATTCCAAGGTCTCCATAGACACAAAATCATATTAGGACACATCCACGGGAGAGTCCATTTCAACTCAGTCTCCTCGGTTGCTCCCCCAGATCCAGCGGATCTTACCTGTCTTGATGCTTGGAGACAATTGGAATGCGAGGTGGGCTACCCAGTCAGCAATCCTTAGAACCCTGCTCGGTATCATTGTCCCGGATCCAACCAAAAGGTTTCAATTGTCCTGCAGAAGAATCATTGCAGTTGGGAGCCTCTCACAACTCCCATCGTGGGAAAACACCCATGGCCTCGTGATCCACCCCCCCTTCAAGTAGGGGCCATCAGGAACAGAATATCCAACGTGAGCGATCATCTGATCCTCGCCCTGACTTCAGATGCACGAGATCTCGATTCAGATCTGTAGATTGTGCCTGCCACACATTCACCCAGAATCCTAGGCCTAGCTTGGGTTCTCAGACTTCCGTCCTCAGACTACTGGCCCACAAGCTCTCCATTTTGGCAATCCAGACTACAATGCAGCACTCTGCCGGCCCTCCAGAAGAAAAACATTGCCCTCGGGGGCTACCCAGAAACCCCAAATGAGGATCAGCCTGCACGCCATTCGGCTGTACCCCAAATATATAGGCTGACCTGGGCACTAATGCCCTTTCTGACACAGACTAAGCCTGGACCTCCTGGCCCCACCCAGACAGCTGGCCGCTCATTGAGCACATCGGACCCGCCATGGCCTTAGGACATCATATCTTCTCAATCTCGTTTTTCAGGCTTCAAAACCTAGAGCTTATCTCCAATCGTGGCCGGGGTTTGAAAATGATGCAGAAACAGAACTCTTTCCCAATGGCAAGAAACCTTTTGGTTGGCATGTTTTCCAAGGTTCAGTGTAGTTGAAACCAGTGTGGCCCATGAAGCCCCACCCATGCTTGCGGGCCACATTAGTCACAAACACACATTGTGACCCTCAGACTGAGCCCAGTCCTCAGGTAAGGCCTCTCAGTGGCCAGATGGAGAGACAGCATATTGAGCTTGCCATGCCCCTAGGCCCAAATTTTTAAACAATATTTCGGGTTGTCCCTTCAATCTTCCCCAGGGCTCTACATTGGAATTCCTCTTTTTGTGGGACACCTGAGTTAACAAACCTGAAAGGAGTCCTCCCAACACACAGATTGAAGAAAAACAATTGGGATCGGGCCAAATCCACAGAGAGCAAGATTCATCCATGGCCCATGAGGCCTCCCCAACATTCCACGGCCATCGCTGATACAAAATCCAGAGACAAAAGCCTGAGCACGCGCCTCACTCGCTCATTCTTCATATCCTGAAGAGTTCTTCAGATAAGAACCTACACGGCACTCGAATGCACCCAAAATATATAGTCTAACCTGGGCACTAATGATCTGTCTGACAACCTGAGGCCGGAACTCGTGACCAACACCCAGACAGCTGACCGCACACTGAGCACATCAGACCCGCCATGGCCTTAGGTCATCATCTCTTCCCTACCTCAGTTTTCAGGCTTCAGAACCCTGAACTTATCTCCAATCCCTGCACAGGGGTGACTGTGATGCAGAAATCAGAACTCTTCTTTACCCATGGCAAGAAACCTTGTGGTTGGCATGTTGTCCAACGTTCAGTGTAGGAGAAACCAGCATTCACGCTGAGGCCCCGCCCATTCTTGAGTGCGACGAGGGCAAAAACACGCATTGTGACCCTCTGCGTGAGTCCTGTCCTCTAGTACGTCCTCTCAGTGGCTGTACCATTAGATGTCAAAATGGGTTTACATGTCCCTAGGCCCCAATTCTAACCAGATTTCTGATTATCCAGTCGCCCCTCCCCAGGGCTCTACTCTGGAATCCCTCATTTGGTGGGACACCTGAGGTTGAAAAACAAAACAAAACAAATCATCAACAACAGAACAACGGACTTCTTCCATCCCACAGAATGACCCCAAACTCTTTGGACGGGGCAAAACCCCAGAGAGTAAGACTCATCCATGTCCCATGAAGTCACCCGGAAATTTCACGACCATGACTGACACGATATCCAGAGACAAAACCTTAAGCAAGAGCCTCACACTCGCCCTTTATTCATATCCCGAAGAGTTCTCCTCATGGTCTGTAGATCAGTCCTGCCATACCAAAGACCCGAAACATAAGCCGAGTTTGTGTTTTCAGACAACTGTCCAAACAGAACTGGCCTACACACCCCACAAGCTCAGGCCCCTGGAGTCAAACCTGAAGACTGTGCTTGCCCTCTCCAATGGAATTTATGTGCCCATTCCAATGGCCACAACCTTATTAAAGAATAAACCTCCGAAGTTTCTGAGGCCATCCCAATATTTGTGGCTTCCCAGGACAAACAGGGGCAATCTGGGCCCATCTGAGCACGTACCTGCACTCAGACACGTAGACTGATGTCCCCAGAGGTAAAAAGGAATAAACAGGCCCCTACGCATCTATCGGATCCATTGCTTTGGTTTCCAGGCATCTCTCCTCAGAGGCCTGGATTTCAATTACAGCATATGGCTTTTTCTTGATTCACCCATCAGAACAAATCTAATCAACACATAGGCAACTTGCATGATGGAGCTGTGTGAAAGCCTCTCTTTAGGAGAACCCTTCAGGGCCCCAGTGCCACCGCTTCATTCCAAGGTCTCCATAGACACAAAATCATATTAGGACACATCCACGGGAGAGTCCATTTCAACTCAGATCCGGGGTTGCTCCCCCAGATCCAGCAGATCTAAACTTCTTGTTGCTTGGAGACAATTGTAATGCGAGGTGGGCGACCCATCCATCGATCCTTAGAACCCTGCTCGGAATCGTTGTCCTGGAGCCAACCAACAGGCCTCAATTGACCTGCAGAAGAATCTTTGTAGTTGGGAGCTTCTCACAACTCCCATCGTGGGAAAACCCCCATGGCCTCGTGATCCACCCCCCCTTCAAGAAGGGGCCATCAGGCACAGAATGTCCAACCTGAGTGATCGTCTGATCCTCGCCATGACTTCAGATGCATGAGATCTCGATTCAGGAGTGTAGATTGTGCCTGTCATATCCTCACGCAGAAACCTAGGCCTATCTTGGGTTCTCAGACTTCCGTCCTCAGACTACTGGCCCACAAGCCCTCCAGTTTGACAATCCAGAATTATAATGCAGCACTCTGCCTGCCCTCCAGAAGAAAAACATTGCCCTCTGGGGCTACCCTGAAACCCCCAATGAGGATCAACCTGCACGTCATTTGGCTGTACCCGAAATATGTAGGCTGATCTGGGCACTAATGCCCTTTCTGACACAGCCTGAGCCTGGACCTCCGGGCCACACCCAGACAGATGGCCGCACACTGAGCACATCGGTCCCGTCATGGCCTTAGGTCGTCATCTCTTCTCAAACTCGGTTTTCAGGCTTCAGAACCTAGACCTTATCTCCAATCACGGCCCGGGTTTGAAAATGATGCAGACATCAGAACTCTTTCCCCATGGCAAGAAACCTTGTGGTTGGCAAGTTGTCCAAGGTTCAGTGTAGTTGAAACCAGTGTGGCCCATGAGGCCCCGCCCATGCTTGCAGGCCACATTGGTCACAAACACACATTGTGACCCTCAGCCTGAGCCCAGTCCTCAGGTAAGGCCTCTCAGTGGCTGGATAGAGAGATAACATACTGGGCGTGCCATGCCCCTAGGCCCCAATTTTTATCCAGAGTTTGGGTTGTCCCTTCACTCTTCCCCAGGGCTCTGCTTTGGAATTCCTCTTTTGGTAGGACACCAGAGGTAACAAACCTGAAAGGAGTCCTCCCATCCCACAGATTGACGAAAAACAATTGGGATCGGGCCAAATCCACAGAAAGCAAGAATCGTCCATGGCCCATGAGGCCTTCCCAACATTCCATGGCCATCGCTGATACAAAATCCAGAGAAAAAAGCCTGAGCACGCGCCGCAGACTCGCTCATTCTTCATATCCTGAAGAGTTCTTCAGATAAGAACATACACGGCACTCGAATGCACCCAAAATATATAGTCTAACCTGGGCACTAATGTACTGTCTGACAACCTGAGCCCGGACCTCTTGACCAACACCCAGACAGCTGACCGCACACTGAGCACATCAGACCCGCCATGGCCTTAGGTCATCATCTCTTCCCTACCTCAGTTTTCAGGCTTCAGAACCTAGACCTTATCTCCAATCACTGCCCAGGGTTGACTGTGATGCAGAAATCAGAACTCTTCCTTACCCCTGGAAAGAAACCTTGTGCTTGGCATGTTGTCCAACATTCAGTGTAGGAGAAACCAGCATTCTGCCTGAGACCCCAGCCATTCTTGAGTGCGACTAGGGCATAAACACGCATTGTGACCCTCAGCGTGAGTCCTGTCCTCTAGTACGTCTTCTCAGTGGCTGGACCATTATATGTCAGAATGGGCTTGACATGTCCCTAGGCCCCAACTTTTAACTAGATTTCTGGTTGTCCAGTCGCCCCTCCCCAGGGCTCTACTCTGGAATCCCTCATTTGGTGGGACACCTGAGTTTGAAAAACAGAACAAAACAAATCAACAACAACAGAAAAACGGACTTCTTCCATCCCACAGAATGACCTCAAACTCTTTGGACGGGGCCAAACCCCAAGAGAGTATGACTCGTCCATTTCCCATGAAGTCACCCGGAAATTTCACGACCATGAGTGACACGATATCCAGAGACAAAAACTTGAGCAAGAGCCTCACACTCGCCCTTTTTTCATATACCGAAGAGTTCTCCTCATGGTGTGTAGATCAGTCCTGCCATACCTATGACCTGAAACATAAGCCGAGTTTGTGTTTTCAGACAACTGTCCAAAGATCCCTGGCCTACACACCCTACAGGCTCAGGCCCCTGGAGCCAAACCTGACGAATTTGTCTTGTCCTCTCCATGGGAATCGTATGTGCCCATTCCAATGGCCACAACCCTACTAAGAGGATAAACCTCCAAAACTCCTGAGGCCATTCCAATAGTTGTGGCTTCCTAGGACAAACAGGGGCAATCTGGGCCCATCTGAGCACCTACCGGCACTCAGACCTGTAGACTGATGTCCCCAGAAGTAAAAAGGAACAAATAGGCCCCTAGGCACCTATCGGATCCATTTCTTTGGTTTCCAGGCACCTCTCCTCAGAGGCCTGGATGTCAGTGGGAAACCAGCATATGGCTGTTTCTTGACTCACCCATCAGAACAAATCTCATCTACACACGGGAAACTTGCACGATGGAGAGACAGCATATTCTGTGGAGCCCCTCTTTTTGAGAATTTATTTGACAGAGGCCCCAAAGCTTCATTCCTCCTCAAAGCCATTTTACTCGGGAGAGAAGGCATCTTAAACCACTCATCCACCCTTGCTCATGCAGATCCCTTATTTATTTTGGACAGAGAGATTAGAATGCGAGGCAGGGCTACCAGCTTCATTCCAAGGTCCTGAGCCGAGCCAACCAAATGAGGTTCATAGAACAGTTGTCTCACAAATCATACTAGGATCCCACACAGATTGACAAAAAACAATTGGGGGCACAGGAGAGTCCCTGAATTCCAACTCAGCATATTCAGGTCTGGTTGCTCCGCGAGATCCAGCAGATCTAACTAATGTCTGCCAGGCCTGTTGCTAGGAGACAATTGTAATGCGAGGTGGCCTACCCCTGCCATCCATCCTTAGAACCCTGACATGAGACCTCACCACTCATTCCCTAGGCTCAAATCCAGAGAAGAAAAAACATAAACATGCTTGCCTCCAAACTTCATTTTTCATATCCTGAAATCTCCCCAGATAGAAAATCCCCAGGGAATGCCCGGCAGACAGAATCATTGTTCTGTAGCCAACCAACAGGTCTCAATTTTCCTGCAGAAAAATATTTGCAGTTGGGAGCTTCTCACAACTCCCATCGAAAGAAAACCCCCTAGGCTTCATGATCCACTCCCCCCTTCAAAAATGGGCCATCAGGGACAGAATGTCCAACCTGAGCGATCGTCTGATTCTCGCCCTGACTTTAGAAGCACGAGATCTCGATTCAGTTCTGTAGATTCTACCTGCCATATTCTCACCCAGAAACCTAGGCCTAGCTTGGGTTCTCAGACTTCCGTCCTCAGACTACTGAACCACAGCCCTCCAGTTTGGAAATCCAGAACTACAATGCAGCACTCTGCCTGCCCTCCAGAATTAATCATTGCCCTCTGGGGCTACCCAGAAACCCCAAATGAGGATCAACCTGCACGCCATTTGGCTGTACCCCAAATATATAGGCTGACCTGCGCACAAATGCCCTTTCTCACACAGCCTGAGCCAGGAAGTCCTGGCCCCACCCAGACAGCTGGCCGCACACTGAGCACATCGGACCCGCCATGGCCTTAGTTCGTCATCTCTTCTCAACCTCGGTTTTCAGGCTTCAGAACCTAGACCTTATCTCCAATCTCGTCAGGGGTTTGAAAATGATGCAGAAATCAGAACTCTTTCCCCATGACAAGAAACCTTGTGGTTGGCATGTACTCCAAGGTTCAGTGTACTTGAAACCAGTGTGGCCCATGAGGCCCCGACCATGCTTGCGGGCCACATTGGTCACAAACACACATTGTGACCCTCAGCCGGAGCCCAGTCCTCAGGTAAGGCCTCTCAGTGGCTGGATGGAGAGACAGCATATTGGGCTTGCCATGACCCTAGGCCCCAATTTTTAACCATAGTTGGGTTGTCCCTTCACTCTTTCCCAGGGCTCTGCTTTGGAATTCCTCTTTTGGTGGGACACCTGAGGTAACAAACCTGAAAGGAGTCCGCCCATCTCACAGATTGACGAAAAACAATTGGGATCGGTCCAAATCCACAGAGAGCAAGATTCGTCCATGACCCATGAGGCCTCCCCAACATTCCAGGGCCATCGCTGATACAAAAACCTGAGACAAAGCCTGAGCACGCGCCTCAGACTCGCTCATTCTTCATATCCTGGAGAGTTCTTCAGATAAGAACCTACACGGCACTCGAATGCACCCAAAATATAAAGTCTAACCTGGGCACTAATGCACTGTCTGACAACCTGTGCTCAGACCTAGTGACCAACACCCAGACAGCTGACTGCACACTGAGCACATCAGACCCGCCATGGCCTTAGGTCATCATCTCTTCCCTACCTCAGTTCTCAGGCTTCAGAACCTAGACCTTATCTCCAATCACTGCCCACGGGTCCCTGTGATGCAGAAATCAGAACTCTTCCTTATTCATGGCAAGAAACCTTGTGGTTGGCATGTTGTCCAAAGTTCAGTGTAGGAGAAACCAGCATTCACACTGAGGCCCCGCCCATTCTTGAGTACGACGAGGGCATAAACATGCATTGTGACCCTCAGCGTGAGTCCTGTCTTCTAGTACGTCCTCTCAGTGGCTGGACCATTAGATGTCATCATGGGCTTGACATGTCCCTAGGCCCCAACTGTTAACCAGATTTCTGGTTGTCCAGTCGCCCCTCCCCAGGGCTCTACACTGGAATCCCTCATTTGGTGGGACAACTGTGGTTGAAAAACAAAACAAAATAAATCAACAACAGAAAACACGGACTTCTTCCATCACACAGAATGAACCCAAACTCTTTGGACGGGGCCAATCCCCCAGAGAGTAAGACTCGTCCATTTTCCATGAAGTCACCCGGAAATTTCATGACCATGAGTGACACGATATCCAGAGATAAAAACTTGAGCAAGAGCCTCACACTCGCCCTTTTTTCATATCCCGAAGAGTTCGCCTCATGGTCTCTAGATCATTCCTGCCAAACCCATGACTCGAAACATAAGCCGAGTTTGTGTTTTCAGACAACTGTCCAAACAGCCCTGGCCTACACACCCTACAGGCTCAGGTCCCTGGAGCCAAACCTGACGACTGTGTTGCCCTCTCCAAGGGAATTGTGTGTGCCCATTCCAATGGCCACTACCCTACAAAGAGGATAAACCTCCAAAGTCCCTGAGGCCATCCCAATATTTGTGGCTACCCAGGACAAACAGCGGCAATATGGGGACATTGAGCACCTACCTGCACTCAGACCCGTAGATTGATGTCCCCTGAGGTTAAAAGGAGTCACCTATCGGAAACATTGCTTTGGTTTCCAGGCATCTCTCCTCAGAGGCCTGGATTTCAATACCAGCATATGGCTGTTTCTTGACTCACCCATCAGAACAAATCTCATCTACACATGAGAAACTTGCACGATGGAGCTGTGTGAAAGCCTCTCTTTAGGAGAACCCTTTAGGGCCCCAGTGCCAACTCTTCATTCCAAGGTCTCCATAGACACAAAATCATATTAGGACACATCCACGGGAGACTCCATTTCAACTCAGCCTCCTCGTTGCTCCCCCAGATCCAGCAGATCTAATCTGTCTTGTTGCTTGAAGACAATTGGAATGCGAGGTGGGCTACCCAGCCATCCATCCTTAGAACCTTGCTTGAATCGTTGTCCCGGAGCCAACGAACAGGTCTCAATTGTCCTGCAGAAGAATCTTTGCAGTTGGGAGCTTCTCACAACTCCCATGGTGGGAAAACGCCCATGGCCTCGTGATCCACCACCCCTTCAAGAAGGGGCCATCAGGGACAGAATGTCCAACCTGAGCGATCGTCTGAACCTCGCCCCGACTTCAGATGCACGAGATCTCGATTCAGGTCTGTAGATTATGCCTGCCATATCCTCACCCAGAAACCTAGGCCTAGCTTGGGTTCTCAGACTTCCGTCCTCAGACTACAGGCCCACAAGCCCTCCAGTTTGGCAATCCAGAACTACAATGCAGCACTCTGCCTGCCCTCCAGAAGAAAAACATTGCCCTCTGGGGCTACCCAGGAAACCCAAATGAGCATCAACCTGCACGCCATCCGGCTGTACCCCAAATATATAGGCTGACCTGGGCACTAATGCCCATTCTGACACAGCCTGAGCCTGGACCTCCTGGCCCCACCCAGACAGCTAGCCGCACACTGAGCACATCGGACCCGCCATGGCCTTAGTTCATCATCTCTTCTAAACCTCGGTTTTCAGGCTTCAGATCCTAGACCTTATCTCCAATCACGGCTCGGGTTTGAAATGATGCAGAAATCAGAACTCTTTCCCCATGGCAAGAAACCTTGTGGTTGGCATGTTGTCCAAGGTTCAGTGTAGTTGAAACCAGTGTGGCCCATGAGTCCCTGCCCATGCTTGCGTGTCATATTGGTCACAAACACACATTGTGACCACTCAGGCTGAGCCCAGTACTCAGCTAAGGCCTCTCAGTGGCTGGATGGAGAGACAGCATATTGGGCTTGCCATGCACCTAGGCCCAAATTTTTAACCGTTTCGGGTTGTCCCTTCACTCTTCCCCAGGTTTCTGCTCTGGAATTGCTCTTTTGGAGGGACACCTGAGGTAACAAACCTAAAAGAAGTCATCCCATCCCACAGATTGATGAAAAACAATTGGGATCGGCCCAAATCCACATAGAGCAAGAATCGTCCTTGGCCCATGATGCCTCCCCAACATTCCAAGGCCATCGCTGATATAAAATCCAGAGACAAAAGCCTGAGCACGCGCCTCAGACTCGCTCATTCTTCATATCCTGAAAAGTTCTTCAGATAAGAACTTACACGGCACTCGAATGCACCCAAAATATATAGTCCAACCTGGACACTAATGCACTATCTGACAACCTGAGCCCGGACATTGTGACCAACACCCAGACAGCAGACCGCACACTGAGCACATCAGACCCGCCATGGCCTTAGGTCATCATCTCTTCCCTACCTCAGTTTTCAGGCTTAAGGACCTAGACCTTATCTCCAATCACTGCCCACGTGTCACTGTGATGCAGAAATCAGAACTCTTCCTTACCCATGGCAAGAAACCTTGTGCTTGGCATGTTGTCCAACGTTCAGTGTAGGAGAAACCAGCATTCACCCTGAGTCCCCACCAATTCTTGAGTGTGACAAGGGCATAAACACGCATTGTGACCCTCCGCGTGAGTCCTGTCCTCTAGTACGTCCTCTCAGTGGCTGGACCATTAGATGTCATAATGGGCTTGACATGTCCCTAGGCCCCGATTTTAACCATAATTCTCGTTGTCCAGTTGCCCCTCCCCAGGGCTCTACTCTGGAATCCCTCATTTGGTGGGACACCTGAGGTTGAAAAACAAAAAAATCAAGAACAACGGACTTCTTCCATCCCACAGAATGACCCTAAACACTTTGGACGGGGCCAAACACCCAGAGAGTAAGACTCGTCCATTTCCCATGAAGTCACCCGGGAATTTCACGACCATGAGTGACACGATATCCAGAGACAAAAACTTGCGCAAGAGCCTCACACTCGCCCTTTTTTCATATCCCGAAGAGTTCTCCTCATGGTCTGTAGATCAGTCCTGCCATACCATTGACCGGAAACATAAGCCGAGTTTGTGTTTTCAGACAACTGTCCAAACAGCCCTGGCCTACACACCCTACAGGCTCAGGCCCCTGGAGCCAAACCTGACGACTCTGCTTGCCCTCTCCAAAGGAATTGTATGTGCCCATTCCAATGGCCACAACCCTACTAATAGGATAAACCTCCAAAGTCCCTGAGGCCATCCCATTATTTGGGGCTTCCCAGGGCAAACAGGCAATCTGGGCCCATATGAGCACCTAATGGCACTCAGACCCGTAGACTGATGTCCCCAGATGTAAAAAGGAACGAACAGGCCCCTAGGCACCTATCGGATCCATTGCTTTGGTTTCCAGGCTTCTCTCCTTAGCGATCCTTAGAACTCTTAGAATCCTGCTCTTGCGTCGTTCCTTATGGGACATCCCCGAGCCATCCAACAGGTCTCGACTGTCCCACAGGAGTCCTTGTGCATGGACCACCTCACAACTCATATCATGGAAAGCTTCCAAGGTCACATGATGCCCCCAATCTTCATGAAGGTGGATCATGGAAAGAAACTCCAACCTGACCCAACGGCTGATATTCGCCTTGACTTCAGATGCACGAGATCTTGATTAAGCTCTTCAGAGTGTACCTGCTGTGCCCTCACCCCAAAACCTAAGCATAGCTAGTGTTCTCAGACTTCCGTCCTCACTCTCCTGGACCACACGCCCTCCATTTGGGGATTTCCGATGACACAGTGCTGCACACTGCCTGCCCTCTAGAAGAAAACCGTTGCCCTATGGGTCTACCCAGAAACCTCAAATGAGGATAAACCTGCATGCCACTCAACTGTACACCAATTATATAGTCCTGCCTGTGCACTAATGCCCTGTCTGACACAACCTGAGGCCTGAATTCCCAACCGTCACCCAGACAGCTTGCCGTACACTGAGAACATCTGAACCGCCATGGCCTTAGGTTGCCATCTCTTTCCAACCTGGTTTTCAGGCTACAGAAACCTAGACCTTATCTCTACTCATTTCCCATGGGTGAACGTGATGCAGAAATCATAACTCCTCCTTCCCTCTCGCCAGAATCTTGCGGTTCGCATCTTATCCAAAGTTCAGTGTAGGTCCCCTCTAGGGCCTACAATAGTAGTAGTAGGGCCCCTGAGGGTAGTGTAGGGTCCCTGAGGCCCTGCCCATGCTTAAGAGCTGCGGTGAACACAAACACACATTGGGACCCTCAGTTTGAGCCCTGTCCTCAAGTAAAGCCTCTCAGTGGCTGGACCATGAGCCCGCATATGGGGCCTGCCATGCCTCAAGTCACCCAATTTAACCAGAGGTAGAGACATCTAGTCACCCCTACTCAGGGCTCTGCTCTGGAATCCCTCTTTGGTGGGACATTTGAGGTAAGTAAACACAGAAAGGATTCCTCCCACCCAAGGAATGTCCCCAATCACTTGGGATCAGGCCATCCCCAGAGAGAAAGACTCCTCCATGGCCCATGAGGCCAGCCCGACATTCCACGGCCACTATTGACACAAAATCCAGAGACATAAGCCTCACCCTTAGGTCATAGCCCAAAAAATTCTCCTCATAGTCTGTAGATCGGGCCTGCCATACCTACGTCCCCAAACCGTGTTTTCAGACTTCTATTCTGACATCCCTGTCCCACACACCCTCCAGGCTGAGGCCCCTGGAGCCACACCTCAGGACTGTGCCTGCCCTCTCCAAGGAAATTCTTCCCATTCCATTGGCCACAACCCTACAGATTAGGAGAAACCGCCAAAGTCCCAGAGGCCATTCCAATAGTGTAGGCCGCCCAGTACAAAGAGGTGTGATCTGTCACAAGCTGAGCAACGACCTCAAATCACCCGTAGACAGATATCCCAAGAGAAAGGTATTAAACTGGACAGGCCCCTAGAACGTAATTGGTTCCATGGCTTTTGTTTCTAAGCATCTCTCCTCAGAGGCCTGTTTTCCAATACCAGCATATGGGGGATTCCAGAGATACCAATCAGAACAAATCTTGTCTCCACATGTGAAACTTATCCTTTGGAGTTCTGTAAAAAACTCCAGTTAGGAGAAACCTTCAAGTAACCGGAGCCACCGCCCTATTCCAAGGTCTCCATGGACACAAACCCGCATTATGACCATTCGGCAGGAGAGTACATTTCAACTCAGCCCCGTTGATTACTCCCCCAGAGCCAGAATATCAAACCTGCCCTGTCGCTAGGAGACAACTTGAATGCAAAGCAGACTGTCTGGGCATCCATCGTTGGAATCCTGCTCTGGCGCTGTTCCATATGGGATGTCCTGGGAGCCTTCCAACAGGTCTTGACTGTCCTGCAGAAGGAATCCTTGCAGATTGGAGCATCTCACAACTCCTATCGTGGGAAAACCTACATGGCCTCATGAGATGCTCCCCTTTATAAAGGGGACATCATGTACGGAAACTCCAACCTGAGCCAACTTCTGATCAAATGCTTTGGTTTCTATGTATCTCTCCTCAGAGGCCTGGTTTCCAATATCAGAATATGGGGGTTTCCTAAGGAAACAATCAGAACAGATAACATCTCCACATGAGAAACATGCTCTTTGGAGCTGTGTCAAAACCTCAGGTTAGGAGGATCCTTCAGGGCGCTGGCACCATGGCCCAATTCCAAGGTCTCCAAGGACACAAACTTACATTATAATCCATCCTCAGGAGAGTCCATTTCAAATCAGCCCCCTCGGCTGCTCACCCAGAGCCAGCAGATCAAACCTGCCTTGTCACTAGGAGACAGTTGCAATGTGAGGTGGGCTGCCCAGGCATCCATCCTTAGAACCCTGCTCTGGAGAATTTCTTTATGGGACGTCTTGAATCCAACCAACCTGTCTTGACTGTCTCGCAGAATGAATCCTTGCGGTTTGAAGCATCACACAATCCCACTGTGAGAAAACCTCCATTTCCTCATGATGCCCCACACCTTCATAAATGGGCCATCATGGACAGAAACTCCATCCTAAGCCAAAGTCTGATCCGCGCCCTGAATTCAGAAGAACGAGATCTCGATTCAGAACTTGAGAGTGTGCCTGCTGTGCCCTCGCCCCGAAACCTAAGCCTAACTTGTGTTCTCAGACTTCCGTCTTCACAATCTTGGCCACACCCCTCCAGTTTGGCAATTCTGGAGACACAATGCAGCACTCTGCCTGCCCTCCAGAAGAAAAATGTTGCCCTATAGGGCTAACCAGAAACGCCAAATGAGTAACAACCTGCATGCCACTCGACCATACCCCAATTATACCATCTAGCCTGTGCACTAAAGCCCTGTCTGACACAGCCTGAAGGCTGACCTCCAGTCCAACACCCAGACAGCTGGCCGTACACTGAGCATATCAAACCCACAATGGCTTTCGGCCATCATCTCTACCCAACCTCAGTTTTCACCTTCAGAACCTAGACCTTATCTCCACTCACTGCTCAGGAGTGAACGTGATACAAGAATCAGAACTTCTCCTTCGCCATGGCAAGAAACCTTGTGGTTGTCATGTGGTCCAACGTTCATTGTAGGAGAAAGCAGCATGGACTATGAGGCCCCACCTATCCCTGAGGGCTACAATTTGCACAAACACACATTGTGACCCTCAGCGTGAGCCCTATCCTCATGTAAAGCCTCTTAGTGACTGGAACAACAGCCCACATATGGGGCTTGCCAAGCCTCTAGTCCCCCAATCTCAACCAGAGTTAGAGATGTCTAGTCACCCCTACTCAGGGCACTGCTCTGGAATCCCTCTTTGGTGGGACACCTGAGGTAAAAAAAAAAAAATACAGAAAGGACTCTTCCCATCCACAGAATGATCCCAACCACTTGGGATCAGGCCAAATCACCAGAGAAAGACATGTCCATGGCCCTTGAGGACACCCCGACATTCCACGGCCACCGTAGGCACAAAATCCAGAGACAAAAGCCTGAGCAAACGCCACATACTCGTCCTTTGTTCATAGCCCAGAAAATTCTCACGGTCTGTAGATCGAGCCTTCATACATACATCCCCAAACCTAAGCTGAGTTTGTGTTTTCAGACTTCTGTCCCCACAGTCCTGGCCCACACACCATCCAATCTGGGGCCCCTGGAGCCACACCTGAGGACTGTGGCTTCCTTCTCCAGGGGAATTCTGCCATTTCCATTGGCCACAACCCTATAGATTAGGAGAAACCTCCAAACTACCCGAGGCCATCCCAATAGTGTTGGCTGCCCAGGACAAACAGGGATGATCTTACACAAGTTAGGAAACTACCTCCACTCAGACCCAGACACAGAAATCCCCATAGAATAAGATTGAACTGAACAGGCACTTAGGCCCTAATCAGATCCATTGCTTTTGTTTCCAGGCATCTCTCCTCAGAGGCCTGGTTACCAATACCAGCATATGGGGGATTACTGAGGCAATCATAGAAAAATCTCGTCTCTACATAGGAAATGTACTCTTTGGAGCTCTATAAAAACCTCTGTTTAGGAGAATCTTTCAGGGCCCCGGATCAAGCGCCCCATTCCAAGGTCTCCATGGACTTAAACCGACATTATGATCTATCCTCGGTAGAGTCCATGTCAACTCATCCCCCTTGGTTTCTCCCCCAGGGCCTGCAGATCAAACCTGCCTTGTTGCTAGGAGACAACTAGAATGGGAGGCGGGCTGCCCAGGCATCCATCCTTAGAACCCTACTCTGGAGTCGTTCCATATGGGACATCCTAGAGCCATCCAACAGGTCTCAAGTGTCCCACAGAAGGAATCTTTGCAGTCTGGTGCATCTCACAACTCCCATTGTGGGAAAATCTTCATGGCCTTTTGAGACGCTCCACTTTATAAAGGGGCCATCATGGACAGAAACTCCAACCTGAGCAAACGTCTGATATTCGCCCTGGCTTCAGGTGCATGAGATCTTGATTCAGCTCTGCAGAGTGTGCCTTCTGTGCCCTCACCCCAAAAACTAAGCCTAGCTTGTGTTCTCAGACTACCATCCTCACACCACTGGCCCAAAAGCCCTACAATTTGGCTATACTGGGGCCACAATGCAGCACTCTGCCTGCCCTCCAGAAGAAAAACGTTGCCTTATGGAGCTACCTAGAAACCCGAATGAGGATCAACTGAACGCCACTCGACTGCACCCCAAATATACAGTCTACCCTGTCTAATGCCCTGTCTGACACAGCATGAGCCCACACCTCCAGACCTACGCTCAACAGCTAGCCACACACTGAGCTCATTGTACCCATCAGGTCCTTAGGTCTTCATCTCTTCCCAACCTCGGTTTTCGGGTTTCAGAACCTAGACCTAAACTCCAATCACTGTCCAGGGGTGAACGTGATGCAGAAATCACAACTCTTCCTTCGCTATGGCCGGAAACCTTGTGGTTGGCATATTCTCCAACATTCAGTGTAGGAGAATCCAGCGTGGCCCATGAGGCCCTTCCCATGCTTGAGGGCCTTGTTGGGCACAAATAGGCATTGTGACCCTCAGCATGAGCCCTGTCCTCAAGGAAGACCTCTCACTGTCTGAATCAAGAGCCCACATATTGGACTTGCCATGCCCCTAGGCCCCCAAACTTAAACAGAGGAGGGGTTATCCAGTTGTCCCTTCCAAAGACTCTGCTCTGGAATCCCTCTTTTATTGGCACACATGAGGTACATAAAATAAAATAAAAAAACAGAAAGGACACCTCCCATGCCACAGAATGTACCCAAACTCTTAGGATTGGGTCAAATCCTCAGAGAAGGAAAGCCGTCCACAACCCATGAGGCCACGCCAGCATTCGACCCACATTGTTGACACAAATCCAGAGACAAAACCTGAGGAAGCACCTCAAACTCATCCTTTTTCATATCCCGAAGTGTTATCACGGTCTGTAGATTGGGCGTGCCATACCCATGTCCCCATCCTAAGCGGAATTTGTGTTTTCAGACTTCTGTCCCCACAGGCCTGGCCCACACACCCTCAAGGCTGGGCCCCTAGAGCCAAACTCAGAACTGTGCCTGCTCTCTCCAGGGGATTTCTGCCCATTCCATTGGCCAAAACCCTATAGATTAGGAGAAATTCCAAAATCCCGAGGCCTTCCCAATATTATAGGCTGCCCAGGACAAACAGGGGCGATCTGACACAAGCCGAGCAACTACCTCCCCTCAGATCCATAGACACGTATCCCCAGGAAAGAGATTGAACCGGACAGGCACCTAGGCCCTAATCATATCCATTGCTTTTGTTTCCAGGCATCTCTCCTCAGAGGCCTGGTTTCCAATACCAGCATATGGGAGATTCCTTAGGCACTCATCAAAACAATTCTCTTCTCTACATAGGAAACGTACTCTTTAGAGCTCCATCAAAACCTCCGGTTATGAACATCCCTCAAGGCCCCGGATCAAGCACCCCATTCCAAGGTCTCCATGGACACAAATGCACATTATGACCCACCCTCAAATCACCCATTTCAACACACCCGCCTCGGTTACTCCCCTAGATCCAGCAGATCGAACTTGCTTTGGCGCTATGAGACACCTGGAATGGGAGGCAGGCTGCCCAGGCATCCATCCTTAGAACCCTGCTCTGGATAACTTCCTTATGGGATGTCCTGGAGCCATCCAGCAGGTCTCGACTGTCCCACGGAAGGAATCATTGCGGTTTGGAGCATCTCACAATTCCCATCGTGGGAAAACCTCCATGTCCTCGTGACACCCTCCCCTTCATGAAGGGGCCGTCATGGACAGAAACTCCAACCTGAGCCAACGTCTGATCCTAGCTCTGTCTTCAGGTACACGGGATCTCGAATCATCTCTGCAGAGGGTTCCTGCCGTCCCCTCACCCCGAAATCTAAGTCTGGTTGTGTTCTCAGAATTTTTTCCTCACACTCCTGGCCCACAAGCCTTCCAGTTTGGGAATACTGGAGCCACTATGTGGCACTGTGTCTTCCTTCCAGAAGAAAAACGTTGCCCTCTGGGGCTACCCAGTAACCACAAATGAGTACCAACCTGCACGAAACTCGACTGCACCCCAACGATACAGTCTAGCCTGGGAACTAATTCCCTGTCTGGCACAGCCTGAGCCTGCACCTCCCAACCCACACTCAACAGCTGGCCAAACACTGTGCACATCAGTCACACCATGGCCTTAGGTCTTCATCTCTTCCCAACCTCAGGTTTCAGGCTTCAGAACCTAGACCTTAAATCCAATCACAGTCCAGGAGTGAAAGTGTTGCAGAAATTAGAACTCCTTCTTCCCCATGTCCAGAAAACTTGTGGTTGCCATATTGTGCAACGTTCAGTGTAGGAGAAACCAGCATGGTACATTAGGCCATGCCCTGACTTGAGGGGCTCCTTGGGGACAAAAACACATTGTGAAACTCAATGTGAGCCCTATGCTCAAGGAAGGCCTCTCAGTGTCTGGACCAAGAGCCCACATATGGGGCTTGCCATGTTCTTAGGTCCCAATGTTAATCAGAGTTCTAGTTGTCCAGTCGCCCCTCCCCAGGACTCTGCTGTGGAAGCCCTCTTTTGGTGGTCCACCTGAGGTTAAAAAAAAAAAAAAACAGAAAAGCCTCCTCCCTTCCCACAGAATGACCCCAAACTCTTGGGATTGGGTCAAATCCCCATAAAGGGAGCCTCATCGATGGCCCATGAGGACACCTGGACATTCCATGCATTCGGTGACACATATCCAGAAAAAAATAAGCATGAGCAAGCACCTCACTTTCGCCCTTTGTTCATATCCCGAAGAGTTCTCCTCACGGTCTATATATCGGGCCGGCCATACCTACAGACCCAAACCTAAGTGGAGTTTGTGTTTTCAGACTTTTGTCCAAATAGCCCTGGACCACACACGCTCCACACTTGGGTCCCTGGAGCCACACCTCAGGACTGTGCTTCCCTTTCAAGAAATTCTTCCCACTCCATTGGCCACAACCTTGCAAATTAGGAAAAACCTCCAAAGTTACCAAAGCCATCCCAATAGTGTAGGCCGCCCAGGACAAACAGGTGTGATCTCAAACCAGCTGAGCAACTACCTCCACTCAGACAAAAGATGTCCCCAGAGAAGAATATTGAACCGGACAGGCCCCTAGGCCCTAATCAGATCCATTGCTTTGGTTTCCAGGCATCTCTCCTCAGAGGCCTCATTTCCAATACCAGCAAATGGTGGTTTCCTGAGGCACCAATAAGAACAAATCTCGTCTCCCCATGGAAAACTTGCTCATTGGAGCTTTGTTATCACCTCTGGTTAGGAGAATTCTTCAGGGCCCTGGTACCACTGCCCCATACCAATGTCTCAATGGACTCAAACCAACATTAAGACCATCCTCAGGAAAGACCATTTCAACTCATTTAAGACCATCCTCAGGAAAGTCCATTCCAACTCAGCCCCCTCTGATGCTACCCCAAGCCATCAGATCAAACGTTTCTTTTTGCTAGGAGACAATTGGAATTGAGGCTGTCTGCCCAGGCATCCATACTTAGAACCCTGTTCTGGAAAAATACCTTAGGAGACGTCCTTGAGCCATCCAACAAATCTTAATTGTCCCACAGAAGGAATCCTTGCGGTTTGGAGCATCTCACAAATCTAATAGTGGGAAAACCCCCATGGCCTCATAATGCCCCCCCCCTTCATGAAGGGGCCAACATGGACAGAAACTCCAACCTGAGCCAAAGTCTGATCCTCAACCTGACTTCAGACTCATGAGATCTCAATTCAGCTCTGCAGAGTGTGCCTGCCATGTCCATTCCCCGAAACCTAAGCCTAGATTGTGTTCTCAGACTTCTGTCCTCACTCTCCTGGCCCACAAGCCCTCCAGTTTGGGAATTCCGAAGCCACAATGCAGCACTCTGCCTGCCCTCCAGATGAAAAACTTTGCCCTATGCTGCTAATAAGAAACCCCAAATGATTATCTAATGCATGCCACTCGACTGTAAAGCAATTATACAGCCTACCCTGAATACGAAAGCCCTGTCTGGCACAGCCTGAGACAAGACATCCCAAACGACAACTAGACAGCTGGCTCCAACCTGGACACAAGGGACCCGCTATGGCTGTAGTTCGTCATCTCTTCCCAACCTCGGTTGTCAGGATTCAGAACCGAGACCTTATCTCCAATCAAGCCCAGGGGTGAACGTGATGCAGAAATTAGAATTCCTCCTTCCCCATGGCCAGAAACCTTGTGGTTGGCATGTTGTCCAACGTTCAATGTGGGAAAACCTGCATTGTCGGAAAGGCCACGCCAGTGCTTGAGGGCCGCCTAGGGCACAGACATGCATTGTGACCTGTAGCGTGAGTCCCGTATTAAAGTAACGCCTCTCAGTGGCTGGACCAAGATCCTGCATATGGGGCTTGTCATATCCATAGGCCCCCAGGATTAACCAGAGAGCGGGTATTCCAGTTGTCAGTACCCACTGCTATGCTCCAGAATCCCTCTACTAGGGGGACACATGAGGCAGAAAACAGGACTCTTCCCTTACCACAGAATGACCCCAAACTCTTGGGGGCTGGACAACCTACCAGAGAGGGAGACTTCTACGACCCATGAGGCAACTCCTACATTAAACGGCCATTGTGGAGAAAATATCCAGAGACAAAAGACTGAGCGACTGCCTCCCTCTCACCCTTCTTTCATATCCAGAGGAGCTCTCCTCACGGACTGTAGATCAGGCCTACCATAACCTCGGCCCCAAACCTGAGCTGAGTTTGGGTTTTTGGATGTCTGTCTGCACAGCCGTGGCCCACACCGCCTCCAGGCTGGGGTCTCTGGAGCCACACCACAGAACTGTGCCTGCTCTCTCCTAAGAAACTGCCCGTTCCATTGGCCACAACTCTACAAAATAGTAGAAACCTCAAGGTCCCCAAGGACATCCCACTACCGCAAGCCGCACTGGACAAACAGGGGCATTATGACACCAGCTGAGCAACTACTACCTCCATGCAGACACACAGATTGATATCCGCAGAGACAGAAGATTGAACCAGACAGGCCCCTAGCCCCTATTATGAACTCTTGCTTTGGTGTCCAGGTATCACTCCTCAGAGGCCTGTGTTCGAAGACCAGCATATGGGGCTATCCGGAGGCACCAGACAGAACACCTCTCATCTCCGCATGGAAAGCTTCCTTGTTGGAGTTGTGTCAAACCCTTCGGGTTGGAGAATCCTGCAGAGTCCCTTAGCTACTGCCACATTCCAAGGTCTCCATGGCCACCAACCCACATTATGACTCATCCTCAGGAAAGTCCATTTAAACTCAGCCTTCTGGGTAGCTCACCCAAGAGCCCGCAGATTGAGCGTGCCTTGTCTCGACCAGGCAATGGGAAGGTGAGTTGGCCTTTCTCGGCATACATGCTTAGGACCCTGCTCTCGAGTCTTTCTGTTGGGGCTGCCTGGAACCATCCAATAGTACTCGACTGTCCTGAAGAAGGAAACTTTGACGTTTAGAGCAGCTCACAACTCCCAGCGTAGGGAAACCTCCCTGGCCTCATGAAGCCCCCACCCCCTTCAGGAAGGGGCCGTCATGGACACAAACTCCAGCTTGAGGCAACATCTGATACTCGCCCTGACCTCAGATGCAGGAGATCTCGATTCAGCCTCTGCACAGTGGGCCCAAACCTCGTGCTACCTTGTGTTTTCAGACTTCCTTCCTCACACTCCTGGCAAACATGTCCTCAAGACTTGGAATTCTGGAACCAAAATGCAGCCCTATGCTGGCCCTCCAGAAGAAAAACGTTGCTCTATGGGGATCTCCATAAACCCCAAATGAGGATCAACGTGCTCGGTTCTCGACCTCACCCCAATTGGATTGTTCGGGTTGTCCATTCATCCCTCCCCAGAGCTCTGCTTTGGAATCCCTCTTTTGGTGGGACACCTAAGGTAACAAAACTAAAAGGACTCCTCCCATCCTTCAGATTGACCCCAAACAATTGGGATTGGACCAAATTCACAGAGAGGAAGTCTCGTCCATGGCCCATGAGGCCTCCCTGAGATTCCACAGCCATCGTTGACAACAAATCCAGACAAAAGTCTGAGCAAGCGCCTCACACTCGCTCTTTTGTCGTATCCCGAAGAGTTCTCCTCACGGTCTGTAGGTCGGGCCTGCCATTCCTACTTCCCAAACCTAAGCCGAGTTTGTGTTTTCAGACTTCTGTCCCCACATTCCTGGCCCACAGACCCTTCAGGCTGGGGCCCCTGGAGCCACACATCAGGACTGTGCCTGTCCATACCACGGGAATTCTGCCCATTCCATTGTCCACAATCGTACAAATTAGGAAAAACCTCCAGAGTCCCCAAGACATCCCATTAATGTAGGCCGCCCAGGACAAACAAGGGTCATCTGAAACCAGCTGAGCATCTACCTCTACTCAGCGTAGATGGATGTCCCCAGAGAAGAAGATTGAATCAGTCAGGCCCCTAGGCCTGAATCAGATTCATTGCTTTCCGTTACAGGTATCTCTCCTCAGAGGCCTGGTTTCCAATATTAGCATATGGGGATTTCATGAGGTAGCAATCAGAACAAATCTCTTCTCCACATGGGAAAATTATCCTTTGAAGATGTCTCAAACCTCCAGTTAGGAGAATCCTTCAGGGCCTGTGTGCCACTGCCCCATTACAAGGTCTCCATAGACACAAAAACACATTAGGACCCATCCACAGGAGAGTCCATTTCAACTGAGCGTATTCGGTTGCTCCGCGAGATCCAGCAGATCTAACTTGTCTTGTTGCTAGGAGACAATTGGAATGTGAGGTGGCCTACCCCGCCATCCACCCTTAAAACCCTGCTCGGAATCATTGGCCTGGAGCCAACCAACAGGTCTCAATTGTCCTGCAGAAGAATCTTTGCAGTTGGGAGTTTCTCAGAAATCCCATCATGAGAGAACCCCCATGGCCACATGATCCCCCCCCCTTCATAAAGGGGCCATCAGGGACATAAGGTCCAACCTGAGCGATCGTCTGATCCTCACCCTTACTTCAGATGCACGAGATCTCGTTTCAGGTCTGTAGATTGTGCCTGCCATGTCTTCACCCAGAAACCTAAGCCTAGCTTGTGTCCTAGACTTCTGTCCACAGACTATTGGCTCACAAGCCTTCCAGTTTGGCAATCCAGAACTACAATGCAGCACTCTACCTGCCCTGCAGAAGAAATACACTGCCCTCTGGGGCTACCTAGAAACCCCAAATGAGATCAACCTGCACGCACTTGGCTATACGCAAAATATATAGGATGACCTGGGAAATAATGCCCTTTCCCACACAGCCTGAGCCTGGACCACCTGGGCCCACCCAGACAGCTGGCTACATACTGAGAACTTCAGACCCCCATGGCCTTAGGTCGTTATCCCTTCCCAACCTCAGTTTTCAGGCTTCAGAACCTAGACCTTCTCTCCAATCACTGCCCAGGTTTCAAAATGATGCAGAAATCAGAACTCCTTCCCGATGGCAGGAAAATTTGTGGTTCGCTTGTTGTCCAACGTTCAGTGTAGTGGAAACCAGTGTGTCCCTTGAGGCCCCTCCATTGCTCACGGTCCAGATAGGTAGCAAACACACATTGTGACCCTCACCTTTGCCCAGTCCTCAGGTAAGGCCTCTCAGTGGCTGGATGAAGAGACAGCATATTGGGCTTGCCAAGCCCCTAGGCCCCAATTTTTAACCATAATTCGTGTTGTCCCTTCACTCTTCCCCAGGGCTCTGCTTTGGAATTCCTCCTTTGGTGGGACACCTGAGGTAACAACCCTGAAAGGAGTCCTCCATCCAACAGATTGACGAAAACAATTGGGATCGGGCCAAATCCACATAGAGCAAGATTCGTCCATGGCCCATGAGGCCTCCTCGACATTCCACGGCCATCGCTGATACAAAATCCAGAGACAAAAGCCTAAGCAAGCGCCTCAGACTCGCACTATCTTCATATCCTGAAGATGTCTTCTCATGGTTTGTAGTTTGGGCCTGCCATACCTACGTCCCCCAACACAAGCTGAGTTTGTGTTTTCAGACTTCTGTCCTCAAAGTCCTGGGCCACATACCCTCCAGGGTGGGGACCCTGGAGCCAAACATTAGGACTGTGCCTACCCAATCCATGGGAATTCTGCCCATTCCATTGTCCAAAATCGTACATGTTAGAAGAACCCTCCAAAGTCCCTGAGGCCATCCCAATAGTATAGGTCGCCAGGGACAAAAAAGGACAGTCTGACACCAGCTGAGCATCTAACTCCACTCATACCCTAGAAGGATGTCCCCAGAGAAGAAGATTGAACCAGACAGGACCCTAGGCCAAAATCGGATCCATTGCTTTGGTTTACAGGCATGTCTCCTCAAAACCCTGGATTCCAATACCAGCATTGGGGTTTTCCTGAGGCACCCATCAAAACAAACCTCGTCTCCAAAAGGATACTTGTGCATGAGAGCTATGTCAAAAGCTTAGGAGAATACTTCAGGGTCCCGGTGCCACCGCCCCATTCCAAGGCCCTCATGGACAAACACACATTAGACCCATCCTCAGGAAAGTCCATTTCAACTCAGCCACCCCGGTTGCTCCCGCAGAGCCATCAGATCTAAACTGTCTTGTCGCTAGGAGACAATTGGAATGTGAGGCGGGCTTCCCAGGCATCCATCCTCGAACTTTGGTCTGGACTCATCCATATGGGATGTCCTGGAGCTGTCCAACAGGTCTCAATTGTCCCACAGAAGGAATCCTTGGAGGGGGCATCCCACCACTCCCAACGTGGGAATACCTCCTCGGCCTCGAGATTCGGCTCCCTTTATGAAGGGGCCGTCATGAACAGAAAATCCAAGCTGAGCCAACATCTGATCCTCGCTCTGACTTCAGATGCATGAGATATTGCTTCAGATCGTCAAGAGGTACATGCCGTGCCCTCGCCCTGAATCCGAGGTCTAGCTTTTGTTCTCAGACTTCCGTCCTCACACTCCTGGCCCCGAAGACCACAAGTTTGCCAATCCGGACCATCATTGCAGCACTGTGCCTGCCCTCGAGAAACTAAATATTGCCCAATGAGCTGCCCGGTCACATTAAATGAGAATAAACCTACACGGCACTCGAATGTACCCAAATTATATAGTCTAACCTGGGCAGTAATGCACTGTCTGACACACCCTGAGCCGGGACCTCCTGAGCAACACCCAGACAGCTGACCGCACCCTGAGCCCATAAGACCCGCCGTGGCCTTAGGTCATCATCTCTTCCCTACCTCAGTTTTCAGGCTTCAGAACCTAGACCTTATCTCCAATCACTGCCCAGGGGTGACTGTGATGCAGAAATCAGAACTCTTCCTTACCCATGGCAAGAAACCTTATGGTTGGCATGTTGCCCAACGTTCAGTGTAGGGAAAACCAGCATTCACCCTGAGGCCCCGCCATTCTTGAGAGCGACGAGGGCATAAACACGCATTGTGACCCTCAGCGTGAGTCCGGTCCTCTAGTACGTCCTCTCAGTGGCTAGAACATTAGATGCCATAATGGCTGGACATGTCCCTAGGCCCCAAATTTAAACCAGATTTCTGGTTGTCCAATCGCCCCTCCCCAGGGCTCTACTCTGGAATCCCTCATATGGTGGGGTTTGAAAAACAAAACAAAACAACAACGACAAAAAAAAAAAAAAAACGGACTTCTTCCATCCCACAGAATGACCCCAAACTCTTTGGACGGGGCCAAACCCCCAGAAAGTTTGACTCGTCCATTTCCCATTAAGTCACCCGGATATTTCATGAACATGAATGGCACGATAGCCAGAGATAAAAACATAAGCAAGAGCCTCACACTCGCCCATTTTTCATATCCCGAAGAGTTCTCCTCATGGTCTGTAGATCAGTCCTGCCATACCTATGACCCGAAACATAATCCGAGTTTGTGTTTTCAGACAACTGTCCAAAGAGCCCAGGCCTACACACCCAACAGGCTCAGGCCCCTGGAGCCAACCTGAGGACTGTACTTGCCCTCTCCAAGGGAATTCTGTGTGCCCATTCCAATGGCCACAACCCTACTAATAGAATAAACCTCCAAAGTCCCTGAGGCCATCCCAATAGTGGTGGCTTCCCAGGACAAACAGGAGCAATCTGAGCCCATCTGAGAACCTACCTGCACTCAGACTCGTAGACTGATATCCCTAGAGGTAAAAAGGAATGAACAGGCCCCTAGGCCCTAATCGGATCCATTGCTTTGGTTTCCAGGCATCTCTCCTCAGAGGCCTGGATTTCAGTACCAGCATATGGCTGTTTCTTGACTCACCCATCAGAGCAAAACTCATCTACACATAGGAAACTTGCACGTGGGAGGTGTGTCAAAGCCTCTTTTTAGGAGAACACTTCAGGGCCCCAGTGCCACCGCTTCATTCCAAGGTCTCCATAGACACAAAATCATATTAGAACACATCCACGGGAGAGTCCAATTCAACTCAGCATATTCAGTTGCTCCGCGAAATCCAGCAGATCTAACTTGTCTTGTTGCTAGGAGACAATTGGAATGCGAGGTGGGCTACCCCGCCATCCATCCTTAGAACCCTGCTCAGAATCATTGGCCTGGAGCCAACCAACAGGTCTCAATTGTCCTGCAGAAGAATCTTTGCAGTTGGGAGCCTCTCACAACTCCCATCGTGAGAAACCCCCATGGCCTCGTGATACCCCCCCCTTCATGAAGGGGCCTTCAGGGACATAAGGTACAACCTGAGAAATAGTCTGATCCTCACCCTGACTTCAGATGCATGAGATCTCAATTCAGGTCTATATATTGTGCCTGCCATGTCCTCACCCAGAAACCTAAGCCTAGCTGGTGTCCTCAGACTTCCATTCTCACACTAATGGCCCACAAGCCCTCCAGTTTGGCCATCCAGAATTACAATGCAACACTCTGCTTTCCCTCCAGAAGAAAAACATTGCCCTCTGGGGCTACCCAGAAACCCCAAATGAAGATCAACCTGCACGCCAATAGGCTATACCCAAAATATATAGGCTGACCTGGGCAATAATGCCCTTTCTGACAGAAGCTGAGCCTGGACCTCCTGGCCCCACCCAGACAGCTTGCCGCTCACTGAGCACATAGGTCCAGCCATTGCCTTAGGTCGTTATCTCTTCCCAACCTCGGTTTTCAGGATTCAGATCCTAGAACATATCTTCAATCACTGCCCAGGTTTGAAAATGATGCAGATATTAGAACTCCTTCCCAATGTCAAGAGTCTTGTGGTTGGCTTGTTGTCCAACGTTCAGTGTAGTGGACACCTGTTTGTCCGATGAGGCCCCACCATTGCTCGCGGGCCACATAGGTGGCAAACTCACATTGTGACCCACAGACTTAGCCCAGTCCTCAGGTAAGGCCTCTCAGTGGCTGGATGAAGAAACAGCATATTGGGCTTGCCATGCTCCTATGCCCCAATTTTTAACCATAGTTCGGGTTGTCCCTTCATTCTTCCCCAGGGCTCTGCTTTGGAATTCCTCTTTTGGTGGGACACCTGATGTAACTACCCTGAAAGGAGTCCTCCATCCAACAGATTGACGAAAAACAATTGGGATCGGGCCAAATCCACAGAGAGGAAGAGTCGTCCATGGCCCGTGAGGCCTCCTCGACATTCCACGGCCATCGCTGAAACAAAATCAAGGACAAAAGTCTGAGCAAGCGCCTCAGACTCGTACTTTCTTCATATCCTGAAGATGTCTTCTCATGGTTTGTAGATCGGGCCTGCCATACCTACGTCCCCAAACATAAGCTGAGTTTGTGTTTTCAGACTTCTGTCCTCAAAGTCCTGGGCCACACACCATCCAGGGTGGGGACCCTGGAGCCACACATTAGGACTGTGCCTTCCCAATCATGGGAATTATGCCCATTCCATTGTCCAAAATCGTACAAGTTAGGAGAACCCTACAAATCCCTGAGGCCATCCAAATAGTATAGGTCGCCCTGGACAAAAAGGTCAGTCTGACATCAGCTGAGCATCTACCTCGACTCATACCCTAGATGGATGTCCCCAGAGAAGAAGATAAACCAGACAGGACCCTAGGCCAAAATCGGATCCATTGCTTTGGTTTACAGGTATGTCTCCTCAAAACCCTGGTTTCCAATACCAGCATTGGGGTTTTCCTGTGGCACCCATCAGAACCAAACTCGTCTCCACAAGGAAACTTGTGCATGGGATCTATGTCAAAAGCTGAGGAGAATACTACAGGGTCCTGGTGCCACCGCCTCATTCCAAGGCCCTCATGGACACAAACACACATTAGACCCATACTCAGGAAAGTCCATTTCAACTCAGCCACCCCGGTTCCTCCCGCAGAGCCATCAGATCTAAACTGTCTTGTCGCTAGGAGACAATTGGAATGCGAGGCGGGCTTCACAGGCATCCATCCTCAAACGTTGGTCTGGACTCATCCATATGGGATGTCCTGGAGCTGTCCAACAGGTCTCAATTGTCCCGCAGAAGGAATCCTAGGAGGGGGCATCCCACCACTCCAAACGTGGGAAAACCTCCACGGCCTCGAGATTCGGCTCCCTTCATGAAGGGGCCGTCATGAACAGAAAATCCAAGCTGAGCCAACGTCTGATCCTCGCTCTGCCTTCAGATGCATGAGATATTGCTTCAGATCTTCAGGAGGTACATGCCGTGCCCTCGCCCTGAATCCCAAATCTAGCTTGTGTTCTCAGACTTCCGTCTTCACATTCCTGGCACCGAAGCCCACAAGTTTGCCAATCCGGACCATCATTGCAGCACTCTGCCTGCCCTCGAGAAACAAAATATTGCCCAAAGAGCTGCCCGGGCACATTAAATGAGAATAAACCTACACGGCACTTGAATGTACCCAAATTATATAGTCTAACCTGGGCAGTAATGCACTGTCTTAAACACCCTGAGCCAGGACCTCCTGAGCAACACCCAGACAGCTGACCGCACCCTGAGCCCATAAGACCCGCCGTGGCCTTAGGTCATCATCTCTTCCCTACCTCAGTTTTCAGGCTTCAGAACCTAGACCTTATCTCCAATCACTGCCCAGGGGTGACTGTGATGCAGAAATCAGAACTCCTGCTTACCCAAGGAAAGAATCCTTGTGGTGGCATGTTGTCCAACGTTCAGTGTAGGGGAAACCAGCATTCACCCTGAGGTCACGCCCATTCTTGAGTGCGACGAGGGCATAAACACGCATTGTGACCCTCAGCGTGAATCCTGTCCTCTAGTACGTCCTCTCAGTGGCTGGACCATTAGATGTCATAATGGGCTTGACATGTCTCTAGGCCCCAAAATTAAACCAGATTTCTGGTTGTCCAATACCCCTCCCCAGGGCTCTACTCTGGAATCCCTCATTTGGTAGGGTTTGAAAAACAAAAAAAAAAAACAAATCAACAACAACAAGAAAAACGGACTTCTTCCATCCCACAGAGTGACCCCAACTCCTTAGACGGGGCCAAACCCCCAGATAGTAAGACTCGTCCATTTTCCATGAAGTCACCCGGAAATTTCACAACCATGAGTGAAACAATATCTAGAGACAAAACGTGAGCAAGAGCCTCACAATCGCCCATTCTTCATATCCCAAAGTGTTCTCCTCATGGTCTGTATATCAGACCTGCCATACCTATGACCTGAAACATAAGCCGAGTTTGTGTTTTCAGACAACTGTCCCAACAGCTATGGCCTACACACCCTACAGGCTCACGCCCCTGAGGCCAAACCTTAAGACTGTGCTTGCCCTCTCCAAGGGAATTGTATGTGCCCATTCCAATGGCCACAATCCTACTAAGAGGATAAACCTGCAAAATTCCTGAGGCCATCCCAATAGTTGTGCCTTCCCAGGACAAACAGGGGCAATCTGAGCCCATCTGAGCACCTACCTGCACTCAGACCCGTAGACTGATATCCCCAGAGGTAATAAGGAAAGAACAGGCCCCTAGGCACCTATCGGATCCATTGCTTTGGTTTCCAGGCATCTCTCCTCAGAGGCCTGTATTTCAAAAACAGCATATGGCTGTTTCTTGACTCACCCATCAGAACAAATTTCATCTACACATGGGAAACATGCACGATGGAGCTGTGTGAAAGCCTCTCTTTAGGAGAACCCTTCAGGGCCCCAGGGCCACCGCTTCATTCCAAGGTCTCCATAGACACAAAATCATATTAGGTCACATCCACGGGAGAGTCCATTTCAACTCAGCCTCTTCGGTTGCTCCCCCAGATCCAGCAGATCTGACCTGTCTTGTTGCTTGGAGACAATTGGAATGCGAGGTGGGCTACCCAGCCATCCATCCTTAGAACCCTGCTCGGAATCGTTGTCCTGGAGCCAACCAACAGGTCTCAATTGTCCTGCAGAAGAATCTTTGCAATTAGGACCTTCTCACAACTCCCATCTTCGGAAAACCCCCATGGACTCGTGATCCCCCCCCTTCAAGAAGGGGCCATCAGGGACAGAATGTCCAATCTGAGCGATCGTCTGATCCACGCCCTGATTTCAGATGCATGAGATCTAGATTCAGGACTGTAGATTGTGCCTGCCATATCCTCACCCAGAAAACTAGGCCTAGCTTGGGTTCTCAGACTTCCGTCCTCAGACTACTGGCCCACAAGCCCTCCAATTTCGCAATTTAGAATTACAATGCAGCACTCTGCCTGCCCTCCAGAAGAAAAACATTGCCCTCTGGGGCTACCCAGAATCCCCAAATGAGGATCAACCTGTACGCCATTCGGCGGTACCCCAAATATATAGGCTTACCTGGCCACTAATACCATTTCTGACACAGCCTGAGCCTGGGCCACCTGGCCCCACTCAGACAGCTGGCCGCACACTAAACAAATCGGACCCACCATGGCCTTAGTTCGTCATCACTTCTCAAAATCGGTTTTCAGGCTTCAGAACCTAGACCTTATTCTCAATCACGGCCGGGTTTGAAAATGATGCAGAAATCAGAACTCTTTCCCCATGGCAAGAAACCTTGTGGTTGGCATGTTGTCCAAGGTTCATTGTAGTTGAAACCAGTGTGGCCCATGAGGACCCGCCCATGCTTTCGGGCCACATTGGTCACAAACACACATTGTGACCCTCAGCCTGAGCCCAGTCCTCAGGTAAGGCCTCTCAGTGGCTGGATGGAGAGACAACATATTGGGCTTGCCATGCCCCTAGGCCCCAATTTTTTACCATAGTTCAGCTTATCCCTTCACTCTTCCCCAGGGCTCTGCTTTGGAATTCCTCTTTTGGTGGGACACCGGTGGTAAAAAACCTGAAATGAATCCTCCCATCCCACATATTGACGAAAAACAATTGGGATTGGGCCAAATCCACAGAGACCAAGATTCGTCCATGGCCCATGAGGCCTCCCCAATATTCCACGGCCATCGCTGATACAAAATCCAGAGACAAAAGCCTGAGCACGCGCCTCAGACTCGCTCATTCTTCATATCCTCAAGAGTTCTTCAGATATGAACCTACACGGCACTCGAATGCATCCAAAATATATAGTCTAACCTGTGCACTAATGCACTGTCTGACAACCTGAGCCCGGACCTCGTGACCAACACCCAGACAGCAGAACGCTCACTGAGCACATCAGAACCGCCATGGCCTTAGGTCATCATCTCTTCCCTACCTCAGTTTTCAGGCTTCAGAACCTAGACCTTATCTCCAATCACTGCCCAGGGTTGACTGTGATGCAGAAATCAGAACTCTTCCTTAGCCATGGCAAGAAACCTTGTGGTTGGCATGTTGTCCAACGTTCAGTGTAGGAGAAAGCAGCATTCACCCTGAGGCCCCGCCCATTCTTGAGTGCGACGAGGGCATATACACGCATTGTGACCCTCAGCGTGAGTCCTGTCCTCTAGTACGTCCTCTCAGTGGCTGGACCATTAGATATCATAATGGGCTTGACATGTCCCTAGGCCCCAATTTTTAACCAGATTTCTGGTTGTCCAGTCGCCCCTCCCCAGGGCTCTACTCTGGAATCCCTCATCGGTGGGACACATGAGTTTGATAAACAAAACAAAACAAATCATCAACAATAGAACAAGGGACTTCTTCCATCCCACAGAATGACCTCAAACTCTTTGGACGGGGCCAAACCCCCAGAGAGTAAGACTCTTCCATTTCCCATGAAGTCACCCGGGAAATTTCACGACCATGAGTGACACGATATCCAGAGAAAAAACTTGAGCAAGAGCCTCACACTCGCCCTTTTTTCATATCCCGAAGAGTTCTCCTCATGGTCTGTAGATCAGTACTGCCATACCTATGACCCGAAACATAAGACGAGTTTGTGTTTTTAGACAACTGTCAAAACAGCCCTGGCCTACACACTCTACCGGCTCAGGCCTCTGGAGCCAAACCTGACGACTGTGCTTGCCCTCTCCAAGGGAATTGTATGTGCCCACTCCAATGGCCACAACCCTACTAAAAGGATAAACCTCCAAAGTCCCTGAGGCCATCCCAATATTTGTGGCTTCCCAGGAAAACAGGGGCAATCTGGGCACATCTGAGCACCTACCGGCACTCAGGGCACTCAGACCCGTAGACTGATGTGCCCAGAGTTAAAAATGAACGAACAGGCCCCTAAGCATCTATTGGATCCATTGCTTTGGTTTCCAGGCATCTATCCTCAGAGGCCTGGATATCAATATCAGCATATGGCTGTTTCTTGACTCACCCATCAGAACAAATCTCATCTACACATGGGAAACTTGCACGATGGAGCTGTGTGAAAGCCTCTCTTTAGGAGAACCCTTCAGGGCCCCAGTGCCACTGCTTAATTCCAAGGTCTCTATAGACACAAAATCATATTAGGACACATCAACAGGAGAGTCCATTTCTTCTCAGTCTCCTCGGTTGCTCCCTCAGATCCAGCAGATCTAACCTGTCTTGTTGCTTGGAGACAATTGGAATACGAGGTGGGCTACCCAGCCATCCATCCTTAGAACCCTGCTCGGAGTCGTTGTCCTGGAGCCACCCAACAGGTCTCAATTGCCCTGCAGAATAATCTTTACTGTTGGGAGCTTCTCACAACTCCCATCGTGGGAAAACGCCCATGGCCTCGTGATCCACACCCCTTCAAGAAGGGGCCATCAGGGTCAGAATGTCCAACCTGAGCTATCGTCTGATTCTCGCCCTGACTTCAGATGCACGAGATCTCGATTCAGGTCTGTAGATTGTGCCTGCCATATCCTCACCCAGAATCCTAGACCTAGCATGGGTTCTCAGACTTCCATCCTCAGACTACTGGCCCATAAGCCATCCATTTGGCAATCCAGAACTACAATGCAGCACTCTGCCTGCCCTCCAGAAGATAATCATTGCCCTCTTGGGCTACCCAGAAACCCTGAATGAGGATCAACGGGGCACGCCATTCGGCTGTACACCAAATATATAGGCTGACCTGGGCACTAATACCATTTCTGACACAGCTTGAGACTGGACCTCCTGGCCCCACCCAGACAGCAGGACACACACTGAGCACATCGGACCCGCCATGGCCTGAGTTCGTCTTCTCTTCTCAACCCCGGTTTTCAGGCTTCAGAACCTAGACCTTATCTCCAATCACGGCCCGGGTTTGAAAATGATGCAGAAATCACAACTCTTTCCCCATGGCAAGAAACCTTGTGGTTGGTATGTTGTACAAGGTCCTGTGTACTTGAAACCAGTCTGGATATGAGGCCCCGCCCATGCTTGCGGGACACATTGGTCACAAACACACATTGTGACCCTCAGCCTGAGCCCAGTCCTCAGGTAATGCCTCTCATTGGCTGGATGGAGAGACAGCATATTGGGCTTGCCATGCCCCAGGCCCCAAATTTTAAACATGGTTCGGGTTTTCCCTTCAGTTTTCCCCATGGCTCTGCTTTGGAATTCCTCTTTTGGTGCGACACCTGTGGTAACAACCCTGAGGGGGGGTCCTCCAATCCCACAGATTGACGAAAAACAATTGGGATCGGGCCAAATCCACAGAGAGCAAGATTAGTCCATGTCCCATGACGCCTACCCACATTCCACGGCCATCGCTGATACAAAATCCAGAGACAAAAGCCGGAGCACGCGCCTGAGACTCGCTCATTCTTCATATCCTGAAGAGTTCTTAAGATTAGAACCTACACGGCACTCAAAGGCACCCATAATATATAGTCTAACCTGTGCACTAATGCACTGTCTGACAACCTGAGCCCGGACCTCGTGACCAACACCCAGACAGCTGACTGCACACTGAGCACTACAGTCCCGCCATGGCCTTAGATCATCATCTCTTCCCTACTTCAGTTTTCAGGCTTCTGAACCTAGACCTTATCTCCAATCACTGCCCAGGGGTGACTGTGATGCAGAAATCAGAACGCTTCCTTACCCATGGCAAGAAACCTTGTGGTTGGCATGTTGTCCAACGTTCAGTGTACGAGAAACCAGCATTCACCCTGAGGCCCCGCCCATTCTTGAGTGCGACGAGGGCATAAACACGCATTGTGACCCTCAGCGTGAGTCCTGTCCTCTAGTACGTCCTCTCAGTGGCTGGACCATTAGATGTCATAATGGGCTTGACATGTCCCTAGGCCCCAATTTTTAACCAGATATCTGGTTGTACAGTCGTCCCTCCCCAGGGCTCTACTCTGGAATCCCTCATTTGCTGGGACACCTGAGGTTGAAAAACAAAACAAAACAAATCAACAACAACAGAACCACGGACTTCTTCCATCCCACAGAATGACCCCAAACTCTTTGGACGGGGCCAAACCCCCAGAGAGTAAGACTCGTCCATTTCCCATGAAGTCACCCGGAAATTTCACCACCATGTGTGACACGATATCCAGAGACAAATACATGAGCAAGAGCCTCACACTCGCCGTTTTTTCATATCCAGAAGAGTTCTCCTCATGGTCTGTAGATCAGTCCTGCCCTACCTATGACCCGAAACATAAGCCGAGTTTGTGTTTTCAGACAAATGTCCAAACAGCCCTGGCCTACACACCCTACAGGCTCAGGCCCCTGGAGCCAAACCTGACGACCCTGCTTGCACTCTCCAAGGGAAATGTGAGTTCCCCTACCAATGACCACAACCCTTCTAATAGGATAAACCTCCAAAATCCCTGTGGCCATCCCAATATTTGTGGCTTCCCAGGACAAACAGGGGCAATCTGGGCCAATCGGAGCACCTACTGGCACTCAGACCCGTAGACTGATGTCCCCAGAGGTAAAAAGGAAAGAACAGGCCCCTAGGCACATATCCGATCCATTGCTTTGGTTTCCAGGCATCTCTCCTCAGAGGCCTGGATTTCAATAACAGCATATGGCTGTTTCTTGACTCACCCATCAGAACAAATCTCATCTACACATGGGAAATTTGCACAATGGAGCTGTGTGAAAGCCTCTCTTTAGGAAAACCCTTAGGGCCCCAGTGCCACCGCTTCATTCCAAGGTCTCCATAGACACAAAATCATATTAGGACACATCTATGGGAGAGTCCATTTCAACTCAGACTCCTCGGTTGCTCCCCCAGATCCAGCAGATCTAACCTGTCTTGATGCTTGCAGACAATTGTAATGCGAGGTGGGCTACCCAGGCATCCATCCTTAAAACCCTGCTCGGAATCGTTGTCCTGGAGCCAAAAAACAGGTCTCAAATGTCCTGTAGAAGAATCTTTGCAGTTGGGAGCTTCTCACAACTCCCATCATGGGAAAAAACATTGGCCTCGTGACCCACCCCCCCTTCAAGAAGGGGACATCAGTGAGAGAATGTCCAACCTGAGCGATCCTCTGATCCTCGCCCTCACTTCAGATGCACGAGATCTCGATTCAGGTCTCACCCAGAAACCTAGGCATAGCTTGTGTTCTCAGACTTCCGTCCTCAGTCTACTTGCCCACAAGCCCTCCATTTTGGCAATCCAGAACTACAATGCAACACTCTGCCTGTCCTCCAGAAGAAAAACATTGCCCTCTGGGCCTACCCAGAAACCCCAAATGAGGATCAACCTGCACGCCATTCGGCTGTACCCCAAATATAGGCTGACCTGGGCACTAATGCCCTAACTGACACAGCCTGAGCCTGGACCTCGTGGCCCCACCGAGACAGCTGGCCGCACACTGAGTACATCGGAACCGCCATGCCCTTAGGTCGTCATCTCTTCCAAACCTCGATTTTCAGGCTTCAGAACGTAGACATTATCTCCAATCACGGCCCGGGTTAGAAAATGATGCAGAAATCAGAACTCTTTCCCCATGGCAAGAAACCTTGGGGTTGGCATGTTGTCCAAGGTTCAGTGTACTTGAAACCAGTCTGAATATGAGGCCCCGCCCAGACTTGCGGGCCACATTGGTCACAAAGACACATTGTGACCCTCAGCCTGAGCCAAGTCCTCAGGTAATGCCTCTCAGTGGCTGGATGGAGAGACAGCATATAGGGCTTGCCATGCCCCTAGGCCCCAATTTTTAAACGTAGTTCCGGTTTTCCCTTCAGTTATCCCCATGGCTCTGCTTTGGAATTCCTCTTTTGGTGGGAAACCTGAGGTAACAAACCTGAAAAGAGTCCTCCCATCCCACAGATTGACGAAAAACAATTGGGATCGAGCCAAATCCACAGAGAGCAAGATTCGTCCATGTACCATGAGGCCTCCCCAACATTCCACGACCATCGCTGATACAAAATCCAGAGACAAAAGCCTGAGCACTCGCCTCAGACTCGCTCATTCTTCATATCCTGAAGAGTTCTTCAGATAAGAACCTACACGGCACTCGAAGTCACCCAAAATATATAGTCTAACTTGTGCACTAATGCACTGTCTTACAACCTGAGCCCGGACCTCGTGACCAACACCCAGACAGATGACCGAACACTGAGCACATCAGTCCCGCCATGGCCTTAGTTCATCATCTCTATTCCCTACCTCAGTTTTCAGGCTTCTGAACCTAGACCTTATCTCCAATCACTGCCAGGGGTGACTGTGATGCAGAAATCAGAACTCTTCCTTACCCATGGCAAGAAACCCTGTGGTTGGCATGTTGTACAACGTTCAGTGTAGGAGAAACCAGCATTCACCCTGAGGCCCCGCCCATTCTTGAGTGCGACGAGGGCATAAACACGCATTGTGACCCTCAGCCCGAGTCCTGTCCTCTATTACGTCCTCTCAGTGGCTGGACCATTAGATGTCATAATGGGCTTTACATGTCCCTAGGCCCCAATTTTTAACCAGATTTCTGGTTGTCCATTAGCCCGTCCCCAGGGCTCTATCTGGAATCCCTCATTCGGTGGGACACCTGAGGTTGAAAAACAAAACAAAAACAAATCAACAACAACAGAACAACGGACTTCTTCCATCCCACAGAATGACCCCAAACTCTTTGGACGGGGCCAAACCCCCAGAGAGTAAGACTCGTCCATTTCCCATGAAGTCACCCGGAAATTTCAGACCATGTGTGACAAAAACATGAGCAAGAGCCTCACAATCGCCATTTTTTCATATCCCGAAGAGTTCTCCTCATGGTCTGTAGATCAGTCCTGCCATACCTATGACCCGAAACATAAGCCGAGTTTGTGTTTTCAGACAACTGTCCAAACAGACCTGGCCTACTCACCCTACAGGCTCAGGCCCCTGGAGCCAAACCTGACGACTGTGCTTGCCCTCTCCAAGGGAATTGTGAGTGCCCCTTCCAATGGCCACAACCCTACTAATAAGATAATCCTCCAAAATCCCTGAGGCCATCCCAATATTGTGGCTTCCCAGGAAAAACAGGGGCAATCTGGGCCCATCTGAGCACCTACCGGCACTCAGACCCGTAGACTGATGTCCCCAGAGGTAAAAAGGAACGAACAGGCCCCTAGGCGCATATCCGATCCATTGCTTTGGTTTCCAGGCATCTCTCCTCAAAGGACTGGATTTCAATAACAGCATATGGCTGTTTCATGACTCACCCATCAGAACAAATCTCATCTACACATGGGAAATTTGCACAATGGAGCTGTGTGAAAGCCTCTCTTAGAAAAACCCTTCAGGGCCCCAGTGCCACCGCTTCATTCCAAGGTCTCCATAGACACAAAATCATATTAGGACACATCCATGGGAGAGTCCATTTCAACTCAGCCTCCTCGGTTGCTCCCCCAGATCCAGCAGATCTAATCTGTCTTGATGCTTGCAGACAATTGTAATGCGAGGTGGGCTACCCAGCCATCATCCTTAAAACCCTGCTCGGAATCGTTGTCCTGGAGCCAACAAACTGGTCTCAAATGTCCTGTAGAAGAATCTGTGCAGTTGGGAGCTTCTCACAACTCCAATCATGGGAAAAAACATTGGCCTCGTGATCCACCCCCTCTTCAAGAAGGGGACATCAGTGACAGAATGTCCAACCTGAGCGATCCTCTGATCCTTGCCCTCACTTCAGATGCACGAGATCTCGATTCACGTCTCACCCAGAAATCTAGGCCTAGCTTGGGTTGTCAAACTTCCGTCCTCAGACTACTGGCCCACAAGCCCTCCAGTTTGGCAATCCAGAACTACAATGCAGCACTCTGCCTGCCCTCCAGAAGAAAAACATTGCTCTCTGGGGCTACCCAGAAACCCCCAATGAGGATCAACCAGCACGGCATTTGGCTGTACCCCAAATATATAGGCTGACCTGGGCACTAATGCCCTTTCTGAGACAGCCTGAGCCTGGACCTCCTGGCCCCACCCAGACAGCTGGCCGCACACTGAGCTCATATGACCTGCCATGGCCTTAGGACTTCATCTCTTCTCAATCTCGGGTTTCAGGCTTCAGAACCTAGACATTATCTCCAATCACGGCCCGGGTTTGAAAATGATGCAGAAATCAGAACGCTTTCCCCATGGCAAGAAACCTTGTGGTTGGCATGTTGTCCAAGATTCAGTGTACTTGAAACCAGTGTGGCCCATGAGGCCCCGCCCATGCTTGCGGGCCACATTGGTCACAAACACACATTGTGACCCTCAGCCTGAGACCAGTCCTCAGGTAAGGCCTCTCAGTCGCTGGATGGAGAGACAGCATATTGGGCTTACCATGACCCTAGGCCCCAATTTTTAACCATAGTTCGAGTTGTCCCTTCACTATTCCCCAGGGCTCTCATTTGGAATTCCTCTTTTGGTCGGACACCGGAGGTAAGAAACCTGAAAGGAGTCCTCCCATCCCACAGATTGACGAAAAGGAATTGGGTCGGGCCAAATCCACAGAGAGCAAGATTCGTCCATGTCCCATGAGGCCTCCCCAACATTCCACGGCCATCGCGGATAAAAAATCCAGAGACAAAAGCCTGAGCACGCGCCTCACACTCGCTCATTCTTCATATCCTGAATAGTTCTTCAGATAAGAACCAACACGGCACTCGAATGCACCCAAAATATACATTCTAACCTGCGCACTAATGCACTGTCTGACAACCTGAGCCCGGACCTCGTGACCCACACCCCGACAGCTGACCGCACACTGAGCACATCTGACCCGCCATGGGCTTAGGTCATCATCTCTTCCCTACCTCAGTTTTCAGGCTTCAGAACCTCGACCTTATCTCCAATGATTGCCCAGCGGTGACTGTGATGCAAAAATCAGAACTCTTCCTTACCCATGGCAAGAAACCCTGTGGTTGGCATGTTGTCCAACGTTCAGTGTAGGAGAAACCAGCATTCACCCTGAGGCCCTGCCCATTCTTGAGTGCGACGAGGGCCAAAACACGCATTGTGACCTTCAGCGTGAGTCCTGTCCTCTAGTACGTCCTCTCAGTGTCTGGACCATTAGATGTCATAATGGGTTTGACATGTCCCTAGGCCCCAATTTTTATCCAGATTTCTGGTTGTCCAGTCGCCCCTCCCCAGGGCTCTACTCTGGAATCCCTCATTTGGTGGGACACCTGAGGTTGAAAAACAAAACAAAACAAATCAACAGCAACAGAACAACGGACTTCTTCCATCCCACAAAATGACCCCAAACTCTTTGGACGGGGACAAACCCCCAGAGCGTAAGACTCGTCCATTTCCAATGATGTCACCCGGAAATTTCACGACCATGAGTGACACGATATCCAGAGGCAAAAACGGGAGCAAGAGCCTCACACTCGCCCTTTTTTCATATCCCGAAGAGTTCTACTCATGGTCTGTAGATCAGTCTTGCCATTCCTATTACCCGAAACATAAGGCGAGTTTGTGTTTTCAGACAACTGTCCAAACAGCCCTGGCCTACACACCCTACAGGCTCAGGCCCCTGGAGCCAAACCTGACGACTCTGCTTGCCCTCTCCAAGGGAATTGTATGTGCCCATTCCAATGGCCACAATCCTACTAAGAGGATAAACCTCCAAAGTCCCTGAGGCCATCCCAATATTTGTGGCTTCCCAGGGCAAACAGGGGCAATCTGGGCCCACCTGAGCACCTACCGGCACTCAGAACCGTAGACTGATGTCCACAGAGCAAAAAAGGAACGAACAGGCCCATAGGAACCTATTGGATCCATTGCTTTGGTTTCCAGACATCTCTCCTCAGAGGCCTGGATTTCAATAACAGCATATGGCTGTTTCTTGACTCACCCATCAGAACAAATCTCATCTACACATGGGAAACATGCACGATGGAGCTGTGTGAAAGCCTCTCTTTAGGAGAACCCTTCAGGGCCCCAGTGCCACCGCTTCATTCCAAGGTCTCCATAGACACAAAATCATATTAGGACACATCTACGGGAGAGTCCATTTCAACTCAGCCTACTTGGATGCTCCCCCAGATCCAGCAGATCTAACCTGTCTTGCTGCTTGGAGACAATGGGAATTCGAGGTGGGCTACCCAGCCATCCATCCTTAGAACCCTGCTCGGAATCGTTGTCCTGGAGCCAACCAACAGGTCTCAATTGTCCTGCAGAAGAATCCTTGCAGTTGGGAGCTTCTCACAACTCCCATCGTGGGAAAACCCCCATGGCCTCGTGATCCTTCCCCCCTTCAAGAAGGGGCCATCAGGGACAGAATGTCCAACCTGAGCGATCGTCTGATCCTCGCCCTGACTTTAGATGCACGAGATCTCGATTCAGGTCTGTAGATTGTGCCTGCCATAACCTCACCCAGAAACCTAGGCCTAGCTTGGGTTCTCAGACTTCTGTCCTCAGACTATTGGCCCACTAGCGCTCCAGTTTGGCAATCCAGAACTACAATGCAGCACTCTGCCAGACCTCCAGAAGAAAAAATTGCCCTCTGGGGCTACCCAGAATCCCCAAATGAGGATCAACCTGTACGCCATTCGGCTGTACCCCAAATATATAGGCTTACCTGTCCATAATACCATTTCTGACACAGCCTGAGCCTGGGCCACCTGGCCCCACTCAGACAGCTGGCCGCACACTAAACAAATCGGACCCGCCATGTCCTTAGGTCGTTATCTCTTCTCAACCTCAGTTTTCAGGATTCAGAAACTAGACCTTATCTCCAATCATGGCCCGGGTTAGAAAAGGATGCAGAAATCAGAACTCTTTCCCCATGGCAAGAAACCTTGTGGTTGGCATGTTGTCCAAGGTTCAGTGTACTTGAAATCAGTGTGGCCCATGAGGACCCGCCCATGCTTTCGGGCCACATTGGTCACAAACACACATTGTGACCTTCAGCCTGAGCCCAGTCCTCAGGTACGGCCTCTCAGTGGCAGAATGGAGAGACAGCATATTGGGCTTGCCATGCCCCTAGGCCCCAATTTTTAACCATAGTTCGGGTTGTCCCTTCACTCTTCCCCAGGGCTCTGCTTTGGAATTCCTCTTTTGGTGGGACACCTGATGTAACAAACCTGAAAGGAGTCCTCCCATCCCACAGATTGACAAAAAACAATTGGGATAGGGCCAAATCCACAGAGAGCAAGATTCGTCCATGGCCCATGAGGCCTTCCCAATATTCCACGGCCATTTCTGCTACAGAATCCAGAGTCAAAAGCCTGAGCATTCGCCTCAGACTCGCTCATTCTTCATATCCTGAAGATTTCTTCAGATAAGAACCTCCATGGCACTCGAATGCACCCAAAATATATAGTCCAACCTGGGCACTAATGCACTGTCTCACTACCTGAGCCCGGACCTCGTGAGCAACACCCAGACAGCTGACCGCACACTGAGCACATCAGACCCGCCATGGCCTTAGGTCATCTTCTCTTCCCTACCTCTGTTTTCAGGCTTCAGAACCTAGACCTTATCTCCAATCACTGCCCAGGGGTGACTGTGATGCAGAAATCAGAACTCTTCCTTACCCATGGCAAGAAACCTTGTGGTTGGCATGTTGTCCAACGTTCATTGTAGGAGAAACCAGCATTCACCCTGAGGCCCCGCCCATTCTTGAGTGCGACAAGGGCATAAACACGCATTGTGACCCTCAGCGTGATTCCTGTCCTCTAGTACGTCCTCTCAGTGGCTGGACCATTAGATGTCATAATGGGCTTGACATGTCCCTGGGCCCCAATTTTTAACCAGATTTCTGGTTGTCCATTAGCCCGTCCCCAGGGCTCTACTCTGGAATCCCTCATTCGGTGGGACACCTGAGTTTGATAAACAAAACAAAACAAATCAACAACAACAGAACAACGGACTTCTTCCACCCCACAGAATGACCCCAAACTCTTTGGACGGGGACAAACCCCCAGAGAGTAAGACTCGTCCATTTCCAATGAAGTCACCCGGAAATTTCAGACCATGTGTGACACGATATCCAGAGACAAAAACATGAGCCAGAGCCTCACACTTGCCATTTTTTCATATCCCGAAGAGTTCTCCTCATGGTTTGTAGTTCAGTCTTGCCATAACTATGACCCGAAACATACCCGAGTTTGTGTGTTCAGACAACTGTCCAAACAGCCCTGGCCTACACACCTTACAGTCTCAGGCCCCTGGAGCCAAACCTGACGACTGTGCTTGCCCTCTCCAAGGGAATTGTATGTGCCCATTCCAATGGCCACAACCCTACTAAGAGGATAAACCTCCAAAGTCCCAGAGGCCATCCCAATATTTGTGGCTTCCCAGGACAAACAGAGGCATACTGGGACCATCTGAGCACCTACCTGCACTCAGACCCGTAGACTGATGTCCCCAGAGGTAAAAAGGAACGTACAGGCCCCTAGGCATCTATCGGATCCATTGCTTTGGTTTCCAGGCATCTCTCCTCAGAGGCCGGGATTTCAATAACAGCATATGGCTGTTTCTTGACTCACCCATCAGAACAAATCTCATCTACACATGGGAAACTTGCACGATGGAGCTGTGTGAAAGCCTCTCTTTAGGAGAACACTTCAGGGCCCCAGTGCCACCGCTTCATTCCAAGGTCTCCATAGACACAAAATCATATTAGGACACATCCACGGGAGAGTCCATTTCAACTCAGCGTCCTTGGTTGCTCTCCCAGATCCAGCAGATCTAACCCGACTTGTTGCTTGGAGACAATTGGAATTCGAGGTGGGCTACCCTGCCATCCATCCTTAGAACCCTGCTCGGATCGTTGTCCTGGATCCAAACAACACGCCTCAATTGTCCTGCAGAAGAATCTTTGCAGTTGGGATCTTCTCAGATCTCCCATCGTGGGAAAACCCCCATGGCCTCATGATCCACCCCCCCTTCAAGAAGGGGCCATCCTGAGCGATCGTCTGATCCTCGCCATGACTTCAGATGCACGAGATCTCGATTCAGGTTTGTAGATTGTGCCTGCCATATCCTCACCCAGAAACCTAGGCCTAGCTTGGGTTCTCAGACTTCCGTCCTCAGACTACTGAACCACAAGCCCTCCAGTTTGGCAATCCAGAACTTCAATGCATCATTCTGCCAGCCCTCCAGAAGAAAAACATTGCCCTCTGGGGCTACAATGAAACCCCAAATGAGGATCAACCTGCACGCCATTTGGCTGTACCCCAAATATATAGGCTGACCTGGGCACTAATGCCCTTTCTGACACAGCCAAAGCCTGGACCTCCTGGCCCCACCCAGACAGCTGGCAGCACACTGAGCACATCGGACACGCCATGGCCTTAGGTCGTCATCTCTTCTCAACCTCGGTTTTCAGGTTACAGAACCTAGACCTAATCCCCAATCACGGCCCGGGTTTGAAAATGATGCAGAAATTAGAACTCTTTCCCCATGGCAAGAAACCTTGTGGTTGGCATGTTGTCCAAGGTTCATTGTACTTGAAACTAGTGTTGCCCATGAGGCCCCGCCTATGCCTTCGGACCACATTGGTCACAAACAGACATTGTGACCCACAGCCAGAGCCTAGTCCTCAGGTAAGGCCTCTCAGTGGCTGGATGGAGAGACAGCATATTGGGCTTGCCATCCCCCTAGGCCCCAGTTTTTAACCGTAGTTCAGGTTGTCCCTTCACTCTTCCCCAGGGATCTCCTTTGAAATTCCTCTTTTGGTGGGACTCCTGAGGCAACAAACCTTAAAGGAGTCCTCCCAAACCACAGATTGACGAAAAACAAATGGGATCGGGCCAAATCCACAGAGAGCAAGATTCGTCCATGGCCCATGAGGCCTCCCCAACATTCCACGGCCATCGCTGATACAAAATCCAGAGACAAAAGCCTTAGTTCGTGCTTCAGACTCGCTCATTCTTCATATCCTGAAGAGTTCTTCAGATAAGAACCTACACGGCACTCTAAGGCACCCAAAATATAAAGTCTAACCTGGGCACTAATGCATTGTCTGACAACCAAACTGGAGTGCTTGTGGGCCAGTAGTCTGAGGACGGAAGTCTGAGAACCCAAGCTAGGCCTCGGTTTCTGGGTGAGGATATGGCAGGCACAATCTACAGACCTGAATCGAGATCTCGTCTATCTGAAGTCAGGGCGAGGATCAGATTATCGCTCGGGTTGGACATTCTGTCCCTGATGGCCCCTTCTTGAGGGGGGGGGGGTTGATAACGTGTCCATGGGGGTTTTCCCAAGATGGGAGATGTGTAAAGCTCCCAACTGCAAAGATTCTTCTGCAGGGAAATAGAGACCAGTTGGTTGGCTCCAGGACAATGATTCCAAGCAGGGTTCTAAGGATGGATGCCTGGGTAGCCCACCTCGCATTCCAATTGTCTACAAGCAACAAGACAGGTTAGATCTGCTGGATCTGGGGGAGCAACCGAGGAGGCTTAGTTGAAATGGACTCTCCCGTGGATGTGTCCTAATATGATTTTGTGTCTATGGAGACCTTGGAATGAAGCAGTGGCACTGGGGCCCTGAAGGGTTTTCCTAAAGAGAGGCTATCACACAGCTCCATCCTGCAAGTTTCCCATGTGTAGATGAGATTTGTTCTGATGGGTGAGTCACGAAACAGCCATATGCTGTTATTGAAATCCAAGCCTCTGAGGAGAGATGCCTGGAAACCAAAGCAATGGATCCGATTGGTGCCTAGGGGCCTGTTCATTCCTTTTTACCTCTGGGGACATCAGTCTACGGGTCTGAGTTCCGGTAGGTGCTCAGATGGGCCCAGATTGCCCCTGTTTGTCCTGGGAAGCCACAATTATTGGCATGGCCTCAGGGACTTTGGAGATTTATCCTCTTAGTAGGGTTGTGGCCATTGGAATGGGCACATACAATTTCCTTGGAGAGGGCAAGCACAGTCGTCAGGTGTGGCTCCAGGAGCCTGAGCCTGTAGGGTGTGTAGGTCAGGGCTCTTTGGACAGTTGTCTGAAGACACAAACTCAGCTTATATTTCGGGTCATACGTATGGCAGGACTGACCTCCAGACCATGAGGAGAACACTTCGGGATATGAAAAAAGGGCGAGTGTGAGGCTCTTCCTCAAGTTTTTGTCTCTGGATATCGTGTCACTCATGGTTGTGAAATTTCCGGGTGACTTCATGGAAATGGACGAATCTTACTCTGGGGCTTTGGCCCCATCCAAAATGTTTGGCGTCATTCTGTGGGATGGAAGAAGTCCTTTGTTCTGTTGTTGTTGATTTGTTTTGTTTTGTTTTTCAACCTCAGGTGTCCCACCAAATGAGGGATTCCAGAGTAGAGCCCTGGGGAGGGGCTGGACAACCAGAAATCTGGTTAAAAATTGGGGCCTAGGGACATGTCAAGCCCATTATGACAACTAATAGTCCAGCTTCTGAGAGGACGTTCTAGAGGACAGGACTCACGCTGAGGGTCACAGAGCGTGTTTATGCCCTCGTCGCATCAAGAATGGGCGGGGCCTCAGGGTGAATGCTGGTTTCTCCTACACAGAACGTTGGACAGCATGCCAACCACAAGGTTTCTTGCCATGGGTAAGGAAGAGTTCTGATTTCTGCATCATAGTCACCCCTGCGCATTGATTGGAGATAAGGTCTAGGTTCTGAAGCCTGAAAACTGAGGTAGGGAAGAGATGATGACCTAAGGCCATGGCGGGTCTGATGTTCTCAGTGTGCAGTCAGCTGTCTGGGTTTTCGGCACGAGGTCCGGGCTCAGGTTGTCAGACCGTGCATTAGTGCCCAGGTTAGACTATATTTTTGAGTGCATTCGAGTGCCGTTTAGGTTCTGATCTGAAGAACTCTTCAGGATATGAAGAATGAGCGAGTCTGAGGCGCGTGCTCAGGCTTTTGTCTCTGGAGTTTGTATCAGCGATGGCCGTGGAATGTTGGGGAGGCCTCATGGGTTATGGGCGAATCTTGCTCTCTGTGGATTTGGCCCGATCCCAATTGTTTTTCGTCAATCTGTGGGATGGGAACTCCGTTCAGGTTTGTTACCTCAGGTGTCCCACCAAAAGAGGAATTTCAAAGGAGATCCCTGGGGAAGAGTGAAGGGACAACCCGAACTACGGTTAAAAATTGGGGCCTAGGGGCATGGCAAGCCCAAAATGCTGTCTCTCCATCCAGCCACTGAGAGGCCTTGCCTGAGGACTGGGCTCAGGCTGAGGGCTCACAATGTGTGTTTGTGACCATTGTGGCCCGCAAGCATGGTCAAGGCCTCATGGGCCACACTGGTTTCCACTACACTGAACCTTGGACAACATGCCAACCAGAAGGTTTCTTGCCATGTGGAAAGAGTTCTGATTTCTGCATCATTTGAATCCACGCCATGATGGGGGATAAGGTCTAGGTTCTGAAGCCTGAAAACCGAGGTTGAGAAGAGATGACGACCTAAGGCCATGGCGGGTCCGATGTGCTCAGTGTGCGGCCAGCTGTCTGGGTGGGGCCAGGAGGTCCAGGCTCAGGCTGTGTCAGAAAGGGCATTAGTGCCCAGGTCAGACTATATATTTGGGGTAGAGCCGAATGGCGTGCAGATTGATCCTCTTTTGCGGTTTCTGGGTAGCCCGAGAGGGAAATGTTTTTCTTCTGGAGGGCAGGCAGAGTGCTGCATTGTAGTTCAGGATTGCCACACTGGAGGGCTTGTGGGCCAGTAGACTGAGGACGGAAGTCTGAGCACCCAAGCTAGGCCTAGGTTTCTGGGTGACCTGAATCGAGATCTCGTGCATCTGATTTCAGGGCGAGGATCACAATGCGTGTTTATGCCCTCGTCGCACTCAAGAATGGGCGGGGCCTCATGGTGAATGCTGGTTTCTCCTACACTGAACTTTGGTAAATATGCCAACCGCAAGGTTTCTTGCCATGGGTAAGGATGAGATCTGATTTCTGCATCAAAGTCACCTCTGGGCAGTGATTGGAGATACGGTCTAGGTTCAGAAGCCTGAAAACTGAGGTAGGGAAGAGATGATGACCTAAGGCCATGGGGGGTCTGATGTGCTCAGTGTGCGGTCAGCTGTCTGGGTGTTGGTCACGAGGTCCGGGCTCAGGTTGTCAGACAGTGCTTTAGTGCCCAGGATAGACTATATATTTTGGGTGCATTCGACTGCCGTGTAGGTTCTTATCTGAAGAACTCTTCAAGATATGAAGAATGAGCAAGTCTGAGGCGCATGCTCAGGCTTTTGTCTCGGAAATTGTATCAACGATGGCCGTGGAATGTTGTGGAGGCCTCATGGGCTATGGGCGAATCTTGCTCTCTGTGGATTTGGCCCGATCCCAATTGTTTTTCGTCAATCTGTGGGATGGGAGGACTCCTTTCAGGTTTGTTAACTCAGGTGTCCCACCAAAAGAGGAATTCCAAAGCCGAGCCCTGGGGAAGAGTGAAGGGACAACTCGAACTATCCTTAAAAATTGGGGCCTAGGGGCATGGCAAGCCCAATATGCTGTCACTCCATCCAGCCACTGAGAGGCCTTACCGGAGGACTGGGCTCAGGCTGAAGGTCACAATGTGTGTTTGTGACCAATGTGGCCCACAAGCATGGGCGGGGCCTCATGGACCACACTGGTTTCAAGTACACTGAATCTTGGACAACATGCCAACCACAAGGTTTCTTGCCATGGGGAAAGAGTTCTGATTTCTGCATCATTTTCAAACCCGGGCCATGATTGGAGATAAGGTCTAGGTTCTGAAGCCTGAAAACCGAGATTGAGGGGAGATAACGACCTAAGGCCACGCGGGTACGAGGAGCTCAGGGTGCGGCCAGATGTCTGGGTGGGGCCAGGAGGTCTAGGCTCAGGCTCTGTCAGAAAGGGCATTAGTGCCCATGTCAGACCATGTATTTGGGGTACAGCCAAATGGCGTGCAGGATGATCCTCATATGTGGTTTCTGGGTAGCTCCAGAGAGCAATGTTTTTCTTCTGGAGGGCAGGCAGAGTGCTGCATTGTAGTTCTGGATTGCCAAACTGGAGGGCTTGTGGGCCAATAGTCTGAGGACGGAGAACTGAGAACCCAAGCAGGCCTCGGTTTCTGGGTGAGGATATGGCAGGCACAATCTACAGACCTGAATCGAGATCTCGTGCATCTGAAGTCAGGGCGAAGATCAGAAGATCGCTCAGGTTGGACATTCTGTCCCTGATGGCCCCTTCTTGAAAGGGGGGTGGATCACGTGGCCATGGGGGTTTTCCCACGATGGGAGTTGTGAGAAGCTCCCAACTGCAAAGATTCTTCTGCAGGACCATTGAGACCTGTTGGTTGGCTCCACGACAATGATTCCGAGCAGGGTTCTAAGGATGGATGGCTGGGTAGCCCACCTCGCATTCCAATAGTCTCCAGCAACAGGACAAGATAGATCTGCTGTACCTGGGGGAGCAACCGAGGAGGCTGAGTTGAAATGTACTCTCCCGTTGATGTGTCCTAATATGATTTTGTGTCTATGGAGACCTTGGAATGAAGCGTTGGCACTGGGGCCCTGAAGTGTTCTCCTAAAGAGAGGATTTCACATAGCTCCATCGAGCAAGTATCCCATGTGTAGATGAGATTTGTTCTGATGGGTGAATCAAGAAAGCCATATGCTGTTATTGAAATCCAGGCCTCTGAAGAGAGATGCCTGGAAACCAAAGCAATGGATCCGATAGGTGCCTAGGGGCCTGTTCGTTCCTTTTTACCTCTGGGCATATCAGACTACGGGTCTGAATGCCGGTAGGTACTCAGATGGGCCGAGATTGCCCCATTTGTCCTGGGTAGCCACAAATATTGCGATGGCCTCAGGGACTTTAGAGGTTTATACTCTTAGTAGGGTTGTGGCCGTTGGAATGGGCACATACAATTCCCTTGGAGAGGGCAATGACAGTCGTCAGGTTGGCTCCAGGGGCTGGAGCCTGTAGGGTGAGTAGGCCAGGGCTGTTTTGACCGTTGTCTGAAAACACAAACTCGCCTTATGTTTCGGGTCATAGGTATGGCAGGACTGATCTACAGACCATTAGGAGAACTCTTCGGGATATGAAAAAGGGCTAGTGTGAGGCTCTTGCTCAAGTATTTATCTCTGGATATCATGCCATTCATGGTCATGAAATTTCCGGGTGACTTCATAGGAAATGGACGAGTCTTACTCTCTGGGGGTTTGGCCCAATCCAAAGAGTTTGGGTTCATTCTGTGGGACGGAAGAAGTCCGTTTTTTGTTGTTGTTGTTTTGTTTTGTTTTGTTTTTCAAACTAGGGGACCCACCAAATGAGGGATTCCAGAGTAGAGCCCTTGGGAGGGGCGATTGCACAACCAGAAATCTGGTTAAAATTGGGTCCTAGTGACAGCTAGACTTGGGTTTCAGGGCGAGGGCACGGCATGTACCCCCTGAAGATCTGAAGCAATATCTCATGCATCTGAAGTCAGAGCGAGGATCAGACGTTGGCTCACCTTGGATTTTCTGTTCATGACGACCCCTTCATAAAGGGAGCTGAATCTCGAGGCCGTGGAGGTTTTCCCACGTTGCGAGTGGTGGGATGCCCCCTCCAAGGATTCCTTCTGCGAAACAATTGAGACCTGTTGGACAGCTCCAGGACATCCCATATGGATGAGTCCAGACCAACGTTCGAGGATGGAGGCCTGGGAAGCCCGCCTCGCATTACAATTGTCTCCTAGCGACAAGACAGTTTAGATCTGATGGCTCTGCGGGAGCAACCGGGGTGGCTGAGTTGAAATGGACTTTCCTGAGGATGGGTCTAATGTGGGTTTGTGTCTATGAGGGCCTTGGAATGGGGCGGTGGCACCAGGACCCTGAAGTATTCTCCTAAGCTTTTGACATAGCTCCCATGCACAAGTTTCCTTGTGGAGACGAGGTTTGTTCTGATGGGTGCCTCAGGAAAACCCCAATGCTGGTATTGGAACCCAGGGTTTTGAGGAGACATGCCTGTAAACCAAAGCAATGGATCCGATTTTGGCCTAGGGACTTGTCTGGTTCAATCTTCTTCTCTGGTGACATCCTTCTAGGGTATGAGTGGAGTTAGATGCTCAGCTGGTGTCAGACTGCCCTTTTTTGTCCCGGGCGTCTTATAGTATTAGGATGGCCTCAGGGACTTTGGAGGATTCTCCTAATTTGTACGATTTTGGACAATGGAATGGGCAGAATTCCCATGGATTGGGTAGGCACAGTCCTAATGTGTGGCTCCAGGGTCCCCAGCCTGGAGGGTATGTGGCCCAGAACTTTGAGGACAGAAGTCTGAAAACACAAACTCAGCTTATGTTAGGGCACGTAGGTATGGCAGGCCCGATCTACAAACAGTGACAAGGCATCTTCAGGATATGAAGATAGTGCGAGTCTGAGGCGCTTGCTTAGGCTTTTTTCTCTGGATTTTGTATCATCGATGGCCGTGGAATGTCGAGGAGGCCTCATGGGCCATGGACGAATCTTGCTCTCTGTGGATTTGGCCCGATCCCTATTGTTTTTCGTCAATCTGTTGGATGGAGGACTCCTTTCAGGGTTGTTACATCAGGTGTCCCACCAAAAGAGGAATTCCAAAGCAGAGCCCTGGGGAAGAGTGAAGGGACAACACGAACTATGGTTAAAAATTGGGGCCTAGTGGCATGGCAGGCCCAATATGCTGTCTCTTCATCCAGCCACTGAGAGGCCTTACCTGAGGACTGGGCTAAGGCTGAGGGTCACAATGTGTGTTTGCTTACTATCTGGACCACGATCATTGGCGGGGCCTCAAGGGACACACTGGTTTCCACTACACTGAACGTTGGACAACAAGCCAACCACAAGTTTTCTTGCCATCGGGAAGGAGTTCTAATCTGCAACATTTTCAAACCTGGGCAGTGATTGGAGATAATGTCTAGGTTCTGAAGCCTGAAAATTGAGGTTGGGAAGGGATAACGACCTAAGGCCATGGGGGGTCTGAAGTTCTCAGTTTGTAGCCAGCTGTCTGGGTGGGCCTAGTAGGTCCAGGCTCAGGCTGTGTCAGAAAGGGCATTATTGCCCAGGTCATCCTATATATTTTTGGTATAGCCAAGTGTCGTGCAGGTTGATCTTCATTTGGGGTTTCTAGGTAGCCCCAGAGGGCAATGTATTTCTTCTGCAGGGCAGGTAGAGTGCTGCATTGTAGTTCTGGATTGCCAAACTGGAGGGCTTGTGAGCCAGTAGTCTGTGGAAAGAAGTCTGAGACACAAGCAAGTCTTAGGGTTCTGGGTGAGGACATGGCAGGCACAATCTACAGACCTGAACCGAGATCTCGTGCATGTGAAGTCAGGGTGAGGATCAGACGATCGCTCAGTTTGGACCTTATGTCACTGATGGCCCCTTTATGAAGGGGGGGGGGTCATGTGGCCATGGGGGTTCTCTCACGATGGGAGTTCTGAGAGGCTCCCAACTGCAAAGATTCTTCTGCAGGGCAATTGAGACCTGTTGGTTGGCTCCAGGACAACGAATTCGAGCAGGGTTTTAAGGATGGATGGCGGGGTAGGCCACCTCACATTCCAATTGTCTCCTAGCAACAAGACAAGTTAGATCTGCTGGATATCGCGGGGCAACCGAATATGCTGAGTTGAATTGGACTCTCCCGTGCATGTGTCCTAATATGATTTTGTGTCTAAGGAGACCTGGAATGAAGCGGTGGCACTGGGGCCCTGAAGGGATCTCCTAAAAAGAGGCTTTGACACACCTCCCACGTGCAATTTTCCCATGTTTAGATGAGTTTTGTTCTGATGGGTGAGTTAAGAAACAGCCATATGCTGGTACTGAAATCCAGGCCTCTGAGGAAGATGCCTGGAAACCAAAGCAATGGATCCGATAGGTGCCTAGGGGCCTGTTCATTCCTTTTTACCTCTGGGATATCAGTCTACGAGTGTGAGTGCAGGTAGGTTCTCAGATGGGCTCAGATTGCTCCTGTTTGTCCTGGGAAGACACCACTATTGGGATGGCCTCAGGGACTTTGGAGGTTTATTCTATTAGTAGGGTTGTGGCCATTGGAATGGGCACACAGAATTCCCTTGGAGAGGGCAAGTACAGTCCTCAGTTGGCTCCAGGGGCCTGAGCCTGTAGGGTGTGTAGGCCTGGGCTATTTGGACAGTTGTCTGAAAACACAAACTCGGATTATGTTTCGGGTCATATGTATGGCAGGACATATCTACAGACCATGAGGAGAACTCTTCAGGATATGAAAAAAGGGCGAGTGTGAGGCTCATGCTCAAGTTTTTATCTCTGGATATCGTGCCATTCATGGTCATGAAATATCATTGAGACTTCATGGGAAATGGACGAGTCTTACTCTCTGGGGGTTTGGTCCCGACCAAAGAGTTTGGGGTCATTCTGTGGGATCGAAGAAGTCCGTTTTTTTTTGTGTGTGTGTGTGTTTTGTTGTTGTTGTTTTGTTTTGTTTTTCAAACCCCACCAAATGAGGGATTCCAGAGTAGAGCCCTGGGGAGGGGCGATTGGACAACGAGAAATCTGGTTAAAAATTGGGTCCTAGGGACATGTCAAGCCCATTATGACATCTAATGGTCCAGCCACTGAGAGGACGTACTAGAGGACAGGAATCACGCTGAGGGTCACAATGCGTGTTTATGCCCTCGTCGCACTCAAGAATGGGCGGGGCCTTAGGGTGAATGCTGGTTTCTCCTACACTGAACGTTGGACAACATGCCAACCACAAGGTTTCTTGCCATGGGTAAGGAAGAGTTCTGATTTCTGCATCACAGTCACCCCTGGGCAGTGATTGGAGATAAGGTCTAGGTTCTGAAGCCTGAAAACTGAGGTAGGGAAGAGATGATGACCTAAGGCCATGGCGGGTCTGATGCGCTCAGTGTGCGGTCAGCTGTCTGGGTGTTGGTCACGAGGACCGGGCTCAGGTTGTCAGACAGTGCATTAGTGCCCAGGTTAGACTATATATTTTGGGTGCATTCGAGTGCTGTGTAGGTTCTTATCTGAAGAACTCTTCAGGATATGAAGAAAGAGTGAGTCTGAGGCGCATGCTCAGGCTTTTGTCTCTGGATTTTGCATCAGAAATGGCCGTGGAATGTTGGGGAGGCCCCAGGGGCCATGGACGAATCTTGCTCTCTGTGGACTTGGCACGATGCCAATTGTTTTTCGTCAATCTGTGGGATGGGAGGACTCCTTTCAGGTTTGTTACCTCATGTGTCCCACCAAAAGAGGATTTCCAAAGCAGAGCCCTGGGGAAGAGTGAAGGGACAACCCGAACTATGATTAAAAATGGGGCCTAGGGGCATGGCAAGCCCAATATGCTGTCTCTCCATCCAGCCACTGAGAGGCCTTACCTGTGTACTGGGCTCAGGCTGATGGTCACAATGTTTGTTTGTGACCAATGTGGCCCGCAAGCATGGGCGGCGACTCATGGGCCACACTGGTTTCAACTACACTGAACCTTGGACAACATGCCAACCACAAGGTCTCTTGCCATGGGGAAAGACTTCTGGGAAAGACTTCTGATTTCTGCATCATTTTCAAACCCGGGCCGTGCTTGGAGATAAGGTCTAGGTTCTGAAGCCTGAAAACCGAGATTGAGAAGAGATGACGACCTAAGGCCATGGCGGATCCGATGTGCTCAGTGTGCGGCCAGCTGTCTGGGTGGCGCCAGGAGGTCCACACTCAGGCTGTCTCAGAAAGGGCATTAGTGCCCAAGTCAGCCTATATATTTGGGGTACAGCCGAATGGCGTGCAGGTTGATCCTCATTTGGGGTTTCTGGGTAGCCCCAGAGGGCAATGTTTTTATTATGGAGAACAGGCAGAGTGCTGCATTGAAGTTCTGGATTGCCAAACTGTAGGGCTTGTGGGCCAGTAGTCTGAGGACTGAAGTCTGAGAACCCAAGCTAGGCCTACGTTTCTGGGTGAGACCTGTATCGAGATCTCGTGCATCTGAAGTCAGGGCGAGGATCAGACGATCGCTCAGGTTGGACATTGTGTCCCTGATGGCCCCTTCTTGAAGGGGGGGGGTCGATCACGAGGCCACGGGGGTTTTCCCACGATCGGAGTTCTGAGAAGCTCCCAACTGCAAAGGTTCTTCTGCAGGACAATTGAGACTTGTTGGTTGGCTCCAGGACAACGATTCCAAGCAGGGTTCTAAGGATGGATGGCTGGGTAGCCCACCTCGCATTCCAATTGTCTCCAAGCAACAAGACAGGTTAGACCTGCTGAATCTGGGGGAGCAACCGAGGAGGCTGAGTTGAAATGGACTCTCCCGTGAATGTGTCCTAATATGATTTTGTGTCTATGGAGATCTTGGAATGAAGAGGTGGCACTGGGGCACTGAAGAGTTCTCCTAAAGAGAGGCTTTCACACAGCTCCATCATGCAAGTTTCCCATGCGTAGATGAGCTTTGTTCGGATGGGTGAGTCAAGACAGCAATAAGCTGTTATTGAAACCCAGGTCTCTGAGGAGAGATGCCTGGAAACCAAAGCTATGGATCCGATAGGTGCCTAGGGGCCTGTTCGTTCCTTTTTACTTCTGGGTACATCAGTCTACGGGTCTGAGTGCAGGTAGGTGCTCAGATGGTCCCAGATTGCCCCTGTTTGTCCTGGGAAGCCACAAATATTGGGATGGCCTCAGGGACTTTGGACGTTTATTCTATTAGTAGGGTTGTGGCCATTGGAATGGGCACACACAATTCCCTTGGAGAGGTCAAGCACAGTCGTCAGGTTTGGCTCCAGGGGCCTGAGCCTGTAGGGTGTTAGGTAACGGCTGTTTGGACAGTTGTCTGAAAACACAAACTCGGCTTATGTTTCGGGTCATAGGTATGGCAGGACTGATCTACAGACCATGATGAGAACTCTTCGGGATATGAAAAAAGGGCGAGTGTGAGGCTCTTGCTCAAGTTTTTGTCTCTGGATATCGTGTCACTCATCGTCGTGAAATTTCCGGGTGACTTCATGGGAAATGGACGAGTCTTACTCTCTGGGGGTTTGGCCCTGTCCAAAGAGTTTGGGTTCATTTTGTGGGATGGAAGAAGTCCGTTGTTCTCTTGTTGTTGATTTGTTTTGTTTTGTTTTTCAACCTCAGGTGTCCCACCAAATGAGGGAATCCAGAGTCGAGCCCTTGGGAGGGGCGACTGGACAACCAGAAATCTGGTTAAAAATTGGGTCCTAGGGACATGTCAAGCCCATTACGACATCTAAATGGTCCAGCCACTGAGAGGACGTACAAGAGGACAGGACTCACGCTGAGGGTCACATTGCGTGTTTATGCCCTCGTCGCACTCAAGAATGGGCGGGGCCTCAGGATGAATGCTGCTTTCTCCTACACTGAACATTGGAGAACATGCCACCACAAGGTTTCTTGCCATGGGTAAGGAAGAGTTCTGATTTCTGCATCACAGTCACCCCTGGGCAGTGATTGTAGATAAGGTCTAGGTTCTGAAGCCTGAAAACTGAGGTATGGAAGAGATGATGACCTAAGGCCATGGCGGGTCTGATGTGCTCAGTGTGTGGTCAGCTGTCTGGGTGTTGGTCACGAGGTCCGGGCTCAGGTTGTCATACAGTGCATTAGTGCCCAGGTTAGACTATATATTTTGGGTGCATTCGAGTGCCGTGTAGGTTCTTATCTGAAGAACTCTTCAGGATATGAAGAATGAGCGAGTCTGAGGCGCGTGCTCAGGATTTTGTCTCTGGATTTTGTATCAGCGATGGCCGTGGAATGTTGGGGAGGCCTCATGGGCCATGGACGAATCTTGCTCTCTGTGGATTTGGCACGATCCCAATTGTTTTTCGTCAATCTGTGGGATGGGAGGACTCCTTTCAGGTTTGTTACCTCAGGTGTCCCAACAAAAGTGGTATTCCAAAGCAGAGCCCTGGGGAAGAGTGAAGGGACAACACGAACTATGGTTAATAATTTGGGCCTAGGGGCATGGCAAACCCAATATGCTGTCTCTCCATCCAGCCACTGAGAGTCCTTACCTGAGGACCGGGCTAAGGCTGAGTGTCACAATATTTGTTTGTCACCTATGTGGCCCGCAAGCAATGGCGGTGCCTCATTTGACACCCTGGTATCAACTACACTGAACATTATACAACAAGCCTACCACAAGGTTTCTTGCCATCCGGAAAGAGTTCTGATTTCTGCATCATTTTCAAACATGGGCAGTGATTGGAGATGACGTCTAGTTTCTAAATCCTGAATACCGAGGCTGGGAAGAGATAACAACCTAAGGCAATGGCTGGTCCGATGTGCTCACTGAGCGCCTAGGTGTATGGGTGGGTCCAGGAGGTCCAGGCTCAGCCTCTGTCAAAAAGTGCATTATTGCCCAGGTCAGCCTATATATTTTGGGTACAGGCAAGTGGCGTGCTGGTTGATCTTCATTTGGGGTTTCTGGGTAGCCCCAGAAGGCAATGTTTTTCTTCTGGAGGGCAGGCAGAGTGCTGCATTATAATTCTGGATTGCCAAACTGTAGGGCTTGTGGGCCAGTAGTCTGATGATGGAAGTCTGAGGACACAAGCTAGGCTTAGGTTTCTGGGTGAGGACATGGCAGGCACAATCTACAGATCTGAACCGAGATCTCATGCATCTGAAGTCAGGGTGAGGATCAGACGATCGCTCAGGTTGGACCTTATGTCCCTGAGGTCTACTTCATGAAGAGGGGGTGGATCACGAGGCCATGGGTGTTTTCTCATAATGGGAGTTGTGAGAAGCTCCCAACTTCAAACATTCTTCTGCAAGACAATTGAGACCTGTTGGTTGGCTCCAGGCTAACGGTTCCGAGCAGGGTTCTAAGGATGGATGGCTGGGTAGCCCACCTCGCATTCCAATTGTCTCCTAGCAACAAGACAAGTTAGACCTGCTGGATCTCGCGGAGCAACCGAATACGCTGAGTTGAAATGGACTCTCCTGTGGATGGGTCCTAAAGTGTTTTTGTGTCTATGGATACCTTGGAATGACGCGGTGGCACTGGGGCCATGAAGGGTTCTCCTAAACAGAGGCTTTGACTTCACTCCCACGTGCAAGTTTCCCATGTGTAGATGAGATTTGTTCTGGTGGGTGAGTCAAGAAACAGCCATATGCTGGTACTGAAATCCAGGCCTCTGAGGAGAGATGCCTGGAAACCAAAGCAATGGATCCGATTAGGGCCTAGGGTCCTGTTCGTTCCTTTTTACCTCTGGGGATATCAGTCTACAAGTCTGAGTGCAGGTAGGTTCTCAGATGGGCTCAGATTGCTCCTGTTTGTCCTGGGAAGCCACCACTATTGGGATGGCCTCAGGGACTTTGGAGGTTTATCCTATTAGTAGCGTTGTGGCCATTGGAATGGGCACACAGAATTCCCTTGGAGAGGGCAAGTACAGTCGTCAGCTTGGCTCCAGGGGCCTAAGCCTGTAGGCTGTGTAGGCCAGGGCTGTTTGGACAGTTGTCTGAAAACACAAACTCGGCTAATGTTTCGGGTCATAGGTATGGCAGGACTGATCTACAGACCATGAGGAGAACTCTTCGGGATATGAAAAAAGAGCGAGTGTGAGGCTCTTGCTCAAGTATTTATCTCTGGATATCATGCCATTCATGGTCATGAAATTTCCGGGTGACTTCATGGGAAATTGACAAGTCTTACTCCCAGGGGGTTTGGCCCAATCCAAACAGTTTGGGGTCATTTTGTCAGACGGAAAAGTCCGTTTTTTGTTGTTGTTGTTTTGTTTTGTTTTGTTTTTCAAACTCAGAGGTCCCACCAAATGAGGGATTCCAGAGTAGAGCCCTTGGGAGGGGCGATTGGACATCCAGAAATCTGGTTAAAATTGGTGCCTAGGGACAGCTAGACTTGGGTTTCAGGGCGAGGGCACGGCATGTACCCCCTGAAGATCTGAAGCTATATCTCATTCATCTGAAGTCAGAGCGAGGATCAGACGTTGGCTCAGCTTGGATTTTCTGTTCATGACGGCCCCTTCATAAAGGTAGCTGAATCTCGAGGCCGTGGAGGTTTTCCCACGTTGCGAGTGGTGGGATGCCCCCTCCAAGGATTCCTTCTGCGGGAAATTTGAGACCTGTTGCACAACTCCAGGACATCCCATATGGATGAGTCCAGACCAATGTTCGACGATGGATGCCTGGGAAGCTCGCCTCGCATTCCAATTGTCTCCTAGCGACAAGACAGTTTAGATCTATGGCTCTGCGGGATCAACCGGGGTGGCTGAGTTGAAATGGACTTTCCTGAGGATGGGTCTAATGAGTGTTTGTGTCCATGAGGGCCTTGGAATGGGGCGGTGGCACCGGGACCCTGAAGTATTCCCCTAAGCTTTTGACATAGCTCCCATGCACAAGTTTCCTTGTGGAGACGAGGTTTGTTCTGATGGGTGCCTCAGGAAAACCCCAATGCTGGTATTGGAACCCAGGGTTTTGAGGAGACATGCCTGTAAACCAAAGCAATGGATCCGATTTTGGCCTAGGGTCCTGTCTGTTTCAATCTTCTTCTCTGGGGAAATCCTTCTAGGGTATGAGTGGAGTTAGATGCTCAGCTTCTGTCAGACTGCCCTTTTTTGTCCCGGGCGGCCTATACTATTAGGATGGCCTCAGGGACTTTGGAGGGTTCTCCTAATTTGTACGATTTTGGAACTTTGAGAACAGAAGTCTGAAAACACAAACTCAGCTTATGTTTGGGGACGTAGGTGTGGCAGGCCCGATCTACAAACCATGCGAAGGCAACTTCAGGATGTGAAGATAGTGCGAGTCTGAGGCGCTTGCTTAGGCTTTTGTCTCTGGATTTTGTAACAGCGATGGCCATGGAATGTTGGGGAGGCCTCATGGGCCATGGACGAATTTTGCTCTCTGTGGATTTGGCCCGATCCCAATTGTTTTTCGTCAATCTGTTGGATGGAGGACTCCTTTCAGTGTTGTTACATCAGGTGTCCCTCCAAAAGAGGAATTCCAAAGCAGAGCCCTGGGGAAGAGTGAAGGGACAACACGAACTATGGTTAAAAATTGGGGCCTAGGGGCATGGCAAGCCCAATATGCTGTCTTTCATCCAGCCACTGAGAGGCCTTACCTGAGGACTGGGTTAAGGCTGAGGGTCACAATGTGTGTTTGCTACCTATCTGGACCGCGAGCAATGGCGGGGCCTCAAGGGACACACTGGTTTCCACTACACTGAACTTTGGAAAACAAGCCAACCACAAGTTTTCCTGCCATTGGGAAGGAGTTCTAATTTCTGCATCATTTTCAAACCTGGGCAGTGATTCGAGATAAGGTCTAGGTTCTGAAGCCTGAAAACTGAGGTTGGGAAGGGATAACGACCTAAGGCCATGGGGGGTCTGAAGTTCTCAGTTTGTAGCCAGCTGTCTGGGTGGGCCTAGGAGGTCCAGGCTCAGGCTGTGTCAGAAAGGGCATTATTGCCCATGTCATCCTATATATTTTGGGTATAGCCAAGTGTCGTGCAGGTTGATCTTCATTTGGGGTTTCTAGGTAGCCCCAGAATGCAATGTATTTCTTCTGCAGGGCAGGTAGAGTGCTGCATTGTAGTTCTGGATTGCCAAACTGAAGGGCTTGTGAGCCAGTAGTCTGTGGACAGAAGTCTGAGGACACAAGCAAGGCTTAGGTTTCTGGGTGAGGACATGGCAGGCACAATCTACAGACCTGAACCGAGATCTCGTGCATCTGAAGTCAGGGTGAGGATCAGACGATCGCTCAGGTTGGACCTTATGTCCCTGATGGCCCCTTTATGAAGGGGGGGGATCATGTGGCCATGGGGGTTCTCTCACGATGGGAGTTCTGAGAAGCTCACAACTGCAAAGATTCTTCTGCAGGACAATTGAGAACTGTTGGTTGGCTCAAGGCCAACGATTTCAAGCAGGGTTTTAAGGATGGATGGCGGGGTAGGCCACCTCACATTCCAATTGTCTCCTAGCAACAAGACAAGTTAGATCTGCTGGATCTCGGGGAGCAACCGAATACGCTCAGTTGAAAGGGACTCTCCTGTGGATGGGTCCTAATGTGTTTTTGTGTCTATGGAGACCTTGTAATGGGGCAGTGGCACACAGGCCCTGAAGGATTCTCCTAACTGGAGGTTTTGATACATCTTCAAAGGATAATTTTCCCATTTGGCGAAGAGGTTTGTTCTGATTGCTGCCTCATGAAATCCCCATATCCTAATATTGGAAACCAGGCCTCTGAAGAGAGATACCTGTAACGGAAAGCAATGAATCTGATTCAGGCCTAGGGGCCTGTCTCATTCAAACTTCTTCTCTGGGGACATCCATCTACGTTGAGTGAGGTAGATGCTCAGCTGGTTTCAGATGACCCTTGTTTGTCCTGGGCGGCCTACATTATTGGGATGTCCTTGGGGACTCTGGAGGTTTTTCCTAATTTGTACGATTGTGGACAATGGAATGGGCAGAATTCCCGTGGTATGGACAGGCACAGTCTTGATGTGTGGCTCCAGGCGCCCCAGCCTGAAGGGTCTGTGGGCCAGGAATGTGGGGACAGAAGTCTGAAAACACAAACCCGGCTTAGGTTTGGGAAGTAGGTATGGCAGGCCCGATTTACAGACCGTGAGGGGAACTCTTCGGGATACGACAAAAGAGCGAGTGTGAGGCGCTTGCTCAGACTTTTGTCTCTGGATTTGTTGTCAACGATGGCTGTGGAATCTCGGGGAGGCCTCATGGGCCATGGAAGAGACTTCCTCTCTGTGAATTTGGTCCAATCCCAATTGTTTGGGGTCAATCTGAAGGATGGGAGGAGTCCTTTTAGTTTTGTTACCTCAGGTGTCCCACCAAAAGAGGGATTCCAATGCAGAGCTCTGGGGAGGGATGAATGGACAACCCGAACAATCCAATTGGGGTGAGGTCGAGAACCTAGCAGGTTGATCCTCATTTGGGGTTTATGGAGATCCCTATAGAGCAACGTTTTTCTTCTGGAGGGCCAGCATAGGGCTGCATTTTGGTTCCAGAATTCCAAGTCTTGAGGACATGTTTGCCAGGAGTGTGCGGAAGGAAGTCTGAAAACACAAGGTAGCACGAGGTTTGGGCCCTCTGTGCAGAGGCTGAATCGAGATCTCCTGCATCTGAGGTCAGGGCGAGTATCAGATGTTGCCTCAAGCTGGAGTTTGTGTCCATGACGGCCCCTTCCTGAAGGGGGTGGGGGCGTCATGAAGCCAGGGAGGTTTCCCTACGCTGGGAGTTGTGAGCTGCTCCAAACTTCAAAGTTTCCTTCTTCAGGACAGTCGAGTACTATTGGATGGTTCCAGGATGCCCCATACAGAAAGACTCGGGAGCAGGGGCCTAAGCATGGATGCCGAGAAACGCCAACTCACCTTCCCATTGCCTGGTCGAGACAAGGCACGCTCAATCTGCGGGCTCTTGGGTGAGCTACCCAGAAGGCTGAGTTTAAATGGACTTTCCTGAGGATGAGTCATAATGTGGGTTGGTGGCCATGGAGACCTTGGAATATGGCAGTAGCTAAGGGACTCTGTAGGATTCTCCAACCCGAAGGGTTTGACACAACTCCAACAAGGAAGCTTTCCATGCGGAGATGAGAGGTGTTCTGTCTGGTGCCTCAGGATAGCCCCATATGCTGGTCTTCGAACCCAGGCCTCTGAGGAGTGATACCTGGACACCAAAGCAAGAGTTCATAATAGGGCCTAGGGGCCTGTCTGGTTCAATCTTCTGACTCTGCGGATATCAGTCTGTGTGTCTGCATGGAGGTAGTAGTTGCTCAGCTGGTGTCATAATGCCCCTGTTTGTCCAGTGCGGCTTGCGGTAGTGGGATGTCCTTGGGGACCTTGAGGTTTCTACTATTTTGTAGAGTTGTGGCCAATGGAACAGGCAGTTTCTTAGGAGAGAGCAGGCAGAGTTCTGTGGTGTGGCTCCAGAGACCCCCGCCTGGGGCGGTGTGGGCCACGGCTGTGCAGACAGACATCCAAAAGCCCAAACTCAGCTCAGGTTTGGGGCCGAGGTTATGGCAGGCCTGATCTACAGTCCGTGAGGGGAGCTCCTCTGGATATGAAAGAAGGGTGAGAGGGAGGCAGTCGCTCAGACTTTTGTCTCTGGATATTTTGTCCACAATGGCCGTTTAATGTAGGAGTTGCGTCATGGGTCGTAGAAGTCTCCCTCTCTGGTAGTTTGTCCAGCCCCCAAGAGTTTGGGGTCATTCTGTGGGAAGGGAAGAGTCCTGTTTTCTGGTTCATGTGTCCCCCCAGTAGAGGGATTCTGGAGCATAGCAGTGGGTACTGACAACTGGAATACTCGATCTCTGGTTAAGCCTGGGGGCCTATGGATATGACAAGCCCCATATGCAGGATCTTGGTCCAGCCACTGAGAGGCGTTACTTTAATACGGGACTCACGCTACAGGTCTCAATGCATGTCTGTGCCCTAGGCGGCCCTCAAGCACTGGCGTGGCCTTTCCGACAATGCAGGTTTTCCCACATTGAACGTTGGACAACATGCCCACCACAAGGTTTCTGGCCATGGGGAAGGAGGAATTCTAATTTCTGCATCACGCTCACCCCTGGGCAGTGATTGGAGATAAGGTCTCGGTTCTGAAGCCTGAAAACCGAGGTTGGGAAGAGATGAAGAAATACAGCCATAGCGGGTCCCTTGTGTCCAGGTTGGAGCCAGCTGTCTAGGTGTCGTTTGGGATGTCTTGTCTCAGGCTGTGCCAGACAGAGCATTAGAATTCAGGGTAGGCTGTATATTGCTTTACAGTCGAGTGGCATGCATTAGATAATCATTTGGGGTTTCTTATTAGCAGCATAGGGCAAAGTTTTTCTTCTGGAGGGCAGGCAGAGTGCTGCATTGTGGCTTCGGAATTCCCAAACTGGAGGGCTTGTGGGCCAGGAGAGTGAGGACGGAAGTCTGAGAACACAAGCTAGGCTTAGGTTTGGGGAATGGACATGGCAGACACACTCTGGAGAGCTGAATTGAGATCTCCTGAGTCTGAAGTCAGGTCGAGGATCAGACTTTGGCTCAGGTTGGAGTTTCTGTCCATGTTGGCCCCTTCATGAAGGGGGGGGCATTATGAGGCCATGGGGGTTTTCCCACTATTAGAGTTGTGAGATGCTCCAAACCGCAAGGATTCCTTCTGTGGGACAATTAAGATTTGTTGGATGGCTCCAAGACGTCTCCTAAGGTATTTTTCCAGAACAGGGTTCTAAGTATGGATGCCTGGGCAGACAGCCTCAATTCCAATTGTCTCCTAGCAACAAGAAACGTTTGATCTGCTGGCTCGGGGTAGCATCAGAGGGGGCTGAGTGGGAATGGACTTTCCTGAGGATGGTCTTAAATGAGTTGAAATGGACTTTCCTGAGGATGGTCTTAATGTTGGTTTGAGTCCATTGAGACCTTGGTATGGGGCAGTGGCACCAGGGCCCTGAAGGATTCTCCTAACCAGAGGTGATAACAAAGCTCCAATGAGCAAGTTTTCCATGGGGAGACGAGATTTGTTCTTATTGGTGCCTCAGGAAACCACCATTTGCTGGTATTGGAAATGAGGCCTCTGAGGAGAGATGCCTGGAAACCAAAGCAATGGATCTGATTAAGGCCTAGGGGCCTGTCCGGTTCAATATTCTTCTCTGGGGACATCTTTTGTCTGAGTGGAGGTAGTTGCTCAGCTGGTTTGGGATCACACCCGTTTGTCCTGGGCGGCCTACACTATTGGGATGGCCTCGGTAACTTTGGAGTTTTTTCCTAATTTGCAAGGTTGTGGCCAATGGAATGGGAAGAATTCTCTTGAAAGGGAAGCACAGTCCTGAGGTGTGGCTCCAGGGACCCAAGTGTGGAGCGTGTGTGGTCCAGGGCTATTTGGACAAAAGTCTGAAAACACAAACTCCACTTAGGTTTGGGTCTGTAGGTATGGCCGGCCCGATATATAGACCGTGAGGAGAACTCTTTGGGATATGAACAAAGGGCGAAAGTGAGGTGCTTGCTCATGCTTTTTTTTTCGGGGTATGTGTCACCGATTGCCATGGAATGTCCGGGTGTCCTCATGGGCCATCGATGAGGCTCCCTTTCAGGGGATTTGACCCAATCCCAAGAGTTTGGGGTCGTTCTGTGGGAAGGGAGGAGGCCTTTCTGTTTTTTTTTTTTTTTTTTTTTACCTCAGGTGGACCACCAAGAGGGATTCCACAGCAGAGTCCTGGGGAGGGGCGACTGGACAACCAGAACTCTGGTTAACATTGGGACCTAAGAACATGGCAAGCCCCATATGTGGGCTCTTGGTCCAGACACTGAGAGGCCTTCCTTGAGCATAGGGCTCACATTGAGTTTCACAATGTGTTTTTGTGCCCAAGGAGCCCCTCAAGTCAGGGCGTGGCCTAATGTACCATGCTGGTTTCTCCTACACTGAACGTTGCACAATATGGCAACCACAAGTTTTCTGGCCATGGGGAAGAAGGAGTTCTAATTTCTGCAGCACTGTCACTCCTGGACTGTGATTGGATTTAAGGTCTAGGTTCTGAAGCCTGAAACCTGAGGTTGGGAAGAGATGAAGACCTAAGGCCATGGTGTGACTGATGTGCTCAGTGTTCGGCCAGCTGGTGAGTGTGGGTTGGGAGGTGCAGGCTCAGGCTGTGGCAGACAGGGAATTAGTGCCCAGGCTAGACTGTATCATTGGGGTGCAGTTGAGTTTCGTGCAGGTTGGTACTCATTTGTGGTTACTGGGTAGCCCCAGAGGGCAACGTTTTTCTTCTGGAAGGAAGACACAGTGCCACATAGTGGCTCCAGAATTCCCAAACTGGAAGGCTTGTGGGCCAGGAGTGTGAGGAAAAAATTCTGAGAACACAAGCCAGACTTAGATTTCGGGGTGAGGGGACGGCAGGAACTCTCTGCAGAGATGATTCGAGATCCCGTGTACCTGAAGACAGAGCTAGGATCAGACGTTGGCTCAGGTTGGAGTTTCTGTCCATGACGGCCCCTTCATGAAGGGGAGGGTGTCACGAGGCCATGGAGGATTTCCCACGATGGGAATTGTGAGATGCTCCAAACCGCAATGATTCCTTCCGTGGGACAGTCGAGACCTGCTGATGGCTCCAGGACATCCCATAAGGAAGTTATCCAGAGCAGGGTTCTAAGGATGGATGCCTGGGCAGCCTGCCTCCCATTCCAGGTGTCTCATAGCGCCAAGGCAAGTTCGATCTGCTGGATCTAGGGGAGTAACCGAGGCGGGTGTGTTGAAATGGGTGAGTTGAGGATGGGTCATAATGTGCATTTGTGTCCATGGAGACCTTGGAATGGGGTGCTTGATCCGGGGCCTTGAGGGATGTTCATAACCGGAGGTTTTGATGGAGCTCTAAAGAGTACGTTTCCTATGTAGAGAAGAGAATTGTTTTGATGAGTGCCTAAGGAATCTCCCATATGCTGGTATTGGAAACCAGGCCTCTGAGGAGATATGCCTGGAAACAAAGGCAATGGATATGATTAGGGCCTAGGTGCCTGTCTGGTTCAATCTCTTTCCTGGGGATACGTGTCTATGGATCTGAGGGGAGGTAGTTGCTCGGCTTGTGTCAGATCGCCCCTGTTTGTCCTGGGCAGCATATAATATTGGGAATGGCCTCGGATTTTGGAGTTTCTCCTAATATATAGGGTTGTGGCCAATGGAATGGGCAGAAATCCCCTGGAGAGGGCAGGCACAGTTCTGAGTTTGGCTCTAGGGGCCCAGCCTTGAGGGTGTGTGGGCCAGGCCTGTGGGGACAGAAGTCTGAAAACACAAACTCCGCTTAGGATTGGGGACATAGGTATGGCACGCCCAATCTACAGACCGTGATAACACTTCGGGATATGAAAAAGGGTGAGTTTGAGGTGCTTGCTCAGGTTTTGTGTCTGGATTTGTGTCAACAATGTGGGTCGAATGCTGGCGTGGCCTCATGGGTTGTGGACGGCTTTCCTTCTCTGAGGATTTGACCCAATCCTAAGAGTTTAGGTACATTCTGTGGGATGGGAGGAGTCCTTTCTGTTTTTTATTTTATTTTATGTACCTCATGTGTGCCAATAAAAGAGGGATTCCAGAGCAGAGTCCTTGGTAGGGACAACTTGATAACCCCACCTCTGTTTAAGTTTGGGGGCCTAGGGGCATGGCAAGTCCAATATGTGGGCTCTTGATTCAGACACTGAGAGGTCTTCCTTGAGGACAGGGCTCATGCTGAGGGTCACAATGCATATTTGTGCCCAACATGGTCCTCAAGCATGGGAAGGGCCTCATGGGCCACGCTGGATTCTCCTACACTGAACGTTGGAGAATATGCCAACCACAAGGTTTCCGGCCATGGCGAAGGAAGAGTTGTGATTTCTGCATCACGTTCACCCCTGGACAGCGATTGGAGTTTAGGTCTAGGTTCTGAAACCCGAAAACCGAGGTTGGGAAGAGATGAAGACCTAAGGACCTGATGGGTACAATGAGCTCAGTGTGTGGCTAGCTGTTGAGCGTAGGTCTGGAGTTGTGGGCTCATGCTGTGTCAGACAGGGCATTAGACAGGGTAGACTGTATATTTGGGGTGCAGTCGAGTGGCGTTCAGTTGATCCTCATTCGGGTTTCTAGGTAGCTCCATAAGGAAACGTTTATCTTCTGGAGGGCAGGCAGAGTGCTGCATTGAGGCCCCAGTATTGCCAAACTGTAGGGCTTTTGGGCCAGGGGTGTGAGGCCGGTATTCTGAGAACAAAAGCTAGGCTTAGTTTTTGGGGTGAGGGCACAGAAGGCACACTCTGCAGAGCTGAATCAAGATCTCATGCACCTGAAGCCAGGGCGAATATCAGACGTTTGCTCAGGTTGGAGTTTCTGTCCATGATGGCCCCTTTATAAAGTGGAGCGTCTCAAGAGGCCATGAAGATTTTCCCACAATGGGAGTTGTGAGATGCACCAGACTGCAAAGATTCCTTCTGTGGGACACTTGAGACCTGTTGGATGGCTCTAGGATGTCCCATATGGAACGACTCCAGAGTAGGGTTCTAAGGATGGATGCCTGGGCAGCCCGCCTCCCATTCTAGTTGTCTCCTAGCAACAAGGCAGGTTTGATCTGCAGGCCCTGGGGGAGAAACCAAGGGGGATGAGTTGACATGGACTCTACCGAGGATAGATCATAATGTGGGTTTAAGTCCATGGAGACCTTGGAATGGGGTGCTTGATCCGGGGCCCTGAAAGATTCTCCTAAACAGAGGTTTTTATAGAGCTCCAAAGAGTACATTTCCTATGTGGAGACGAGATTTTTCTATGAGTGCCTCAGTAATCCCCCATATGCTGGTATTGGTAACCAGCCTCTGAGGAGAGATGCCTGGAAACAAAAGCAATGGATCTGATTAGGGCCTAAGTGCCTGTCCAGTTCAATCTTATTCTATGGGGATATCTGTCTCTGGGTCTGAGTGGAGGTAGTTTCCTAACTTGTGAAAGATCATCTCTGTTTGTCCTGGGCAGCCAACACTATTGGGATGGCCTCGGGGAGTTTGGAGGTTTCTCCTAATCTATAGGGTTGTGGCCAATGGAAATGGCAGAATTCCCCTGGAGAAGGAAGCCACAGTCCTCAGGTGTGGCTCCAGGGGCCCCAGCTTGGATGGTGTGTGGGCCAGGACTGTGGGGACAATAGTCTGAAAACACAAACTCAGCTTAAGTTTGGGGATGCATGTATGAAGGCTCGATCTACAGACCGTGAGAATTTTCCGGGCTATGAACAAAGGGCGAGTATGTGGCGTTTGCTCAGGCTTTTGTCTCTGGATTTTGTGCCTACGGTGGCCGTGGAATGTCGGGGTGTCCTCAAGGGCCATGGACAAGTCTTTCTCTGGTGATTTGGCCTGATCCCAAGTGTTTGGGATCATTCTGTGGATGGGAAAGTCCTTTCTGTATTTTCTTTTTACCTCAGTTGTCCCACCAAAGAGGGATTCCAGAGCAGTGCCCTGAGTAGGGGTGACTAGACATCTCTAACTCTGGTTGAGATTGGGGGACTAGGGGCTTGGCAAGCCCCATATGTGGGCTGTTGTTCCAGTCACTAAGAGGCTTTACATGAGGATAGGGCTCACGCTGAGGGTCACAATGTGTGTTTCTGCAAATTGTAGCCCTCAGGGATAGGTGGGGCCTCATATTCCTTGCTGCTTTCTCATATAATGAACGTTGGACAACATGCCAACCACAAGGTTTCTTGCCATGGCGAAGATGAAGTTCTGATTCTTGTATCACGTTCACTCCTGAGCAGTGAGTGGAGATAAGGTCTAGGTTCTGAAGGTGAAAACTGAGGTTGGGTAGAGATGATGGCCGAAAGCCATTGTGGGTTTTATATGTTCAGTGTACGGCCAGCTGTCTGGGTGTTGGACTGGAGGTCTGCCTTCAGGCTGTGTCAGACAGGGCTTTAGTGAACAGGCTAGATTGTATAATTGGGGTATGGTCGAGTGGCATGCAGGTTGTTACTCATTTGGCATTTCTGGTTAGCCCTATAGGGCAACATTTTTCTTCTGGAGGGCAGGTAGAGTGCTGCATTGTGTCTCCAGAATTGCCAAACTGGAGGGGTGTGGCCAGGATTGTGAAGACGGAAGTCTGAGAACACAAGTTAGGCTTAGGTTTCGGGGCAAGGGCACAGCAGGCACACTCTCAAGTGCTGAATCGAGTTCTCGTGCTTCTGAATTCAGGGCGCGGATCAGACTTTGGCTTAGGATGGAGTTTCTGTCCATGATGGCCCATTATGAAGGTGTGGGGCATCATGAGGAAATGGAGGTTTTCTCACAGTGGGATTGTGTGATGCTTCAAACCGCAAGGATTCATTCTGCGAGACAGTCAAGACAGGTTGGTTGGATTCAAGACGTCCCATAAAGAAATTCTCCAGAGCAGGATTCTAAGGATGGATGCCTGGGCAGCCCACCTCGCATTCCAACAGTCTCCTAGTGACAAGGCATGTTTGATCTGCTGGCTCTGGGTGAGCAGCTGAGGGGGCTGATTTGAAATGGACTCTCCTGAGGATGGATCATAATGTAAGTTTGTGTCTTTGGAGACCTTGGAATTGGGCCATGGTGCCAGCGCCCTGAAGGATCCTCCTAACCTGAGGTATTGACACAGCTCCAAAGAGCAAGTTTCTCATGTGGAGATGAGATCTGTTCTGACTGTTTCCTTAGGAAACCCCCATATTCTGATATTGGAAACCAGGCCTCTGAGGAGAGATACATAGAAACCAAAGCAATGGATCAGAAGTTGGCTCAGGTTGGAGTTTCTGTCCAATGTGGCCCCTTTATAAAGGGGAGCATCTCATGAGGCCATGTAGGTTTTCCCACGATAGGAGTTGTGAGATGCTCCAATCTGCAAGGATTCCTTCTGCAGGACAGTCAAGACCTGTTGGAAGGCTCCCAGGACATCCCATATGGAACGGCGCCAGAGCAGGATTCCAACGATGGATGCCTAGAGAGTCTGCTTTGCATTCCAGTTGTCTCCTAGCGACAAGGCAGGTTTGATATTCTGGCTCTGGGGGAGTAATCACCGGGGCTGAGTTGAAATGTACTCTCCTGCCGAATGGTCATAATGCGGGTTTGTGTCCATGGAGACCTTGGAATAGGGCGGTGGCTCCGGTTACGTGAAGGTTTCTCCTAACTGGAGATTTTACAGAGCTCCAAAGGATAAGTTTCCCATGTGGAGACAAGATTTGTTCTGATTGGTATCTCTGGAACCCCCCATTTGCTGGTATTGGAAAACAGGCCTCTGAGGAGAGATGCTTAGAAACAAAAGCAATGGAACCAATTACGTTCTAGGGGCCTGTCCAGTTTAATACCTTTCTCTTGCGATATCTGTCTACGGGTGAGTTGAGGTCGTTGCTCAACTTGTGACAGATCACCCCTCTTTGTACTGGGCGGCCTACACTATTGGAATGGCCTCTGGGACATTGGAGGTTTCTCCTAATCTGTAGGGTTGTGGCCAATGGAATGGAAAGAATTTCCTTGGAGAAACAGGCACAGTCCTGAGGTGTGGCTCCAGGGGCCTCAGACTGGAGGGTGTGTGGGACAGGGATGTCAGGATAGAAGTCTGAAAACACGGTTTGGGGACGTAGGTATGGCAGGCCCGATCTACAGACTATGAGGAGATTTTTTTGGGCTATGACCTAAGGGTGAGGCTTATGTCTCTGGATTTTGTGTCAATAGTGGCCGTGGAATGTCGGGCTGGCCTCATGGGCCATGGAGGAGTATTTCTCTCTGGGGTGGCCTGATACCAAGTGATTGGGGACATTCTGTGGGTGGGAGGAATCCTTTCTGTGTTTACTTACCTCAAATGTCCCACCAAAGAGGGATTCCAGAGCAGAGCCCTGAGTAGGGGTGACTAGATGTCTCTACCTCTGGTTAAGATTGGGTGACTTGGGGCATGGCAGGCCCCATATGCGGGCTCATGGTCCAGCCACTGAGAGGCCTTACTTGAGGACAGGGCTCAAACTGAGGGTCCCAATGTGTGTTTGTGCCCACCGCAGCTCTTAAGCATGGGCAGGGCCTCAGGGACCCTACACTACCCTCAGGGGCCCTACTACTACTCCTGTAGGCCCTACAGGGGTCCTACACTGAACTTTGGATAAGATGCCAACCACAAGATTCTGGCGAGAGGGAAGGAGGATTTATGATTTCTGCATCACGTTCACCCATGGGAAATGCGTAGAGATAAGGTCTAAGTTTCTGTAGCCTGAAAACCAGTTTGGAAAGAGATGGCAACCTAAGGCCATGGCGGTTCAGATGTTCTCAGTGTACGGCAAGGTGTCTGGGTGTCGGTTGGGAATTCAGGCCTCAGGTTGTGTCAGACAGGGCATTAGTGCTCAGGCTAGACTATATAATTGGTGTACAGTTGAGTGGCATGCAGGTTTATCCTCATTTGAGGTTTCTGGGTAGACCCATAGGGCAACGTTTTTCTTCTAGAGGGCAGGCAGAGTGCAGCACTGTATCATCGGAAATCCCAAAATGGAGGGCGTATGGTCCATGAGAGTGAGGACGGAAATCTGAGAACACCAGCTATGCTTAGGTTTTGGGGTGAGTGCACAGCAGGTGCACTCTGAAGAGCTTAATCAAGATCTCGTGCATCTGAAGTCAAGGCGAAGATCAGCCGTTGGTTCAGGTTGGAGTTTCTTTCCATGATCCGACATCATGAAGATTGGGGGCATCATGTGACCTTGGAAGCTTTCCATGATATGAGTTGTGAGGTGGTCCATGAACAAAGACTCCTGTGGGACTGTTGACACCTATTAGATGGCTCAAGGATGTCCCATAAGGAACGACGCAAGAGCAGGGTTCTAAGGGTTCTAAGGATCTCTAAGGAGAGATGCCTGGAAACCAAAGCAATAGATCCGATAAGTGCCTATGGGCCTGTTCGATCCTTTTTACGTCTGGGGATATCAGTCTACGGGTCTGAGTGCCGGTAGGGGCTCAGATGGGCCCAGATTGCCCCTGTTTGTCCTGGGAAGCCACAAATATTGGGAGGGCCTCAGGGACTTTGGAGGTTTATCATATTAGTAGGGTTGAGGCCATTGTAATGGGCACATACAATTCCCATGGAGAGGGCAAGCACAGTCATCGTGTTTGGCTCCAGGGTCCTGAGCCTGTAGGGTGTGTAGGCCAGGGCTGTTTGGACAGTTGTCTGAAAACACAAACTCGGCTTATGTTTCGGGTCATAGGTATGGCAGGACTGATCTACAGACCATGACTAGAACTCTTCGGGATATGAAAAAAGGGCGAGTGTGAGGCTCTTGCTATAGTTTTTGTCTCTAGATATCTTGTCACTCATGGTCGTGAAATTTCCGGGTGACTTCATGGGAAATGGACGAGCCTTACTCTCTGGTGGTTTGGCCCCATCCAAAGAGTTTGGGGTCATTCTGTGGGATGGAAGAAGTCCGTTGTTCTGTTGTTGTTGATTGGTTTTGTTTTGTTTTTCAACCTCAGGTGTCCCACCAAATGAGGGATTCCAGAGTAGAGCCCTAGGGAGGGGCGACTGGACAACCAGAAATCTGGTTAAAAATTGGGGCCTAGGGAAATGTCAAGCCCATTATGACATCTAATCGTCCAGCTACTGAGAGTACGTACTAGAGGATAGGACTCAAGCTGAGGGTCACAATGCGTGTTATGCCCTCGTCGCACTCAAGAATGGGCGGGGCCTCAGGGTGAATGCTGGTTTCTCCTACACTGAACATTGGACAACATGCCAACCACAAAGTTTCTTTCCACGGGTAAGGAAGAGTTCTGATTTCTGCATCACAGTCACCCCTGGGCAGGGATTGGAGATAAGGTCTAGGTTCTGAAGCCTGAAAACTGAGGTAGGGAAGAGATGATGACCTAAGGCCATGGCGGGTCTGATGTGCTCAGTGTGCGGTCAGCTGTCTGGGTGTTGGTCACGAGGTCCGGGCTCAAGTTGTCAGACAGTGCATTTGTGCCCAGGTTAGACTATATATTTTGGGTGCATTCGAGTGCCATGTATGTTCTGATCTGAAGAACTCTTCAGGATATGAAGAATGAGCGAGTCTGAGACGCGTGCTCAGGCTTTTGTCTCTGGATTTTCTATCAGCGATCGCCGTGATATGTTGGGGAGGCCTCATGGGCCATGGATGTATCTTGCTCTCTGTGGATTTGGCCCAATCTCAGTTGTTTTTCGTCAATCTGTGGAATGGGAGGACTCCTTTCAGGTTTTTTACCTCAGGTGTCCCACCGAAAGAGGAATTCCAAAGCAGAGCCCTGGGGAAGGGTGAAGGGACAACCCGAACTATGTTTAAAAATTGGGGCCTAGGGGCATGGCAAGCAAAATATGCTGTCTCTCCATCCAGCCAATGAGAGGCCTTACCTGAGGACTGGGCTCAGGCTGAGGGTCACAATGTGTGTTTGTGACCAATGTGGCCCGCAAGCATGGGCGGGGCCTCATGGGCCACACTGGTTTCAACGACACTGAACCTTGGACAACATGCCAACCACAAGGTTTCTTGCCATGGGGAAAGAGTTCTTATTTCGGCATCATTTTCTAACCCGGGCAGCAGTTGGAGATAAGGTCTAGGTTCTGAAGCCTGAAAAACGAGGTTGAGAATAGATGACGACCTAAGGCCATGGCGGGTCCGAGTGCTCACTGTGCGGTCAGCTGTCTGGGTGGGGCCAGGAGGTCCAGGCTCAGGCTGTGTCAGAAAGGGCATTAGTGCCCAGGTCAGCATATATATTTGGGGTACAGCCGCATGGAGTGCAGGTTGATCCTCATTTGGGGTTTCTGGGTAGCCCCAGAGGGCAATGTTTTTCTTCTGGAGGGCAGGGAGAGTGCTGCATTGTAGTTCTGGATTGCCATACTTGAGGGCTTGTGGGCCAGTAGTCTGAGGACGGAAGTCTGAGAAACCAAGCTAGGCCTAGGTTTCTGAGTGAGGATATGGCAGGCACAATCTACAGACCTGAATCGAGATCTCGGGCATCTGAAGTCAGGGCGAAGATCACATGATCACTGAGGTTGGACAGTCTGTCCCTGATGGCCCATTCTTGAAGGTGGGTTGGATCACGAGGCCATGGGGATTTTCCCACGATGGGAATTGTGAGAAGCTCCCAACTGCATAGATTCTTCTGCAGGACAATTGAGACCTGTTGGTTGGCTCCAGGACAACGATTCCCAGCAGGGTTCTAAGGATGGATGGCTGGGTAGCCCATCTCGCATTCCAATTGTCTGCAAGCAACAAGACAGGTTAGATCTGCTGGATCTGGGGGAGCAACCGAGGAGGCTGAGTTGAAATGGACTCTCCCGTTGATGTGTCCTAATATGATGTTGTGTCTATGGAGACCTTGGAATGAAGCGGTGGCTTGGGGCCTTGAAGGGTTCTACTAAAGAGAGGCTTTCACACAGTTCCATCGTGCAAGTTTCCCAAGTGTAGATGAGATTTGTTCTGATGGGTGAGTCAAGAAACAGCCATATGCTGTTATTGAAATCCAGGCCTCTGAGGAGAGGTGCCTGGAAGCCAAACCAATGGATCCTGGTGGAATGGGAGGACTCCTTTCAGGTTAAACATAGTTCGGGTTGTCCCTTCACCCTTCCCCAGGGCTCTGCTTTGGAATTCCTCTTTCGGTGGGACACCTGAGGTAAAAAACCTGAAAGGAGTCCTCCCATTCCACAGGTGCCTAAGGGCCTGTTCGTTCCTTTTTACCTCTGGGGACATCAGTCTACGGGAATGAGTGCACGTATGTGCTTAGATGGGCCTAGATTGCCCCTGATGTCATGGGAAGCGACAAATAATGGGATGGCCTAAGGGACTTTGGAGGATTATACTATTCGTAGAGTTGTGGCCTTTGGAATGGACACATAAAATTCCCTTGGAGAGGGAAAGCACAGTCGTTAGGTTTGGCTCCAGGGGCCTGAGCCCGTAGGGTGTGTAGGCCAGGGCTGTTTGGACAGTTGTCTGAAAACACAAACTCGGCTCATGTTTCGGGTCATAGGTATGGCAGGACTGATCTACAGACCATGAGGAGAACACTTCGGGATATTAAAAAAGGGCGAGTGTGAGGCTCTTGCTCAAGTTTTTGTCTCTGGTTATCGTGTCACTCATGGCCGTGAAATTTCCGGGTTTCTACATGGGAAATGACGAGTCTTAGTGTCTGGGGGTTTGGCCCCGTCCAAAGAGTTTGGGGTGATTCTGTGGGATGGAAGATCCGTTCTTCTGTTGTTGTTGATTTGTTTGGTTTTGTTTTTCAACCACAGGTTTCCCACAAAATGAGGGATTCCAGAGTAGAGCCCTGGGGAGGGGCGACTGGACAACCAGAAATCTGGTTAAAAATTGGGGGCTAGGGACATGACAAGCCCATTATGACATCTAATGGTCCAGCCACTGAGAGGACGTACTAGAGGACAGGAATCACGCAGAGGGTCACAATGCGTTTTTATGACCTCGTCGCACTCAAGAATGGGCGGGGACTCAGGGTGCATGCTGGTTTCTCCTACACTGAACGTTGGACAACATGCCAACCACAAGGTTTCTTGCCATGGGTAAGGAAGTGTTCTGATTCTGCATCACAGTCACCGCTGGGCTGTGATTGGAGATAAGGTCTAGGTTCTGAAGCCTGAAAACTGAGGTAGGGAAGAGATGATGACCTAAGGCCATGGCGGGTCTGATGTGCTCAGTGTGCAGTCAGCTGTCTGGGTGTTGGTCACGAGGTCCGGGCTCAGGTTGTCAGACAGTGCATTAATGCCCAGGTTAGACTATATATTTTGGGTGCATTCGAGTGCCGTGTAAGTTCTTATCTGAACAACTCTTCAGGATATGAAGAATGAGCGAGTTTGAGGTGCGTGCTCAGGCTTTTGTCTCTGGATTTTTTATCAGCGATGGCCGTGGAATGTTGGGGAGGCCTCATGGCCCATGGACGAATCTTGTTCTCTGTGTACTTGGCCCGATCCCAATTGTTTTTCATAAATCTTTGGGATGGGAGGACTCCTTTCAGGTTTGTTACCTCAGGTATCCCACCAAAAGAGGAATTCCAAAGCAGAGCCCTGGGGAAGATTAAGGGACAACCCGAACTATGGTTAAAAATTGGGGCCTAGGGGCATGGGAAGCCCAATATGCTGTTTCTCCTTCCAGCCACTGAGAGGCCTTACTGAGGACTGGGCTCAGGCTGAGGGTCACATTGTGTGTTTGTGACCAATGTGGCCCGCAAGCATGGGCGGGGCCTCATGGGCCACCTTGGTTACAACTACACTGAACCTTGGACATATGCCAACCACAAGTATTCTTGCCATGGGGAAAGAGTTCTGAAATCTGCATTATTTTCAAACCCGGGCCGTTATTGGAGATAAGGTCTAGGTTCTGAAGCCTGAAAACCGAGCTTGATAAGAGATGACAATCTAAGGCCATGGCGGGTCCAATGTGCTCAGTGTGCGGCCTACTGTCTCGGTGGGGCCAGGAGGTCCAGGCTCAGGCTATGTCAAAAGGGCATTAGTGCCCAGGTCAGCCTATATATTTGGGGTACAGCCGAATGGCGTGTCCCGTTGATCCTCATTTGCGGGTTCTGGGTAGCCCCAGAGGGCAATGATATTCTTCTGGAAGGCAGGCAGAGTGCTGCATTGTAGTTCTGGATTGCCAAATGGAGGCTTGTGGGCCAGTAGTCTGAGGACGGATTTCTGAGAACCCAAGCTAGGCCTAGGATTCTGGGTTAGGATATGGCAGGCACAATCTCCAGACCTGAATCGAGATCTCGTGCATCTGAAGTCAGGGCGAGGATCAGACGATCGCTCAGGTTGGACATTCTGTCCCTGATGGCCCCTTCTTGAAGGGGGGGTCGATCACGAGGCCATTTCGGTTATCCCACGATGGGAGTTGTGAGAAGCTCCGAATTGCAAAGATTCTTCTGCAGGACAATTGAGAACTGTTGGTTGGCTCCAGGACAACATTTCCGAGCACGGTTCTATGGATGGATGGCTGGGTAGCCCACCTCGCATTCCAATTGTCTACAAGCAACAAGACAGGTTAGATCTGCTGGATCAGCGGAGCAACCGAGGAGGCTCAGTTGAAATGGACTCTCCCGTGGATGTGTCCTAATATGATTTTGTGTCTATGGAGACCTTGGAATGAAGCGGTGGCACTGGGGCCCTGAAGGGTTCTCTTAAAGAGAGGCTTTCAGGAGGAGGAGGAGTCAAGATGGCCTAGAAGTAGCAAGCTGAGACTGCTTCAGCTAGCCGGAGATCAGCTAGATAGCTTATCTAAAGTTTGCAAACACCTGAAAATCCATCGGCAGATCGTAGAGAAGAAGAACAGCAATTCTGGAAACAGAAAAACAACCACTTTCTGAAAGGTAGGACCGGCGGAGAAGTGAATCCAAAGCGACGGGAAGATAGACCCCGGGGGGAGGGGCCGGCTCCCGGCAAGCGGCGGAGCAACCGCGCACAAAATCAGGACTTTTAAAAGTCTGTTCCGCTGAGGGACATCGCTCCAGAGGCTAAACCGGGGCGAAGCCCACGCGGGGTCAGCGTGGCCTCAGGTCCCGCAGGGTCACAGAAGGATCGGGGGTGTCTGGGTGTCGCAGAGTTTGAGCGGGTATTGGGACGGGAAAGCCGGCTACAGAGACAGAGCCGACAGTAAGCTCGCAGCTCCGTGTTACCTTGAACCGGTCGTAGGCTCAGTGAGCTCAGAGCGCGGCCGGAGGTCAGGCAGACGGGAGTAACTGGGCGCTGTTCTCTGAGGGCGCACTGAGGAGTGGGGCCCTGGGCTCTCAGCTCCTCCGGGCCGGAGACCAGGAGGCCGCCATTTGTATTCCCGTCCTCTGGAACTCTAAGGAAAGCGCTCAGGGAACAAAAGCTCCTGAAAGCAAACCCGAGCGGATTACTCACCCAGGCCCCGGGTAAGGGCGGTGTAATTCCGCCTGGGGCAAAGACACTTGAGAATCACTACAACAGGCCCCTCCCCCAGAAGATCAACAAGAAATCCAGCCGAGACCAAGTTCACCTACCAAGGAGTGTGGTTTCAATACCAAGGAGAGCAGCAGAATTCCAGAGGAGGAGAAAGCCAAGCACGGAACTCATGGCTTTTTTCCTGTGATTTTTTTTAGTCTTGCAGTTAATTTAATTTTTTCTTTTTCATTTTTTTTTTTCTTTTCTCGCCTTCGGGTAAAATTTTTTTTTAACTGTTACCTTTTTCTTTTTTAACGATTTTTTACTAGTTTATCTAATATATATATATATATATATATATATATATATATATATATATATATTTTTACATTTTTCTTAGGTGTTTTCTTTTTTAAAAAATATTCTTTTCTTTTCTTTTCTTTTTCTTTTTTCTTTCTTCCTTTTTGAACCTCTTTTTATCCCCTTTCTCCCCACTCACGATTTTGGATCTCTTCTAATTTGGTTAAAGCATATTTTCCTGGGGTTGTTGCCACCCTTTTAGTATTTTACTTGCCCCTTCATTTACTCTTATCTGGACAAAATGACAAGACGTAAAAATTCAACACAAAAAAAAGAACAAGAGGCAGTACCGAAGGCTAGGGACCTAATCAATACAGACATCGGTAATATGTCAGATCTAGAGTTCAGAATGACAATTCTCAAGGTTCTAGCCGGGCTCGAAAAAGGCATGGAAGATATTAGAGAAACCCTCTCGAGAGATATAAAAGCCCTTTCTGGAGAAATAAAAGAACTAAAATCTAACCAAGGTGAAATAAAAAAAGCTATTAATGAGGTGCAATCAAAAATGGAGGCTCTAACTGCTAGTATAAATGAGGCAGAAGAAAGAATTAGTGATATAGAAGACGAAATGACAGAGAATAAAGAAGCTGAGCAAAAGAGGGACAAACAGCTACTGGACCACGAGGGGAGAATTCGAGAGATAAGTGACACCATAAGACGAAACAACATTAGAATGATTGGGATTCCAGAAGAAGAAGAAAGTGAGAGGGGAGCAGAAGGTATCCTGGAGTGAATTATTGGGGAGAATTTCCCCAATATGGCAAAGGGAACGAGCATCAAAATTCAGGAGGTTCAGAGAATGCCCCTCAAAATCAATAAGAATAGGCCCACACCCCGTCACCTAATAGTAAAATTTATAAGTCTCAATGACAAAGAGAAAATCCTGAAAGCAGCCCGGGAAAAGAAGTCTGTAACATACAATGGTAAAAATATTAGATTGGCAGCTGACTTATCCACAGAGACCTGGCAGGCCAGAAAGAGCTGGCATGATATTTTCAGAGCACTAAACGAGAAAAACATGCAGCCAAGAATACTATATCCAGCTAGGCTATCATTGAAAATAGAAGGAGAGATTAAAAGCTTCCAGGACAAACAACAACTGAAAGAATTTGCAAATACCAAACCAGCTCTACAGGAAATATTGAAAGGGGTCCTCTAAGCAAAGAGAGAGCCTACAAGTGGTAGATCAGAAAGGAACAGAGACCATATACAGTAACAGTCACCTTACAGGCAATACAATGGCACTAAATGCATATCTCTCAATAGTTACCCTGAATGTGAATGGGCTAAATGCCCCTGTCAAAAGACACAGGGTATCAGAATGGATAAAAAAACAAAACCCATCTATATGTTGCCTCCAAGAAACACATTTTAAGCCCGAAGACACTTCCAGATTTAAAGTGAGGGGGTGGAAAAGAATTTACCATGCTAATGGACATCAGAAGAAAGCAGGAGTGGCAATCCTTATATCAGATCAATTAGATTTTAAGCCAAAGACTATAAAGAGAGATGAGGAAGGACACTATATCATACTCAAAGGGTCTGTCCAACAAGAAGATTTAACAATTTTAAATATCTATGCCCCCAATGTGGGAGCAGCCAACTATATAAACCAATTAATAACAAAATCAAAGAAACACATCAACAATAATACAATAATAGTAGGGACTTTAACACTCCCCTCACTGAAATGGACAGGTCATCCAAGCAAAAGATCAGCAAGGAAATAAAGGCCTTAAACGACACACTGGACCAGATGGACATCACAGATATATTCAGAATATTTCACCCCAAAGCAACAGAATACACATTCTTCTCTAGTGCACATGGAACATTCTCCAGAATAGATCACATCCTCGGTCCTAAATCAGGACTCAACCGGTATCAAAAGATTGGGATCATTCCCTGCATATTTTCAGACCACAATGCTCTAAAGCTAGAACTCAACCACAAAAGGAAGTTTGGAAAGAACCCAAATACATGGAGCCTAAACAGTATCCTTCTAAAGAATGAATGGGTCAACCGGGAAATTAAAGAAGAATTGAAAAAAATCATGGAAACAAATGATAATGAAAATACAACGGTTCAAAATCTGTGGGACAGAACAAAGGCAGTCCTGAGAGGAAAATATATAGCGCTACAAGCCTTTCTCAAGAAACAAGAAAGGTCTCAGGTACACAACCTAACGCTACACCTAAAGGAGCTGGAGAAAGAACAAGAAAGAAACCCTAAGCCCAGCAGGAGAAGAGAAATCATAAAGATCAGAGCAGAAATCAATGAAATAGAAACCAAAAAAACAATAGAACAAATCAACGAAAGTAGGAGCTGGTTCTTTGAAAGAATTAATAAAATTGATAAACCCCTGGCCCGACTTATCAAAAAGAAAAGAGAAAGGACCCAAATAAATAAAATCATGAATGAAAGAGGAGAGATCACAACTAACACCAAAGAAATACAAACTATTATAAGAACATACTATGAGCAACTCTACGGCAATAAATTTGACAATCTGGAAGAAATGGATGCATTCCTAGAAACATATAAACTACCACAACTGAACCAGGAAGAAATAGAAAGCCTGAACAGACCATAACCAGTAAGGAGATTGAAACAGTCATTAAAAATCTCCAAACAACAAACAAAAGCCCAGGGCCAGACGGCTTCCCGGGGGAATTCTACCAAACATTTAAAGAAGAACTAATTCCTATTCTCCTGAAATTGTTCCAAAAAATAGAAATGGAAGGAAAACTTCCAAACTCATTTTATGAGGCCAGCATCACCTTGATCCCAAAACCAGACAAGGATCCCACCAAAAAAGAGAGCTATAGACCGATATCCTTGATGAACACAGATGCGAAAATACTCAAGAAAATACTAGCCAATAGGATTCAACAGTACATTAAAAAGATTATTCACCACGACCAAGTGGGATTTATTCCAGGGCTGCAAGGTTGGTTCAACATCCGCAAATCAGTCAATGTGATACAACACATCAATAAAAGAAAGAACAAGAACCATATGATACTCTCAATAGATGCTGAAAAAGCATTTGACAAAGTACAGCATCCCTTCCTGATCAAAACTCTTCAAAGTGTAGGGATAAAGGGCACATACCTCAATATCATCAAAGCCATCTATGAAAAACCCACCGCAAATATCATTCTCAATGGAGAAAAACTGAAAGCTTTTCCGCTAAGGTCAGGAACACGGCAGGGATGTCCATTATCACCACTGCTATTCAACATCGTACTAGAGGTCCTAGCCTCAGCAATCAGACAACAAAAGGAAATTAAAGGCATCCAAATCGGCAAAGAAGAAGTCAAATTATCACTCTTCGCAGATGATATGATACTATATGTGGAAAACCCAAAAGACTCCACTCCAAAACTGCTAGAACTTATACAGGAATTCAGTAAAGTGTCAGGATATAAAATCAATGCACAGAAATCAGTTGCATTTCTCTACACCAACAGCAAGACAGAAGAAAGAGATATTAAGGAGTCAATCCCATTTACAATTGCATCCAAAACCATAAGATACCTAGGAATAAACCTAACCAAAGAGACACAGAATCTATACTCAGAAAACTATAAAGTACTCATGAAAGAAATTGAGGAAGACACAAAGAAATGGAAAAATGTTCCATGCTCCTGGATTGGAAGAATAAATATTGTGAAAATGTCTATGCTACCTAAAGCAATCTACACATTTAATGCAATTCCTATCAAAGTACCATCCATCTTTTTCAAAGAAATGGAACAAATAATTCTAAAATTTATATGGAACCAGAAAAGACCTCGAATAGCCAAAGGGATATTGAAAAAGAAAGCCAACGTTGGTGGCATCACAATTCCGGACTTCAAGCTCTATTACAAAGCTGTCATCATCAAGACAGCATGGTACTGGCACAAAAACAGACACATAGATCAATGGAACAGAATAGAGAGCCCAGAAATAGACCCTCAAATCTATGGTCAACTAATCTTCGACAAAGCAGGAAAGAATGTCCAATGGAAAAAAGACAGCCTTTTCAATAAATGGTGCTGGGAAAATTGGACAGCCACATGCAGAAAAATGAAATTGGACCATTTCCTTACACCACACACAAAAATAGACTCAAAATGGATGAAGGACCTCAATGTACGAAAGGAATCCATCAAAATCCTTGAGGAGAACACGGGCAGCAACCACTTCGACCTCTGCCGCAGCAACATCTTCCTAGGAACAACGCAAAAGGCAAGGGAAGCAAGGGAAAAAATGAACTACTGGGATTTCATCAAGATCAAAAGCTTTTGTACAGCAAAGGAAACAGTTAACAAAATCAAAAGACAACTGACAGAATGGGAGAAGATATTTGCAAACGACATATCAGATAAAGGACGAGTGTCCAGAATCTATAAAGAACTTAGCAAACTCAACACCCAAAGAACAAATAATCCAATCAAGAAATGGGCAGAAGACATGAACAGACATTTCTGGAAAGAAGACATCCAGATGGCCAACAGACACATGAAAAAGTGCTCCATATCACTCGGCATCAGGGAAATACAAATCAAAACCACAATGAGATATCACCTCACACCAGTCAGAATGGCTAAAATCAACAAGTCAGGAAATGACAGATGCTGGCGAGGATGCGGAGAAAGGGCAACCCTCCTACACTGTTGGTGGGAATGCAAGCTGGTGCATCCACTCTGGAAAACAGCATGGAGGTTCCTCAAAATGTTGAAAATAGAACTGCCCTATGACCCAGCAATTGCACTATTGGGTATTTACCCTAAAGATACAAATGTAGTGATCCAAAGGGACACATGCACCCGAATGTTTATAGCAGCAATGTCCACAATAGCCAAACTATGGAAAGAACCTAGATGTCCATCAACAGATGAATGGATCAAGAAGATGTGGTATATATACACAATGGAATACTATGCAGCCATCAAAAGAAATGAAATCTTGCCATTTGCAACAACATGGATGGAACTAGAGAGTATCATGCTTAGCGAAATAAGTCAAGCAGAGAAAGACAACTATCATATGATCTCCCTAATATGAGGAAGTGGTGATGCAACATGGAGGCTTAAGTGGGTAGAAGAAGAATAAATGAAACAAGATGGGATTGGGAGGGAGACAAATCATAAGTGACTCTTAATCTCACAAAACAAACTGAGGGTTGCCGGGGGGAGGGGGTTTGGGAGAAGGGGGTGGTATTATGGACATTGGGGAGGGTATGTGATTTGGTGAGTGCTGTGAAGTGTGTAAACCTGGTGATTCCCAGACCTGTACCCCTGGGGATAAAAATATATGTTTATAAAAAATAAAAAATAAAAAAAGAGAGAGGCTTTCACAAAGCTCCATCGTGCAAGTTTCCCATGTGTAGATGAGTTTTGTTCTGATGGGTGACTCAAGAAACAGCCATATGCTATTATTGAAATCCAGGCCTCTGAGGAGAGATGCCTGGAAGGCAAACCAAAGGATCTGATATGTGCCTATGAGCCTGTTCGTACCTTTTTACCTCTGGGGACATCAGTCTACGGGTCTGAGTGCCGGTAGGTGCTCAGATGGGCCCAGATTGCCCCTCTTTGTCCTGGGAAGCCACAAATATTGGGATGGCCTCAGGGACTTTGGAGGTTTATCCTATTAGTAGGGTTGTGGCCATTGGAATGGGCACATACAATTCCCTTGGAGAGGGCAAGCACAGTCGTCAGGTTTGGCTCCAGGGGCCTGAGCCAGTAGGATGTGTAGGTCACGGCTGTGTGGACAGTTGTCTGAAAACACAAACTCGGCTTATGTTTCGGGTCATATGTATGGCAGGACTGATCTACAGACCATGAGGAGAACTCTTCGGGTTATGAAAAAAGGGCGAGTGTGAGGCTCTTGCTCAAGTTTTTGTCTCTGGATATCGTGTCACTCATGGTCGAGAAATTTCCGGGTGACTTCATGGGAAATGGACGAGTCTTACTCTCTGGGGGTTTGGCCCCGTACAAAGAGTTTGGAGTCATTCTGTGGGATGGAAGAAGTCCGTTGTTCTGTTGTTGATTTCTTTTGTTTTGTTTTTCAAACTCAGGTGTCCCACCAAATGAGGGATTCCAGAGTAGAGCCCTGGGGAGGGGCGACTGGACAACCAGAATTCTGGTTAAAAATTGGGGCCTAGGGACATGTCAAGCCCATGATGACATCTAATGGTCCAGCCACTGAGAGGACGTACTAGAGGACAGGACTCACGCTGAGGGTCACAATGCGTGTTTATGCCCTCGTCGTACTCAAGAATGGGCGGGGCCTCAGGGTGAATGCTGGTTTTTCCTACACTGAACGTTGGACAACATGCCCACCAGAAGGTTTCTTGCCATGGGTAAGGAAGAGTTCTGATTTCTGCATCACAGTCAGCCCTGGGCAGTGATTAGAGATAAGGTCTAGGTTCTGAATCCTGAAAACTGAGGAGGTAGGGAAGAGATGATGACCTAAGGCCATGGCGGGTCTGATGTGCTCAGTGTGCGGTCAGCTGTCTGGGTGTTGGTCACGAAGACCGGGCTCAGGTTGTCAGACAGTGCATTAGTGCCCAGGTTAGACTATATATTTTGGGTGCATTCGAGTATCTTGTAGGTTCTTATCTGAAGAACTCTTCAGGATATGAAGAATGAGTGAGTCTGAGGCGCGTGCTCAGGCTTTTGTCTCTGGATTTTGTATCAGTGATGGCCGTAGAATGTTGGGGAGGCCTCATGGGCCATGGACGAATCTTGCTCTCTGTGGATTTGGCCCGATCCCAATTGTTTTTCGTCAATCTGTGGCATGGGAGGACTCCTTTCATGTTTGATACATCAGGTATCCCCCCAAAAGAGGAATTCCAATGCAGAGCCCTGGGGAACAGTGAAGACACAACCCGAACTATGGTTAAAAATTGGGGCCTAGGGGCATGGCAAGCCCAATATGCTGTCTCTCCATCCAGCCACTGAGAGGCCTTACCTGAGGACTAGGCCTAGGCTGAGGATCAAAATGTGTGTTTGTGACCAATATGGCCCGCAAGCATGGGCGGGGCCTCATGGGCCACACTGGTTTCAACAACACTGAACCTTGGACAACATGCCAACCACAAGGTTTCTTGCCATGGGGAAAGAGTTCTGATTTTTGCATCATTTTCAAACCCAGGCCATGATTGGAGACAAGGTCTAGGTTCTGAAGCCTGAAAACCGAGGCTGAGAAAGTTGACGACGTAAGGCAATGGCAGGTCCGATATGCTCAGTGTGCGGACAGCTGTCTGGGTGGGGCCAGGAGGTCCAGGATCAGGCTGTGTCAGAAGGGCATTAGTGCCCAGTTCAGCCTATATATTTGGGGTATAACCGAATGATGTGCCCGGTTGATCCCCATTTGGGGTTTCTGGGTAGCTCCAGAGGGCAATGTTTTATTTCTGGAGGGCAGGCAGAGTGCTGCATTGTAGTTCTGGATTGCCAAACTGGAGAGCTTGTGGGCCAGTAGTTTGAGGACGGAGGTCTGAGAACCCAAGCTAGGCCTAGGTTTCTGGGTGAGGATATGGCAGGCACAATCTACAGACCTGAAAGAGATCTCGTGCATCTGAAGTCAGAGCGAGGTTCAGACGATCGCTCAGAAATCTGGTTAAACATTGGGGCCTAGGGCATGTCAAGCCCATTATGACATCTAATGGTCCAGCCACTGAGAGGACGTACTATAGGACAGGACTCACGCTGAGGGTCACAATGCGTGTTTATGCACTCGTCGCATTCAAGAATGGGCGGGGCCTCAGGGTGAATGCTGGTTTCTCGTACACTGAACATTGGACAACATGCCAACCACAAGGTTTCTTTCCATGTGTAAGGAAGAGTACTGATTTCTGCATCACAGTCACCCCTGGGCAGTGATTGGAGATAAGGTCTAGGTTCTGAAGCCTGAAAACAGAGGTAGGGAAGAGTTGATGACCTAAGGCCATAGTGGGTCTGATGTGCTCAGTGTGCGGACAGCTGTCTGGGTGTTGGTCACGAGGTCCGGGCTCAGGTTGTCAGACAGTGCATTAGTGCCCAGGTTAGACTATATATTTTGGGTGCATTCGAGTGCCGTGTTGGTTCTTATCTGAAGAACTCTTCAGGATATGAAGAATGAGCAAGTCTAAGGCGCGTGCTCAGGCTTTTGTCTCTGGATTTTTGTATCAGCGATGGCCGTGGAATCTTGGGGAGGCCTCAGGGGCCATGGACGAATCTTGCTCTCTGTGGATTTGGCTCAATCCCATTTGTTTTTCGTCAATCTGTGGGATGGGAGGACTCCTTTCAGGTTTGCTACTCAGGTGTCCCACCAAAAGAGGAATTCCAAAGCAGAGCCCTGGGGAAGAGTGAAGGGACAACCCGAACTATGGTTAAAAATTGGGGCCTAGGGGCATGGCAAGCCCAATATGCTGTCACTCCATCCAGCCACTGAGAGGCCTTACCTGAGGACTGGAGTCAGCCTGAGGGTCACAATGTGTGTTTGTGACCAATGTGGCCCGCAAGCATGGGCGGGGCCTCGTGGCCACACTGGTTTCAACGACACTGAACCTTGGACATCATGCCTACCAGAAGGTTTCTTGCCATGGGGAAAGAGTTCTGATTTCTGCATCATTTTCAAACCCGGGCCGTGATTGGAGATTAGTTCTAGGTTCTGAATCCTGAAAACCGAGGCTGAGAAAGATGACGACGTAAGGCAATGGCAGGTCCGATGTGCTCTGTCTGCGGCCAGCTCCCTGGGTGGGGCCACGAGGTCCAGGCTCAGGCTGTGTCAGAAAGGGCATTAGTGCCCATGACAGCCTATATATGTGGGGTAGAGCCGAATGGCGTGCAGGTTGATCCTCATTTGGGGTTTCAGGGTAGCCCCAGAGGGCAATGTTTTTCTTCTGGAGGGCAGGCAGAGTGCTGCATTGGAGTTCTGGATTGCCAAACTGGAGGGCTTGTGGGCCAGTAGTCTGAGGACGGAAGTCTGAGAACCCAAGCTAGGCCTAGGTTTCTGGGTGAGACCTGAATCGAGATCTCGAGCATCTGAAGTCAGGGCGAGGATCATTGGATCGCTCAGGTTGGACATTCTGTCCCTGATGGCCCCTTCTTGAAGGGGGGTTGGATCACGAGGCCATGGGGGTTTTCCCACGATGGGAGTTGTGAGAAGCTCCCAACTGCAAAGATTCTTCTGCAGGACAATTGAGACCTGTTGGTTGGCTCCAGGACAACGATTCCGAGCAGGGTTCTAAGGATGGAAGGCTGGGTAGCCCACCACGCATTCCAATTGTTTCCAAGCAACAAGACAGGTTAGATATGCTGGATGGGGGGGGGAGCAACCGAGGAGGCTGAGTTGAAATGGACTCTCCCGTGGATGTGTCCTAATATGATTTTGTGTCTATGGAGACCTTGGAATGAAGCGGTGGAACTGGGGCCCTGAAGGGTTCTCCTAAAGAGAGGCTTTCACACACCTCCATTGTGCAAGTTTCCCATGTGTAGATGAGATTTGTTCTGATGGGTGAGTGAAGAAACAGACATATGCTGATATTGAAATCCATTCGTCTGAGCAGAGATGCCTGGAAACCAAAGCAATGGATCTGATAGGTGCCTAGGGGCATGTTCGTGCCTTTTTACCACTGGGGACATCAGTCTACGGGTCGGAGTGCATGTAGGTGCTCAGATGGGCCCAGAATGCCCCTGTTTGTCCTGGGAAGCCACAAATATTGGGATAGCCTCAGGGACTTTGGAGGTTTATCCTATTAGTATGGTTGTGGCCATTGGAATGGGCAGACACAATTCCCTTGGAGAGGTCAAGCACTGTCGTCAGGTTTGGCTCCAGGGGCCTGAGCCTGAAGGGTGTGTAGGCTATGGCTGTTTGGACTGTTGTCTGAAAACACGAAATCGACTTATGTTTCGGGTCATAAGTATTTCAGGACTGATCTACAGACCATGAGGAGAACCCTCGGGATATGAAAATAGGGCGAGTGTGAGGCTCTTGCTCAAGTTTTTGTCTCTGGATATCATGTCACTGATGGTCGTGAAATTTCCGGGTGACTTCATGGGAAATGGACGAGTCTTACTCTCTGGAGCTTTGGCCCCGTCCAAAGTGTTTTGGGTCATTCTGTGGGATGGAAGAAGTCCCTTGTTCTGTTGTCGTTGATTTGTTTTGTTTTGTTTAACAATCTCAGGTGTCCCACCAAATGAGGGATTCCAGAGTAGAGCCCTGGGGAGGGGCGACTGGACAACCAGAAATCTGGTTAAATATTGGGGCCTAGGGACATGTCAAGCCCATTATGACATCTAATGGTCCAGCCACTGAGAGGACTTACTAGTGGACAGGACTCAGCTGAGGGTCACAATGCATGTTTATGCCCTCGTCGCACTCAAGAATGGGCGGGGCGTCAGGGTGAATGCTGGTTTCTCCTACATTGAACGTTGGACAACATGCCAACCACAACGTTTCTTTCCATGGGTCAGGAAGAGTTCTGATTTCTGCATCACAGTCACCCCTGGGCAGTGCTTGGAGATAAGGTCTAGGTTGTGAAGCCTGAAACCTGAGGTAGGGAAGAGATGATGACCTAAGGCCATGGCGTGTCAGAAGTGCTCAGTGTGCGGTCAGCTGTCTGGGTGTTGTTCACGAGGTCCGGGCTCAGGTTGTCAGACAGTGCATTAGTGCCCAGGTTAGACTATATATTTTGGGTGCATTCGAGTGCCGTGTAGGTTCTTATCTGAAGAACTCTTCAGGATATGAAGAATGAGCGAGTCTGAGGCACGTGCTCAGGCTTTTGTCTCTGGATTTTGTATCAGCGATGGCCGTGGAATGTTGGGGAAGCCTCATGGGCCATGGACGCATCTTGCTCTCTGTGGATTTGGCACGATCCCAATTGTTTTTCGTCAATCTGTGGGATGGGAGGTCTCCTTTTAGGTTTGTTACCTAGGGGTCCCACCAAAAGAGGAATTCCAAAGCAGAGCCCTGGGGAAGAGTGAAGGGACAACCAGAACTATGGTTAAAAATTGGGGCCTAGGGGCATGGCAAGCCCAATATGCTGTCTCTCCATCCAGCCACTGAGAGGCCTTACCTGAGGACTGGGCTCAGGTGAGGTGTCACAATGTGGGTTTGTGACCAATGTGGCCCGCAAGCATGGGCGGGGCCTCATGGGCCACACTGCTTTCAACTACACTGAACCTTGGACAACATGCCAACCACAAGGTTTCTTGCCATGGGGAAAGAGTTCTGATTTCTGCATCATTGTCAAACCCGGGGCGTGATTGGAGATATGGTCTAGGTTCTGAAGCCTGAAAACCGAGATTGAGAAGAGATCACGACCTAAGGCCATGGCAGGTCATATGAGCTCAGTGTGCGGCCAATTGTCTGGGTGAGGCCAGGAGGTCCAGACTCAGGCTGTCTCTGAAAGGACATTAGAGCTCAGGTCAGCCTATATATTTGCGGTACAGCCGAATGGCATGCAGGTTGAATCTCAATTTGGGTTTCTGGGTAGCCCCAGACGGCAATGTTTTTCTTCTGGAGGGCAGGCAGAGTGCTGCATTGTAGTTCTCGATTGCCAAAAACTGGAGGGCTTGTGGGCCAGTAGTCTGAGGACGGAAGTCTGAGAACCCAAGGTAGGCCTCGGTTTCTGGGTGAGACCTGAATCGAGATTTCGTGCATCTGAAGTAGGGCGAGGATCAGACGATCGCTCAGGTTGGACATTCTGTCCCTGATGGCCCCTTCTTTAAGGGGGGCGTGGATCCCGAGGCCATGGGGGTTTTCCGACGATGGGAGTTGTGAGAAGCTCCCAACTGCAAAGATTCTTCTGCAGGATAATTGAGACCTGTTGGTTGTCTCCAGGACAATGATTCCTAGCAGGGTTCTAAGGATGGATGGCTGGGTAGCCCACCTCGCATTCCAATTGTCTGCAAGCAACAAGACAGGTTAGATCTGCTGCATCTGGGGGAGCAACCGAGGAGGCTGAGTTGAAATGGACTCTCCCGTGGATATGTCCTAATATGATTATGTGTCTATTGAGACCTTTAATGAAGCGGTGGCCCTGGGGTCCTAAAGGGTTCTCCTAAAGAGAGGCTTTTCACACAGCTCCATCGTGCAAGTCCCATGTGTAGATGAGATTTGTTCTGATGGGTGAGTCAGGAAACAGCCATATGCTGTTATTGAAATCCCTTCCTCTGAGGAGAGATGCCTGGAAACCAAAGCAATGGATCGGATATGTGCCTAGGGGCCTGTTCATTCCTTTTTACCTCTGGGGACATCAGTCTACGGGTCTGAGTGCCAGTAGGTGCTCAGATGGGCCCAGATTGACCCTGTTTTTCCTGGGAAGCCACAAATATTGGTTTGGCCTCAGGGCCTTTGGAGGTTTATCCTCTTAGTTGGATTGTGGCCATTGGAATGGGCACACACAATTCCCTTGGAGAGGGCAAGCACAGTCGTCAGGTTTGGCTCCAGGGACCTGAGCCTGTAGGGTGTGTAGGCCAGGGCTATTTGGACAGTTGTCTGAAAACACAAACTCGGCTTATGTTTTCGGGTCATAGGTATGGCAGCGATGAAGTTCTAGAACCTAGGTGAGGTTTGGTGGGCTGAGGTCCGGAGCCGATGACCAAGAAAGAATTCTTGAGACATCTTTGGTGCAAAATGGTGGTTTATTAAAGCACGGGGACAGGACCCGTGGGCAGGAAGAGCTGCTGCCGCCCCGGGTTGTGAGGGGTGGTTGGTTATATACGCAGGAGTTGGGTAGGTGAGGACAAAGGGTTATTGGGGCAAAGAATACTATCAGGATATTGAAGGCTTAGTTACTATTAAGTAAAGACAATTGAGGGTCTCCTGGTGGAATGTTACATTCCTGCCATCAAACATCCTTGTTAATGAGATTTAGGTTTAGAAGAAATTTAACTTTATTTGCTTTTCCTTCTACCTCCGCCTCCTTCGGTTTTTATGGAGGGGAGGATGACATTTAGGCTTGAGAAACTGAGTTCTGTGTCTTTGGAATTTGGGCTATTGATAAGGTAACTTCTTTGTTTGTAAATCTCAAGGATATTTGCAAACCAAGGGAGACTCCTGTCTTGTAGGATTGTGATCTTAGCAAGTTAACTATTTATCATTTTATGGCAGTCAGGGGTGCCTGAGGAATGCTACACCTATGGAGGGGAGCGGATGAAGGGGGGGGTGCAAGGCGCCAGCTTTTGCTTTGTCCTCAGCCAGCCGCCTGCTCCCTCATCATTCCCCCCTGAACAATTTTTACCCTTAAATCTTTAAGGTGGTTGAAGGTGGAAGGTCTCATCTTCTGTAACTTCTTCGTGCTGAATAGGGGCGTAGAGCTGTCCCTACCTGCTCGGGTCAATATTGATCAGGGTAGGAACGTATAGGGGAGTTACAAAGGTGGAGGCAGCTGAATCCAGCGCTGACAGTGAAGAGGCGTCCTCGCGCGCAACAAGGATCGTCTGCTGTGGTGTAGTCATTGTAGCAATGGAGTCTCGGCACCAAGTAGAGAAACATGGAACAAAGCAACATATTAGGATTAATAAGGCGATAAGAATAAGAAGCCCGAAAAGGAGATTTGGCCATAGCCCTCCTTCAAACCAGGAACTTAGCGATAAAGAGGGTTTTGTAACTTAGGCCCATATTTGATTAGGGAGTTAAGGCTTGACAGCAATCTCCTTTCCTTCCAAATAGCTCCAAGGGCATGTAGTACCAGGAAAGCATATTTGGAGTCAGTATAAATGTTAATTCTTAGACTTTGGCAATTGCAAAGTGCTAGTGAGCACTATGGCACACCTAGCTTTTCTTATTTTTTTCTATGAAAACTACTGTCATCAGAAAACCAACTGTCATTCATATTTTTAACAGGGGCATCTTAAATCTGGACAAATAGAGTAAGCAAGATCAATAACCTTTTTTGCTCTATAGAGAAAGAAGTACAGTGGTCAGGTTCAGGCATACAGGGTAACTAGGTTTAAAGTTTGACAAGTTTTATTTCTGGCATATCTGTTAATGTAGCCCAGTATTTAATAAGTGGGCCTCCATCATCCATTGGTGGTCTTTGACTTCTAAGACAAATCTGGACCTGATGTGACATCATCACAGTCAAGGACTGTCCCATAGTGAGCTTTGAGGCTCTTTTATTAGGGCTGTTCTATGCTTAGCTAAAGCATCTGTTTGCAATCGCACCTAAACAGAGGTGGCCTCTAGGATAAATATGACTAAGGGATGAAACCAATAAGACGACCTTTGAGTGGTCCAGCCTTAACAATATCCTGATTACAGAGGATCATTGGCAAGTGAGAAAACTTGTCAAGAGATAAGGGGAGTCCCCCATGGATCATCCAATCCACTCATAAAGAAAGTGGGGTCATCCATTATCTCCACAAGTCCATAGTTAATCCTATGGAGTGCAATAGGCTGGCTTTTAGGCAATTTCATTATCCCAGCCACACATAAGGTGTTAGTTAAGTTATACAATTGTAGGGGAATCAATCCCATTTTTCCAGTTGTTTAATCATGTGCCGTGGGGTCTGCTAATATCCCCACAAAATAAAAAGCAAGAAGATCAAGTAAATGAGCTATTGTGTAACTTCTCTGAAGTTTACCTCAAATTGTTTAGCATAGGTAAACAAACATTTAAAGACAATCAAATCTAGAATTTAACATCCATAAAGGTGTGTTACTAAAACAATTTTTCTCTCTAAAATAACCCTCATTTACAGAGATAGCCAAATCAGGACTAATTCACTTGTGAAACAAGTCCAGTTTTAACAAACTTGGCCTATTATTTACATAAGCTCAGCAAGAACAGTGAGTGTGATCAATAGATCTTTTAGAATCTGCTTTGCTGGAACTTTGTATAAGGAATCTCTAGGTTGAACTTTTAGTAGCCTCTCCGGGCCAGAAGCCAAGCCCTGTACTTGCCATCAGGCATTCCTGCAATACCTGTTGATTTGGGCGAGTTCCTCTTCCTGAGACTGCACCTACCAAGGAGTGACATTCTTTACTCACCTGGTGAGGCTGCTGGGAACTCTGTAAGCAAGGTATCAGGCCAACAGTCCCAAGGGGCTTTATGGCTCCAGGTTTCATAAAGTCAACCTTAGTTCCTTAAAGCTGTCTGGTCATATCTGAGTCTTTTCAAATATGACATCCCAGTCAAAGCCTTGGTAAAATACCGTGTTTCCAATTCTTTCCTGTTACAGGGAGAACAGATTCTTATTGAACTTATGCAAATGACTGATTGCCATGGAAGAAAGAATACTTACTGAGACCTTTTGGTTTCAGAGGGTTCAGATAGAGAGAAAATTTGAATGCTTTGATTTGTTTGCAAATCAATACTTTTACATCTCTGTAAGTTACAGATAACTTAAGGAAAAAGTATCCCTAGTCTGGAAGAGCAAACATTAGAGAGAACCAGCAATGTTTAAAGTAAGATAAAACATTAAGAGACACAACACTATAATCTTTTAGTTCATTTAGTCCCATGTTACTAATTCTGGTGAATGCGGCTTTAGTCCGTTTTGGAAATTCTTACCCATTTCAGTTTTAGGATTTTCAAGTATATCAAATATCTGTATTTGTCCTGAAAGTCCTTTATAGGAATCTTCTTGAAGATAAAACTCATTTTACAAGAGAATTAAAACAATTATAAATGACAAAACTCAGAATGGATATGGTTAGAGCTAAAGAGGGGAGTTTACAATTTAGCTGCAAGGAAATCAGGTTATTTCTGTGATACATAACATTTCCATAATTACAGTATCAAGCGATGATCTCTCAAAACGTTAAAACTTTAGGAAGTGCGTAGAATCTCTAGAATAGTTATAGTATTTTCCCAAATGTAATCCAAGGTTTATCATTGGTTCAGTACTACTTCATGAGCAACTTCACATACCAAGGAAAAGCCTGAGTTAAAGAGATTTACGATTTAAATCTTGTCAACATTTGCTAAAATCTTAGAAAGTTTTAAAGCACATGCCTAAATATAATTAGGGATGTTAAACACCTGATAAAACAAAACATTCTGGGCTGGCAAAGAGAAAACCATTTACATTTTCTTAACAGCAGATCAATTGATCTAAGAAAACATTGTCCTTTTGAACAGAGACAATTTCAGTCTTGTACCAATGTACCTTTAAAACCCATTCATTTCAATCTTAATCCATTCTTGACCATAGCTAAAATTCCTTTTCTGAAGATTTCCCTTCACAAACCTTCCACAACTTTCCTTTGCATTCAGGTTTTGTCCCAAGCCATTTTTCCTTCTAAACAACCATCTCATTTAGGACAAAATTACCTTCCTTTACCTTCAACAAAATGTATTCCCATTCCTTAAGTCTTTCTTACATATCTCCTACTTTCCTACATACAGTTTCCCTTTATTTCCATCAGTCTTAGTTACACTAAGCAGAACTTTGTATTCTTAGAAACACCTTTAGTTATTAACCAATTGTGAACTGTTACAACAGAATTCTTCAGGTGGCAATTTATGAATCAGTTAAGTGGCAAACAAGTTTACCAACAGATTTAAATACTCTTAGTTTCTTTGCAGTAAGAAGTCAAAAGCACAAACCTACATTCAGTAATTAACGACTTAGCATTTTATCCTGTTTGGTTAAGACCTAGATGTCCACAATTTAATTCCATTTGTCATCCAAGCAAAACTTAAAAAACTTTCAGGTTACCAAAGACTTTGAAAGTTACTTCAGCAATTACCCATTAGAACTTTGAGACAGACAATTAACCATCAGTTTAGTTATTTCTTTGCTAACAAATTTTAATAAATAACACAAGCTTATTTGACCTTCAGTAAACTTCGATGTTTCACATTACTGCTGAGAACTTAAAAGACACGTCTTTCTTAATTAAACCAACAAACTTAACTTATTTCCAATAGTGATTTATGTTCCACCTGGGCCCATTCCACTTTGAATGTTTACCTGAGACATGCGTGGGAAGATCTGGAGTGGGGAGTGTTAGGTCCAGGGGTGCTTTTCTTGCTCCTTTACAGTGGAGAGAGAAGGAGCCGTGGTGCATGATCTAGAAGCTAGTCATGCAGGCTGCACACACGTTGGTACAGAAACACGTAAGGGGGAAACAGAAGAAACAAAGTGCTGCCAGGGAGGCAGAGAAAAGATTCCCAGTTTCAGAGCTCATAAGCCCCAACAGAGGAGCAGACGCCATGCTTTCCCACCAGCAAGGGGGGAGGGGTTAGGCAGTCCAAGTCAGGCCAGAGAACACAGGGAAACTTCCCCGAAACAAAGAGAGTTTCGGCAGCTGCTTGGGAATATTCCTTATAGTCTCTGTCTCGAGTTAGACCAACCCCAGTTGGCTCCAGTTATAGCCATTAACACGGGACGTGAGTGAGGGAGAAGCCCCCACATCTGTTAGGAGAAACAGAGAGAAATAAAGCCAGAATCCCCTTTGCTAGGGATGGCCCAGCAACCTGGGTTTACTAGAAGAAGGCTTATTTACGTAATTACCATCCAATATGTCAGGAGAAAGTTTACTAGCTGACTCATTTGGGCAAACACATTCCGCAAAAGCCCCTTAGTCTGGGGTCCTGGTGTAGACCAATGAAGGCCTAGGTATGAGCGGTGAAGGTATCCTAGGTCCATTTGCCCTGTTTCCTGCAGAGGAGATCTGATAGATCCCACTGAGGCCATGCAGTGTTACAGGAGCTCAGTCCTTTCCTAAGTTTTGCAATCCAAATTATTTCCAGTGGGTTAAAAGGCACCCCAAGGTAGAGTCCTTGGGAACTTAAGAAGCCTACTGAGGCCATGCTTCCATAAAAGTAAAGAAGGTCCATTACCAAATCCCCCCTGACTCCTGGGTAGCGTCCCACGCAGGATATGTCAGAGGTTCCTGTGTGTCAAAAGCGACCAGAGGCGTCCCTCAAGATATCGCTATTGATTACCATCCTGCCTTCCCTGGGAAGACATTCCTGCCATAAAAGGCCCTGGAGGGGTGCCGGCGTCCCTCCACTTCCCCATCGCATCCTAGGCTGCTGATGGGTGCCTGGTGAATGGACTAAAAACGCTTGTGCCATGCTATTGTATGTCCTGAAGACTGCATACTGTTTTGCCATATTAACCCACAAAAACGCTAGAGAAGTTTTGGCAAGGGAAATTACTCAATTTCATAGCTTTAGGCGGTTTGCAGAAGACACTGACGAGAAACAGTAAAGTCTGAAATCCATCATGGTCTATGCGACATTCCAACACATGTGGCCCTTGCAGCCAACTTCCCTAGGAAACGGTCCCCGGTTGCGTTTTAATTCAATCGGGTACTGGTTTCGGCCGGCTCCCAGTGGAGGTCCCGCGGCCAGAAGTGGCTAGACCGGGCATGTGGAGGGGATCACATTAGATCAATCAGGAGGAAACCTCACACGGGAGTCTTAAGATTGGCAGCCGTCCTGGTGACTTAGTTGGCTGTCCCGTGCCCAAGAGAGACAACTTTCTATAAGAACAGGAATAAAGAGAGGCCATCAAGTTTCTGGGTCTTATTGCCATTCTGGCCAGGGTACTAACTTACAGCCAAAAGGCAGACGCTCTCCTCCCCGTGGAGTAGCCACAGGCTAGAGGATTACAGCCTGAGCAATTGACATGCAAGTGTTCCAATAAGCCCATACTCCTTGAAAAAGCCCCTGAAATCAGAGTAAATGGAGAGAAAGTACTCACCAATTTTGCACCGAAGCTCAGAGTCCAAATGTAAAGACTCACAGCCCCACGTTGGGCGCCATATGATGAAGTTCTAGAACCTAGGTGAGGTTTGGTGGGCTGAGGTCCGGAGCCGATGACCAAGAAAGAATTCTTGAGACATCTTTGGTGCAAAATGGTGGCTTATTAAAGCACGGGGACAGGACCCGTGGGCAGGAAGAGCTGCTGCCGCCGCCCCGGGTTGTGAGGGGTGGTTGGTTATATACGCAGGAGTTGGGTAGGTGAGGACAAAGGGTTATTGGGGCAAAGAATACTATCAGGATATTGAAGGCTTAGTTACTATTAAGTAAAGACAATTGAGGGTCTCCTGGTGGAATGTTACATTCCTGCCATCAAACATCCTTGTTAATGAGATTTAGGTTTAGAAGAAATTTAACTTTATTTGCTTTTCCTTCTACCTCCGCCTCCTTCGGTTTTTATGGAGGGGAGGATGACATTTAGGCTTGAGAAACTGAGTTCTGTGTCTTTGGAATTTGGGCTATTGATAAGGTAACTTCTTTGTTTGTAAATCTCAAGGATATTTGCAAACCAAGGGAGACTCCTGTCTTGTAGGATTGTGATCTTAGCAAGTTAACTATTTATCATTTTATGGCAGTCAGGGGTGCCTGAGGAATGCTACACCTAGGGAGGGGAGCGGATGAAGGGGGGGGTGCAAGGCACCAGCTTTTGCTTTGTCCTCAGCCAGCCTCCTGCTCCCTCATCAGCAGGACTGATCTACAGACCATGAGGAGAACTCTTCGGGATATGAAAAAAGGGCAAGTGTGAGTCTCTTGCTCAAGTTTTTATCTCTGGATATCGTGTCACTCATGGTCGTGAAATTTCCGGGTGACATCATGGGAAATGGACGAGTCTTACTCTCTGGGGGATTGGCCCCGTCCAAAGAGTTTGGGGTCATTCTGTGGGATTGAAGAAGTCCGTAGTTCTGTTGTTGTTGATTTGTTTTGTATTTTTTTTCATCCTCAGGTGTCCCAGCAAATGAGGGATTCCAGAGTAGAGCCCTGGGATGGCGATTGGACAACCAGAAATCTGGTTAAAAATTGGGGCCTAGGGACATGTCAAGCCCATTATGACATCTAATGGTCCAGCCACTGAGAGGACGAACTAGAGGACAGGACTCACACTGAGGGTCACAATATGTGTTTATGCCCTCGTCGCACTCAAGAATGGGCGGGGCGTCAGGGTGAATGCTGGTTTCTCCTACACTGAACGTTGGACAACATGCCAACCACATGGTTTCTTGCCTTGGGTAAGGAAGAGTTCTGACTTCTGCCTCATAGTCATCCCGGGGCAGTGATTGGAGATAAGGTCTAGGTTTTGAAGCCTGAAAACTGAGGTAGGTAAGAGATGATGACCTACGGCCATGGCGGGTCTGATGTGCTCAGTGTGCGGCCAGCTCTCTGGGTGGGGCCAGGAGGTCCAGACAGAGGCTGTCTCAGAAAGGGCATTAGTGCCCAGGTCAGCCTATATATTTGGGGTACAGCCGAATGGCGTGCAGGTTGATCCTCATTTGGGGTTTCTGGTTAGCCCCAGACGGCAATGTTTTTCTTCTGTAAAACAGGCAGAGTGCTGCATTGTAGTTCTGGATTGCCAAACTGGAGGGCTTGTGGGCCAGTAGTGTGAAGACAGAAGTCTGAGAACCCAAGCTAGGCCTAGGTTTCTGGGTGAGACCTGAATCGATATCTTGTGCATCTGAAGTCAGGGCCAAGATCAGACAATTGCACAGGTTGGACATTCTGTCCGTGATGGCCCCTTCCAGAAGGGGGGGGGGTGGATCACGAGGCCATGGGGGTTTACCCACGATGGGAGTTGTGAGAAGCTCCCAATGCAAAGATACTTCTGCAGTACAATTGAGAACTGTTGGTTGGCTCCAGAACAACGATTCCGAGCAGGGTTCTAAAGATGGATGGCTGGCTAGCCCACCTCGCATTCCAATTGTCTGCAAGCAACAAGACTGGTTAGATCTGCTGGATCTGGGGGAGCAACCGAGGAGGCTGCTTTTAAATGGACTCTCTCGTGGATGTGTCCTAATATGATTTTGTGTCTATGGAGACCTTGGAATGAAGCGGTGGCACTGGGGCCCTGAAGGGTTCTCCTAAAGAGAGGCTTTCACACAGCTTCATCGTTCAAGTTTCCCAAGTGTAGATGAGATTTGTTCTGATGGGTGTGTCAAGAAACTGCCATATGCTGTTATTGAAATCCATTCCTCTGAGGAGAGATGCCTGGAAACCAAAGCAATGGATCGGATAGGTGCCTAGGGGCCTGTTCGTTCCTTTTTACCTCTGGGGACATCAGTCTACGGTTTGCAGTGCCAGTAGGTGCGCAGATGGGCCCAGAATGCCCCTGTTTTTCCTGGGAAGCCATAAATATTGGGGTGGCCTCAGGGACTTTGGAAGTTTATCCTGTTAGTAGGATTGCGGCCATTGGAATGGGCACAGACAATTCCCTTGGAGAGGGCAAGCACAGTCGTCAGGTTTGGCTCCAGGGGCCTGAGCCTGTTGGGTGTGTAGGTCAGGGCTGTTTGGACAGTTGTCTGAAAACACAACCTCGGCCTATGTTTTGGGTCATAGGTATGGCAGGACTGATCTAGAGACCATTAGGAGAACTCTTCGGGATATGAAAAAAGGGCGAGTGTGAGGCTCTTGCTCAATTTTTTGTCTCTGGATATCGTGTCACCGATGGTCGTTAAATTTCCGGATGACTTCATGGGAAATGGACGAGTCTTACTCTCTGGGGGTTTGGCCCCGTCCAAAGAGTTTGGGTTCATTCTGTGGGATGGAAGAAGTCCGTTGTTGTTGTGGTTGATTTGTTTTTTTTTTTTTTTCAACCTCAGGTTTCCCACCAAATGAGGGATTCCAGAGTAGAGCCCTGGGGAGTTGTGACTGGACAACCAGAAATCTGGTTAAAAATTGGGGCCTAGGGACATGTCAAGCCCATTATGACATCTAATGGTCCAGCCACTGAGCGGATTTACTAGAGGTCAGGAATCACACTGAGGGTCACAATGCGTGTTTATGCCCTCGTTGCACGCAAAAATGGGCGGGGCCTCAGGGTGAATGCTGGTTTCCCCTACACTGAACGTTGGGCAACATGCCAACCATAAGGTTTCTTGCCATGGGTAAGGAAGAGTTCTGATTTCTGTATCACAGTCACCGCTGGGCAGTGTTTGGAGATAAGCTCTAGGTTCCGAAGCCTGAAAACTAAGGTAGGGAAGAGATGATGACCCTAGGCCACGGTGGGTCTTATGGTCTCAGGGTGCGGTCAGCTGTCTGGGTTTGCTCAGGAGGTCCCGGCTCATGGTGTGTCAGACAGTGCATTACTGCCCAGGTTAGACTATATAATTTGAGTACATTCGAGTGCCATGTAGGTTTATTCTCATTTAATGTGCCCGGGCAGCTCTTTGGGCAATATTTTGTTTCTCGAGGGCAGGCAGAGTGCTGCAATGATGGTCCGGAATTGCCAAACGTGTGGGCTTCGGGGCCAGGAGTGTGAGGACGGAAGTCTGAGAACACCAGCTAGACTTGGGATTCAGGGCAAGGGCACGGCATGTACCTCCTGAAGATCTGAAGCAATATCTCATGCATCTGAAGTCAGAGCGAGGATCAGACGTTGGCTCAGCTTGGATTTTCTGTTCATGACGGCCCCTTCATGAAGGGAGCCGAATCTCGAGGCCGTGTAGTTTTTCCCACGTTTGGAGTGGTGGAAGGCCCCCTCCTAGGATTCCTTCTGCGGGACAATTGAGACCTGCTGGACAGCGCCAGGACATCCCATATGGATGAGTCTAGACCAACGTTCGAGGATGGATGCCTTGGAAGCCCGCCTCACATTCCAATTGTCTCCTAGCGACAAGAGAGTTTAGATCTGATGGCTCTGCGGGAGCAACCGGGGGGTGGCTGAGTTGAAATGGACTTTCCTGAGGATGGGTCTAATGTGGGTTTGTGTCCATGAGGGCCTTGGAATGGGGCGGTGGCACCGGGATCCTGAAGTATTCTCCTCAGCTTTTGACATGGCTCCCATGCACAAGTTTCCTTGTGGAGACGAGGTTTGTTCTGATGGGTGTCTCAGGAAAACCCCAATGCTGGTATTGGAATCCAGGGTTTTGAGGAGACATGCCTGTAAACCAAAGCAATGGATCCGATTTTGGCCTAGGGTCCTGTCTGGTTCAATCTTCTTCTCTGGGGACATCCATCTAGGGTATGAGTGGAGGTAGATGCTCATCTGGTGACAGACTGAACTTTTTTGTCCCGGGCGACCTATACTATTGGGATGGCCTCAGGGACTTTGGAGGGTTCTCCTAATTTGAACGATTTTGGACAATGGAATGGGCAGAATTCCCATGGATTGGGTAGGCACAGTCCTAATGTGTGGCTCCAGGGTCCCCAGCCTGGATGGTGTGTGGCCCAAGACTTTGAGGACGGAAGTCTGAAAACACAAACTCAGCTTATGTTTGGGGACGTAGGTATGGCAGGCCCGATCTACAAACCATGAGAAGACATCTTCAGGATATGAAGATAGTGCGAGTCTGAGGCGCTTGCTCAGGCTTTTTCTCTGGAGTTTGTTTCAGCGATGGCCGTGGAATGTGGAGGAGGCCTCATGGGCCATGGACGAATCTTGCTCTCTGTGGATTTGGGCCGATCCCAATTGTTTTTCGTCAATCTGTTGGATGGAGTACTCATTTCAGGGTTGTTACATCAGGTGTCCCAACAAAAGAGGAGTTCGAAAGCAGAGCCCTGGGGAAGAGTGAAGGGACAACCCGAACTATTGTTAAAAATCGGGGCCTAGGGGCATGGCAAGCCCAATATGCTGTCTCTTCATCCAGCCACTGAGAGGCCTTACCTGAGGACTGGGCTAAGGCTGAGGGTCACAATGTGTGTTTGCCACCTATGTGGCCCGCGAGCAATGGCGGGGGGCCTCATTGGACACACTGGTATCCACTACACTGAACATTATACAACAAGCCTACCACAAGGTTTCTTGCCATCGGGAAAGAGTTCTGATTTTTGCATCATTTTCAAACCTGGGCAGTGATTGGAGATAAGGCCTAGGTTCTAAATCCTGAAAACCGAGGCTGGGAAGAGATAACGAACTAAGGCAATGGCTGGTCCGATGTGCTCAGTGAGCGGCCAGCTGTATGGGTGGGGCCAGGAGGTCCAGGCTCAGCCTCTGTCAGAAAGGGCATTATAGCCCAGGTCAGCCTATATATTTTGGGTACAGCCAAGTGGCGTGCAGGTTGATCTTCATTTGGGGTTTCTGGGTAGCCCCAGAAGGCTATGTTTTTCTTTTGGAGGGCAGGCAGAGTGCTGCATTATAATTCTGGATTGCCAAACTGGAGGGCTTGTGGGGCATTAGTCTGAGGATGGAAGTCGGAGGACACAAGCTATGCTTAGGTTTCTGGGTGAGGACATGGCAGGCACAATATACAGATCTGAACCGAGATCTCGTGCATCTGAAGTCAGGGTGAGGATCAGACGATCGCTCAGGTTGGACCTTATGTCCCTGAGGGCCAATTCATGAAGGGGGGGGGGGATCACGAGGCCATGGGTGTTTTCTCACGATGGGAGTTGTGAGAAGCTCCCAACTGCAAATATTCTTCTGCAGGAGAATTGAGACCTGTTGGTTGGCTCCAGGCTAACGATTCCGAACAGGGTTCCGTGGATGGATGGCTGGGTAGCCCACCTCGCATTCCAATTGTCTCCTAGCAACAAGACAAGTTAGATCTGCTGGATCTCGCGGAGCAACCAAATACGCTGAGTTGAAATAGTCTCTCCTGTGGATGGGTCCTAATGTGTTTTTGTGTCTATGGATACCTTGGAATGACGCGGTGGCACTGGGGACATGAAGGGTTCTCCTAAACAGAGGCTTTGACATCATTCCCATGTGCAAGTTTCCCATATGTAGATGAGATTTGTTCTGGTGGGTGAGTCAAGAAACAGCCATATGCTGGTACTGAAATCCAGGCCTCTGAGGAGAAATGCGTGGAAACCAAAGTAATGTATACGATAGGTGCCTAGGGGCCTGTTCGTAACTTATTACCTCTGGGGACATCAGTCTACGGTTCTGAGTGCAGGTAGGTCTCAGATGGGCTCAGATAGCTCCTGTTTGTCCTGGGAAGCCACCACTATTGGGATGGCCTCAGGGACTTTGGAGATTTATCCTATTAGTAGTGTTCTGTCCATTGGAATGGGCACACAGATTTCCCTTGGAGAGGGCAAGTACATTCCTCAGCTTGGCTCCAGGGCCCTAGCATGTAGGCTGTGTAGGCCAGGGCTCTTTGGGCAGTTGTCCGAAAACAGAAACTCGGCTTATGTTTCGGGTCATAGGTATGGCAGGACTGATCTACAGACGATGAGGAGAACTCTTCGAGATATGAAAAAAAGGCGAGTGTGAGGCTCTTGCTCAAGTATTTATCTCTGGATATCATGCCATTCATGGTCATGAAATTTCCGGGTGACTTCATGGGAAATGGACGAGTCTTACTCCCTGGGTTTTGGCCCAATCCAAAGAGTTTGGGGTCATTCTGTGGGACGGAAGAAGTCCGTTTTTTGTTGTTTTTGTTTTGTTTTGTTTTGTTTTTCAAACTCAGGTGTCCCACCAAATGAGGGATTCCAGAGTAGAGCCCTGGGGAGGGGCGATTTGACAACGAGAAATCTGGTTACAATTGGGTCCTAAGGACAGCTAGACTTGGGTTTCAGGGCGAGGGCACGGCATGTACCCCTGAAGATCTGAAGCAATATGTCATGCATCTGAAGTCACAGTGAGGATCAGACGTTGGCTCAGCTTGGATTTTCTGTTCATGACGGCCCCTTCATAAAGGGAGCGGATTCTCGAGAGCGTGGAGGTTTTCCCACGTTGGGAGTGGTCGGATGCCCCCTCCAAGGATTCCTTCTGCGGGACAATTGAGACCTGTTGGACAGCTCCAGGACATCCCACATGGATGAGTCCAGACCAACGTTCGATGATGGATGCCTGGGAAGCCCGCCTTGCATTCCAATTGTCTTTTAGCGACAAGACAGTTTAGATCTGATGGCTCTGCGTTAGCAACCGGGCTGGCTGAGTTGAAATGGACTTTCCTGAGGATGGGTCTAATATGTGTTTGTGTCCATGAGGGCCTTGGAATGGGGCGGTGGCACCGGGACCCTGAAGTATTCTCCTCAGCTATTGACATAGCTCCCATGCACAAGTTTCCTTGTGGTGACGAGGTTTGTTCTGATGTGTGCCTCAGCAAAAACCCAATGCTGGTATTGGAATCCAGGGTTTTGAGGAGACATGCCTGTAAACCAAAGCAATGGATCCGATTTTGGCCTAGGGTCCTGTCTGTGTCAATCTTCTTCTCTGGGGACATCCTTCTAGGGTATGAGTGGAGGTAGATGCTCAGCTGGTGTCAGACTGCCCTTTTTTGTCCCGGGCGACCTATACTATTGGGATGGCCTCAGGGACTTTGGAGGGTTCTCCTAATTTGTACAATTTTGGACAATGGAATGGGCAGAATTCCCATGAATTGGGTAGCCACAGTCCTAATGTGTGGCTCCACGGTCCCCAGCCTGGAGGATATGTGGCCCAGGACTTTGAGGACAGAAGTCTGAAAACACAAACTCAGCTTAGGGTTGGGGACGTAGGTATGGCAGGCACGATCTACAAACCATGAGAAGACATCTTCAGGATATGAAGATAGGACGAGTCTGAGGCGCTTGCTTAGGCTTTTGTCTCTGGATTTTGTATCAGCGATGGCCTTGGAATGTCGAGGAGGCCTCATGGGACATGGACGAATCTTGCTCTCTGTGGATTTGGCCCCATCCCAATTGTTTTTCGTCAAACTGTTGGATGCAGGACTCCTTTCAGGGTTGTTACATCAGGTGTCCCACCAAAAGAGGAATTCCAAAGCAGAGCCCTGGGGAAGAGTGAAGGGACAACACAAACTATGGTTAAAAATTGGGGCCTGGGGCGCCTGGGTGGCTCAGTGGGTTAAGCCGCTGCCTTCAGCTCAGGTCATGATTCCAGAGTTCTGGGATCAAGTCCCGCATTGGGCTCTCTGCTCAGCAGGGAGCCTGCTTCCTCCTCTCTCTCTCTGCCTGCCTCTCTGCCTACATGTGATCTCTCTCTGTCAAATAAATAAATAAAATCTTTAAAAAAAAAAAAAAAAATTGGGGCCTATGGGCATGGCAAGCCCAATATGCTGTCTCTTCATCCAGCCACTGAGAGGCCTTACCTGAGGACTGGGCTAAGGCTGAGGGTCACAATGTGTGTTTGTTACCTATCTGGACCGCGAGCAAAGGCGGGGCCTCCAGGGACACACTGGTTTCCACTACACTGAACGTTGGACAACAAGCCAACCGCAAGTTTTCCTGCCATCGGGAAGGAGTTCTGATTTCTGCATCATTTTCAAACCTGGGCAGTGATTGGAGATAAGGTCTAGGTTCTGAAGCCTGAAAACTGAGGTTGGGAAGGGATAATGACCTAAGGCCATGGGGGGTCTGAAGTTCTCAGTTTGTAGCCAGCTGTCTGGGTGGGCCTAGGAGGTCCAGGCCCAGGCTGTGTCAGAAAGGGCATTATTGCCCAGGTCATCCTATATATTTTGTGTATAGCCAAGTGTCGTGCAGGTTGATCTTCATTTGGGGTTTCTAGGTAGCTCCAGAGGGCAATGTATTTCTTCTGCAGGGCAGGTAGAGTGATGCATTGTAGTTCTGGATTGCCAAACGGGAGGGCTTGTGAGCCAGTAGTCTGTGTACAGAAGTCTAAGGACACAAGCAAGGCTTAGGTTTCTAGGTGAGGACATGGCAGGCACAATCTACAGACCTGAACAGAAATCTCGTGTTTCTGAAGTCAGGGTGAGGATCAGACGATATTTCAGGTAGGGCCTTGTGTCCCTGATGCCCCCTTTATGAAGGGGGGGGGATCATGTGGCCATGGGGGTTCTCTCACGATGCGAGGTCGGAGAAGATCCCAACTGCAAAGATTCTTCTGCAGGACAATTGAGACCTGTTGGTTGGTTCCAGGCCAACGATTCCGAGGAGGGTTTTAAGGATGGATGGTGTGGTAGGCCACCTCACATTCCAATTGTCTCCTAGCAACAAGACAAGTTAGATCTGCTGGATCTCGAGGAGCAACCGAATACACTCAGTTGAAATGGACTCTCCTGTGGATGGATCCTAATGTGTTTTTTTTTGTGTCTATGGAGACCTTGTAATGGGGCAGTGGCACACAGGCCCTGAAGGATTCTCCTAACTGGAGGTTTTGAGACATCTTCAAAGGATAATTTTCCCATGTGGAGAAGAGATTTGTTCTGCTTGCTGCCTCATGAAATCCCCATATGCTAATATTGGAAACCAGGCCTCTGAGGAGAGATACCTGTAACCGAAAGCAATGAATCTGATTCAGGCCTAGGGGCCTGTCTGATTCAATCTTCTTCTCTGGGGACATCCATCTACGCTGAGTAGAGGTAGGTGCTCAGCTGGTTTCAGGTGACCCTTGTTTGTCCTGGGCGGCCTACATTATTGGGATATCCTTGGGGACTCTGGAGGTTTTTTCCTAATTTGTACGATTGTGGACAATGGAATGGGCAGAATTCCCGTGGTATGGACAGGCACAGTCCTGATGTGTGGCTCCAGGGGCCCCAGCCTGAAGGGTCTGTGGGCCAGGAATGTGGGGACAGAAGTCTGAAAACACAAACTCGGCTTAGGTTTGGGAAGTACGTATGGCAGGCCCGATCTACAGACCGTGAGGAGAACTCTTCGGGATACGACAAAAGAGCGAGTGTGAGGCGCTTGCTCAGACTTTTGTCTCTGGATTTGTTGTCAACGATGGCTGTGGAATCTCAGGGAGGCCTCATGGGCCATGGACGAGACTTCCTCTCTGTGAATTTGGTCCAATCCCAATTGTTTGGGGTCAATCTGAAGGATGGGAGGAGTCCTTTTAGTTTTGTTACCTCAGGCGTCCCACCAAAAGAGGGATTCCAAAGCAGAGCTCTGGGCAGGGATGAATGGACAACCCGAACAATCCAATTGGGGTGAGGTCAAGAACTGAGCAGGTTGATTCTCATGTGGGGTTCATGGAAATCCCCATAGAACAACGTTTTTCTTCTGGAGGGCCAGCATAGGGCTGCATTTTGGTTCCAGAATTCCAAGTCTTGAGGACATGTTTGCCAGGAGTGTGAGGAAGGAAGTCTGAAAACACAATGTAGCACGAGGTTTGGGACCACTGTGCAGAGGCTGAATCGAGATCTCCTGCATCTGAGGTCAGGGCGAGTATCAGATGTTGCCTCAAGCTGGAGTTTGTGTCCATGACGGCCCCTTCCTGAAGAGGGTGGGGGTGTCATGAGGCCAGGGAGGTTTCCCTAAGCTGGGAGTTGTGAGCTGCTCCAAACTTCAAAGTTTCCTTCTTCAGGACAGTCGAGTACTATTGGATGGTTCCAGGATGCCCCATACAGAAAGACTCGAGAGCAGGGGCCTAAGCATGGATGCCGAGAAACGCCAACTCACCTTCCCATTGCCTGGTCGAGACAAGGCACGCTCAATCTGCGGGCTCTTGGGTGAGCTACCCAGAAGGCTGAGTTTAAATGGACTTTCCTGAGGATGAGTCATAATGTGGGTTGGTGGCCATGGAGACCTTGGAATGTGGCAGTAGCTAAGGGACTCTGCAGGATTCTCCAACTCGAAGGGTTTGACACAACTCCAACAAGGAAGCTTTCCATGCGGAGATGAGAGGTGTTCGGTCTGGTGCCACAGGATAGCCCCATATGCTGGTCTTCGAACCTAGGCCTCTGAGGAGTGATACCTGGGCACCAAAGCAAGAGTTCATAATAGGGCCTAGGGGCCTGTCTGGTTCAATCTTCTGTCTCTGCGGATATCAGTCTGTGTGTCTGCATGGAGGTAGTAGTTGCTCAGCTGGTGTCATAATGCCCCTGTTTGTCCAGTGCGGCTTGCGGTAGTGGGATGTCCTTAGGGACCTTGAGGTTTCTACTATTTTGTAGAGTTGTGGCCAATGGAACAGGCAGTTTCTTAGGAGAGAGCAGGCAGAGTTCTGTGGTGTGGCTCCAGAGACCCCAGCCTGGAGGCGGTGTGGGCCACGGCTGTGCAGACAGACATCCAAAAACCCAAACTCAGCTCAGGTTTGGGGCCGAGGTTATGGTAGGCCTGATCTACAGTCCGTGAGGGGAGCTCCTCTGGATATGAAAGAAGGGTGAGAGGGAGGCAGTCGCTCAGTCTTTTGTCTCTGGATATTTTGTCCACAATGGCCATTTAATGTAGGAGTTGCCTCATGGGTCGTAGAAGTCTCCCTCTCTGGTAGTTTGTCCAGCCCCCAAGAGTTTGGGGTCATTCTGTGGGAAGGGAAGAGTCCTGTTTTCTGCTTCATGTGTCCCCCCAGTAGAGGGATTCTGGAGCATAGCAGTGGGTACTGACAACTGGAATACTCGCTCTCTGGTTAAGCCTGGGGGCCTATGGATATGACAAGCCCCATATGCAGGATCTTGGTCCAGCCACTGAGAGGCGTTACTTTAATATGGGACTCATGCTACAGGTCACAATGCATGTCTGTGCCCTAGGCGGCCCTCAAGCACTGGCGTGGCCTTTCTGACAATGCAGGTTTTCCCACATTGAACGTTGGACAATATGCCAACCACAAGGTTTCTGGCCATGGGGAAGGAGGAATTCTAATTTCTGCATCACGTTCACCCCTGGGCAGTGATTAGAGATAAGGTCTAGGTTCTGAAGCCTGAAAACCGAGGTTGGGAAGAGATGACAAACTACAGCCATAGCGGGTCCCTTCTGTACAGGTTGGAGCCAGCTGTCTAGGTGTCGTTTGGGATGTCTTGTCTCAGGCTGTGCCAGACAGGGCATTAGTATTCAGGGTAGGCTGTATAATTGCTTTACAGTCGAGTGGCATGCATTAGATAATCATTTGGGGTTTCTTATTAGCAGCATAGGGCAAAGTTTTTCTTCTGGAGGGCAGGCAGAGTGCTGCATTGTGGCTTCGGAATTCCCAAG